>NC_135887.1:73616889-74244905 GCF_964194155.1 Cetorhinus maximus | reverse complement strand
TCCCTCCCTCCCACCTCCCTCTTCCCCCCTCCCTCCCTCCCACCTCCCTCTTCCCCCCTCCCTCCCTCCCACCTCCCTCTTCCCCCCTCCCTCCCTCCCACCTCCCTCTTCCCCCCTCCCTCTTCCCCCCTCCCTCCCTCCCACCTCCCTCTTCCCCCCTCCCTCCCTCCCACCTCCCTCTATCTATCCAGACACCTTCTCTGGAATATTCATCGAGAGTAGTCATGTGACCAGAATCAGCATTCCAACACCTTGGTTGCTTTTCAGCAGCCTCGAAGAAGTCTGCAAATGGAGCAGTAACATCATCTCTCTCTCCCTGCTCACATTCGGACTGCCATCTCTGTTACATATCATGGAGTTAGAGAATCTCAATCGAAAGGTACTCTGCCTGCTTATGTCATACTGGGGTCAACAGAAAATCCCAAAGCAACAATTCCAGAGGAAAAACCAGGACCATTGTCAAAAAACTGCCTCAGCCACAAACACCAGCAAATGACTCATAAGCAGTGAACTATTTTTTGCCCTTTATCATTGAGTCTTAATTTGGCCAAAAGTTAACCCTCTCTACAGTATAACTTGTAATTTTGTTTGCATGTGTGTGTGTGTTGCAAAGGTCGGGACATGGGTTTACCTTTTTAAATATTTTTATATCTTTACCTAGGTGCATTTTTGGTTCAATAAAAACTAACCCCTTTGTGTTTAAACTCAGAAAGCCTTTCCAACTGAGTTCTTTGTAATCAGTATGTAAACAGTTAAGTACAGATACTGAATTGATGCCTTCATCCTTATAAATTACAAAAATCTCTGTTACGATCAATTGAAGATTGGGAAAGAGAGTCCCAGCTGACACTTGGGATCCACCTATTTCACTTCCACTACACTCCCCAATGGTTGCAATCCAACTATTGGCCACTCTTTGTGGGATAACAAACCTTCTGACATTAATCCTACATTTGTCTTTCACTGTTGCTTTGTTTCAATATCAAGAATGTCTTTTCCACATCAGACAGATGAATATCTGAGACCTCGATGGTTATTAGAAGGAGGTTCAATTTATACCTGCTTGAATGCAAACAAGCAAAGGTGGTACCAAGTTGAAAAAGGTGATAATACCGACCCAAACAACAACATGCCTGGCAGTCTCATTTCAATAGAATCACACAATGTTACAGAACAGAAGGGGGCCATTTGGCCCATCTTGCTTGTGCTGGCTCTTTGAAAGAACTATTCAGTTCGCCCCATCCTGCTCTGTTCCCAATCCTGTGGATTTTTTTCTTTTCCTTTTTCATTTTATTTTTCATTTTATTGGGGAGATGGTTTGCATAGTGGTAATCTCACTGGCTTAGTCATGCAGAGGCCCAGGCTAATGCTCTGGGAACACCGATTCAAATCCCACAATGGCAGCTGGTAGAATTTAAATTGAATTAATAAAACCTGGAATTGAAAGCTAGTCTCAGGAGTGGTAACCATCGATTGTTGTAAAAACCCATCTGGTTCACTAATGTCCTTTAGGGAAGGAAATCTGCCATCCTTACCTGGTCTGGCCTACATGTGACTCTAGACCCACAGCAATGTGGTTGACTCTTACCTGCCCTCTGCAATAACCTAGCAAGCCACTCAGTTCAAGGGCAATTAGGGATGGTCAACAAATGCTGGCCTTGTAGTGATGCTCACATCCCATGAAAGAATTAAAAAAATGTATATATCCCAATTTTGCTTTGAAAGTTACTATTGAATCTGCTTCCACCATCATTTCAGGCAATTCATTTCAGATCATAACCAACCGCTGCAAAAATAAAATGTTCTCCTCATCTCCCCTCATTAGTTCTTTTACCGATTACCTTGGGTCTGTGTCCGCTAGTTACTGAACCTCCTATCAGTATAAACAGTTTACCCCTATTTACTCCATTGTCACAACTCACTGGGGATAATGTGCTGTAATGTCAAGCCCCACTGTTCCCCGAGCCATGATAAATGTGAGGAAGTTTAATTAGGCCACCAAATTGCCCCAATTTTACCTAACTGTAATTTAATTTAATTTTGACTCACAGAATACAAGCACCAGGTTTGTAAACTTAACAAGTAAATAATTGTTATATTAAACAAATTGTTTTTAGCCAATGACAAAAGGAAGAAATATGAACTGCTAATTCTTAATTCTATAACTTACTCTACCACTATTTAAACCTATACATAAACACACACACACAGAAGACACACAGAACAAGGGTTTTAAGGGTGAGGTAAAAACAGTTTGATAGCACCAATCCGGAGTACAGGGTTAGATGAGTTGGTTTTGCTTGAAGTTTTCCTAGTTCCTTGCAGACTTGTACTGCTGACACGAGGTGATCTTTCAGCACTTCCAGTCTGTGGTTTACTAGTTGAAAACCTGCTTTTAATGCCTCTACCAGTGATTTCTCCCCTTTTCCCTTGACAGGGGTTTCTCAAAAAACGGGATACAGAGATGTGAGGGATAGCCAGCTAATTATTATGGCAGGATTATTGGAGTTTTACCAAAAACACAGGAGAGGGGGAGGTTTTTAGGTCTTTCCTCTTGGCAGGTTAGGATCCTTCTGCTGGCTACTACTATCACAAACCCCTGGTCACCTGGTCAGCAGCCAATCAAACACCGTTGCTAGGCAGTTCTCTCTTAAACCATGGCTGTTCCAGGAAGTAGCAACATTGTAGATTTTCTCTTCCTGCTTCAGGGAGCATGTTTTTTTAAAAATTGTGGCCAGTGTAGGTTTCTAAAGCCACAGTCCAATCTTAAAGTCACAGTCCCAAGAAAAATAAAAAAATGTTCTTTACACGCCTCCACCCTTAAAAAGATGAAACACCATTTTTTTAAAAATGCGTTTCATCACAAGGTATGTGACATATGGATAACAAACACAAGATGTGCAAGCATTCATTCATCCTTTCCTCTTATACAATCTTTAAGTATTAACTGATTTCAGTAATTTACACCCGGGACAATGCATCCGAAATGACATTATCTTTCCCAGCAACGTGAACAATCTTTATGTTAAATGGTTGAAACAATAAACTCCATATAAGCAGTCTCGCATTTGTAGTTTTTAACTTCTCAATGAATGCCAGCGGATTATGCTGAGTGTGTTTCCTTGTTATCGTGTTGGGCATAAACTTCAAAGTGTTGAAGAGACAACAACAATGCTAGAGTTTCCTTTTCCACTGTAGAATACTTCCTCTGATATTGATTTAGTTTCTGAGGAAAGTAACCCACCGGCTTCTCTGTCCCTTTCCTTGCTTTTGGATTTTGCTCTTTTTGTTCTTGATCTTCACTCTTGCCCTGTACCGCATCATTACTACCGGATTTAATCCAGTTTTCTTTGTGTTTTTGTTCCCTGCCTCTGCTGTCAATTTTGATAGTTGGTCATCCTTGTTATTCTCATTACCAGAAGTCTTAAATTTTGAATCAAGCTCTTTCATTTTGCTGTCATGCTGCACTAATTTTGATTCCATATTTTTCTTCCACTTTGTTAACTTGTTTTTATCCTGGCCTGTTTGTTCAAGGGCTGAAACGTTCTCTTTAGAAAAGTTTCAATACTTGCAGATAACTGATCTATTTGGTCCAGCAGCTTTTGTTGTTCCACTTGGTATTGTTTGTCAAGCAATGAAATAATATCTTCCTTATCTGAAAGGCAAGCACTGTGCTCAAGCTGCAACTTCAGGTCACTTATTTGTTCCTCCAAGCTCAGGATCAGTAATTCTTTTCCCTTTAGCTGTTCTGTGATGGATTAATGCACATATGCACTTTGACAATTCTTTTCTATACTGTTCGATGCACGTCTCCTTCTCATCTAATACTTGACGGTGATGTTTCCTTTCTTGCTGGTGTGTGCTTTGTTGCGCAGTAACATTTTGTAGCTCAGATTGCATTGTAAAGTTTTCTTGCTCGTTTTTCAGTTGTGTTATATCCTGTGCTGAATCGTTCAGTAAGACATTTCAATTTACAACCTCTTCAAGTTCAATTTCTAGTTCACCAACTCTATTGATCCCTTTCACAGCTGCCTTTTGTACCTTCTTAATTTGACTTTGGTAGCCTTTAATATGCTCATGAAGGATGTTCATTTTATCAGTACACCTTAAAGTCATTGCTTTGTGGCCTTATTTTTGCATTTGCTTCATTAAAATAATTAATTAATTGCTCTACTTGGCTCTTGATTTCGCTTGCATTCTGAAGTTCAATAGACTTTCCTTGAAGCTGTTTTTCATACTCCTCAGTTTCCTGCTACGGTCATGAATCTTACCCTGGCTCTGCACATCCAATTCTTTCAGTTCACCTAGACAGTTTTCTAATTCTGTTCTTTCCAGCAAGGTTTTACTGTTAGTCTCTTCAAAGGTCTGCAATTTAGCTTTAAGGGCTGTTTCGTTTTCTATCAAATTATCAATCTGAACCGATGCTTCCTCTAATTCCCTTTGAAGTTGCTGTATTTTACTTGCTTGTAAAGCAACCTCCTCTGTAAGTTCTGTTACTTTCATGGGTTTCTCTTCCTTTTCAGTATTCGAGGTTCTGTTTTAGCTCTCTCAATTCTTGTTGCTTGTTATTAGATTCCAAGCTGGGTCACTGTTTCATTAATTCCTATAGGGCCTGCATGTGCCATTTCCACCAGCTTCTCATTGAACATTTGTTCCTTTTGAACAAGTTCCCTCTGCAACTTTTCCAGTTCAGCTTTTAATTTAATCTCCTGGTCAGAAAGTTTCATCTTGAATTTATCCTGCATTTCAGTTCCTTTTGTTTTAACTTTTTCCAGTTTTGTTTCAAGTGCTTTTATTTTCCTTCCATATTGCTCATGAGGTGAAGCAATTTGCTGATTACTTAATTTTTGATCTTCTGTTTGTTTTGTGAGTGAAGACTTCAGCCTCAGCGTGAGCTGACTGTGCTAACTTGTTTAACTCTGGATCTGCTTCCCAAACCTCAATTAAGGAAGACATGCCAAACACTTCCTTTGAATTATCCTCATCCTTAAAGAAAGTTTCGGCTACTCTAACATCTGCTCGTGGTATTACGTTGACCTCTGGTGATGGACTTTGTTCAGCCATTGCTCTGGTCACCGCACACGATGGAAAAATACCAGGAACCTGTTCTTGTAACTGCTCCATCTTAGCCTCTCTCGGACGTTCCTTAGTTATGGGCGAAGCTATAACCTTCGCTCCTGCCAAATCATCCCCCAGGAGTAAATCAACTCCATCCACAGGTGATTTCTTAACCACTCCTACAACCACCGATCCAGACAACAAATCACATTCCAATTGCACTGTATACAATGGAACCCATTTACCAATATTTTAGCTTTCACTGAACTCTCTGGAGGGAAAACTAGGTCCTTATCCAGCAAAAGTGTTTGGGTTTAGCTGCATCATTTGATTAAAAAGGGGTTTTCTTCCCTTTAGGCAAAAACCCTTTATTTCTCATCTTCCTTATTCACTTCACCTACATTTACAACGGTGTTTTCTTCCAGACCCTTATTTGTAGTTAAAACTACAATTTGATCCATGGCATTCTCTTTCTGAGTTCCCTTTTCGGACTCACTCTTGCGAACTCCAATAAGTCCCATGGGTTTCCCTTGCAACTTCCAGCATTCTGAATGAATGTGTCCCACTTTATTACAATGGAAACACTTAGGCCTTCAAGTTTCGCCTCCACCCTCAGTACCTTCCTTCCTGATCTGGGGAGGAGATCTCAAAGTATTCCTAGTTTTACCCTGGCTTCCTGCCCTCCTTTCATTCTCACACTTTCTATCCTTTTCAAATTTATGGGGGTGATGGAAAAAGGTTTGGTTTTATAAATCAGCTCATAATCGTCAGCCATTACTGCTGCCTGTCTAGCAGTTGCAACCCTTTGGTCTTCAAAATGGGTTCTTATTACAGAAGGTAGGGAGTTTTTAAACTCTTTCAAGGGAATGGTCTCTCTGAGAACTTCATAAGTAGTTTCAACTCCTAATGCTTGTATCCACCTGTCAAAACTACTTTGTTTAAGCCTTTCAAATTCATCGTAAGTTTGCCCAGGCTGTTTCCAGTCCCATCCGTGCAGGAAACGTCACGGCTGGATCGGAAAATTTGACGGACCAGCCAAAGCTCCGTTGGCTTCGGGTGAGAATTTCCAGTCCCGCAATGGGTGGAACCAGAAAATCCCAGCCAATGCTTATAAGAACATGGGTGGCATAGTACGTGAAAGATTGAGGAGATGATGGTGTAGTGGTACTTTCACTAGCCTTATAATTCAGTAGCCCAGGCTAGTGCCCTGAGGACATGGATTCACAATCCCACCAAGGCAGCTGGTGGAATTTAAATTCAATGAATTAATTACATCTGGAATTGAAAGCTAACCTCTGTCATTGCTGACAATGAAGCTATTGTTGATTGTTGTAAAAACCCATCTGGTTCCTCGACATCCTAACCTGGTTTGGCCTACATGTAATTCCAGATCCACAGCAATGTGGTTGGCTCTTAACTGCCCTCTGAAATGCTAGCAAGCCACTCAGTTCAAGGGCAATTAGGGATGGGCAACAAATGCTGGCCTTGCCAGTGACACCCGCATCCTATGATAGAATATTAAAAAATCCTCCAAAAGACTTGGCAAAGCGACAGCCCACCAGTCCAAGTTGGTGGTTGCAAGCCAACATCTTAAGCTAAACTATTTTATGCATTAAATTGCTCCAGTTAGTTATTAATTTTATACCACACACCTTTGAAGTTTATGAATTAAGAACATGGATTCCACCTGAAATTCCACTCTTTTTGTTACAGATCCATCCTCGTTTATGGATATCTCAAAGTTATTCAGCGTTCCTTCAACTGCTGCATCCTGAGGTGTGAGATCCACACTCAGTGCCAGGCGTCCACCACATGCATTACTCTCAACCTCTTTCTTCAGCACCGCAACTCACTCTATCTCAAAGCTCTGCTGTTCTGAAGTTTCATTTCATCCTTAGTCTCACCCAATCCTTCAACAAAGACATATTTTTCTTGTTTTCAAGTGTGAAGGATTGCAAGCTTCAAAAGTTCCCCTCCAAATCATTCTTTCCCTTCACTTCCTTCTGACCCCATCTCTTCTTCTGATCTCACCCTCCGACATGCCCCTCTCTGACCCTAAATGATCTGTGCTTAGAAAAGGCCTCAGCTTCATCTCCTTATACCCCTCCACCACAATAAATGACACAGCTCCTTCCTGCTGTCACCTTTGGCCCCATGCCCGCTTCTTTGGCCGGGAGTCTTTTCCCGCCTCGTGAATTCTTTTGTCATGTCTTGTGGTTCCCAAGAGTTTGAAATAATCACACCTTTAGATGCAAAATGCTGGAGTTTTCTTCCAATCCTATTTCACAGATCACACAATGTGCTGCTGATTGATGCATCATTTTGCAGTGCAGCAGTGAATGTGCCATCCTGGACACACATGTACACACATGTACCACAACACAGCTCCCAAATCATACTGGAACAATACAACAATATAACATCACTCTTTCTATAAAAATATATAATACATCTTCATAACAATATAACTTTTCCAAACATATGTCTGAACTAAATAAAATTAATGACCAACTTTTATAATTAAACTGAACACCTTAAGAATCTTTTATAACTTGCATTTTTCTCCAAAACATTATTCATGATATCACTTAGGTGGTAGGGTGTTGTGCCCCGATCTTGTGGGTTTGGCTCACCGCTCACAATGATGAGTTGGCATGTTGTATTGGGCATGTTGTGCATGTTGCTCCTTGTGTTGTAGGAGTTGTTGGTGATGTTGTTGATGACCTTTTCTGCTTTTCCAGCTCAGGTGTAGGTTGAATATGGAATCGATTTGTTTTTATTTGCTTATCAGTTTTGGACTCAATGATGTCTGACCTCGGAGTCCCAGCTTCACCAACAACATTTGCTGGGTTCCAGGTTTTCATGTTTGCATCTTGTACATGGACAGTCTGTCCTTTCAACAGCTCAGGCAAGGATTTAGCATGCTTATTAAGTGTAGACCTCCTTCTACCTGTGCATCAGAGAGTTGTGGTTTTACTTCCTCCTTGTCAATTGGATGGTGTATCTTACTTGGCAAGGTCTGCCATTCAACACCTCTGCAGGCGATTTCACGTCTGCCTTGAGAGGTGTAGCTCGAAGTGACAATAGCCAGGTTGGGGTCTTCCTTTGTCGCTCAGCATTTCACAAGGATCCTCTTGACTGTCTGGATGTGTCTTTCTATAAACCTGTGTCCCCTTGGGTGATGTGGTGATGATGTTGAAGCCATGCTGTTCAGCAAATTCATTAAACTCTCTGGAGGTGAATTGGGTTCCATTGTCAAACATTAGTCAGGATGTGGGGCACAAGATACACCAGGAGATAGAAAAGGTGTGTAAGAAAGGCAAGGTTACAGTGATCATGGGGGATTTCAATATGCAAGTAGACTGGGAAAATCAGGTTGGTAGTGGATCCCAAGAAAAGGAATTTATGGAATGTCTACGGGTTGGCTTTTTGGAGCAGCTTGTGGTGGAGCCCACTAGGGAACAGGCAATTCTAGATTTAGTGATGTGTAATGAGGCAAATTTGATAAGGGAGCTTAAGGTGAAGAAACCCTTAGGAGGAAGTGACCATAATATGATAGAATTTACCCTGCAATTTGAGAGGAAAAAGCTGGAATCAGATGTAATGGTATTACAGTTGAATAAAGGCAACTACAGAGGCATGAGGGAGGAGCTGGCCAGAATTGACTGGGAGATGAGCCTAGCAGGAAAGACAGTGGAACAGCAGGAGTTTCAGGGAGTAATTTGGGAGACACAGCAAAAATTCATCCCTAGGAAGAAGAAGCATACTAAAGGGAGGATGAGGCAACCATGGCTGACAAGGGAAGTCAGGGACAGCATGAAAGCTAAAGAGAAAGCATACAATGCAGGGAAGAGCAGTGGGAAACCAGGGGATTGGGAAGCCTACAAAGACCAACAGAGGACAACTAAAAAAGAAATAAGGAGGGAGAAGATTAAATATGAGGGTAAACTAGCCAGTAATATAAAAGAAGATTGCAAGAGTTTTTTTAGATATATAAAGGGTAAGAGAGAGGCAAAAGTGGACATTGGGCCGCTGGAAAATGACGCTGGAGAAGTAGTAGTGGGGAACAAAGAAATGGCAGAGGAACTGAATAGGTACTTTGCGTCAGTCTTCACGGTGGAAGACACGAGTGACATCCCCAAAGTTCAAGAGAGTCGTGGGGCAGAGGTGAGTATGGTGGCCATTACCAAGGAGAAGGTGCTAGGAAAACTGAAAGGTCTGAAGGTGGATAAATCACCTGGACCAGATGGATTACTCCCCAGAGTTCTGAAGGAGATAGCTGAAGAGATAGTGGAGGCGTTAGTGGCGATCTTTCAGGAATCACTGGAGTTAAGAGGGTCCCAGAGGACTGGAAAATCGCTAATGTAACCCCCCTGTTTAAGAAGGGGGTGAGGCAAAAGACGGGAAATTACAGGCCGATTAGCCTGACCTCGGTCGTTGGTAAGATTTTAGAGTCAATTATTAAGGATGAGATTTTAGAATACTTGGAAGTGCATGGTAAAATCAGGCAAAGTCAGCATGGTTTCATCAAGGGGAGGTCACGCCTGACAAATCTATTAGAATTCTTTGAAGAGGTAATGAGTAGGTTGGACAAAGGAGAGCCAATGGATGTTATCTACTTGGACTTCCAGAAGGCCTTTGACAAGGTGCCGCACAGGAGGCTGCTCAGTAAGATAAGAGCCCATGGTGTTAGAGGCAAGGTACTAGCATGGATAGAAGATTGGCTGGCTGGCAGGAGGCAGAGAGTGGGAATAAGGGGGTCCTTCTCAGGATGGCGGCCGGTGACTAGTGGAGTTCTGCAGGGGTCAGTGTTGGGACCACAACTTTTCACTTTATACATTAATGATCTAGATGAAGGAACTGAGGGCATCCTGGCTAAGTTTGCAGATGATACAAAGATAGGTGGAGGGACAGGTAGTATTGAGGAGGCGGGGAGGCTGCAGAAGGATTTGGACAGATTAGGAGAATGGGCAAAGAAGTGGCAGATGGAATACAACGTGGGCAAGTGTGAGGTCATGCACTTTGGTAGAAAGAATAGAGGCAAAGACTATTTTCTAAATGGGGAGAGAATTCAGAAATCTGGAGTGCAAAGGGACTTGGGAGTCCTAGTCCAGGATTCTCTTAAGGTTAACTTGCAGGTTGAGTCGGTAGTTAGGAAGGCAAATGCAATGTTGGCATTTATTTCGAGAGGACTAGAATATAAAAGCAGGGATGTGCTGCTGAGGCTTTATAAGGCTCTGGTCAGACCACATTTAGAATATTGTGAGCAATTTTGGGCCCCGTATCTCAGGAAGGATGTGCTGGCCCTGGAGAGGCTCCAGAGGAGGTTCACGAGAACGATCCCAGGAATGAAAGGCTTAACATATGAGGAACGTTTGAGGACTCTGGGTCTATACTCGATGGAGTTTAGAAGGATGAGTGGGGATCTGATTGAAACTTACAGAATACTGAAAGGCCTGGATCGAGTGGACGTGGGGAAGATGTTTCCATTAGTAGGAGAGACTAGGACAGGGCACAGCCTCAGAGTAAAGGGAAGACCTTTTAGAACTGAGATGAGGAGAAACTTCTTTAGGCAGAGAGTGGTGAATCTATGGAATTCATTGCCACAGAAGGCTGTGGAGGCCAGGTCATTGAGTGTATTTAAGACCGAGATAGATAGGTTCTTGATTGGTAAGGGGATCAAAGTTTACGTGGAGAAGGCGGGAGAATGGGGTTGAGAAACTTATCAGCCATGATTGAATGGTGGAGCAGACTCGATGGGCCGAATGGTTTAATTTCTGCTCCTATGTCTTATGGTCTTATTACTCTTTCAGGAATCCCTTGTTCAGGAGACAGAACTCATGCTGCTGAGATGATTGTTGCACCTCCCAAATCTCTCATCTTTCTGGTAAAAGGGAGCTTTGAGTAGTAGTCTGAAACAATGAGAGAAATTCTTGATTGTGTGTGAATAACTTGGCTCCCACAGTATGCCATGATCCGGGTGGACTTTAGTAGCTATCATCTTCTCTTTCTGCTGTGTGTTTCTGTACGTCTGACAAACCTTGCATGTAGACACCATTCTTTCAATGTCTTCGTAAATGCCTATCCACTACAGAGCTGATCTGGCTCTGAGCTTACACTTCTCCTTTCCCCTTCGCCTTCATGTATTTTTTGGAGAAGTTCTTCCTGCATTGTTTTGGGTATAATTATTCTGGATCCCTCTGGCAGAACGCCATCTTCCAGTGAGAAGTCATCTCTGATAGACCAGTACTACTGCACTGCTGACTGTGTTTACTGCATCTTATCAGGCCAACCCTTGATCACTTGCATCTGTAACTCCTCATCTTTGCTGGTCTCATCTCTAATTTGACTCAGTTTTGGTGGTATATTCACCAGGAGATGGGTCCTTATACCTAAATTGTCTATCTCGTGTTTCTCCTGTGGCAACAACCGAGATAGGGTAACTGCCAGCACCATTTCTCCTCTTGGCTTTATTTCAAAGTGAAATTGCAACTCTGGAACTTCAAGTGTAACCCCAGTAGTTTTGCTGGTGCTGTACACAGATTTTACTTGTAGATCTGCTCCTGTAGATAATGATCACTCTCCACTATGAACTTTCTCCCATATGTATGGAACTTCTCACATCCACACACAACTGCCAAAAGATCTCTTTCTATGTGGCATATCTGGCCTCAGCTGATGTTAGAGCTTTGGATGCAAATACCATGGATTTTCCCTCTTGTACCAGGGCTGCTTATGATACAGCTTTCTTTACATTGGGGAAAACAAACACAGGTTGGGTGACCACTTTAAGGAACACCTCCCTTCAGTCTCTGCAATCATGATCCTGAGCTTCATGTTTGATTCTCCACCTTGTTCCCACTCTGACCTTCCTGTCCTTGGCCTGCAGCACCCAAGCTTGAGGAGCAGCACCTCAACTTGAACTGGGCAATTCAGCCTTCCGGATTCCACATTGAACTAGACGATTTCAGATTGTCATCACTGGCTCCATTTTGTTTCCATTCTTCTTGCTGATTGTTCTTGCTCTCTTGTTTTTGTTTTTTGATTTGCTTTTGCATTCACCATTCACCGTTCACACACTTCACATGCATTTTTTTTATTTGCCCCATTCCCACTCCCTTTGGCCTTGCACCATGAGCACTTTTATCTTTTAGTATCTCCCTAGGGTGACCAGATTTTCAAAAGTCAAAGTTGGGACACATTGACCAGCTGCTGGTAATATTGAGTTCCACATTAAGGGGATATGAGAGCCTGTTTGATTGTGTCCCACTCCAGTGTAGTACTGAGCTGTTTCTCCCTGGCCTTGCTCGTTCAGCGCCTCTACCCGGAGCTGCACCACCCGCCGCACGATGCTCCACCATCGGTAAGCTCATGGTTATTAAGAGACACTATAAATACCACACCCTGGAGAGTGGCCCAGACAGATCTCGTGAGAGCTCCTAGAGCACAAGCCAGGCAGGGGATCTCTCCCTGGGATCAGCTGTCATCAGCCCAGGGTGTGGCCCCCAGCCCTGCTCTATCCTCTCAGTTTGTATTCTGGTTGCATTCGTTTTTTGCTGCTGCCATTGGCATAGTTTAAAGGTTGTCCAAAAAGGGAACGGTTGAAAACCGAGACACTTGAATGATTTTGAGGAAGCTGTTGGGATACTGCGACGTGTAATGAAACTCCGGGATAAAGGCAAAATACTGCGGATGCTGGAAATCAGAAACAAAAACAGAAAATGCTGGAAAAACTCAGCAGGTTTGACAGCATCTGTGGAGAGAAAGACAGAGTTAACGTTTCGAGTCTGTATGACTCTTCTTCAGAACTAAAGAGAAGTAAAAATGTGGTGAAATATATACTGTTTAAGGTGGGGTGGGACAGGTGAAGCTGGATAGAAGGCCAGTGATAGGTGGAGGCAAAGGAGAGATTGCAAAATATGTCATAAACGAAAGGTCGAAGGGGTGTTGATGGTGGCGGTACTGGCTAAAGGAGGTGCTAATGGTGATATTAAGAGTAGAAAGCAGAATGAGCAAGTGACAAATGGCCCTAGTGGGGGTGGGGTGGGGGGAGGGGATGGTGTGGGAAAAAATATTGAAAATAGGCTCTAAGGTGGGGATGAAACAATGAATAAAAATGGAAATAAATTTTAAAAATAATAAAAATAAGTGGAAAAATATATACATATAAAAAAAAATGAGTATTGAAAAATGGGGATCAAAAAAGGGTGGGGATGGAGGAGAGAGTTCATGATCTGAAGTTGTTGAACTCAATGTTAAGTCTGGAAGGCTGTAAAGTGCCTAATCAGAAGATGAGGTGCTGTTCCTCCAGTTTGCGTTGAGCTTCACTGGAGCATTGCAGCAGGCCAAGGACAGACATGTGGGCATGAGAGCAGGGTGGAGTATTGAAATGGCAAGCGACAGGGAGGTCTGGGTCATGCTTGCAGACAGACCGAAGGTGTTCCGCAAAGCGGTCACCCAGTCTGCGTTTGGTCTCCCCGGCGTAAAGGAGACCGCATTGGGAGCAGCGAATGCAGTAGACTAAATTGAAGGAGGTGCAAGTGAAATGCTGCTTCACTTGAAAGGAGTGTTTGGGCCCTTGGACGGTGAGGAGAGGGGAAGTAAAGGGGCAGGTGTTGCACCTTCTGCAATTGCATGGGAAGGTGCCATGGGAAGGGGATGAGGTGTTGGGGATGATGGAGGAGTGGACCAGGGCACAGTATATATTTCACCACATTTTCACTTCTCTTTAGCTCTGAAAAGAGTCAAATGGACTCGAAATGTTAACTCTGTCTTTCTCTCCACAGATGCTATCAGACCTGCTGGGTTTTTCCAGCATTTTTTGTTTTTGTAATGAAAATCCAGGACTGTCTTGGCAAAACCGGTCATCTAGTGACCCTAATTTCTCTGGCCTTCCACATCAGATCATCCCTTTTGTTGATCTTTCCACTCTCCATCCCTCACTTGCTAAATCTATTACAGCTTTAACTTTTCCCAGTTCTGATGGAAGGTCATTGACCTGAGATGTTAATTCTGCTTTTTGCTCTGCACAGATGCTGCCTGACCTGAGTATTTCCAGTATTTTCTGTTTATATCATTTTCTCAAGTCTCACTTCATAACTAGCACCATTTCATTGTGCAAAAAAGGTCCGGTAATGAATTATGTGATAACATGGAGGAATTGACTCATTTAATTTGTATAAATTCTGAACAACAGTCTATTAAATTTAACCAACAGGTTCAATCCTCCATTTCAACATCGGCATTAATGGCAGACGGACCGGAAATTGAGTTTGCGGCCGTGGGGGACTGTAATGGCTGTCGGACCGGAAATGGAATCTGGGCGGTGGGGGTCTGTAATGGCTGTCGGGCCGGAAATGGAATGTGGGCGGTGGGGACTGTAGTGACTGTCGGACCGGATGTTTGGAGGTGAAAATGAGTTCCGGTTCTTGAGACAGGGACCGGAAGTGGCCAAGTGGCAGCTGATGTTTTGAGTCTTTTCCGGTTGGCGGTGCGATCATCAAAACATCGAGAGCGGCTCCGAAAGAGACCCGGAAGGAGGTGAGAGACCCGGGGCGGTGAGGCCAGGGGGGGGTGTATTTTGCGCCAAGTGCTCGGAGCTGGAGCCAGTCGAGCGCCGCGAGAGTGAGGGCGGCTCGTCCGGGACTGCGGCTGGTGGGTTTGGGCAAGAATCTGCCGAATGTGTGTTTGCAGCTAATCGACTCCCTCCCCACACTGTGCAATACTGTGTAGGGCTGTCGGATAAACACTGTCCACCCTGTGATCGATAATCTTTCAGCAGGATTCTATCAAAGCCACGATTGCTGTTGTATGACATAATAACACTGAGGTCAGTCTGTTGACAGGAGTTGTTTCATTTCCAATGTGGCCTTACCATCCCCTTTCCCGACTTCTCCAGATCTCCAGATCAGACTGCTTATCCGGCATCCGGTACTGGGCGAGCAGAAATTTCCTCCAATTAAATATGAGGAAGACCAATGCCATTATCTGCAGTAACCATCCTTTTCTCTGCCCAAACTCTGTTCCCTAGCCATTAACTCCCTCCCTCTCCTTGGTAACTGTCTGAGGCAGAACCAGATTGCTCACACTCTTGAGGTCAGATTTGACCGAATATTGTCTCCATCACTGAGACTACCTTCTTCTATCTCATCTGTGCCCTGACCTCAGTGCACCTGCTACTGAAACCCTCATCTAGGGTTACCTCTAGGCTCAGCTATTCCGATGCTGTTCTGCCTGACCATCCATCTTTCACCCTTCATTGATCTGAGTTCATGCAAAACTCTGCTGCCCACGGTCTAATTCACACCAAGTCCCGTTCACATAAGCACATAAGAAATAGAAGCAGGAGCAGACCATACAGTCCACAGAGACCGCTCTTCCATTCAATATGACCACAGCTGATCTTATTTCTGAACTGCATTTTGCTGCTCCCTATACCTCTTGATTTCCTGAGAGATCAAAAAATAGTCTTAGTCTTAAATATAGTCAACGATGAAACATCCACGGCCCTCTGGGGTACAGAATTCCAAAGATTCCAAAGAATCCTCTGAGTAAAGAAATTTCTTCTCATCTCAGTCCTAGATGATCAACTCATCCTGAGACTGTGCCCCCATATTCTAGATTCCTCAGCTGGGGGCTACAATGTCTATGTCCCCCCTGTCAAGCCCTTTCAGAATCTTGTATTTTAAATGGGATCAGCTCTTGTTCCTCTCCTAAACTCCAGCCTCTCATCATAGGACAACCCTCTCATCCCAGGAACCAATATGGTGAGCAAATTACCATTCACCCCTGGTGCTTCTTGACCTACATTGGCTCCCACTTGGGCATTGTTTTGATTGTAAAATTCTCACCTTTATTTTCAAATGCCTCCATGGCTTTACCCCTCTCTAACTCTATAATCTCCCCTAGCCTCAGTTTTGGCCTCAATCCACTATATGGATCCTCAATCCATTGCCTTCAGCTGCCTGGGCCCTAAGCTCAGATATTCCCTCCACCTCTGCCTTGATCTCCAAACTTTTGGTTGCCTGTCCAAATGTTTCCTTGTGTCAGTTGCCAGCTAATTACAATTCTGTGAACTGCATTGGGACGTTTTATCATTTTGAAGGCCTCTACATAAATGAAAGTTGTTGCATAGCCATGCATGAGAAACATGTGTCACAGAAAATAATATTTTCATCTGAACAGTCTTGTTTAATTTGGACTGGAGAATGCAGCCTGTTTTTTTTTTTACTGATTATTAGTCTAGCTGATGAAGATGAACTCTCACCCTTGTTATTTTCTTAAGAACCGGCTCTTGTGTGAATTTTTTGGTAATGGTGAAACAGGTCGGCACACAGGGGGTTTCTCAGTCCTTAACACAGCTGGCTGGCGAGGATGCAGTGTTCTGGTGTCATCATTGCCTCTGTTCTTCCCTGATCCCCTCCACTCCCAACTTCCCATATTTCATTTGCTTTCTGTATTGTTGAAATCCATTAAAAACTGATTAAAAACCGAGAAAAAGCTGATAACTAACATCGAACAAACCAGTGATGCAGCCTCAGAAAAAAGCTGACATTCATTTGAGTGAAAAACCTCAGCCCTTATCGAGCTCTATGACCAAGGCCACTGTTTAAAGGTGATTGAATAAGTTAAAATCCTTTTTAATGACATTCAATTTTGGGCCTTTTTTTAATCAATTGTTTTGTGATCAGTTTGTTTTTCCTTTGAGAACTGAAGCCTAATGTTCTCGTGCGACATTATTCTAAGTAATTACACAGGAATGCAGAAGGATATTAACTTGTCATAACCGAGTCTACAGTGCTACCATCACTTGTTTTATAAATTACTGGATAAGTGACATTTTCAGGAGTTTGATGTACAAATTGTTGAATGGTGAAATGGACTGGAATTCTTTTCATAATTTTTGGTGTACTTCCCGGCAATATTGGTTCAGCTTCGAAACCAAAAACGGTTGTGGAGAATTTTTTCCCCTGTACTAATTATTCTCCCCCCAACCCCACGTTCAATCTAAATGCATTGAATCCAGGTGAGATTACTTGACAACAAATAGTACAAAACAACCATTCCCTAACTGCCGTTTAATTCAACTCAGCAATCTTTAGCAGGATTTGGATGAGCCCATATAAGTTCAGACTGGATAACCATCTCAGTAAGAGTTTGTACTCTACATGAACCTTCATCTAACCCTATTAATATATCCTTCTATTCCTTTGTCCCTTGGATTTATCTAGCTTCTTCTTCAGTATAGCTGAGCTATTCATCTTGACTATTCGCTCTGGTAGTGGGTTCCACATTCTAAACTCTCTCTGGGTAAAGAGTTGTGTTTCAATTTCCTATTGGATTTATTAGTGACTATCTTTTACTTATGGCTCCTAGTTTTGGCCTTCCGCCAAGTGGAAGGATCCTCTCCACATCTACCTTATCAGACCTTTGCATTGTCATAAAGGCTCCATCTAGTCATCCCTTAGTCTTCTCTTATCTAGAGAAAAACACCCCAGGTAGCTTAATCTTTCCTGATAGGTATAAACTGCATTAAATTGTGTTTGACTAATTTATTAGAGTTCTCTGAGGAAGTAACAAGCACCATAGATAAAGGGGAACCTGTAGATGTGGTGTACTTGGGTTTTGAAAAAGGCATTTGATAAGGTGCCACATCAAAGGTTGCTACACAAAATAAGAGCTCATGGTTTAATGGCATGGATAGAGGATTGGTTAGCTAACAGGAAGCAGAGAGTATAGATAAATGGGTCTTTTTCTGGTTGGCAAGCTGTAACTAGTGGAGCGTCACAGGGATCGGTGTTGGGGCTTCAATTATTTACGATTTATATCAATGACCTGGATGAAGGGACTGAATGTTTGGTAGCTAAATTTTCCGGTGAAACTAAGATAGGTTGGATAGTAAGTTGTCAAGAGGAGATAAAGAGCCTACAAAGAGGAATAGATAGGATAAATGAGTGGGCAAAAGTTTGGCTGGTGGAATATATTGGGGGAAAATGTGAACTTGTCCACTTTAGCAGGAAGAATAGCAAAGCATCATATTATTTAAATGGAGAGAGATTGAAAACTTGGTACAGAGGGAACTGGGTGAACTGATATATAAATCACAAATGGTTTGCGGGTACAGCATTTGATTAGGAAAGCAAATGGAATGTTGGTGACTATTGTAATGGAATGGAATATAAAAGTAGAGAAGCTTTACTGTAGCTGTACTGGGCCTTGGTAAGACCACATCTGGAATATGTGATGATCTAGTTTGTGGTTCCGTTTAATATTTTAGAGGTAATGTTTAGTTCTGGGAGGATTGTTGTTATGACGGTAAGGTAACTAAAATGCTGGGCTTTAGAGATTGCCAGAACACCTAAAAGAAAATGGCAGTTCAGAAGGTTAGCCATGTCTGTTTAATAGAGTCAGAATAGAAGAGAGAGAGCCATAAAACAGCAGGTGGGCTCACTTAGCTGGAGAACTGGAGATGTGATGTCTACACTGCTTATAAAGAAGTGCAATCCAGAGAGATGTTTTGTTTTGGGAGTTAGAGCTAAATTAGTTCGAAAGCATTCAGTGAACCCTGAAAGGCAATATGATCATGGAGATGGTGGAGCTTAAGAAGGTTTCTGGTTTCAATTTATCCGTGTTTGCTGGAGATGGGGGGGGGAGGTTGGTTGCAGTTTGGACTTCTTGTGGCTTGCAGCTCACAGAGAAGCCCTGGGAGCTGTTAGGCTCCAGGCAGTTAGGGCTCAGAGAAGTCTTCGGGAGCTGAGAAGGTGAAGGAAGGCCACTGGTTCCCTGCTTGGCAGTTAGGGCTTAGAGAAGCCCTGGGAGCCACTTACAGTTCAATGCAGGCAAGAGACTGGAGTTCAGAAAAACCCAGGGTCAGGGCCAGCTTAATGAAGCTAGCAGTTTGTGAAAGAGTTGGAATTGTGCTGGCAATTAGAGCAGGATTGCAGTTTTGTGAATCCCATGGAATGCAGTCTCAGGAGAAGAGATTGAACCATCCGGAGGTGAGCAATTGTTGAGGCAGTCCGAGTCAAAGCGGCTTATGAGGGGATTCAGAGGCTAGATCTTCGAAAGTGAAGAGTTGAAATTCCTTGTGAGGGAGGCAGAGTATTAATGAGATGTTGTGACTCACAGTGGCTACTGATGTCTGGGTGGGTTGCTGAGAAATCTGTGGGATCTGTCTTGGTAGCATCTGCCATTTAATGTCCAGTGTGGTGTGTTAGACCACAGTTTGCCTGTCAATTCATATTTACCTCGTGTCAATTCTGAATGTTAGAGTAAAAGTTAGAGATTGTAGATTGTTTTACTTTTCTGACTTTGTATATTTGTTTTGTTTGTGTAAAACTGTGAAATTTTGTGGCTTTATTCTCCTAGTGCATAATTGGGGTTTCAAACTTTGTCTGCTTTAAACAAAAGGTTACTGTTCCATAACCAGATCATAACACCGTGTACAGCTTTGGTCTTCTTATTTGAAAAAAGATATAAATGCATTAGAAGCAGTTCAGAGAAAGTTTACTTGACTCATTCCTGGGATGAAGGGCTTATCTTATGAAGAAAGGTTGAACAGGTTGTGCCTAAACCTATTGGAGTTTAGAAGAATGAGAGATGACCTTACTGAATCTTATAAGATCCTGAAGGGACTTGATAGGGTGGATACTGGGAGGATGGTTCCTCTTGTGGGGGAATCTGGAACTAGGGGACGCAGTTTAAGAATAAGACGGAGATGAGGATAAATTTTTTCTCTGAGGGTCGTTAGTATGTGACATTCTCTTCCCCAGAAAGCAGAGTAGGCTGGATCATTGAATTTATTCGAGGCAGAGTTAGACAGATTTTTGATAGACAAGTGAGTCAAGGGCTATGGGGGCAGATGGCAAAGTGGAGCTGAGACCACAATCAGATCAACCATGATCTTACTGAATGGCCCAGCAGGCTGGTAGGGCTGAATGGCCTAGTCCAAGTCAGATATTCCTAAATCTAAGTTCTGGTATTATTCCAGTAAATCCCTTACAGCTTCCCCAGTGCCTCTATATCCTTCTCATAAAGTGGAGCAATTATATCTTGCTAAATATGTATTGTGTTATTGTTCTGACTGCCACATGTACTAAATTAGAGGGAGGCCCGTTCCAAACATTTCCAATCTAGTCTGATTGTTGACTGATTTATAAAAGTTGGTTTGGAAAATCCCAGCCTCCTGGCGGCTACATGTCCACAACTTCACCATGGTAATTATTTTTCTAAGGGATACACTGTCAATCCTAAAAATAATAAATCAGTAGAATAATACTCACCAATACTTTTCACCTCTTCTCGTTGGAAATTGGGCTTCTCCTTTGCGCATTCCCCGGTACCAATCAGAATTCTCACATTACAAGGTATTTAATTACAATCCAATAAAAAAAACTTGTATTTATATAGCGCCTTTCACAACCTCAGGATGTCCCAAAGCATTTTACAGCCATTAAGTACTTTGAAGCATAGTCACTATTGTAATGTAGGAAAATCGGCAGCCAGTTTGTGCACAGCAAGCTCCCACAAACCAGATAGTCTGTTTAAATCACAGAATCTTTACAGTACAGAAGGAGGCCATCAGCCCATTGAGTCTGTACTGGCCCTCTCAAAGGTCATTCTATCCAGTCCCGCTCCCCTGTCTTACCCCCGTAACCCTGCCTTGCTTTTTTTTGGATGTGCCGAGAAATGCCAGCCTGCTTCCTTTAACACTCCCTTTGTCCTTTAGTTCATGACACCTTTGTCAATTCCTCCTTTGTCCCCACCTATCGCTGGCCTCCTATCCAGCTCTGCTTGCCCCACCCCCCCTTAAACAGTAAAAATTTAATCACATTTCCACTTCTCTTCAGCTCTGAAGAAGGGTCATAGGGACTCTCTCCACAGATGCTGCCAGACCTGCTAAGTTTTTCCAACATTTAAAATTCTAGTTTCACTGTTCAAAGGCCAAGCTCAAGTAAAATTTAAAGTTTGGAAATTACCTTACCTTCTAGCCCCTTAGCTCTGTGTTTCCTAATTAGTTGTTCATATATTGACCTGTACTTTCCTCTTTGCCTTTGTCTATCGCAACTGTTGGGGAAAATTCCTTCATATCACCTGTTGTGCATTTTTAAGTTGAAGCTCCCAGCTTTAGAATTCCTGCTTTTAACCCATGTTTCTCACCTCCTCATATAATAGCTCATGGAACAGATCAGAATACAGGCAGTGCATTGGAATATATGTGAATGTCTGTGTCTTAGGATATACGTATATAGGCAGAGATTGCCACTGTTACACTAGCTGTGATTCTCTGGTCTCACTTACCTCTGTTCCCTTTGCTCCCAGAAAAGCAAGTGTTCCTGGTTTTGGCAGTATTTGAACAATTCTGAAATTAGTGAACAGTTCCAACAATTACCTGCTGGGAAGGACTAGGATTGCTGGCAGCTGCTCAGAATGTGAGTGGTTGAGATCTGGAACGGAGACATACGAGCAAATGAAATAGGAGTAAGAGTAGACCATTCAGCCCCTCGAGCCTGCTCTCCCATTCAGTAAGATCATGGCTGATCTGATTGTGGCCTCAACTCCACTTTCCTTCCAACCCCCCGTACCCTTTGACTCCCTTGTCGATCAAGAATCTAACTAAATCGGCCTTAAAAATATTTAATGGCCCTGTGCCACTGTCTGGGGAAGAGAGTTCCAAAGACTCTCAACCCTCTGAGAAAAAAATATTCCTCCTCATCTCCGTCTTAAATGGGAGACACCTTATTTTTAAAATGTATCCCCTAGTTCTAGTCTCTCCCACAAGGGGAAAAATCCTTTCAGCATCCACCCTGTCAAGTCCCCTCAGGATCTTACCTGTTTCGATAAAATCACCTCTCATTCTACTAAACTCCAATGGATACAGGGCCGACTTGTCCAAACTTTCCTCCTAGGATAACCCACTCATCCCAGGAATCAGTCCAGTGAACCAGGGCCTGTCATATTGAAGAAACAGCGCAGTCAGTATAGCAACCTGATACTGTACACAGGTGTAAAGTGTAGCTTGGATCCAATCCTTCATCTTTAATTCATTGCTGTGCACAAAGTTCGCAAACTCCAAAATCACAAGTTGTCTGTTTTACAAAAATGTTGCTCACGTCCCCAGAATGGCAATTGTAGGAATGTTGAACTGGGTTCCTTTGGGGGTGACTGTTTCATAAACCTATAGGCAGCAACATTCCAGCTTATTTGCTGAGTTTGTTGATCTCAGCCAGGGTGCTACAAATAGCCACAGTGGTTTGTGTTCAGAAAGGCAGATTTGGTCAGTGTCCCCACTGTTAACCGCTATCCAGTGGCTCCTGCTGGACAGGGTAGGTATGTGGAGAATGACCATGGCTGTGATGTCCACAGTTGAATAGCCTTCTGGAGCTCACTGTTGAGCCGTGCATAGGAATAATGGTCACATGCATCTGGTTGTGATGCCTCCTCAGTCAGGGAGACAACACCTTCTGGTACATGCAATGTAATATACCGTGGATCATAAAGGTGTTTATCTTGAATTTGATTCCTGGGCTATGTATGTGACAATCCGTATCTCCGATGTTTGCCAATGTTTCTCTTTACTGCTTCCTATATCCGCACTGTTTCTTGACAGACACGGACACGTGCACAATTCTGATCGTATTCCAGTATGAAAAAAATGGATGTTTAAAATCTCAGTTAAAGAAACATTGGGCAGAATTTTTCCATTGGTGAGCTGGGAGCGGGGCCCGCTCGCTGATGGGAAAATGATGCGGAATGACGTTGGGGGGAACACCTGACATCATCCCGCCCCATTTAAATATTCAGGAAGGCGGGGCCACAGCGCGATCAGCTGTCTGCCCGCCGACCTGTCAATGGCCAATTGAGGCCATTGACAGGGTAGTTAAGTCAATTAAAGGCCCTGCCCATCCAACCTTAAAGTTGGTGGACAGGCCAGGAGCCCCAGCGGTCTTCTGAAAAAACATGAAACCTCATCCACCAGCGGGATGAGGTTTCATGTAGGGTTTTAAAAAGTTTAATAAAGTTTCTGTGATATTTATTAACAAGTCCCATCTCATGTAACATTGTCACATGAGGGTGACATGTTAATTTTTTAATTTTTCTATTTTTAAACTTTCAAACACTGTCAGCGATCTCCCTGAGGCAGCACTTAGCCTCAGGGAGATGTGTGCTATTTCGTGCGCATGCGCTAAAGAGCGCACTCTGGCAGTTGGGGAATCCCGCCCCCCCCCGCCCGCACAGGAAGCGCATAGCGCTTCCTGTCGGGCAACCTGCTGGGTGGGCCTAAATTGGCCCGCCCACTTAAAATGGTGGCAGGGCCCGTTTTGGCGGCAGCGATCGGCTGCCCGCCCGCCGCCGAGCTGATGGGGCCCGCCCGCCCGCCCGCCCGCCCGCCCATCAAGGGCAAAATTCTGCTCATTGAGTATTGCTGAAAAAAAAGACCTGCTGAAGCTTATTGTCTTGTACCCATCAGGACACTTCGTAAGCATACAATGTGGGGGAAAATAACAATTTATACTGTATAAGAAGAGAGTGCTGATTGGTTGGCAAGTAGACTCTGATTGGTAGAGGCATTGCCATGGAGAATGTACCAGTTGATGGTGACCGACAGTTAACTGTCAAGCATTGTTTGAAATTTAAACCAGGCAGCTTGACCCTGATTGGTCAAGGCATTGCCCTGAGGAATGAGTCAGCAAATGGCTGCCACTTACTTTGTTTAGCTGAAAGAGGTGCAATGTGTGTACATGTTCTTTCTGTCTGCAAATACAATATAAATTGTTGTTTTCCCCCTATATTGGTATTATTGCGAAGTGTCCTGAAGAGTGCAGGACGAAAAGCTTTGACATGTCTCTTTTTTATCAATACTCAAGTTCTGTACTACCAAAAGATTATTAAAGGAATATTGTACTACAGCTTGCATTTAAGCAAAGTCTTATCACCACAACTAACCTCTTGTTTTGGAAGCTACACAACAGTGAAAGGTCCAACCAGGATTTATGGTTTTCACTATTCATAGAGTAACATTTAACATTACTATTTTCCTCATGCAAGGCCCAATCTAGCTGCTTCCATGTATCTCCTGAAGGTTACCTGGCAAGTGATTCTGTGGATGCACCCAATCTTTAGTTACCTTATCCAAATGTTCATTATGTACGATTCTACAAAGTAAGTGTTAACAGACTGTGGGAATGGAGAGAGTTGTCACAGTTGACTATGTGCCCTCACTCATGCGCTTTCCAGCAGAGGGTCACTTGTTAGTGGTCCAAAGCGGGAATTCATGGTCCATTGTCAATTGGCCTTTAACCTCCAGGCAAGGAATTTCAATTTCCATCTTAACTCTAGTTATTTGTAAATTGGTTGATCTAAATTACTCACCACAAAATGAAACCTCAGCTTTTTTCCAAGAATTGATCAAAAAAATCATTTTTGAAGAAGAGTCATATGGGCTCGAAACATTAACTCTGATTTTCTTCTAGACCTGCTGAGTTCTTCTGCATTTTCTGTTTTGAATCATTTTTGTAATCCATCTTCACAATTTTTTTAGGTGAAACAATCAGCTATGGCAACAACCGATCTGTTGGTGGATTTACAGGATGATTTGGTGTCAGATGATACTTCCAATGCACTTGGACAACTAAAACTCTCTCCACTGGATGCAAAAACCTGGCCTACAGAGTGTGATGCTGACTTAAAGTCAGGTTAGTAATGACAGTGATTGGGTGTCTGTATAGGAGCATACGGCAGGTTGAAACATGAATCAGTGCAGAAGCTCTAAATACTGAGCTCTTATCCTTGTACAAATACTGAACTTTAACTACCACCTAACCGCCAGAGCTCTTAACTTATGGAGCCTGCATGAGCTGTTCACAACTGACCTAAAGACAGGAGAGAAATCTCCAGCTGGACATTCCTCCCCACACCTATGTCCGTTGTATACAGCACCAGACCTGTTGCCCTGACCTCAAATTGCCCAAACCACTATCCCCGTGTACTGCCTTCCGAGACCCACAATCTAACATCAACTTCCGCCAAGATGCAATACCCCTAGATGGACCACAATCCCGCTGACTGCAAGCCTGGCTTCCAAACCACAATCTAGCCGTGTGTTAAGCCCAGGCCCAGGCTTACAGGTTCAATCAGAACTCATCTCCATAACAGGTGATCCCAACCATACATCAAACCTACTGTGCCCCCCCATATAACCGCTCAATACCGCATCGGCCTCTGAGATACGCCTCAGTCCCAGCTTGCATGCCACACCCAGAACTGCCTCTCTGCTAGATGCATGGATTTAATCAGCAACAAATAGGAGATCCAGTAGTTTCTGATTTTAAAAAAAGGTTGCGAAGTGACTACTAGTTTGCCTCAGGCTGCTGTGCGATTGGTGCTAGATTTACAGTGTGCCAAGTTGGACTCCAAGTTGCAGTGATGTCTGTATTTGACAATACGTCTTTTTTAAATTCTAGTAAAGGATTGTCAGACATCCAATGGCCTGGCCACCTAAACATACACAGGAGCATTGACCACTTGTGTGACGCCACAACAACCATTGGAGTTTTTAAAAATCCTTTCATGGGATGTGGGTGTCACTGACAAGACCACCATTTGTTGCCCATCCCTAATTTGCCTTTGAACTGAGTGAATGAATGGTTTGGACATTTCAGAGGGAGTTTAGGAATCAACCACATTGTTGTGGGTCTGGAGTCACATGCAGGCCATACCAGGTAAGGACAGCAGATTTCCCTCCCTAAAGGACAGATAGGTTTTTATGACAATCAACAATGGTTTCTTGGTCACCATTTCTGAAACTGGCTATGAATTCCAGATTTATTAATTGAATTTAAATTCCACCAGTTGCCATTGTGGGATTTGAACCTGTGTCCTATTAGCCTGGGCCTCTGGATTACTAATTCAGTGACATTACCATGAGCCATCTCCCTATTAGTCTTCCCTGTTGGCCATTATCTTTAAATTTATTAGGAGCTGTGAAGCAACAGCATCAGCATTGATTCTGTGCTGCTGGTGTGGTTGTTACACAGCTGCTGTTAGGCAGGGTAGGAGTTTCAGTGCCTTTTGACTTGAGTGCCTGAAGGCAATCTCATATGGAAACTGGCGGGTTCCATCTGAGACAGCAGAGCCAACACATCAAGCACTCCTTCACTTGCCTTGGTCTGCCCAACAGCAGAGTTCTGCTCAGCCTGGCTCGAGAGCTGTCACACAAACGTGGTAGATATTCCCCCTCTGGCAAGTCATGAGGACTATTTCTGAGACATCGAGACCAACACAGCTCGAGGGGCTTCCTGTGCTAGCACATATTGAACCTCCTGATGTCCTCGGGGAAAACATCCTTATCAAAGAACACCACCTGCTCAGAGCTAACAAAGCACTCCCATTGACACAGGACATCAAAAAAACAATGCACTCGCCTGAAATCTCGTAGTCCCTTCACACTCCACACCTTACAAACTGACGACAGCCCCATCTGTTGATGGCATACTTCCTGGTTTACTGCAAATGTCACCAACCACAACCTGGTAACTGATCCGGGTGGTGAAGTGTCAGGTGTCAGCCTTCCATTGCTTTAGGATGGACCACAGAAGATGTAGAATATGAAGAACAGCTCAAATTGTGACTGTGGTCATCCAAGTCAGGCCAGTGCCAACATACTGAAATTCTGTCCTGAGAGATTCATCCCTGGTGGCGTCACAACCACAACCACACTCTGTTAGCTGAAGTCGGGGAATGGATTGTTAACCTTGACATCAAATTATAACTGCTTTCCCACCAATACAAATAAAAAGAAATCATGGGACTGTTCATGAGCAAAAGTCAGTACCTTCAACAGAAGCAATAAAACAAGGGAGAAAACTAATCTGAGAAAGCTGAAGGGGTTTAGAGCATGTTGTTGTTTAAAGAAGCACTATACCATGGATGGGAGAGAGAAGAAACTTCCACTTGCTCTCCCCTGTCAACCTGTCCTCCCAACACACACTCCTGAAGGTGCCGGCTATGGTTTGACGGGTGCAATGAGTCTTGGCATGCTAGTTGATAAATTAAATTAAAGGAAATGCACAGATTATAATGGGAGAAATGAATTCAATAGATTAATATTCTTAGCAGCCAGAGACAGCAATTGTCAAATGCCAGACTGTTAATGCGAGTTTTAGAGCAATTTCCTAACAGGCTTTAATGACTTTTGCACAATTTAACCTGCACTTCACTCTAATTCATTGATAAATCAACACCTAAGATTTTTATTAAGAATTTTGAAGAAATTATGTACCCTCATGGAAATTCCTTTTGATTGCTTCAGCATTTGCACCCACTTAAAATGTGAGTCAGGGATGACCAAATGGCATTTGCCAAAATTGTAAAATCTTAATTTAGTCTTTAATTTTGCCCTCCTGAGTTACCTTACAGCCTCTAAAACTGATGGAATGTATTTAATCTTCTATTTGCGTCTGTCTGAAGCAATTCTCACTCCAGATTACACTTTTGGCCTTTGGGTCAGAAGAGCAGAGAGGAGGATTTTGTCTTTTGTGACATCATCAGCGTGTATTCAGCCCCGATTGGCTCCTTGAGCTGTCAGTCAGTCATGGTGACCAATCTCATACTGACTCAATGACCCTAAGCTACCACCCACTCTCAGTAGAATGCTATTTGACTGTATATTTTGCAACTTAGTGCGCAAATTCTTCTCATCTAAGGGGAAACTAGGTAAGAAAAATCATTTAAACTAACTTAACTGGTGCCTTGCGAGAGCCCAATAACAAAATTAAGGTTTTAGGTTTGTAGATGAAACGATATTAAGGCCCCTGAAGATCAGCTGTTTTGAGGAGCCACACCAGAAGTGACTTTGATTGTGGCTATGGAGACATGCAAGGCTATTCATTTCAACTTTCCTGGGCAAGGTAAGTCAAATGATTGCACGGCATTCAAACTATGGTTTAGGCTCCTTAGACAGCATCTTCCAAACCCACAACCACTATCATCTAGAAGGACAAGGGCAGCAGATAGGTGGGAACATCACCACCTGCAAGTTCCCCTGCAAGTCACTCACCATCCTGACTTGGAAATATATCGCCGTTCCTTCACTGTCGCTGGGCCAAAATCCTGGAACTCCCTCCCTAACAGCACTGTGGGTGTACCTATACCACATGGACTGCAGCAGTTCAAGAAGGTAGCTCACCACCGCCTTCTCAAGGGCAACTAGGGATGGGCAATAAATGCTGGTCCAGCCAGTGAAACCTGCATTCTGTGAATGAATAAAAAAAAAGATAAAATAACAGGAAAGCTGGAGTTCCTTCTGATTCCTCACTGGGCTAAGGGCAAATTCAGGATAACACTGGGGCATCATGCAGCTCAATGTAAGGTCGCAGGTTCAAGTTAACTGATTATAGTCAGGCAGCAAGATTCAGTAGTCCAGCTGCTCCTGAGAATCCTGGAGGAAAGAGTGGAGATGAGTATATGGGACTCCTGTATGGCACCCATATGTGTATGCTGGATGAAAGTTGGATTGAATTCAGCTACTTTTCATGGTTATTTGTCCTGTAAACTCTACTGCCCGGGCTCAGGACACCAAACCTAACTATGGCACGGTACTGAAGGCCGAAGGCACCCAGAGGCAATACGAATTATCACCTAGACATGAATAAGGATTGGGAGTTATTTTTAGAACTTGCGTCCTGATATTTACACTCAATATGAATGGTAATGAAATAAATAGGAAAAGACCAAAAGCAACACCTAGCATGTCTCATCCAGACACATTGACCCGGATCTCCATTGAGGCTGTGGCTTACACCACTGACTGCATTTTAAATGATGTTCTTACTGTTTAGGTCGACCCCAGTGAGAACTTGCAGCTTGGAACTATCAGAGAGATAAATAGTGAGCCCAAGTGGTAAAGGCGTAATTCCAGCAATGTCACGCCCCTCTCAAGCCACGAACTGACGACATGTCCCTGGAGTTGCCTTCAGTTCAGTGACTTTGTGTTTTTAACCTAACCTGCAGCTGTTATTAATTCTAGGCTCACCTCCCCCACCCCACCCCCAGCTCTGCTCGCCCCCACCCCCCTTGTGTGTGTGAATGCACGTGTGCTTCTTTATCTTTGTCTGTCCTACCATTTATGAAATAAAAAATAAGCAATTAAAATTGTTCCCCATCAAAATATACCTCAAGTTACAAAGTTCATATTCCAGTTTATTGTGAAATAATTTAGGGAAAAATCAGTAATTTAAATACTGTCATAGGCTGAGGGACGACTCACTATGTGAGTGCGTGTGTGTTTGAGTGAGTGCATGTGTGTGTGTGTGTGTGAGAGTGCGCGGTGCGTGTGCGTGTGAAGGGATATATGTGGGGAGGATGGGGGGGTTGAGTAATGTTGTTAATCACTGAGTGCACCAAAGATTAAATAGTGTAACAATTCAAGGGTAGGTATTCAGGTAAGTAATGCGTATCTAGCCCAAGCCTCCGAGCCTGAGATCTGTGTAAGAGACATTTGCAGTGTCCCGGGCAGCGTAAATCAGCATGTTGGAAGCTTAAACTTTCCATGCAATTACAGTGCTTGTGCACACGTCAAAACTTTGATGAGTCCGGAAGGGCAGACCCCATAACATTTGCTGCTGTTGACATTGGACGATCTGCTCCAATATATCTAGCACACATTTTCTATCTTTCAAATTCAAACTTCAAAGA
Source organism: Cetorhinus maximus (assembly GCF_964194155.1). Taxonomy (NCBI): domain Eukaryota; kingdom Metazoa; phylum Chordata; class Chondrichthyes; order Lamniformes; family Cetorhinidae; genus Cetorhinus; species Cetorhinus maximus. The sequence continues at coordinate 74,215,154 of NC_135887.1, read as the reverse complement.
AAAGAATATTGAGAAAAAAACCAAGGGATTCTCCAGGAACATTTAATATAGATGTTTTCAGTTTTTTAATTGATAGTTGGACTCATCGTGTTTACTTATCTGGCACCTACCCTACACTCTGCTCAGTATAGAGCATGTCCTCTAACACATAAGAAAATGCATATATACATATATATATATATTTATGAGAGGAGTGGAAAATTAAGCAAATAGGAATTTGATAAGCATGTATGAACAGTAAATATTCTCTTAATTTTAACTAGGTAAAGAAGAGTACTCACCTGAAATTGTTAATCCTCCCACTAATTTGAAGTGGGATGATCCATACTATGACATTGCAAGACGCCAAATTGTGGAGGTAGCAGGTAGGTCTATAAAATAATCCTGAACTGTAATTACTGTCTATTTGTTGTTGTCCAGAATAGAATTAGAGAGGGGGATAAGGAAGAGGACTAGGCCAAACGAAACATTTTTGATGTAACTCCTTGTGCCTGTCAGGTCTGTAGTGTTAAAATGAAGGAATATTATTTTCTGTGAGCTCCTCCTCCTGTTGTTTCTACCCATGGAAAAGGATTTCTTAAAATTACCTCTTGCCTCTTCCACATAGCATTACATAGTATATCTACAAATGGCACAGAGACAGGCCATTTGGCCCAACCAGTTCATGCCAGTGTTTATGCTCCACTTGAGCCTCATTCCATCCTTTCTTACCCAAATCTATCATCGTAACAATCTATTCCTTTCTCCCTTTAAAGCTTGTCTAGCTTGCCCTTAAATGGATCTTCAATTCCTTATTGGCTTTCTTGATGATTATCTTATCCTGATGACCTCTAGTTATGCACTTTCTCACAAGGGGAAACATTCTCTCTGTATCCACTTTATCAAAACCCTGTAACCTTCTTTGGTGTCTTCCCTCTGAGAGATTAGAGGATCTCCTTCTCTGTTGGTGTTCCAATTCATCCCTGAGTGTGCCCAGGGCTAGGGATGTAGAAATCTGCCTTCTTGCTTGTGAACCAAGGGAACCCATTACTGCTCTCTGGCTAGTGAGGTGTTTGATGTGGGCAGAAACCATCACCACATTTATGTCTCCTAACTAAAATGTAGTTGTTTCCATATCTTCATGCTTTTCCCTTTGTAGCAGTCCTGAAAGGATTTGGAGTTTGATTAGCAGTTTGACAGGCTGTGACATGAATGTTACTTCCATGGCCATAACTATCAATAGTTTGTCCTTGTTGGCAGGAGGGTTTGATTGACTCTGAACCCATACAATGATAGGAGTGGGTCCCACCCACACCCTCTGACTGCTGGTGTCTCACTGGATATCGTCCCAGAATTCAGAACTGGAGTGGGCTACCATCACCAGTACTAACTGGAGCAAGATTCAAACTTCTGATTTAAGTGGAATGCTACCACTAAGAGAGAGGCTCCTTTTATCTAGTTGTTGAGTAATCTAAACTGGTAGAGTCTCTGTTTGCCTGATGTTGTGTACATATTGTCTCCATTAGGGCACACCCACTTTTCACCATGTGCTGAAGCACAGACCGAGTCTTGGCCCTATGTGGTTCAGTGCGTTGCCTGATTGATGGTGCAAAAAGACTTCTCTTTTCTGGCAGTTTTTGCACCACAAGACGCACTGGATACAAAGCGCTTTATATTTTTCAAAGCCTGGGAGCATTGCTTCTTCCATTGAGGAAGTGTTGTGGAACTGATCAATAATTTGTTGAATTGCTTGTGTCGGGTCAGCATCCTGCATTTGTTTTGGTCTGGAGCTTCCCTTTCAGGTTGATGTGTGTTGGGGGAGAAAATATTTTCAAACATTTACAAAGGATTGCACAGAATGTACAGGACAAAAACAAGCCATTTGACCTGATTGGTCTATACTGCTGTTTATCCTGCACAGAAGCCTCCTCTTACCCTATTTCATTTAACCCTATCAATATATGCTTCTATACCTTTCTCCCTCCTGTTTAGCTTGCTTCCCCTTACATGTGTCTATGCCTCAACTACTCCATGTGATGGTGCCATATTTGCTGACATGTCAAGATTTGCACTGTTCCTGTGCAGTGTTTCCAACAAGCAAGCCATGGCTTTTGGATGTAGTGAGCTCTGTGTTAATGACCCTAAAATTGTGGGAGGTCAAGAAGCAGCATGAGGTGTTACAGTATGAGAGAGCTGATGGGATGTGTGTGTGAGGAAGAGCCGCAGCATATGGGTGGAGTCAGGATACCAGGACATAGAGGTGAGAGTTGATGTGTCCAAATAAGCAGGTCTTTGATTTTGAGAGCTTTATAGATTAACCAAGGCATTAAAAAACACATGTGATGATGTTTGAATGTGAGATAAAAAGGAAAACTACTGATTTATAGAACTGCATAAGAGCCAGTGCCTCAGCTCTGACTGGTTTACTGAAGGGAGCACTGGTTTGTGTTAAATGAACTGACTCATCATGTCTATTCCTACAGGGGATGATAACTTTGGCAGGAAGGTGATAGTGTTCAGCGCCTGTCGGATGCCTCCCAGTTACCAGTTGGACCACACCCAACTGCTTAAGTGAGTTTGCCAAAAGATATGTGTTGTTCTTTAGTCTTATAAAACTCCACTCCCTAAAGGGGCAGCTTGAGTGACCCTTTGAGTGCATCCTGAATCTTCCCCCTCCTCATTTTGTTGATGGACATGGTGCAGTTTAACAACCAAGCGTCTAAGGTATCGGGAGGAAGCATCCCATAGAGGTAGAGCATTCTTCATCCAATATCAACAGCCTAGTCTGCTCTGTGTGTCCAAGCATCTAGATGTAAAGTTGAATTTGTGCATGGATTGGTGCAGGTTACCGGCCAGTTCTTTTGAGAGAGCATTAAGATCAAGAATTAATGGAACATCAAGTAGGATTTTCAACTTTAATGAAACTCATTGTTGGAAGAGTTTCAAAATAGACCTCACCCACAAAAATGCAATAATTTAAAATAAACCAGCACAAGATCAATCAGTTAGCAAGTGGAACTAGGGGAATGTCCGGCAATAGTACTGAAGACTTGTGATCCAGAACTTGCTGCGCCCCTAGCCAAGCTGTTCCAGTACAGCTACAACACTGGCATTTACCCGGCTATATGGAAAATTGCCTTGGTACATCCTGTACGCAAAATGCAAGACAAACCCAACCTGGCCAATTGCTGCCCCATCAGACTACTCTCGATCATCAGTAAAGTAATGGAAGGGGTCATCAACAGTGCTATCAAGTGGCACTTGCTTAGCAATAACCTGCTCACTGACACCCAGTTTGGCTTCCACCAGGGCCACTCAGCTCCTGACCTCATTACAGCCTTGGTTCAAACATGGACAAAGGAGCTGAACTCCCGAGGTGAGAGTGACTGCCCTTGACACCAAGGCCACATTTGACCGAGTGTGGCATCAAGGAGCCCCAGCAAAACTGGAGTCAATGGGAATCAGGGGGAAAGCTGTCCGCTGGTTGGATTCATACCTAGCACAAAGGAAGATGGTTGTGGTTGTTGGAGGTCAGTCATCTCAGCTCCAGGTCTTCATTGCAGGAGTTCCTCAGGGTAGTGTCCTAGGCCCAACCAACTTCAGCTGCTTCATCAATGACCTTCCTGCCATCGTAAGGTCAGAAGTGGGGATGTTAGCTGATGATTGCACAATGTTCAGCGCCATTTGCAACTCCTCAGATACTGAAGCTGTCCATGTCCAAATGCAGCAAGACCTGGATAATATCCAGGCTTGGGCTGACAAGTGGCAGGTAACATTTGCACCACACAAGTGTCAGGCAATGACTATCTCCAACAAGGGAGAATCTAACCATTGCCCCTTGATGTTCAGTGGCATTACCATCGCTGAATCCCCCACTATCAACATCCTGGGGGTAACCATTGACCAGAACTGAACTGGAGTAGCCATATAAATACTGTGGCTACAAGAGCAGGTCAGAGGCTAGGAATCGTGCGATGAGTAACTCACCTCCTGACTCCTCAAAGCTTCTCCACCATTTACAAGGCACAAGTCAGGAGTGTGATGGAATACTCTCTACTTGCCTGGATGAGCGCAGCTCCCACAACACTCAAGAAGCTTGACACCATCCAGGACAAAACAGCCTGGTTGATTGGCACCACATCCATAAACATTCACTCCCTCCACCACCGACGCACAGTAGCAGCAGTGTGTACCATCTACAAGATGCACTGCAGGAATTCACCAAGGCTCCTTAGACAGCATCTTTCAAACCCACGACCACTACCATCTAGAAGGACAAGGGCAGCAGATAGATGGGAACACCAGCACCTGGAAGTTCCCCTCCAAACCACACACCATCCTGATTTGGAAATATATTGCTGTTCAATCACTGTTGCTGGGTCAAAATCCTGGAACTCCCTTCCTAACAGCACTGTGGGTGTACCTACACCACATGGACTGCAGCGGTTCAAGAAGGCAGCTCACCACCACCTTCTCAAGTTCAGCTAGGGATGGGCAATAAATGCTGGCCCAGCCAACGAAGCCCACATCCTATGAATGAATAAAAAAAAAAAATTGCCTCGGTGCTCCTAGGATTGGGCATATCATGGCAGGGTTCTGCTGTTCTCTGCTGTCCTCAGAAGCGTGTATGGATCTGGGTACCTTGGACTGTGAAGCTCCCGTGGCCAAACACCTCATCCACCTTGGGTCCACCTGTGGAGAATGGCTGCTAGAGTGCTCATGATACTCAGCCCCCATCATAAGTCAACAGAGGGGAAAAAAGCCTGTGGGGCAGAAGAGTCAGCAGTGTTACAAAATTGAACTCATAAAGTGGAACTTGTGGATATGTGTTGGATTTGATACTGTTGTGCTGACCTGCCCAGCAATGCAGTGCTTTGGATAATCAGCGAGTTTGAGATATTGAACTGAATCTGAGTCAGCAGCTAGCTTCCTGTAGCTGGGCCCCCAATTCCTTTCTGGTTGTCTGATTATTTTGAGGAGAGCAGCTGGAATTCCTTTGAGAATTCTCTCTGGAGTAATTAACATGCCAGCAGGTAGTGGCTGATGTGGTAGAAGTAGAAGCCTCAACACGTTACTGTCCAGGCAGACAGGTGGACTCACTATCTTCCATCCTCAAAGGTTAGCTTCTGTCAGCATTTTCTGTGTCAGTTGTTAGACTTGCTGTAAGGGTTAACCTAATTGTGCTTATGGGCTGCTTGATCCTGTGACGCTGCCTCATCGTAACCACATTCATCTTTAATGACCATTATTTAGGAAGAAGTGCAGGTTTCTGTTTGAACTGAATTCAGATGTCCGCTAACTGCTCCTGAATTTTGTTGTTTCTTGTTGAAGCATTGATTATACTGGGGACATAGAAGACTATTTACTTTGGGTGCAGACTGTTGACATTAAGTATTCCCCAGGTCAGATATAGCAGTTGAATTTTCTCTATAATCCAACAATGTACCTCAACTATCTTCAGTAGAGTTGTCTCACCAGTACAGAAGTCACTTTTCACACCAGTCACCCAGTGGCTCCTCTCGGGTTGCCAGGTTGGTGTCAGTCGGAGGCAGTTTTGGTGCTGTGGTACCCATGCCACTAGGAGCTATATTGAAACTGCCCAAAACCATTCCATGTAGGACCCTAAAACTAGCCAGTAAATGAGAATTCCACCCACTGCTATGGGCTTATTTCAATCATGACAGTGACCAACCTTGTCTAAATGACAGAGATATTAAACAAATATTTTGTATCTGTCTTCACAGTAGAAGACACAAATTACTAGAAACAGAGGGTAACCAAGGGGCTAAAAAGAGTGAGAAATTTAAGGTTATTAATATCATCAGAGAAAAACATTCGAGAAACTTAAGAGTCTAAAATCTGAGAAATCCCCAGGACCTGATGGCCAACATCCTAGATTTCTAAAAGAGGTAGCTGCAGAGATGATAGATGCGCTGGTTATGATTTTCCAAAATTTCCTAGATTCTAAAACGGTCCTAGTAGATTGAAAGTTAGCAAATGTAACTCTGCTATTCAAGAAAGGAGGGAGAGAGAAACTGGGAACTACAGGCCAGTTAGCCTGACATCAGTCATCGGGAAAGTGCCGGAATCTATTATTAAGGGAGTATTAACAATGCACTTAGAAAATCATAGTATGACAAAGTCAACACGAGTTTACGAAACAGAAATAGCGTTTGACAGATTTATTGGAGTTTTTTGAGGATGTAACTAACAAGGTAGATAAAGGGGACCCAGTAGATAAAGTTTACTTGGATTTTCAAAAGGCATTCGATAAGGTGCCACACAAAACGCGAACACACAAGGTATGGGCTTGTGGAGTTGGAGATAATATTTAGAGGACAGAGGATTGGTTAACAGGAAGCAGGGAATTGCGATAAATGTTGCATTTTCAAGTTGGCAGGCTGTGTCTAGTATGGTACTGCCGGGATCAGTGCTGGGGCCTAAGCTATTTACAGTCTACAATAATCACTTAGACAAATACACAGAGAATAATGTATCTAACTTTGCTGATGATACAAAGTTAAGTGGGAATGTAAGTGTGAGAAGGACACGAAGGAGGCTGCAGAAAGATATAGACAGGTTAAGTGAGTGGGCAGCAAGACAGCAGATGGAGTATAATGTGGTTAGGTGTGAGGTTATTCACTTTGGTCGTAAGAATAGAAAAGCAGTATTTTTTAAAAGGGCAAAACTTGTTAATGCTCAGAGGGACTTGGGACACAGGGTATACTATACAAGGAATACAGAAAGTTAGCATGTAATTACAGCAATTAATTAGGAAGGCAGATGTCATGTTGACCTTTATTGCAAGGGGATTGGCTAACAAGAATAAGGAAGTATTGCTACAATTATTCAGGGCTTTTGTGAGACCACACCTGGAGTAGTGTGTGCAGTATTGGTCTCCATTTTTAAGAAATGATATACTTGCATTGTAGGTGGAATGGCAAAGGTTCACTAGATTATTCCCTGGGGTGAGAATGATGAGAGGTTGAGTAAACTGTGCCTATATTCTCTGGCGTTTAGAAGAACGAGAGGTGATCTCATTGAAACATACAGGATTCTGAAGGGGCTTGACATTGAGATTTCGTTCCCCCAGGCTGGAGAACCTAGAACAAGGGGACACCGTCTCAAGATAAGGGGCTGATCATTTAGGACTGAGATGAGGAGAATTTTCCTCAGTTGAAAGGGTTGTGAATTCTTAGAATTTTCATCCCCGAAATGTTGAGGATGCTCCACCATTATATGTACTTAAGGTGGAGATAGACAGATTTTTGGCCTCTTGGGGAATCAAGGGATATGGGGAGGAGGAGGGAAAGTGGAGTTAAGGTTAATGATCAGCCATGATTATATGGAAAGGTGGAGCAGGCTCGAGGGGCCATATGGTTTACTTCTGCTCCTATTGTGATAATGTGTTGTATTTAGCTTTGTATGAATCTCCAGTTGAATTACATAATTAATGCATACCAATGGGATTTCTGCTTGAAGTACTAGGCTTTTGACTGTTCTGAGTCTGTTTCTATCTCCCCGACACTAGATACCTGAAGCACACGCTGGACAAGTACGTGGAGAGCGACTACTCTGTTGTGTACTTTCACTATGGACTCAACAGTCAAAATAAACCTTCATTTACTTGGTTACTGGAAGCTTACAAGGAGTTTGACAGGAAGTAAGTGTGACTGTGCCTTTTACATTTCAATCAAATGAGCTTGGTTGTCCCATTCTGTTTTCTGATTTGCTGCTGCAAAGCTGTTACTTAATGTAACAGGGAAATACACATGTTGAGTCTCCAGTAATGCTTGGATCTGATTGGGTATGTATCTGGTAAGTGGATTCTTCTAGCTGGACTATCCATTTAATTTGGTAAAAATAATTTTGCTTATGAGGATATGTTTCTTGTGCTGGTGAATCAGAGTGGCGGGTGTAGGGGTTGTGGGTGGAATGATAAAAGCCAAATTCAAGAATGTAGGATGGAGAAAGTGCCTACACCAATGGCAATCAAATTATCATGTCCCTGAGGTTCCATGCAAGCTCCTGTTACTTTATACAGCATAGTGTGTAAGCTGCAGCATCACAATCCAGTATCATTGTGCAAACAAAACTGAAGCAGTTTACTGATCTCTTAGCATCTTTATGTCCTCAGTGAGAGGAGATAGTTATTAATCCAGCTACTGGGGCAGCCAACTGTGTGGAAAAACCAGCTCCTCTTCACGGGGTATCGTGGGGTCCTTTATGTCCACTTGAACAGGCCTGATTTTAACATTCCAAGTTGAAAGGCAGCAACTCTGACGGTGCAGCACTCCATCAGTGCTGTACTGAAGTGTTGGCCTGGATTACATGCTTAATCTCTGACACCCCCCCACCCCACTCAGTTAAAAGTGATACCACTGAGCTAATCTAAAATTTTATAGTAGTTCTGCCTTTGCCCTGCTCCAGAGTTACTGTACAGTACTGAGCAATACTAGATTTAGAGTCTTCAATAGACATGGCATGGTCTGCTGATGGCACAGCTTTTGAAGAGCAATACTGAGTAAAACAAACAGGTCAGAGAGTGTCCAGGATTTGATCCTTGGTATATTGTAATTGATCTTGGTCTTTGGGTTAGGAAAAAAAATTTGGTCACGATTCCTGCTCCTAGCCAACAAAAACCCCTCATGTATGAGTGGATTAAGCTCTGTTGAGATTGTTTTCTAACCCAAGTATCCTTCTGACACACACTGTCAATGCTTACACATGAATAATTGTTTACCTGCCAGGCCATTTGGAGCCACGACCACCTGTGTCCTGATATCTTGTAGTAGGGATATGTATCTGAGTGGGCAGTGTATCATTACTCCAAAATGTGAACCCACCTATGTGGAGTGTGAGACATTCCCCTTACCCAATAATTGTAAGACCTTCCTAAATATTTGCCTACTACTGTTCACCCACTCCCCACCACCCTCCGCGCCATGTTTGAAAGCTTGGAGATTTAAGCCTCAGCTCTTTAAACTTCCCAGCCCTGGAGGACCAGTGTAGACTAGTATCTGAGGCACAATAAAGGCAGCTTCCTAATTGAACAATCAAGGAGTGACCTGAGAAGACTGAGAAGGTTTTAAAGAGCTGAAGCTGAGGTGAAATCTTAATTGAAATAAAAACAGGAAATGCTCAGTGGATCAGGCAGCGTCTGTGAAGAGAGAATTAACATTTTAGATCATCAGAACTCCTGAACTATTCGAGCATTTCATGTTTTTATTTCTGATTTCCAGCATCCACACTATTTTGGCTTTTGTAAAGGTGCAAACTTGTACACCCAAGTATCTTTGGACATCAACACTTAAAAGTTTCTCACCCTTGAAAAAATATTCTGCTTTTCTATTCTTATGACCAAAGTAAATAACTTCACATTTCCCCATATTATACTCCATCTGCCATCTTGTTGCCCACTCATCTAATCTGTCTATATCTTTTTGCAGCCCTCCCTTCCCACCCAGTTTGGTATCAGCAGTAATCTTCGACACATTACTCTCTGTCTGTTCATCTAAGTCATTAATATAGGTTACAAATAGCTGAGGTCCCAGCACTCCACTATTCATTCCCTGCCCCTGTATCCATTCTAAAATATTACCGCCCACTCCATGAGCTCTTATCTTGCCTATTAAACTTTTGTGCAGCACCTTATCAAATGCCTTTTGGAAATCCAGATATGCTATATCTACTGATTCCCCTTTATCTCCCCCACTAGCTACATCCTCAAAAAACTCTTATTAAATTTGTCGAACAGGATGTCCCTTTGGTAAAACCATATTAACTTGTTCTAATCATACTCTGCTTTTCTAAGTGCATTGTTAACACTTCCTTAATAATAGATTCCAGCATTTTCCCAACAACTGACATTAGGCTAACTGCCCTATAGTCCACTGTTTTCTCTATTCCTCCTTTCTTGAAAAGTGATGTAACATTTGCTGATAACTTCTGATCTGATGGGACTGTTCCCGAACTTAAGGAATTTTGGAAACTCAAATACTTTGGGTAATCAAGTGTAAACTGAAGATGCCTGGTATGTTCCAAAAGAATTCTAGGCAGTGGTTATTCTAGTGAGCTGTATTTAACAGCTTCCCTTTAGGAGAGCTGTGTTTCTTTTCCATCATTAACAATCAAGAAAAATCTCACCCTGTCATTAGCACTTATGATTCTGTTTGAATCTTTCAACCATCACTTCCCAGTGATGGAGGGACCAGCACGATTGTCAGTTTTGACCTTGAGCCTCGAGGGACGAACTGTCAAAGCTGTTAGTGTTTCCCTGTAAAATCAGTATCATGAAAAGAGTACTTGGTGAATTGTGTTCAAAAACCTGGACTGTTTCTATCTACACAGGTACAAGAAGAACATAAAGGCTCTGTACATTGTCCACCCTACCAGGCTCATCAAGGCCTTCCTTGTTGTCTTCAAACCCATAATCAGGTCAGTCCATGCTTGGTGATCAGTTTATACAAATTAGTTACTTGCTTTCTGAAAATTGCTGTTTATATCTTGCTTTCCTGCCACAGTTTTCTATTAAGCTGGTCAATGTTGTCATGCCTGATCTCAATCAGGCCAGAAAGGGGAAGATCAGTTGTGTTTCTAATCCTGCTTGTTGTCCGCTGATGACTGCTGAAAAGTGCAGAAACATAAATATCAGGATTGAACTTGATCGGCCTTAACTATTTCATGATGAATAGCCTGTCTCCACAAACACGTGCAGACATTGTGCATACATGCACTTACTAATCCAGGCACACGGAAATGCTCTACCACTCTCATACATTTCTTTGCCACAACAACTTGAATTATCTAGCACATTAAATGTAGTAAAATGTCCCAAGGCATTTCAAAGGAGCCATATTAGGGCATATGACATATATTTTCATAAAGAAGAGAGGTGGGAAAACAAAGGTGTTTATGGAGGAAATTTGAGACTTTAGGACCTCAGTAAGGTGAAGAAATGCCACCAGTGGGATGCGCAAGAGGCCAGAATTGGAGGAGTGCAGAAATCTCAGAGGGTTGTAGGGTGGGAGGAGGTTACAAAGAGACCTTGTCTGAGCTTGCATTTTTAAAATTCATTCACGGGATGTGGGCTTCCCTGGCTGGGCCAGCATTTATTACCCATCCCTAGTTGCTCTTGAGAAGGTGATGGTGAGATTGCCTTCTTGAACCGCTGCAGTCCATGTGGTGTAGGTACACCCACAGTGCTGTTAGGGAGGGAGTTCCAGGATTTTGACCCATCGACAGTGAAGGAACGGCGATATATTTCCAAGTCAGGATGGTGAGTGACTTGGATGGGAACTTCCAGGTGGTGATGTTCCCATGTATCTGCTGCCCTGTCCTTCCAGATGGTAATGGTTGTGGGTTTGGAAGGTGCTGTTTAAGGAGCCTTGATGAGTTGCTGCAGTGCATTTTGTAGATGGTACACACTGCTGCTACTGTTCATTGGTGGTGGAGGGAGTGAATGTTTGTGGGTGGGGTGCCAATCAAGCGGGCTGCTTTGTCCTGCATGGTGTTGAACTTCTTGAGTGTTGTGGGAGCTGCACTCATCCAGGCAAGTGGAGAGTATTCCATCACAATCCTGACTTGTGCCTTGTAGATGGTGGACAGGCTTTGGGGAGTCAGGAGGTGAGTTACTCATCAGAGGATTCCCAGCCTCTGACCTGCTTTTGTAGCCACAGTATTTATATGGCTAGTCCAGTTCAGTTTCTGGTCAATTGTAAGCCCCAGGATGTTGATAGTTGGGGATTCAGTGATGGTAGTGCCAGTGAATGTCAAGGGATGATGGTTAGATTCTCTCTTGTTGGAGATGGTCATGGCTTAGCACTTGTGAGTGAAGGGTGGGAGAGGGGAGACTAGTCAGGAATGCACAGATTTAATTGACGTTTGCAAAAATGCACACTCGTGCATTTTCTCTCAGCTTGTTCTAACATGCACACAGCTGCTCATTTGCCTACTTGCTCACAGACATGCACACAAGTGCTCACTCTAGCCAGGCTCTCTCATGCATGCGTACTATCTGCTCACTCGCACACATGTGCAGTTCAGGTTCACTTGCACTCAATGCTCACACGTATTATCCAGACTCTCAGATGAAGAATGGCCACTGGGCAAGGTAGTAAAGGACAGTAATTGAATTTCCTGGCCTGCATGACTGGGAGCCATTGTGGGGCATTTATCCACTGAACCACAAGGGGATAGTCATTCCTATCTTTTGATTTCTCTGCCTAACTTGTATTAGCCATAAGTAAGAAATCGCTTGAGACTTGCTGAATGAAACAAGTAATTAATATGTAACTTGTGTGTGAAGACATTTGCCAAACAATGCAGCTGCCTCACTTGTGCTCTAATGTTTCCATTCCATTTTTCTCCACCTTATACCCCTGTTCCAGCATGAAGTTTGGCCGGAAGATCTTATATGTGAATCATTTGGGTGAACTTGAACAGTACCTGAAGTGTGAGCGAATGGTGATCCCATTGTGTGTGAAAAGGTAGGTCTGTCTAATTCATATGCCTGGGTGAGAGGTGTTCTATTTGTTATTTTAAGGTAACTAAGATTCATACAGGACCGGATTGTCAGAGGGATTGCAATCATATGTTTCCTTTTTGGGGGGGTTTAATTTTTATTTTTTTCTTCTTGTTACTTTGGAGAATTTATCAAACATTTTTATTTGCACAACAAACTTTTCTGTATATAAATATAACATAATTGGTGATGGCTGGGGTGGGGGAAAGCTTTTTAGAGTTATAGGCTCATTGCAACACAGAATTTGGCCCATTGAGTCCATGCGGGAAAGAATAGACAAACAAGTGATGTTAACTCTGTCCATACTGCTGTGGACTAAAAGACTGAAAGATGGGATTAACATCATACACATAAGCCTTGTATTTTGTCTCCCATTTGACTTGCAACCCTTCCCTCCATGACCACCCCTTCACTCCCCATTTAAACCTTACTGAATCACACCAAGCATCCATATGTAAACTCCCATCCTTCACCTTTCATTGCAAAATTTGGAAAAACCTTTAACCTTTTTCCCTTTCTTTCACATTTCTGAGCTCAGCCCCAGTTCCTAATCTGAACAGGTGAGCAATGAGCTGTTCCCAGCCTGAAACCAGCCTCATTTTCTCACTGGTTGCTTTGAACTATGTGGGAACTGCCTGGCTATTAGTCGGATGTTTGTACTTTGCACTTTCCTTCATTTGAGAAGCCTCCCACCCACACCAACCTTCCCACACTGTCACTCAGGTTGAGATTGCAAATTTGACATGCCATGAGGAGGCCTTCTTTCTGATCATCTTGAGTCTTAGAAAGAACGGAGGTATTCATCCATGCATTCCGTTTGTTCAAAGTTATTAAACCCAATCAGCTTGGCTCAGTTGGTAGAACCCTTGCTTCTTAATCTGAAAATTGAAGGTTTCAATCCCCTTAATGACTTGAACACAAAATCTAGACTGCCACTCCAGTACTGTGAGAATGCTGCATAGCTGAAAGTGCTGCTTTTCAGAGAAGATATTAAATGCAGGCTTTGACAGCCTGTGCAGATAGAAGTATTAAGATTCAGCAGCATTATTTGAAGAGCAGAGTTCTCATGGAGCCCCTGCTGATATTCATTCTTCAGCCAATGCCACCAGAAACATTATTTGGACAGTATTTCCTGTTCGTGGTGCACTTTATACAAATTGCTTGCCTTGTTTTTATGCATTATGTGTGACTACACTTTAAAAGTGGGAGATTGGGGTGTAGTGATCATGTTACAGGACAGGTAATCCAGAGGCCCAGGCTAATGCTCTGGGGACACAAATTAAAATCCCACCATGGCAGCTGGTGCAATTTAAATTCAATTAATAAATCTGGAAAATAAAGCTAGTCTCAGTGATGGTGACCATGAAACTATCATCGATTGTTGTAAAAACCCATCTGGTTCACTAATGTACTTTAGGGAAGGAAATCTTCCATCCTTATCTGGTCTGGCCTATGTGTGACTCCAGACCCACAGCAATGTGGTTGACTCTTAACTGCCCTCTGAAATGGCCTAGCAAGCCATTCAGTTCAAAATTAATTAGGGATGGGCAATATATGCTGGCCTTGCCAGCGACACTCACATCCCATGAAAAGAATAAATTTTTTTTTAAATGATCAATAGTCTTGAAGCATTTGGACCATTCCTAGAACATATATATTCAAGTCTTTTGATTGGAATTGATGCTGTGATTTCATTGTTTGATAGCAAGGGCTCTGTCTGGTGATTGAGTGGACCTGATTATTGTGATATCATGTTTATTTAGGTTTGATGAGCATATTCAGGCAGCACAGAAACCCATGCCACCAGAACCTAAAAAGCAGTTGCCTCATCAACAGTTTGGAATCTCACTTCCAGAGTAAGTAATTCCCATGATTGTTCGTGTTGGTTCCATTATAAATTATGTTTTTTCTGTCCAGTTTTTCCTCACTCTTCTGGTGGCAGTGGTTCCTTTCTGAGTTATAGTTCCATGGGCAGCAGTAAACATTGGGACCTCACCCATTCCTCCTGGGTGAGCTCAGTGTGGATTGGCATCAGAGTAGCAGAATCAATTCCAATTGATGCCCCATAACTCATGCTGTATCAGGCAGCTTCACTGGGTAGAGATTAGGTTTGATTCCTTCTCGGTACCCCCTGATCCCCAGGCACTTGCTCAACATACATGAGCATTCTTTCTCAGAATTGCCTGAGCCAGGAGTTTCTGACCATGGTTAGAAGAGGCCATGAGCAGAGCTGTTGTATCTGTGGCATGTGTGTTTAGAGGGAACATTTGGATTTCTCTGTGGGTAAGACAATGTATTTCAGCCTTTGTCTTTGTCAACTACATAGTCACCTCTCTTCTTGTAGCTCTGTGTGACAACAGAGAAACAGTGGGATGTACAATACCTCCATTGTGTAGGAGTCGAGTTTGCATATTTCATGTTTGATTTCCCTTTTATTTGCTTCAGGCTCAGAGAAAAGGACCACGATCACAAGGCCATCCCACTAGTAATGGAACAGACAGCTGCCTACATCAAGAAACATGGTGTGTAATTTTTTTTTATTCATTCATGTGATGTGGGCATCACTGGCTAGGCCAGCATTTATTGTCCATCCCTAATTGCCCTTGAGAAGGTGGTGGTGAGCTGCCTTCTTGAACCGCTGCAGTCCCTGCGGTGTAGGTACACCCACAGTGCTGTTAGGAAGGGAGTTCCAGGATTTTGACCCAGCGACAGTGAAGGAACGGCGATATATTTCCAAGTCAGGGTGGTGAGTGGCTTGGAGGGGAACTTCCAGGTGGTGATGTTCCCATGTATCTGCTGCCCTTGTCCTTCTAGATGGTAGTGGTCGTGGGTTTGGAAGGTGCTGTCTAAGGAGCCTTGGTGTGTTCTTGCAGTGCATCTTGTAGATGGTACACACTGCCGTCACTGCGTGTCGGTGGTGGTGAGATTGAATGTTCAAGGTGCTGGATGGGATGCCAATCAGGTGGGCTGCTTTGTCTTGGATGTGCCAAACTTCTTGAGTGTTGTTGGAGCTGCACTCATCCTGGCAAGTAGAGATTCCCTTACATGCCTGACTTGTGCCTTGTAAATGGTAGACAGGCTTTGAGGAGTCAGGAGGTGAGTTACTCGCCGCAGGATTCCTAGCCTCTGATCTGCACTTGTAACTGCAGTATTTATAGGCTACAAACTTAAACCAGAAGGAACCATCTATATTTCCTTCCATTTTTCCCTGGTTATTGAAGACATTGACTCCTTATTGGGATACAGTTCCACTGCTGGGAGCCTTCCATTGTTTGACCAAAGTTTCTATTAATCATGTATGAGTGATAGTGGTAGATAAGTAGTGACAGGTTATTTGACCATGAATTGTGGGTTTGAGTAGCCAGACCTGATCTGCTCCTCCCCGATACTTTCAAACACACATTTCCAGTAATTGGGATCAGTTGAGGACAGCCAACTTAATACAATCAAGAGATCAAAGCTGGCAGCTTTCTGATCTGTATAACTGACCGATTCAGTGGATGGAACCTCATTTCCAATCTCAGCACCCAGCAGTTCATGGCAAAGGAGGATATTGGAGCCATTTTCTTGAATTAGAAGACTTTTGGATTCCCTTTGTTAGCTGCCAGTATCTTTTCACGCTCGCTCTTTGCCTATACTTTTCTTTTTCACTGCCCCCTGAATTTTCTATATTCAGCCTGATTCTCATTTGTATTATTAACCTGACATGTGACATACACCCCTTGTTTTTCTGCTTCATCTTACTCTCTATCTCTTTCATCATCCAAGGAGCTCTGGCTTTGTTTGTCCTACCTTTCTCCCTTGTGGAAATGTGCCTCAACTGTACCTGAACCATTTCCTCTTTAAAGGCAGCCCATTGATTCTTCAGTTTTGCCTGCCAATCCTTCATTCCAGTTTACTTGGGCCAGATTCATTCTCATCCCATTAAAATTGGCCCCTCCTCCAATTCAGTATCTTTATTCCTCCTTGTCCTTTTCCATACATAATCTAAACATTATGTTACTTTATTGGCGACCTGGGGGAAATGTTTCTTACCAGTCTCATTGGCCAGTGCTGAAAGGGTTAAAATGTTTGTTGTGTCAGTTCTATTTGATGACATACTGTCTGCCCTTCCTCAGGTCTGAACAAGGAAGGGATATTCCGCAGGTCGGCTAATATGTACCTTGTAAAGGAAGTACTGGAAAAGTACAATAATGGTGAGTGGGCTGCTATACAAATCACATTGCATGTACTAGTATATTTTAAATCAAAATTGCAGGTGTGACTTTTTGTCCTGTGTATTAGCAACATGCTGAATGTTTATCACAGCAAAAGAGTAAAAACTGGCTTGCCAACTTATCAAGTTGGACTGCTCCATGCCAGCAGAGGAGGAGTAGTTAGCTGCCTCTAAGCCAGTGTCCAGTGTTATGATAGTGTTGAGTCCCAGTTCCATCTAAGCAGTGTCTTGCAGTAATGCTTTAACACAATTTACAGAAACAGGTCATTGGCCCAAACAGTTGGTGTTCACTGCATATGAGTTGTAGTATTAAATATTTGGAAGACTGAAGCCACTGTCTTTGCCCCCACTCCAAACTCTGTTCCCTACCTACTGACTCCATCCCTCTTCCAGGTAGCTGTCTGAGATTGAACCAGACCGTTTGCCATATTTGACCCCTGAGATGCACTGCCAAACAATATCCACGCCATCAATAATACTGCCTATTTCCACCTCTGTAATTTCATCCCTGCCTCAATTCATCTGCTGCTGAAACCCTCATTCACGCATTTGTTACCTCTAAGCATGGCTATTCCAACTCAGTCCTGGTACATCACCCACACACTACACTCCATAGAGTTGAAATCATCCAAAACAGTTAATGATGTCCTTACTCATACTAAGTTCCATTCCTCTATCACCCCCAGGCTTGCTGATCTACATTGGCTCCCCGTCAAGAAATGCCTTGATTTTAAAATTCTCATCCTTGTTTTCAAATCTCTGTGGGTTTCCCCTACCCATCTCTGTAATCTCCTCCAGCCCCATGACCATAAGACATAGGAGCAGAAATTAGGCCATTGGGCCCATCGAGCCTGCTCCGCCATTCAATCATGGCTGATAAGTTTCTCAACCCCATTCTCCCGCCTTCTCCCCGTAACCTTTGATCCCCTTATCAATCAAGAACCTACCTATCTCGGTCTTAAATAAACTCAATGACCTGGCCTCCACAGCCTTCTGTGGCAATGAATTCCATAGATTCACCACTCTCTGGCTAAAGAAGTTTCTCCTCATCTCTGTTCTAAAAAGTCTCCCCTTTACTCTGAGGCTGCGCCCTCGGGTCCTAGTCTCTCCTACTAATGGAAACATCTTCCCCACGTCCACACTATCCAGGCCTTTCAGTATTCTGTAAGTTGCAATCAGATCCCCCCTCATCCTTCTAAACTCCATCGAGAAAAGACCCAGAGTCCTCAAACGTTCCTCA
Organism: Cetorhinus maximus; assembly: GCF_964194155.1. Classification (NCBI taxonomy): domain Eukaryota; kingdom Metazoa; phylum Chordata; class Chondrichthyes; order Lamniformes; family Cetorhinidae; genus Cetorhinus; species Cetorhinus maximus. The sequence goes on along the minus strand of NC_135887.1, from coordinate 74,197,196 downwards.
TATATTAAGCTTTTCATTCCTGGGATTATTCTCCTGAACCTCCTCTGGAGCCTCTCCAGGGCCAGCACATCCTTCCTGAGATACAGGGCCCAAAATTGCTCACAATATTCTAAATGTGGTCTGACCAGAGCCTTTTAAAGCCTCAGCAGCACATCCCTGCTTTTATATTCTAGTCCTCTCGAAATAAATGCCAACATTGCATTTGCCTTCCTAACTACCGACTCAACCTGCAAGTTAACCTTAAGAGAATCCTGGACTAGGACTCCCAAGTCCCTTTGCACTCCAGATTTCTGAATTCTCTCCCCATTTAGAAAATAGTCTTTGCCTCTATTCTTCCTACCAAAGTGCATGACCTCACACTTGCCCACGTTGTATTCCATCTGCCACTTCTTTGCCCATTCTCCTAACCTGTCCAAATCCTTCTGCGGCCTCCCCGCCTCCTCAATACTACCTGTCCCTCCACCTATCTTTGTATCATCTGCAAACTTAGCCAGGATGCCCTCAGTTCCTTCATCTAGATCATTAATGTATAAAGTGAAAAGTTGTGGTCCCAACACTGACCCCTGCAGAACTCCACTAGTCACCGGCCGCCATCCTGAGAAGGACCCCCTTATCCCCACTCTCTGCCTCCTGCCAGCCAGCCAATCTTCTATCCATGCTAGTATCTTGCCTCTAACACCATGGGCTCTTATCTTACTGAGCAGCCTCCTGTGCGGCACCTTGTCAAAGGCCTTCTGGAAGTCCAAGTAGATAACATCCATTGGCTCTCCTTTGTCTAACCTACTCGTTACCTCCTCAAAGAATTCTAACAGATTTGTCAGGCATGACCTCCCCTTGATGAAACCATGCTGACTTTGCCCGATTTTACCATGCACTTCCAAGTATTCTGAAATCTCATCCTTAATAATTGACTCTAAAATCTTACCAACGACCGAGGTCAGGCTAATCGGTCTGTAATTTCCCGTCTTTTGCCTCACTCCCTTCTTAAACAGGGGGGTTACATTAGCGATTTTCCAGTCCTCTGGGACCCTCCTGACTCCAGTGATTCCTGAAAGATCGCCACTAACGCCTCCACTATCTCTTCAGCTATCTCCTTCAGAACTCTGGGGTGTAATCCATCTGGTCCAGGTGATTTATCCACCTTCAGACCTTTCAGTTTTCCTAGCACCTTCTCCTTGGTAATGGCCACCATACTCACCTCTGCCCCCCAACTCTCTTGAACTTTGGGGATGTTACTCGTGTCTTCCACTGTGAAGACTGACGCAAAGTACCTATTCAGTTCCTCCGCCATTTCTTTGTTCCCCATTACTACTTCTCCAGCGTCATTTTCCAGCGGCCCAATGTCCACTTTTGCCTCTCTCTTACCCTTTATATATCTAAAAAAACTCTTGCAATCTTCTCTTATATTACTGGCTAGTTTACCCTCACATTTAATCTTCTCCCTCCTTATTTCTTTTTTAGTTGTCCTCTGTTGGTCTTTGTAGGCTTCCCAATCCCCTGGTTTCCCACTGCTCTTCCCCGCATTGTATGCTTTCTCTTTAGCTTTCATGCTGTCCCTGACTTCCCTTGTCAGCCATGGTTGCCTCGTCCTCCCTTTAGTATACTTCTTCTTCCTAGGGATGAATTTTTGCTGTGTCTCCCAAATTACTCCCAGAAACTCCTGCCATTGCTGTTCCACTGTCTTTCCTGCTAGGCTCATCTCCCAGTCAATTCTGGCCAGCTCCTCCCTCATGCCTCTGTAGTTGCCTTTATTCAACTGTATACTGTTACATCTGATTCCAGCTTTTTCCTCTCAAATTGCAGGGTAAATTCTATCATATTATGGTCACTTCCTCCTAAGGGTTCCTTCACTTTAAGCTCCCTTATCAAATCTGCCTCATTATACATCACTAAATCTAGAATTGCCTGTTCCCTAGTGGGCTCCACCACAAGCTGCTCCAAAAAGCCATCTCATTGACATTCCACAAATTCATTTTCTTGGGATCCACTACCAACCTGATTTTCCCAGTCTATCTGCATATTGAAATCCCCCATGATCACTGTAACCTTGCCTTTCTTACACACCTTTTCTATCTCCTGGTGTATCTTGTGCCCCACATCCTGACTACTGTTCGGAGGCCTGTACATAACTCCCATTATGGTTTTTTTACCTTTGCGGTTCCTCAACTCTACCCACACAGATTCTACATCATCTGACCCTACATCATTTCTTGCTATCGATTTAATTTCATTTGTTACTAACAAAGCAACCCCACCCCCTCTGCCAACCTGCCTATCTTTTCGATAGGATGTATATCCTTGGATATTTAGCTCCCAGTCCTGATCCCCTTGCAGCCATGTCTCCGTGTTGCCCACCACATCATACCTGCCAATTCCAATCTGCGCCACAAGCTCATTTACATTATTTCGTATACTGCGTACCCTCGCCGATATCTGCGCTCATCTAATTCTGGCCTCTTGCACATCCCTGAGTTTAATCGCTCCACCATTAGTGGCCATGCCTTCAGCTGCCTACACCCTAAATTCTGGAATTCCCTCCTTAAATCTCTGATTCTCTCTTCTTTAAGACTCTTTCCTCCTATAAGACACTCTCTAAACCCACCTCTTTGGCCAAGTTTTCAGTCAGCTGGCCTAATATGACCCAGCGTCTAATTATGTTTTATAACGCTCCTGTGGAAGTGTCTTGGGACGTTTGTTATATTAAAGGTACTACATAAATAGAAATTGCTGTTGTTGTACTTGTAGTCCCAGTCCTTGCTGTCTTCCACTCTGCTTTATCTGCTTTTCCTTCAACCCCCTATTAAACCTAATCCTAAATGACAGTGTAGTCTGCTGCAATCATTATCTCCAGTAGTGAATACTGCAGTGTGACAACTCTCACTGTAATAAGATTTCTCTTGTTCTCTCTCTTAAATTTCTTAGGTATAAGATTTGTAAGAAATCTTCAACGTATGTCCTCTTGTTCTAGATCTTTCAATCCTTCTAACTATTCTATTTCAACATATCGTCGTTTTAAACATCTCTATTGAATCATTCTTTATTGCTTTTCTAACTAAAACATCCAATTTTTTAAAGTCTTCTTTGTATTTGTACTTTATAATATATAGCATTCTCATGAATCGACGTTGTACCCTCTCTTTTGCCTCAACATTCATCCTTCTGCCAAGGAGCGAAGAGACATGGTTTTGCGCATGAGAAGAGGAAAATAAGACCTGTAATTCTGTTGACACAACTGTTCCTACGTATTTGTGCTCCCTTACTTTCTCTTGGCGAGTAATAAGAGAGGAAAATTCTAAATCTTAGTTCAGGCTGGACAAGTTGTGAATAGAAGCCCTGTTCCACCTCAGACAAATAACCCATCAAGGGTAGCAGGTGATATGAAGGGGCTGCAAGTAGCTCTAGGCTCTATTGTAAGTATTGCTGCACAGGCACACCTGTGGTTTAGTGCAGTGATCCGTACCATGGCCGTGGAACAAGGTTGGGATGGGATTGGGGCAACCTTCCAACTGTGGTTTGAGTTTTTGTCAGATTTTCTGATGCAGCACCAATTTCGAAAGATTTTTAACATAAATTGGGAAACAGAAGTTAGATTTTTCTCCTTTCTGTATGCATTACATCATTAAAAAGTCTGTGATGCCCATCTACATTGCATTAGGAAGTGAGATGGAGGAACCAAGTGAAATGGTGACCCAAAATCCATCAAACAGAATTGCATTTAATTACATAGAATTTAGTTACGTTAACCATAATAGTTAGATTTAGCATCATTATGAAAAAGGACAAAGACAGAACAAGTGTAAAAGTTCCAAATTGGGGGGAGACAAATTTTATGAAGCTGAGAAGTGATCTGGCGAAAGTGGACTGGATAAAGCTACTTGAAGGAAAATCAGTGGGAGGCATTCAAAAGTGAGATTCTACGAGCACAGTGGAGACATGTCCCCACAAAGAAAAAGGACAGTTCTGCCAAACCTAGAGCCCCTGGTTATCCAGAAGTATACAGGGTAAGATAAAGCAGAAAAAAAGACCTTATGACAGCCACAAAAAACTTAATTTGTCTAAAGCCTAGAGGAGAATAGAAAGTACAGGGGTACAAGGAAATTAGGAAAGCAAAGAGAGGATATGAAAAAATATTGGTAAAATCAAGGAAACCCAAAGATGTTTAATCAGCACATTAAGAGTAAGAGAATAACTAAGGAAAGGGTAGGGCCTATCAGAAATGTACAAGGTTAACTTATGCGTGGATGCAGAAGATGTGACCAGGGTTCTCAATGAGTACTTTGTCTCCATCTTCACTAAGGAGAGGGACGATGCAGACATTCTAGTTAAAGAGGAGGAGTGTGAAATATTAGATACAATAAGCATAATGTGAAAGGAAGTACTGGAGGGACTGGCATCCTTGAAGGTGAATGAAGCACCAGGGCCAGATGGATTGTATCCCAGGCTGTTAAAGGAAGCCAGGAAGGAAATAGCGGGTGCTCTGAGGATCATTTTCCAATCCTCACTAGATACATGCAATCTATCAGAGGATTGGAGATCTGCGAACATTGCACCATTATTTAAAAATGGTGCGAAGGATTGGCCTATAATTTTCTGGCATATCAGTCTGGCTTCGGTGGTGGGCAAATTATTAGAATCAATTCTGAGATAAGATAAACTGTCACTTTGAAAGGAACAGATTAATCAGGGACAGTTAGCATGGTTTTGTTAGGGGAAAGCCATGTCTTACTAATTTAATTGAATTCTTTGAGGAAGTAACAAATAGGATTGATGAGGGTAGTGCAGTGGATGTTGTCTCCGAGGATTTTAGTAAGGCATTTGACAAGGTTTCACATAGTAGACTGGTCAGAAAAGTAAAAGCCCATGTTATACAAGTGAATGTGGTGAGTTGGATCCGAAATGGGCTCAGTGACAGGAAACTAAGTGTAATGGTTGATGGATGTTTTTGTGAATGGAAAACGGTTTCTAGTGGCGTACCACAGGGTTCAGTGTTGGGGCCCCTGCTGTTTGTTGTATATATTAATGATTTGTACTTTAATGTGGGAGGCATGATTGGGAAATTTGCAGGTAACACAAACATTGGCTGTGTAGTTGATTGTGAAGAAGATAGATGTTGGCTCCAGTTGGTTGAGTGGGTGGAAAAGTGGCAAATGGAATTCAGTTCAGAGAAGTGTGAGGTAATGCATTTGGGAAGGGCAAACAAAGCAAGGGAATACTCAATAAATTGGAGGATATTGAGAGAGGTAGAGGAAGTGAAAGACCTTGGAGTGCATGTCCACAGGTTCCTAAAGGTGGCAGGACAGGTGGATAAATACAAAAGCAGGGATGTAATGCTGGGACTGTATAAAAAGTGCTGGTTAGGCCACAGCTGGGATTTTGTGTCCAGTTCTGGTCACCACATTACAGGAAGGACATAATTGCACAGGAGAGAGTACAGAGGAGATTTACAAGAATGTTGCCAGTGCTTGAAAATTGTAGCTATGAGGAGAGATTGGATAGGCCAGGATTGTTTTCCTTACAACAGAGGAGGCTGAGGGGTGACTTAATTGAGGTTAACAAGATTATGAGGGGCCTAGATAGAGTAGACAGGAAAGACCTGTTTCCCCTAGCGGTGGGGTCAATTACCAGGGGACATAGATTTAAGGTGATTGGTAGAAGGATTAGAGAGGACATGAGGAAAAACTCCTTCACCCAGAGCGTGGTTGGTGTCTGGAATTCGCTGCCTGGTTTGGTGGTGGAGGTAGAAACCCTCAACTCATTTAAAAGGCGCCTGGATCTGCACCTAAAGTGCTGTAACCAGGCTACTGGCTGGGTACTGGGTGCTGGAAGGTGGGATTAGAATGGACGGCTAGTTTTTAATATTTTTCTTTTTCAGCCAGCACAGACATGATGGGCTAAATAGCCCCTTTCTGTGCTGTAACTTTTCTATGATTCTGACCTCTAACTCAAATTTTCATGTGGGCAGAAACATAAAGTGAGCTGCAAACAGCAGTGAAGGGGCGGTGATGATATCCATGGTCATCTCATTGCACAATTAATGGAATTAGTCAAAACAGATAAATTATCTAGTGTTCCTGTAGCAAATGAATTTTAAATGCCACAGTCCTCGTCACTTTATTTGAATCAATCTAACATGTAAACTGAAATGTCCTGGTTAAGTACTTGTTGAGATCCACGTTTGTACAGAATGCAGAGTGTGAATTATAAGTTTAATGTATGAAACGTGAGCTACAGTGTCACAGTCTACACATGCACTCTATGCATTTGCAGCATATTGCGGGCTTTAGTTCTGAGTATCTGCCCATTTATCACTTGGCATTTAGCCAGAGATGTGTTTGTCTGAAATACATTTCTAATGTTGTGCAGGTGTTTTTGTGGATTTTGAAACCTACAATGATGTTCACCTGGCAGCTGTAATGCTAAAGACTTTTCTCCGTGAATTGCCTGAGCCTCTGCTGACCTACAGCCTGTATAATCAAGTGGTCTCGTTTGGAAGTAAGTTTTACACTTGAGAGCCAACCTCTTGCACTGTGCTATTGATTATATCTTGTTCCTACTTTGAATTTTCCAGAATATTTATTGTATTATCCTGGTCTAGTAAACTTCCCTTTGAAAAATTGCCATTTGGAAAGAATTACACTGGATAGTTAGATTTGTCTCCGAAAATTGCTCCTCACTTAAAACTGCTAAGGTTAATCCATTTGATAATTAAACATTGCACTTTGTAGATAGGGTCAGATGTTATTGAGCAGCTGAGTGGCACTGACTACACAATGTCTCCAGGAAGCAATAATTTTATTGAGTTATCAAACAAACAATCAAAGGCCACTATTTTACATAATGCACATAGAGAGCTGACTAGTATTGTTTAAAAAAAGGGATGTTTTCACTTTTTGTTCTGAATGTACTTATTAGGTTACCTTTAGTGTGGCAGTCAGGATGGGTGCAGTTTGACTGCTGCATGTCCTTACATTACAACAGTGACTACACTTCAAAAATGCATCACCGGTGGTAAAGCTTTTGACATTGTGAAAGAAGTTACATAATGCAATTTCTTTCTTGCATATCCCACAGTAATTCACGATCAATGATGTGCTTTTCAAGTGTAGGTGCTGCTGTAATGTAGGGAAATGCAACAGGCTGTTTACACACAGCAAGACCCCATAGAAGGCAATGTGATGGCGACTAGGTAATCTGCTTCAGTGTTGTTGCCCGCATAATTATATAAAGTCCACACACACACATACGACCCAATTTCTCTGCTGACATTATGCTCCACATGAACCTCCTCCCACCCCTCTTCATCTAACCCTATCAGCATAACCTATTCCTTTCTCTCTCATGTGCTTATCTAACTCCCCCTTAATTGCATCTATGCTATTTGCCACAAGTACTCTCTGTGATAGTAAGTTCCATATTCTTTCTGCTCTCTGGGTAAAGCAGTTTCTCCTGAATTCCCTATTGCGATTATTAGTGATGATATATTTATGAATTCTAGTTTGGACAACCCCACAGGTGGAAACATTTTCTGTATGTCTATCAAACCCTTTCATTATTATAAAGACCTCTTCAGGTCACTCCACAACCTTCTCTTTTCTAGACCAAAAAGCTCCAGCTTTTCAATCCTTCCTGATAAGATTGAGGGATAAATGTTGGTCTGGACAGTCCCAACTCTTCAAATTGAGCCATGAGATCATCTACATCAAGCTGAGAGGGCAGGTAGTGCCTCTGTTTAAGGTCTCCTCTGAAAGACAATGAGCTTCTTTATAGACTTCATCCATTTTCTAATGGGTGTAGGCACAGAACTAGCCTTAGTTTGACACTAATTGACAAATCAAAACTCTCACTTATAATGGCTGATGTGAGGATTAGAAAAGAGTCACACTGGTTCAGTGGGCTGGTGTTCTTCTGAAACTGAGGTACTGAGTAGAGGGAGCTTTACTTCTTTCTGTACTACACTTGGCCCAGGAGTGCTTGCTGGTAAGAAATGCCAATACTAACATCCCTCACCTTAAAGAGCATAAAATTAACCAAAAAGGTGTTTATTTTTTAAAAGAATTTACAACAGGATTCAAATAATTTCTTCCCTCTCCATCCAAGCTGAAGTTATAACATTTTGGAAATGATCTCAAGGCTGAGTATCTTACACCATACAAAAACGTGGCTTCTATTAATAAACCAGTTGCAGAAAGAATCTTACCCTCCTCCAAACTGCAGTGGCTGTAAACCTAGTCATAGTGGAGGTGTGCAATGGTGGCCCCTGGCATACTGGAGTGGTAAGGAGACAGAGTGCCAAAACTAGACGTCTGCACACATAGGCTTATAATTCCTTGCAATGGAGTGATGGGATATGCCTCATCTCTTCCTGATATACTTCTCAATCTCAGCTCTACACTCAAAGGAAAGAGGCATTGAGTGGAGGCTGGAATCTGCACTCTCTTTTTCTCTCTCTCTCTCTCTCATCCCCCTCCTCCTCCCCTCACCTACCCAAATGGAAACAGGGAAGTATTAATCTGAGGGCAAACAGCCCTAGTTTATTATATTATTAGCTTGAAGAATGAATTTGCTGAGGTGTGGGAGTTGATTGTCCGTGATACCAAAAGTTAAAGGGCACTCTGTGGTAATCTAAAGAAGAGGTATAAATTTGCAAAACACATTATTCTAAAATACCTTTTCCTTTGTGAATTGGAATAGTCACCAAAAAACATCTCTGTAAAGCCTGTAACCTGTTACATGACTTTCCATTTTGATAGAAGGAGCACAGAGTAACAGAGTCACAGAATTCACTCCTGTCCTGGCAGATACCAAGTTCTCCACCGTTACTAAACTAAGCGAAGATCTGGAAAGATTGCTTTGCTTTCAGACCTTTGCTGAATGTACACAAGTCTTCAATAATATGGAAAGCGGTGGACAAATTCCAGCTTTCTTGATACATACATCTTGGTGAATTAGCATCTTCCTTTACAACTTTTCACAATTTTGGTTTAATCCATTCGATCTGTATTCATGTACGTGCCTGTTGTAGTCGTGTGGTATCCTTTTTTCACTTTGTAACTCCTGCTTTTTTTCCCTCACTGACTAGATGTGGCAGAAAGTAAACAGGTAGAAACCATTGCTGAGATGATTCGGTCACTGCCTCAGGATAACTTTACCGTGCTGCGTTATTTGGTGGAGTTACTGGGAACAGTAAGTTTGGTTGTTTTGTCATTGAATGTTGAAATGGCTTGCCCCTTGTCATCTTGGCTGCCCAGACAAATTGTTTTTTAAAAAAATATTTTTGATTGGCTGATGGGAAGCACTAACTCAGGGGACTGAGTGTGCTGTGGATTTGTTTCAACCCAAAGGCTCTCATGCACCTAAATTCCTCCACAGTCTTAGATTGTTGTGAGTTTGGTGTTATGGCTCACTCCTTTATGGATATTCTGCAAGGGGCTTTTCTCTGCAGTTAGGGAGGTGGGAATTGAACACCTTCCTTGCCCCTACACCCTACCCTGCAACAGAGCTGGCATCCTTCTCCTTGACTGGCAAAATTTCCAATTGAAGTCAAGTCAAGGCAAGTGGCCTGGTGGCACTGCCTGATGGAGATGCAGTGCAAAGAGTTTTCTACACGGACCTATATGATAGGGTAACAGAGGTGGGCTGAAAGATCTTTGTGCAGCCCTCTTGTGTTGCAGTTGGGCTCAGTGCTGTAATTGTACTACACTTGCATACTGTCACACTTGTACACTCATAACAAATAATTGTTGTAAGTAGTTTTGGAGGATATTCTCCTCTCTTCTGCTGCCCCCCTCCCCCACACACTAATCATTTTGAGTTTCCAAAATATTACAAATTGAATCTTATAGCCTTGGTAATTTTGGAAAATTGAAACCTTACTGAAAGCCTGGTAAACTTTTAGCGAGCCAATGCAAAAGGATTGCCTCCATTTTGAATAGATTGTACTCCAAGATGCCTCTTTAAGTTTTAAAAACATTATTTCCACCTCAGCTGTATTTGGTACATTAGGTGTACTAAGTATTTATCTATTTCTTGACTTTGGTTCCAAGATGTACTTTGTAGTTTTTAGGGAAAACAGACATTCTGTTCAAACACATTCACCATTCCACCAGAACCATCACTTGTGATCTCCAGCTCTTCAGAGTGTGACAAATTTAGCACAGTCGGGAACTACTTTAGGAGAAATAGAGCACTGTGCAGAACCCCGTTGAACTCCTGACTTTGAGTGTTGCTACTGTTGTTTGATGGATTGTGCATTTCCCTAAATGTATTGCTCATGTGGGCCACATTGCAGAACATTCATTGAAGCCCTAAAGAGCTGCTGTGCTACTTGTCGTTCTTCTTTTAAATGTTTGGTGAATATTTTTTATCCATTGGCGTTAAAGGTGTTATTTCTCTGATATGAAAGTGTTCAAATTTGGATGCCCCATCTGAGCGTGAAGTTTTCTCAACGGGTATAGTACAGGTTAGCTACAGGGTACAACTCCTATTCTGTCCCACCAGTGCACCTCAAAGCCCACATCAGAGACTTGAGCACACGTAAATGTAGGCTGACACTTTAGTGCAATCCTAAGGGAGTACTGCACCAGCAGAAGTGCCATATTTTGAATGAGGCATTAACCTGAGGCCCCGTCTGCTTTCTCAGGAGGCAGGTGGACAAAAATGATACCATAGCACTATTTCAAAAAAGCACAGAGGAGTTATCCACAGTGTCCTGGCTGATATTTATCCCTCAAACAACATCATCATAAACAGATTATCTAGTCATTATATTACTGTGGCTGGTGGTAAGTTTCATGCCCATCTAATGCAAGTCATTTCATCACTTCAATCTTCTTGTAAAAAGACATTGAGATGCATTTGTTCCAGGAAGAATAGATCAAACAGGAGATACTTGATGTTGTAAAATGGTAGTCTGAGTTTTCCACTAGGATATTTGCCAGGAAGGCCCCAGCATCAGACCCTGGCTGCGCTGTGTTAGGTGGTCTCAATTAGGTAGCATTAAGAATGCTACAGTGTCTACAGAGAGTTTGGAGAATGAGCCTGGGTGCCTGATCACTATCCTATTAACCTGTGTGTCCACTATGGGAGTCTGTCAATTTGCCTTTTGAAGCTCAACTGATCAGCACCATATGAGCCTAGCAAATTAAAATCATGTCTTAATTCCTGCCTGGGATTTCAGTCTTGTGCCACATGTGCCTGTCTGCTGAGTACATCAATTTGAACCTTGGCATTTGTTGTCATGCAAGAGCGAATAAGATTTCTTTTGTGCCTGTGTTTCACCACCATGAGTTTAGGCAACAATATTTTCAAATAATTTGTTTGGGTGTGCATGCATGCTTTTGTTTTACATTTTAAAAATTCCTTTAATGTCTTGTTCTATGTGGAAAACACATTGAGAAAAGCATTGATTTCCTCTTTAAGACCATCAGTTCACAACTCTAGCCTCAGTGCTTGGTTTGATTTATCTCAATCGATGCCAGTAGGACAGCCATTGTGGGTTTCAGTTATCAGTAGATAGACCCACCCGTTTCCATTGAAAGGAATTGTCACTCTATTGATGAGGAACAGTGCATCAGATAGAGCAAAACGTTAGATAAGTTCATTGCCATGTTAAACAAAGATTAGTGCACTAAACTGTAGACTGTTTCACTTTACGTTATTCTGTCAATGGTCAGTGGCTACCAAGCAGTTTGAGCATATTCTGCTTGTGCTATGGCAAATATGTGGGCACTTTGATCAACACTATGTGGATAAAAGCAACTTGAAGTAAGCTGTGTGCTTTTATCAGGTTTAAAAGTCTTGAGCTAACTTTACCATCTAGATTGCTGACCATGATGGCACATTAATATTCAGATGCAGAAGCTTTTACGCCTGGGATTCATTGCCAGTTGTCAGCTGGGTTGTTTTTTGGGGGGTCGGTACAGAAATTAAGAGAATAAATGTTTTTTCACAGGGTATAGATACCAGGCACTCCTATCTGTCTCTTATTAGTTAGCTGCAAGCTAGCATTACCAAAGGTAGAGCTCCTTTCAGTCCTGATAGTGTGAGTAGGAAGGAATCTGAAGGAAAGGTTTCAGTTAAATCCTTCTTGAAGAATAAATGTGTAAAATCCTGCCTAGATGCTTGATTCATTAATGTGATGATATTGTGTTTCCTATCTGTTCCCAGATTGCTGACAACAGTGACCTGAATAAAATGACTGCGTCCAATTTGGCTCTGGTGTTTGGACCTGCTCTCTTATGGGCAAAGGATGCTGCAATTTCACTTGGTGCCATCAACCCCATTAATCATTTCACCCAATTACTCTTTGAAAATTATACTGAAATCTTTCCAGCCAAATAGGATAAAGCATTAATGTCTTAAACCACTGCTGGAGTCAAATCAGGTTGCTCTATTCTTTCTAAATGTTCATGGCAATGTATCTCGTGTGGCAGCACACAGGAGAGATGTTATCAAATTATAGGGTGCACCTTTTATTTAGGGATGGGGTTTGCACTGCTTGGTGTGTGTGGAGTTTGTGGCTCCATATGTGTGCACAGGCATTAGGGATGGGGTTTAAATCATTGAGTCGGGGGCTGGATTCCGTGGCTCTTTTTGTTAATTTGTAGACTTGATAATCATTGTGTTGGGAATGCAGATGGATAGCTTTTTTTTTGTATTGAACTCTTGTAGTTTAAATTCTGAATATTTCTTTTCCTACCCTATCCTGGCACTCTCAGCACATTAGATAGACCAATAAATCAATTTTAAAAATGATAATTTTGGTAAATAGTGCAACATTTACTGAGAATTTCTATTGCTGGGCTATTTCCATGTTGGTTACACCTGAAACTGAATTTTGTGGATAAAGTTTTTACTCCACACCCAGACCCTGCTTTTATATATGTGTATATATAAAAAAACACATTGTTATTGTGCCAGTGTTATACATTTTTGATTGCCATGTGTGAAAATTGATTTGTTGCAAAGTTATTCAGTTTCATGGTGCTGTGTGCCAGTTTTGTTAACTGTGCTGCATACAGTTTTCATAATTAAAATTGCTGTACCTTTTTTACACATCCCGTGCAGGTCCACGCGAGCTGAAGCTGAGGGTACATTTCATTCATGTAACTAGTCTGGAGATATTGTAAATTCATTCTGATGTGCAATGTGCTCCTTATAGGATGTCAAAAATGGCGTTTGCTTGATCAGCTTTGAAAGTTTTGATGTTTAAGAATATTAAGTTGCAATCTAAATTGCATCACTTTAATTTTTTTAAAATCAGTGCTTTGTTTAAAGAGGGAACTTTTCCCCTCGAGTGTCAATGACATCATTATGGGAACTGACTTCATCAGAGAAAGAGTAGCTGAGGCTAGAAGCTTGAAGTTGAGCTGACATCTATGGAGGTGCTGTCATTACCTTGGGATACTTCAGGATGTCATCCTCTTTTAACTCCCCCAATTCTGACAATAGATGTTGCTGAATTAAGAGAGTTTTGTACTGTAGGGGAAGTACAGTATGCTCAAACTGGTACTCCATTATTAACTTTTTCTTCTAGCTGGCATTCCACAATCAAATAGAGTTCTACATAATTCATTTTGTCAAAAGGAGGGAACCTGGTTCTGCTTTTACCTGGAGATTTGGTGGTAACTGACTGTGAATCTCCGTAATTTGGATTAGTTATATTGGAGCTTGTAACAGCAGTATTGCTGTGTGTTATTGATGGCATGTCAAATTGCCTGTAGTAATCTAAATTCTTATGGTAATGCCCTCAGCATTCACTGTTTAAAAATAGAAAAACAAAGATATTAAATGAGTCATCATTGACGGTGAGCTTGCATTTTTACATGGAGTGGGTTTTTACAGTGCCTCATTTCTAGCTGTTTAATATAGCATGTGGTGCTTTTTCTCAAGCTCATTCAAAGTATGCAACCCAACATTTTGACAAGAAAGCCCGTCTCAAATCTATTCTCAATTTGCTGCTACTAAAATCACTTAATTATAGCATTAACTTAAAACAAGGGAGTGGCAGATAGCACTTAGCCTCTTCTGTTTGCTATACTGCATATTAATTACGTTGCAATAATTCATCATGATTTTTAGGATGTTTTCGGGAAGAGAGAAGTACTATTTACCATAGTTCACAACTTGAGAGGTCTAGACTTCAGAAGCATTTTAATGGGGCAGCATAAGGAGAGAATTGAAATGGGCAAATTTTAAATTTCCCTGAATAACTTTGTTCCCATTGCCTTTTAAAGGAAACCACAAGACCTAATATGTCCATTTGAAACTCCCCAATAGCAACAAATTTAATCCTTTTGTCTGAGATGGGGTTGGGTGGGGCAGGTGGTGTTGATGAAGTTTTGTTTTGTCAGTGTGGTTGGATTAACTGATGCCTTTAACAGGGAATTCGGTGATTTCCCTCCATTTCCTTTTCTTTCCTGGAAGCAGTAGCTCTTGGGCAAGATGCCTATGGCCATGGATCCAGGTGGTCATTTTTCATGGCAGCCTAGACAATGAATTGTGGCAGGCTATTGGACTGAGGTGGGCATCACAGCTGAGACCAACAATCCTCACCAGATATCCATACATGTTTTCCAGCAGCATTTGTTGGATCGTGGTTAGGAGTGAGAATCCTGCCTGTTTTTTATTTCTCTTCACCGTTGCCTCCCTAACAAACCCAGGAGCACTAAAGCTAAATATAACATCCCTACCATAGCTGTCCATTTGAGATCATCTAACTCTGCATTGTTTAGGGATTGAATGTGGGATGGTGCTAATCTGTATGTCTCAGTACTCCTCCTGTAACTGCATTTACTCAGCGATAAAGGAACCAGGATTTGCCATTTTCCTGCATTTCCTGTATTGTGTAAATTGTCCATATTTAGAGAACGTTCTCCTGTTTTGTTGAGATGTTCCTGCAAGACAAGGGTCGAGGACTTGATTGATTTTTTTCAGAGCATTCTCATAGTATTTGAATACCATAATTTCACCGACCCAGTTTTTCTCCATGATTAAAGAGAACATTGAGTTTACCTGCCCCCCCACCCCCACCTCACCTTTACAAAATGCCCAATTGTGCTGCACATCAGGAGTTTTCCACGATAGAAGTGAAGATCTCACCCTGTCTGCAGGACTGATGTGGGTAGATAGTAGAAGTGAACTGTTGCAGAAATAAACATTCTTTTAGGATCTTGTGGTTAGTAGGAAAAATTTCCTCTTCCTCAATCCAGGCTGCCACTGGTTGTTTAAAAACTCCCCAAAAAGTCTATTCTTAACCACTGACACCTGAAATTAGATAAAGGTGATAATCTGTTTGAAAACTCCACCTTTGAACTTCTGTGCATGCAATAATTTTATTTGGATTAAGTTCCAACTAATCAGCTCTCAACATTCCCAAATTGACAGGAAGATACAGAATAAAGCCTGAAATATTTTAACTCTTTTTTAACATTTTCATATTTTTGTTGCTGGCATCTTTCAAAAACCGGTGAACATGTCCAGGGTCATTGAAGCCTATTTCTCATCTGACATTAATCTACTGATTTCATTGATTGTTGTTCCATAGCAAAGCAATCATTGGTATTTCCACAAGCATGTATAGCTTGGACCATTCAGATTTTTGTACCTGTTTGTATTATTTTGCTTGTCTACTTCAAAGGGAGTCTAAACAAGTCTGTACAAGTCCAAAGTAAAGTGAACAAAGTTCCATTGCTGCATCTGCAGTTTGAGATCCACTTCAAAAGGTGGTTTACACTCATATATTCGCTCAATGAATTTCACTCCAGGAGGGAGGGATTGGTGTCCTTTCTGACTTAGTGGGTTGAGATTTTTACATGGACCCCCATCAGCTACTGGGTAAGGTTAATTATCCAGAAAACCTGTCCTCCAATAAAGACTTGGCAGCTGAGTATCCGCAAGATTGCATGTGAAGGCTTTCCTGTGCGGCTACAACTGCTGTGGAATCCACCGCGATATTAAAGAAAAAGTGCCCGAGCTGCTTTTGGGAGTTGATCTTATTCCACGTCTCCATAATAACTCCTCCATGGACAAGTAAATCAGTAATTTTAAGTGGGCCTATGCTGTCTGGTGATCATCTGATGTGCCTTTCATATAACTGATGTACCCAACTCTTACCTGTAGGGATACTATGACTGGGAGAGAGCGTTGGACAAAGCTGTAACCCAAATTCACATGATCCATAAAGATACTGTGTTCCCAACCAACCAGCTGATTTGTGAAACCTGTACATGACATTTAGGGCTTTTTTTAAAAAAAGTGTATAAGTAAACAGTTGGCTGAATTACCAGATACTGGATTTTGCTCTTACCGTCCATTTTTGTATGGTATATTTTTGTTGCCGAAATGTTGCCCTTGATTTAAGGTTTATGTGAAAGGAGAGGAGTAAGCAAATTGTGCACATCTTATGACAGCCCCTTCTCTGCTTTTTAGAACAATGTAAAAATCCACCCCATATTTGAGGCACTGAGCAGTGGCTCAGAGTTCATTATAAATCAACAAGGTGAGACGGTCTCATTTTTAATTCTTATTCTAAGTTTTTGTTGTGAAGCTTTTCACTGATAGAAGCATTTCTTTTAATAAGATTGTAATGCTAGGCTAGAATTATTATATCTGACAAGAGAATTTTGTTAGGGGTTCCAATTTTAAATGTGCCAACCATTGCACCAGGCTATTTCCCTGTGCTGCCTAGTGAGTTTTATTCAACATCACCATCTTCTACTTGGAGTTTTTTTCCTGCTCTATGAGCAAACTCTTTTCTGTTGAAACAAAGACCAGTCCTTTTACAGTATGATTCTAAAAGTGCAAATATTTGGTGATAAAATGTGAGGGCTGTAACTTCATCTTTAGGATCAAGCTAATTTAGTTTCAATTCTGAGCCCTAACATTTTAATGTACACAGCAGTGGATCATTGGTTGGTGATTGGCAAGAGACATTCCTTCTTGTACCACTGTCTTAAGTTTCTCCTTTGCTCACAGTGGACATATCCATATTAATATCTGGTATTAAAGATCGGAAATGTGAACTATTTATCCCAGCCATGGTGCTGATACAATGGTATATACTTCATTGTCATGTCCCAAAAGCTTCAGATACGAAGTGCTACATAAATGCAAGCTTTTTTTTCCTTTCTGGATAAACCTGTGGCCCACCCTGAAAAAACCTTTTCCTAATATCCAAATATAGCCACCATTACATCCTTCATCCCCGCTATGACCTGTGGAATTGTCTGGTGGTACCACAGAATTATTTTATTTAAGATTTTAAGCACACACATTTCATAGATTTTGTACTAAGAAATCTGTGACTTGCCTCCAGTGTTGCTAATCAACATCGGTTGTCTCGGTCTGCCTGAAGAAGGCAGCATAATGTTAGAATATTTTTAACAACATGGCTGTTTTCTATTCTGGTTTTGAGATTTTCTAACTTAACTCTATCTCTTGTATAAAAGACACACTTTTTCCATATATAGGGATACCATGCCAACGTAAGTCTCGTTTTTATAAAAATGAGAATTTCTAGATGTGTATATCTTCTTTTGAAACTACTTGAAGTGAGCACAACAATACAGATTGATTCCAGTGCCTTTCCATTTTCTTGTATACCTTCATACTGGGGTATAGGAATTCAGCTGTTTTCCTGGGTCCTTGCAAGTTCTACATATTCTTTCCTTACACATCAAAATTTCATATTCTGGTTCCTTACTTCTGTGGGTTTTGTGGCCAGCTACGTAAAGTTTATATATATAAATTTTCAATTTCCTAACCAGGGACTGGGCAGAAAGGCCCTCCTGGGGCCTGCGGGGAAGGTGACAGGATAGAGAGGCATTGCCAGTCACTGAGCTGAAAACAGGCTCTTTTTTCCCATAATTTTTTGGTATGGGCCTGTGGTAATAATCCTTTGGAAGGGAATGGCTGCCTAAAAGTGCTTCCCTAAAACACAATACATCACCTGATACTGTAGATTGGTATCCGAGTGGGGTTATTGTTTTGTTCTTGATCATTAGAGTTGGAAAATGTTACAAACAAGACTAGATTCATTGCAAGTTAATGGCTGATTACACAGGCAGCTGCAAGTAGGGAAGAGAGGAGTGCTTTGGACTCCTTAACCCAATATTCAAACATTCCCCTTTATATGGTACATTTAATATTTAATCGTGCCTTTACAATTCTCATCTGGAAAATAAAATGCAAAATCAGTGTTAGGGCAGGGGTGCAGAAAGTAAATAAACTTATAATACTTGTAGCAAAACAATCATCCTATTAGTAAAATTGTCTCTTGAAATATGTGCTACACTTTCTTCACCAATGTATAATAAAACTTTTATGTTTACTTAATATTGAAATTTATTGCCATCACTTGTTCACAGCTTTATTCTGATATTTGTGTAAATCAGATGATATTTGTACATCTTGTTCTGTGGTGTGCCAGAAGAGGAGGCTCCATTTCAATTTCTGGAGACCTCAGTCACATTTCACATCATTTGATTTTAGTTTTATAGTGTAGTGATGGTCAAAGTGACTTTAAAATAAAATACGTGTGAATTGTGAACATCGGTGTCTTTATTCTGTTTAACCTTAGAACCCAGTTAATGCTGTTGTGTTTTATTACATATAATAAATAACATTTGAAATGGTTAAAAATGGACATATATATGGCAAAATGTTTAGTGGACCAGGATACCCTGACCACCCTCAACACTCTGCAGACCTGGGTAAAGAAAGCTCAGGTAGAGTCTGATCTAATTGTGAAAGTTAATGTGTTTCCTATTGGGATCGACTTACACAAACACAGAACTGCAAATAACCATAGGAGCAGGAGTAGGCCATTCAGCCCATCGAGCCTTCTCTGCCATTCAATAAGATCATCCCATTCAATGCCCTTTTTTCCCACATTATCTCCATGCCCCTTTACATCATTGGCATTTAGAAATCTGTCAATTTCTACTTTAAACATACTCAATGACTGAGCTTCCACAGTCCTCTGGATAGACAATTCCAAAGATTCACAACCCTGAGTAAAAAAAAAAATCTCATCTCAGTCCTAAGTGGCTTCCCCCTTATTTTGAAATTGTGTCCCCTGTTTCTAGACTCCCCAACCAGGGGAAGCATCTTACTTACATCTACCCTGTCTATTCCTTTATAAGTATTTTGTAGGTTTCAATGAGATCACCTCTCATTCTTCAAAACTATAGAGAATACAGGCCCAGTTTCCCTAATTCCTCTTCATAGGACAGTCCTACCATCCCAGGAACAAGTAGAGTGAACATTCACTGCACTCACTCTATGGCAACAATATCCTTCCTAAGGTAAGAGGACCAAACCACACACTACTCCAGGTGCAGTCTAACGGCAAGACTTCACTACTCCTGTACTCAAACCCTGTTGCGATAAAGTGCAATATTCCATTAGCCTTCCTAATAGCTTGCTGCACCTGCATGTTAACCTTCGGTGACATATTGATGGGGACACCCAAAGCCTTTTGTACATCTACACTTTCTAATCTCTTACCATTTAAGAAATATTCTGTGCATCTGTTCCTCTGACCAAAGTGGATAACCTCACATTTTTCCACGTTATATTCCAACTGCCATATTTTTGCCCAGAATCTGTCCAAATCCCCTTGAAGCTGCTTTGCATCTTCCTCATAACACACATACCCACCTAGCCTCGTGTCATCTGCAAACTTGGAAATATTACATTTGGTCCCCACATCCAAATATTGATATATATTGTGAGCAGCTGGGGCACAAGTACTGATCCCTGTGGTACCCCACTAGTTGCAGCCTGCCAACGCGAGAATGACCCGTTTACTCCTATTCTGTTTTCTGCCCATTAACCAATCCTTAATCCATGCCAGTATATCACCACCTATCTCATATGCTTTAATTTTGCTAACCAACCTCCTGTGGGGGACTTTATCAAAAGCTTTCTGAAAACAAAGTATACTATAGCCATCGACTTTCCTTTATCAATTCTATTAGTAACATCCTCAAAAAAACTCTAACAGGTTCGGCAAACATGATTCCCATTCATAAATCCATGTTGACTATGCCCAATGAGATCATTATTATCCAAGTGTCCATTTATCACATCCTTTATAATAGATTCTGGCATTTTCCCTACTACTGATGTGAGGCTAACAGGTCTGTAGTTCCCCATTTTCTCTCTCCCTCCCTCCTTAAATAGTGTAGTGACATTTGCTCTATTCCAATCTGCAGGAACCATTCCAGAATCAATAGAATTTTGGAAGATGATCACCAATGCATCCACTATCTCCATAACTACCTCTTTCAGCACTCTGGGATGTAGATCATCAGGTCCTGGGGACTTATCAACCTTCAATCCTATTAATTTCTCCAATACAATCTTCTTACGAAAACAAATTTCCTTCAATTCCCTAGTCACTTGGATCTCTAAATCTGGGCGATCTCTTGTATCTTCCTCAGTGAAAACAGACAAAGTAATCATTTAGCTTATCTGCCATTTCTCCATTCCCCATTCTAAATTCTCCTGACTCTGCCTGTAACGGATCCACATTTGCCTTTGCCAAACGTTTCCTTTTCACATACCTATAGAAGCTTTTACAGTCCGTTTTTGTTTTTTGCTAGTTTACATTCATATTCTCCCTCAGTTTCTTAGTCCTCCCTTGTTAGATTCTAAAATCCTCAGGTTTACTATTATTTCTGGCAACTTTATAGGCCCTTTCTTTGAATCTTATACAATCCCTTAACATCCTTTGTTAGCCATGGTTGACTGACTTTTCTTTTTGAGATTTTGTGCCTTAAATAATGTCAAAAAGACTAAGTTAAGAGCACGCTACCCAAATGAACGCAGCATTCACAACAAGGTGAATGATTTAAAAGCACAAAGGTAAATGGGTATGATCTAATTGCCATTACGGAAACATGGCTGCAGGGTGACCAAGACTGGGAACTGAATATTCAAGGATATTCGACATTTGGGAAGGACAGACATAAAGGAAAAAGTGGTGGTGTTGCGCTAATAATAAGGGATGGGATCAGTACATTAGTCAGGGAGGATATCAGATTGGAAGAACAAAATGTGGAATCTGTTTGGGTGGAGCCAAGAAACAGCAAGGGGCAGCAAACGGTGGTAGTTGTTTTCAGGCCACCAAACAGTAGTGGTAATGTGGGGCATTGTATTAATCAGGAGATGAGAGAAGCATATAGCATAGGCAATACAGTAATGGGTGACTTCAATCTGCACATAGACTGGGTAAACCTAATGAGTACTAATGCCGTGGAAGATGAGTTTCTGGAGTGTGTTAGGGATTGTTTTCTAGAGCAGTATGTTGAGGAACCGACTAGAGAACAGGGTATTTTAGATCTAGTATTATGTAATGAAAAAAGGCTAATTAATCTTGTTGTAAAGGAACCTTTAGGGATGACTGACCACAATAAGATAGAATTTTACATTGTTTGAAAGTGAGGTAGTTCATTCTGAAGTCAGGGTGTTAAATTTGAACAAAGAAAATTATGAAGGTATGAAGGGCAAACTGCTGAGGTGCTTCAGGAAAATACATAGTACCAAGGCAATGGACAGTCTTTAATGAGTTATTACATAGTTTACAGCAATTATAGATTCCTTTAAGGCAATGATGACGTGTGAGTGAAAAAAAAACAAGATTGAAGCTATTGCAGCCATCTTCAACCAGAAGTGACAGGTGGGTGAACCATCTTGGCCTCCTCCTGAGGTCCACTGAATTTACAGATGCCAATCTTCAGCCAATTTAATTCACTCCACATGATAAAGAAATAGCAGAGCATACTGGGTACAGCAAAGGCTATGCCCCCCAACAACATCCCAGTTGTTGTGATTAAGACTTGTGCTCCAAATCAGCCATGCCCTGACCCAGCTGTTCCAGTACAGGGATTGTTAGTTGATGATTTGCAGAGTGTTCAGCTCCATTTGTAACTCCTCAAAATAAAACAATCCATGAATGCAGCAAGACCTGGATTACGTTCAGTGCCATGCAATGACCATCTCCAACAAGAGAGAATCTAACCTTCTCTTGACATTCAATGGCTTTACCATTGCTGAATTACCCCAGCATTAACATCCTGGGAATTACCATTGACCAGAAACTTAACCAGACCAGCCTTATAAATACTGTGCCTGCAAGACGTCAGAGGCTAGGAATTCTGCAACAAGTAACTCATCTCCTGACTCCCCAAAGCCTGTCAACCATTTAGAAGGCACAGTTCAGGATTGCGATGCAATACTTTCTATTTGCTTGGATGAGTTCAGCTCCAGCAGCTAGAAGTTTGACACTATCCAGTACAAAGCAGTCCACTTGAGTGGCACCCTGTCCACCACCTTAAACATTCATTTCCTCTGCCACCAAGCACAGTGGATATTGCATGTACCATCAACAGGATTCACTGCAGTAACTAGGAGGTCTTTCAGTGCAGTGGTTGCTTCCCTTCCTCTGGACCAGAAGCTCTGGGTTTGCATCCCACGCCAGGGCTTGTTGGCCACGAAAAGAGCGGCCATGAAATGGGTCAATGAGCTGATAATAAGCCTGGGAATCCCTCCACCACCTCCCCACAATTCCCCAAAGGGACAAACGTGTGTGTGAAGATATGCTAGAGGGTGTAACCTCTACACCTAGATGAACAATGGCAGCAGATACATGGGAACACCGCTAACTGGAAGCTCCCCTCCAAGCCACACACCATCCTGATTTGGAAATATATCACCGTTCCTTCACTGTCACTGGGTCAAAATCTTGGAACTCCCTTCCTAACAGTACTCTGGGTGCATTAACACCACATGGACTGCAGCGGTTCAAGAAGGTGGCTCACCACCACCTTCTCAAGGGTGTTAGGGATGGGCAATAATTCTGGCCTTGCCAGTGATGCCCACATCCCGTAAAAAAAAAAAATGAATAGATCAAACTGAAGTCACTTTAGGAGTGAGGTACAGCTGACCATTCCAATTGATGATATATTTAGAGAACAATCAGCAAAAAAGTGTGGTTCTGAATTATGAGGAAAGTCTTGCAGAATCACATTTCATTCATTAAGGAAGAGATTGAGGTGGTGAGGGGAAGCAGTTATGGCTGCGAGATACAGCTGAGAGTTAAATAGGCATGTTCTGTAGTTGATGCTAAGATTTTTTTCTTCTCCACCTCCACTCCAAAAAGGATCTCAGCAAACGTACTTCAATTAAATCATTTTCTTTTAAAAAAGCTAATCAATTATTGGTGTAGGCTAAAAATGGGGAGAGAGAGATGGAGATGGCCAAATAGAGCATTGCTTACAATAGTTTGGTGTCTATAATAGATTGTAGAGGGTCATTGAAAAGTTGATTGATGGACATATCTTGGTTCATACTTTGTGTTTCTAAATGGTGAAGTTGTGCTGTCAGTGAGACACTCTCTGTTGCTATAAGTTATAGTCTCAAAGATATGGCCATGTTAATCTTCATTCTCTAACAACAGCTTTATTGATCCACCTGTATAGGTTGTTAATTGGTTCAATGGTGATTTTTTAAAAAATAAGATTTTAATGGTGAAATGACACTTCAAAGTACTGCTTACTGGAGGATTGTGTGTGTGAGGAAGAGTGAGCAAAATGACATTTTAAAATAGGAAAGAAATGGGGAACAAGCTTTGTTTAAAAGTTATATAACAATGTAGAGTAGCTTTCCTGAGTTGCAGTAATTCACTCCTCTTTGAATAAATAGTGAACACACTTGCATCCTATTCAAATTACTGCACTCTGGTAATTTATTGCAAAGCAAGTGTTGACTGCTTGCCAATTCAGGAACTACTTCAGAACTAAAGCCTGAGTGAGAGCTACATACAAAAGCTTTGCTGCTTCCACTTAAAATACACATTTTTGCTCCTTTCCTGAAAAAGCCTACTCATTCTGGATACAGTTCAATGATTGCAGTTGACCCTCTGGTACCTTGGTGAAGTAGCAATCATTCACATGTGAGCCTTGGCAGAATGCTGGTAATTGACGGCAGAGGGAAGTCCATCAGGCTGACAGTCTTTTTCTTTCTACTCTATAAATGCTGAGGCCTACTATCATATCTCCACAGATGTGTGTAAAAATACTTCATTGTGTATTTATTGATCCGTGTATCTTTTAAAAGAAACAAATTAAATTAACGTCATACCTATACTCACCTCTAATGCATAAACTTGTTCTTGTATATCTTTTCCTGCCAGAAGTGGCACAATGAAATAGGACAAAGTCTTACTCACAACACAATTATGATGACATGTATGCAAGCTACCACCTCCTCATCTCAGGCAGTAGTTCCTTAGCAACCTCTAGCAGACAAATTAGCTACCTGTTTTCTAAAGCAAAATGGAAAGAAATGCATAATAAAAAATCTCCCAGAAAGTTATTTTGCCACATAATAAATAAATTGCTTCATAATTCTGATTGAGAAATAGACAAGTGCCTGAAAGGGAAGTGGTTTAAAGAACTATTTAATTACATCTCCCGAAAAGAGGAAGTTATCCAGTTTCTTTCCTATGACCTGCATGATTAAATCACAACCAAATGTACCCTCATTATAGCAATGACCAAAAGGAAGGCCTGATGGATTTAATATTCTAAAGCTACCCAGACCCCAAGTGTCCAATTTTTCAGGAGTATAATACTGGATTCACAGAGTCAATGTCTGAAATGGTGCAGTTGCTACAACCTGTCCAAGAGACCTTCATCATGGGTGAAGGCGAAAGATGAGCATTTGTAGAGTGGATGGGAAGGGAGTCAACTAGAAGTGACTTTTCTACACAGACCCCACTTCAAATGCAGTCTTCAGCCAAGGTTGGCTTCTTTTCTCACTGCACCGTGTCCCAGCTAAAAGGAAAATGAGAAAAAGTGAGGGGAAAGCAAAGGAGAGCAAGAAAAGCACAGAGCTAGGGAGAGAGAATAACATTGAAGGAGGCATTCAGCCCATCATGCAGTGCCAGCTCTTTGAAAGAGCTATTCAATTAATATATGGGAGGGTGGTGGCATAGTGGTATTGTCACTGGACTGGTATTCCAGAGTACGGCTGATGGTGAAATTTGAATTCAATTAAAAATCTGATGATGATCAATTGTCAATTGTTGTAAAAGCCCATCTGGTTCACTAATTCCCTTTAAGGAAGGAAATCTGCTCTGCCGCCCTTACCTGGTCTGGCCTACATGTGACTCCAGACCCACAGCAATGTGGTTGACTCTTAATATGCCCTCTGAAAGGCAATTAGGGATGGGCAATGAAGGCAGGCCTAGCCAGTGATGCCCAGATCCCATGAACGAATAAAACAAAAATCCCACTCAACGGTCTTTCCCCATAGCCTTGCAATTATTTTTCCTTTTCAAGTCTTTATCCAATTTCCCTTTGTCAGAAGAGGAGAGAGAACCAGTAATGGGAAAAGAGTAGAGACAGGTAAGATAGAGAACATATTCTCTAATTCACCATCAACAATGTCACAGCAGACCATTTTATCACAGGAGGTCATCAGGAAAAAAAATAAAAATAAAATATCTTCATAGATTTGATGGAAACCAGATCTAATTAGTACCCATTACATAATTCGCCTACCAACAATAACATCCATAAGTCAACAATGAGGGTACTACACTAACTGCTCTTTAGGCATTTCTGATGTGCAGTAGAAAAATGGGATATACCCCAATGGACATAAATGAGCAGGGGAGGCAATAATTGTCGATATGTACACCACAGATATTCCCAAACACAATTAAAAATGTTATACAGAGGAGCATAATGGTGCTGGGTTGTAATTTCCAGTAAAATTTATTTTGGCCACCATTTCCTCAGAAAAAAAACAAAGGAAAAATAAAAAACAATACGTCATCCTAAAAATATTTCTGCTGGTTCAGGCTTACATCATACAAAAAGACATGGTCAAAACAGTCCAAAAAGCATCATGTGTACAATCTTTACTTAGCAAAGAATAAAATAAATACAAATTGATCCAAAAGGCTTCAGATGCATCATAATTTTTGTCTTTTTTGTTTTTAGTACAGCTATTATCTAGATACACCACGAATTAAAAATCACAATGGCTTTGAAACAGAAGGGAAGAGTGAGTAAATAAGAGGCATAAACTGCTAGTAATCAGGTGAAAGTGTAGAAATGAAAATTATTTAGCACAGGGTCTTAAACAATATTAGAAAACAATTACATTAAAAAAGTCTGTTGGGTTTGCTGTTTCCTATCAAACCAACTTGAAAAAATCTATACAATTTTCAAAAAACTGAACACCACTATCTTACAATAAAATAAACACTGATAGTAAACCAGTGTTGATACATTTTACATAATTTGCAGCACATTCAAACAGTTGTAGTGTTTGTTTTGCCCTCCTAAATGGATTGATAATATAGTATGGTGCCACTTCCTCCTTAACCATCTGCATTAAATCTGGAAGCATGAGCCAAATAATCTCAAAAGCATTTTTGCTCGTTTTGTTTTCCTGTTTCATTTTGTTTGCTTCCCTCCGCAACCCCCAACCCCCCAAACACCTTTTAAATGGACAATAATAGAAGAGTAAAGGTTCTGTGCATATGAGGTAAAAGTGTCTATTTTAAAAAAAAATAACAAACGTAAACAGTTGGTTACTTTGTTAGGGACTGCTCTCCTTAAGCGAACAACACCAACACTTTCCAACCTACTGCTTGAAGGATATCTGGCTGTGAAAAAGGCTGACAATGATTCCTGCTGCCATTTGTGACCCTTCATAACTAAATTCTAACTCAGCTGATGTGTTTTTGCCAAGGGAGGAGATATTACAGACACTGACAAACAAGATGTAGATTGGTCAGTTAAACTTAATTTTTTTTAAAAAAGCGCAATTCATTTCCATCCCAAGAGCAGTGTTTTATTTTGGTCATTCACTGTTGGTTAGGGTATATTCTCAACAAAAACTCTGAAGAGAGTGTTTCTTTCAAAAGCAGGATGTAATTCTACATTACCTCAGGTCACATGCAGTCAACCACCATCATCAGCAATTTTGTTCCAAACAACTATTTGGGACAGAGAGCATTCTCATTTCTCCCTACACCGCCACTAGCGCTTAGGAATCAAGTGAACTGTTCAGTATGGTACCTGGTTCTTTAAAGCAGGAAGGTCCCAGGTTGTGTGTCTGTGACCTGTGCCAATCTTAGGCAGGATAGTAACTGATCACCCTTGGATAGAAAGAGCGAGAGAAAAAAAAGTACTGATTCTGGTTTCCAGTGGCTGTGCAGTGATGACATTCTGGAAAATGTGTTTTGTTGTGCGGGGTGGGGGAAGTCGAGGTGGTGGGGGAGGGAGGGGTGGGTTGTATATATGAGTGTCTAAGTGCATTCTCATTGCATGTGTCTGGGGGTGTGTGTGTGTAGGGACATGTGCGCTCTCATATTTGTCTGCATTCATGCTTTCTCATGTACAGCTGTACATACATGCTCTATCATATATGCTTGTCAGTGTGCACTCGTGCATGCATGCATTTTCTAGCGTACTCAGGTTTGTCAGGGTGAGCTTGCTCTTTTGTGTACATGTATGGTGTGTATATTTTCTCTGTACATCTTTGTCTGGTGTATGCATTTTCTCATGTCTGTGCATTGTGGTGTATATATGTTTTCTTGTGTACTCATGTATGTGCAAGCAGGGACATTAGAAGATGGATCACGCTAAATGAATCACCTGGCAATAATTGTTGTCCAGGCTCAAGGACTGCTCACTTGGGTGAGGTATGCAAGGCATCCATGGAACTCCTAATTCCCATCTCATTCAGCACTTCCAGCAGTAAACATAATTGAAAAGTTTAAAAACATTTTGCTGATTTAGGTGAGATAGAGCAAGATAATTTAACTCATATCATGTAGTACTGACCCACTTGTTCTTCAGGCTTGAGAGTTGAGCCTTTCCCATAAAATCCTGAGAATTATTTACTCCTATCTACTTTATTCTATCCAAATACACAAAATGGAAAACAGATGGTGAAAACTGTGACCTCAAGTGACCTGATAAAGCGTGTATTAACAAAATTATTTTCAGATTTAATTTAGTGGCTAATGATGCTTTAGACCTTATACCATTTAAGACAGATTCTGGAAACAGTAAGGGTAATTTTGAAAGCAGGTATTTCCTCTCAAACAAATTGGAATGCTTTTTATTTGGTCTGCTTTGGAGTAAAGGCTGAGTCTTTTGCAGGGCCTTTTCAAGCAGCAGGAATCGACAACATAATATTAACAGGCAAGCCCATTTTACGGTTTCCTCTTACTAGTCACAAAGTCAAAAGAACAGGAGAAAAAATACAAGCAATGGCAAAATAATTTAAATTGGAAAAAAATTAGTATGTGCAAATTATAATGTACCATATTTACACGCCTTTTGAGAAAGCTTCTGCTTTTCTCTCTCTCACTCTCCTTACAGTAAACAGATATAATACTGATGCTGGTTTCATCTCAATTCCAGTTTACAGAACCTCACTGACTGCTGCCACTTACACACTTCCTTGTTTAAAAAGATAAGGCCAACAGCAAATGCAGAACAGGAAGTGTGACAAGATACCTGGGGCACTGTGACAAAATGAGCAGTCACATCCTTTAGCATACTGTTGATATCGTCACAGATAATTTGATTCAATGCGTTACTATTTCCTGTCCGGTCAAGCTCAAACACGTTAAAACCAAAAGGATATTTTTACTCAGGGTCACTTTTTAGATTGCTAACCATTAGCTACTGCAGGGCGAGGAGCTCCAGGAATGTATCCTGTACAACACTAGATTTTGAAATGGAAACAGAAAATGCTGGAAATACTCAGCAAGTCTGGCAGCATCTGTGGAAAGGGAAACAGTTCATGTTTCAGGCCTGTGACCTTTCAGCAGAACAGAGTTCTACTGAAAAGGGTCACTGATCTGAAACATGATTTCTCTCTCTCTGTGGATGCAATTTCCAACAGTTTCTGCTTTTAATTCAGATTTCCAGTATCTGCTGTATTTTGCTTTTGCATATGATTTTGAAACCTTCTCTACCAGTAAAATATCACTGCACAGCCTGTAATGTTTTTATGATCATTTTAAAATCCTATGAATTATCATTTTTGGCTACAGAAATATTAGTAACACAGTTGACACCAGTTACTTGGATCATAGTAGGAGCTCTTTTTATGGGCAGAGAACATTTTTTTGAAGAAAGGACAGCTTACTTAAAATCAGTATCAAGGGGTTTCACCAAACAAGTTGTCATTTCATTTCTAGTTGAATTAACAAATTAAGATAATCTCTACACAGTAAATGCGATTCACAGTTGTCTAACCAACCTTGCTCTATATCAGACAAAAAGGCAGACACAAGGACCCACTGACTTCTCCTCTTGACCAAGATGCTACCGTAACACGGTTTGTGATTTATGTGGTGACTCGAGTACTACCCAAAGGAGAGGGAAAAAACTGTTACAGATTAGAGAGAGATTGGGACTAAGACCACAAACGTGTTTGCCGGTGCTTCTTAATCTAGGAGGTGTCAAACCATTATTGCGGAATTATTCTTTTCTTAATTCAGGAGGACCACCTATGAACTTTAGGAATAGTTAAATGCCAAAAATAATGCAACTGATTGAAGCAATGGTTAAATATCATAACAAGAGCAGATTTATAAATAAAATGTTGAAGCACAGCTAATGTTGTCAGAACTATAATTGTTTAATTTATAATATAAATTATAACTCCATTCTTGTTTTTATAATTCCCTAACTATTGGATTCATATCCAGTGCAACTTGTAGTAACTTGCATTTTCTTTTTTTTAACGAAAGGATATAATTTACAACAGATAAGCACGCACACAAGGGAGACAAATTAATATGTGCATATGAGTTTTGCTAATTTTTTTTTTGAAGGCTATACCTACTGTCAATGGTAAGAAAAGTCCTGAGCTAGAGAGGATTCTTGATCCAAGCATACGCCTAACGTAGGATCAAACTCTATCATAAGGTAATTTGGAACCAGGACAATAAAACAAATTCCAGGTTTTCATACATCATGGGCAGGATCTGGCAGAAATTCAGTAATTCTTTCAGCCTGCAATTCTTGCTATAAAATTGTTCACAGCCTCCAGTTCTGGTGACTGATGCATGGGGGAAAATGTTACAGACTCTACTCCCCGGTTTATTGTTGCACGATTAGCTTTAGGTTACATGCCATCAAGTTACCTCTAGGATATCGACCAAAACTCCCACCCAGTGACAAACCAGCCCAAAGGTCGGGTAACTGCAATTCACACTTTGGAGCTACTCTGTCTGGACATGTAAAAAAATCTGAGCAGCTCATTGCAATGCTAATCCATGGCACCAATGTGCTACACTACAGAGCAGCAGGAAGTGGAATTGCAAAACTAATAACCCACAAGTGTCAAGGAAGGAGAAAGAGAAGGAAAAATGTTTCACTCTTTATTATCAGGGGAACCTTAGGTTAGTCTCTAGCCAGCCAAAGAACTACAAAGAGAGTCTAAAAATACAAGTGCTGCCTCTCTACCCTCTAAGATAAGAAATGGTGCACAGAACAAGAGGGCCCAAAAGGTGCTTGGGAAGAAGAGCTCAGCAATAGTTATGATGATGTTCCAAGCAATTCTGACTGTGACAAGATACAGAAAGATTTAGCTTATGAAAAATTCAAAATTATTTTAAAATTCTGATATATTAATCAGGCATTCTCCAGTAACAAATATTTCGCAAATATTTCACCCTCAGTTAGATGATCTTGCATTGAATCACTTGGGTTTCTTTAGGGTTTGGGGAATGAGAGATAAACACGCTCTCTTTGGCTAGGTAATTTGTGTCACAGCATCAACAAGAGCCGAATTTTGGAAGGGAGGTCAGATGGTTGTGGAAAAAGCTGTGTTGCTTTAATAACCATAATTATCCTTCATTTTACCTCCTCAAAACATGACTGACCCATATTCATAGACTACAACTTTATAACATTTTCATCAGGGGATATATTGGTGGTTCCAACCTTATTTTAAAAAGGAAAGCAAGGTTGTTTAACGTATTCAGGTACAAATGGGTTGCACCAAATATATTGAGACTGATGTAGCAAACTTCATCCTCAAGTACAATTTCACTACTTAAATTAATATAACTTAAAGCAGATATGCAATTTATAAAATAATTATAATGGCTAGCTCTTTTCAGGTAATTCTGAAAGGCTGCAAACTGTCAAGTATTATTCTACCCTTACGCTTTTTTAAACCGTTTAAAAAAAGAGATGCCACCATTAGGAATAGTTAATTTGTACGTATTAACAAATGTAAATTATATTCCTCAAATTATTCAAATAAAAAATAAAATTAATGAGCTGGATGCAAATGCATCCAGACTTCTTGGGTCTTTTAAATATAATCTATTTTAAAAAGTAATGGACTTGCATTGTGGTAGTCAGGACATGAGTGAAGAAATTGATTTGCATATTTCACCTCATTTCCCAGTATGAGTGGGATCAAATTTTGCTTTGCTAAATGCTGAGGAGAGGAGAAAAAGTGTGGAAGATATGCAGCATACATGTTATTGTTTGATTAGTGCAGCATTAGTTCTGTTTAGTGCCAACTCCAGTGAACTTGAACACTTCATTAGAAGTAGCTTGCATCATTCAGCTACAAGATTAGAAAATACATCAGACACCACCTTTTTTGTAGGGGTGGAGGGGAGGGAGAGAGGAAAGAGGAGAAAATGATGATTTGGTCTGATACACCAATATTCTCCTTTACAAGAGAAGCTAAAGGTTGGTCTTTTCCAAAGCTGAACATTTTTATTGATTTTCTGGCCCCAATCAATATTGGTTGATATATAAGTAAAATTTAAATCGCAATTGACACAAAACAATATAGATATTTTCTCTCCCTTCCCTCCAAGTGTTGATTCTCAGTCTGGAGGATGAGACAGTTCAATCTGTCAGCTATAGTCTATGAGGAGTGATTAAAATACCATTACTTTTTACAATCTATAGTTGGCCAAAAGACAGCTTCCTCCAATTTGGTTTGACCTTCTCACAGATGATTCAACCAAAAACTAAGTCTCTGCTTTAGGGATTCCTCTAGATCTAAATTTATTTGAGTCTGGAACTCAAGCTCTCGTCTGCTAAATGAGCACCAGTGGTGCAGCTAAGCAAACTTCCTTTAATGGGTGTAGCAATCCTCTATAGATGGCACCCACTGATTCCCAGTGCAATTAAAATCAATACAATTAGGTTTTACTGATTAAAAAGAATGTTACACGTACACTTCCTACAGCAAAACTCAATTAGCAAACTTTAAAATAAACTCAGAGTTTGGGAAAGAGGTCGTCACTTTTGTAGGTTTATAAAATATTCACAAATGTATGGCATTGTTACATTTAGCTCAATCATAGCCATAAAAATAGACATGATTTTTATGTTCATTTAGTTAAACTTGAAGAGAATACCAAAGAAATCAATCTCTTGTTACTTTAAAATATTCAAAAGCAATAAACAAGCAACCTTCAAAAAAACATGCTATGAGCACACGGGAAGAATGGACATATTTTTCCTTGCAGTCGGGTTCAATGACTCAGATCTAGGAAACTGGCCAGAGTTCAGGCACACCATGATTGCATATTTGATGTAATGATTGTTCTACTAAACTGCAGGATTTATTGAAAGGCAGGCAGATAGATCAGGCAATACAGCAAAAGAAATTGGAAAGATACGTTTGACACCAAAACTTGAAAACAAAGAGCACATTCATTTTCCAAAGCTTCATCTCATTACTCAAGGGGCCTTGTGGCCTACTTGGGGCTCCTACACTTTCGTTCCCATTACTTCTACTTACCCGCATTCCCAGACTGATCCTCTGCAATTAGTTACCCGTCAAAAGTGATATCCACTTGACAGACCAACGCCAAATAGTCTCTGAGGGCACTCCCAAATTAATCTGCTTCTGGATTAGATTTCCTCGATTTGCTGACTTGGTTTACATTCATTGCATCAGCATTAATCTTTAATATGGCAATGCTATAATTGATGTGATAAATCCAATCAATCTTACAAATTTACTTCTGTTCGTCCCCATTTGACTGTTGAAAAAATCCTTTGGAAGTTACAGTACAATTATTTCCTGTAGTCAGTTTCTTCTCCATCACCCAGTATTACATTTTCATGCCCCTATATTTTTACAATTTGATGTTCATAGCCTATGAACCCCTAGAATAACCAATGCAACTTGGTCCCTTCAATAACTCCATGAACCTAACAATAATGCAGCCACCAAAAATTATTTGCCAGTTATGGAAGTCTTTAATGTATGAATTGTCACTAAATATAAACTAGGCACTAATTTTACCATTCAAGAATAGCGCAGTTTTAACTAGTCACATTTTTTTCCTCCCTGTTTTTAAAGTGGTAATGACCTAGAGCTCCCTGCCTTTTAGGGTGGTGGAAGCAGAGACAATGAATGATTTCAAATGGAAATCAGATGGGCACTTGAGGGAAATAAATTTGCAGGGCTATAGGGATAGAACAGAAGAATGGGGCTGATTGGATTGCTCTTGCAGAAAGCCAGTATAGACTTGATGGGCCAAATTGCCACCTTCTGTGCTGTAAGGACTATGACTCTACTGGTCACTACTGTAAATGCTAATACTACAAGTTACGCTATTTTACAAAAGATTGTTCACATTGATGCATGAAGCTGAATCTAAGCACTAGATTTTATTGATCTTTCTCCCCTTAAAAATCCTTATTGAGGTAAGATCTGAGAGGCATCGTAAGCCATCTAGTATCGCACCTGAATAATAATTTTTAAGCGTCACCACAACCGTGGTCTTTTGGCCGTGGACTGATCACAGCCAATACTGCTCCTATCCTCACCAATTATCATAATAACTCTATCCAGTCTGAATTGTGATCAGGGTGAAAACACTATTCTAAAACATAGACAGAGATATAGATAGGTTAAGTGAGTGGGCAAAAATTTGGCAGAGGGAGTACAATGTGAGAAAATGTGACTTTGTCTACTTTGACAGGAAGAATAGAAAAGCAGATTATTTAAATGGAGATAGATTTCAGAACTCTGTGGTGGAGAGAGATCTGGGTGTCCTGGTACATGAATCACAAAGTTAGTATGGAGGTACATCAAATGATTAGGAAGGCAAATGGAATGCTGTTGCTTATTGCAAGAGGAAAGGAATATTAAAGTAGGGAAGTTTTGCTACAGTTGTTCAGAGCTCTGGTGAAACCAGATCTGGAATACTGTGTACAGTTTTGGTCACCTTACTTAAGGAGGGATATAATTGCATTTGAAGCAGTTCAGAGAAGGTTAACCTGACTGATTCCTGGGATGAAGGGGTTACCTTATGAGGAAAGGTTGGGCAAACTGGGCCTATACCCATTGGAGTTTAGAAGAATGAGAGGTGATCTTATTGAAACATATAAGATCCTGAGGAGACTTGACAGGGTGAATGCTGAGAGGATGTTTCCCCTTACAGCAGAGACTAGAACTAGGGGACACAGTTTAAAAATTCTGGGCCTTCGGTTTAAGATGGGGATAAGGTGACATTTTTTCTCTCAGAAGGTCGTTGGTCTGTGGAAGTTTCTTCTCCAAACAGCAATGGAGGCTGGGTCATTGAATATTTTTAAGGCTGAGGAAAGTACAGTTGAGGCCACAATCAGATCAGTCATGATCTTATCAAACGGTGAACGAGGCTCGAGGGGCCAAAAAGTCTATTCCTGCTCCTAATTTGTAAGTTTGTATGTGTGTATATTTGCTCATATCACATATCAGTGTTGTTTCTTAAAGCCCAGTAAATCCCATATTTGAATATTCACAAATACATCTTAAATTCTTTTTGCTAACTTTGCAAGAGTGTTCTTTGGCACTGTCTGCAAAACAACGGTATATTAACTTCGACTCTGGAAAATATAATCAAAACATTCTTAAACTATGAACTCTGAATGTAGGTTTGTAACTCTAAAATACTGATTTAATTGCAAGAAATTAATATGCATTTTCAGAGTTAAGGAAAATATTTTTGCTGTGCTAACATATGCCTTAAAGCAATAAAGAGCAACAAGGCTGTGTTACTGATTAAAGTACAGTATGGTTAGTCAGTAAACAAATAACCTGCTTAAATTACTCCATGCCTCTATGGCAAGTTAGGTTTTGTGTGTGCGTGAGAACATGAGAGAGAGAGAACAAGAGCAAGAGAGTGTGAGTGAGTTAGGGTGGGGGTTGGACAGAGAATCTAAAAGTTTATAAATAAACAGGGAAGTTCTTAGTGATGGAAATTCTAATGTTTATCATTGACAGTCATGTTGCTTTACTAGTGAGAAACAGGTGTGAAAGAGTGAATGCAATAGTCCATGCTGAGCAACTTTGTTCATTCAGAGAAACAAACTCAATGGGTTTTGGCTGCCACTCCATGATAATGTTATGTGCATCATTTTCAGATTCCATTAATTTAATCCTGATTCATTGTCATACTTTATTTTCCTCCTGGCTTAAGTTTGCAATTTTCCAGCACAGATCACTAGTAAACTTTCCATTACTTGTCCATTTAAAATTATTCTACCTGCCATAGTCTTGGCTTGGGCTAGTTATTTGGAACATGAGGAGAAAAATTCCAGTCTCAATACAAATCTATCCCTCTAGATCTCATTAATGTGCTAATTTGGGTGCTAGTCGATTACAATCAGTAATCTACAGTACTCCAAACTCGATTGGCTTGACTTACTGAGCCTGCTACAGTAATTTCCAATCTTGCACTGCTGGGTGCACCATCATGAAGCCAAGGCGAGAGCAGTGACTGGTTTTCCACAAAAGTTTGTAAAAACGGTTAACACCGGGTTTTGGGTGCAAAGGAGTTCGGGTTCAGGTTAGAACCTGGGCCAATACCAGAGGTGGCGCCAATGCTGTGTCACTCATCATAAAACAGATAGAAATAAGTTCTAAAAATGTTGTATTTTCTAAAACAAAAATAAATCAAGAGGAGCAAGAATGGGATTTGAAAAAATTCTACCAGACCATTAACAGAGCTACATTTTCAATGCTCTGAAGAGGGCATGCTGGAAAGGAATCGCTGCATTAAAATGTAGTAAAACGGGTAGGTTCAGATTTCTACCTGTATATATGCAACTATTTTTTTTAAACATCAAAGACAAGTACAGTATTTATAGGGTCAACATACAGTGAATGACGTGAATTGAGAGATGTAACTCAACATAACATTCCAAACTTCCCCCATTCTCTATTACTGACTCAGGTAGACATGTAGTTCCATTAGGCATGTGTAACTTCATAAATAAGCATCTTTCATGCGTGAGCCAGACAATGAATGTCAGCAGGCTGACCACAGAAAGAGGCTACTTTCAGAATCAAACTCTCATGCATTTTTTCATCTTGCTCTGAAAAATGTGATTGGGCAATCTTCCAGGTAATTGACAGGTCAGACTCAATAGACTTTAACAGTAGCCTCCTAGTAGATTAACCTTTGAGGTTGGGTGTAATTGGTTTTTTAAAAGACTAGAATGACATGAGAGAAACTTACCAAAATATATCTCAATTGAAAAGATTGCGAAGAAAATACTTATCCAACACCATACATATCATCACCAATTTACAATAGATTTGTTCCTCTTTTACCCCCTCCCCAAAGGCAATCACCAACAGTCCTAGTTCAAGTGTTTATTCTTTACATATTTTTCTAGTCAATGAGAGTCATCAACAGGTTGCTTGATTGTAGAAGTTGTCGCAGCAAAAAAACAATTATATAGCAGAAGCAGGTCCTTCCAATGACTTTTCATCTGTCTAAACTGAGGACACTCAAATCAAATGTATTGGTCCCACATGGGTAGGGTTCAAGAAAGTGGCTCAACATCACCTTCTCGAGGGAAATTATGGATCAGCAACAAATGCTGCCCTTGCCAGCAGCACCCACATCCCATGAAAGAATTAGCCACTAGCAGCATACAACTCAACATTGTCTTTGGGTATGTAATCTCAATAGTTAATTGCATGTTGTTTGCAGGTGTTTGTTGGTAAAATAGTGTTACTAAAAGTAGAGTCAGTGGTTTCTATTGTTGTGGGTGATTTACTTCCTTGGTTATTGAACAGAGATAGATTTTTAAAGTACATATACACCGTGAAGTATGTTTGTATGAAAGGCATTTTCTACTAAAGTTAATGCATCTTGCTAAAACAGTGTTGTGTGGCCACACTTGTGGCTAGTCAGCGATTTCTATTGGATGACAGTACTTTACATATATGTGGAATGGTATCCAAGGACTATGAGATGATTATTTGATAACAAAATGTCATGAGAATCAATGGGGTTCCCAACATTTGACTTGTTAAACTGGTGCTGTATGTACAGTCTGTTGATGTTAATCAAGGAAGCACTCAAGGAAAATTCCTGATGATTGGAACATATTGGATACGTGCCCCCGTGAGAAATTACCTGACTAGGTTAGCCAGCTATGTGCAGGGTTTTCAGAAAAACCATGCCCCAGAGCATGCGAGTTCTATTATGACTTAGGCAAATATAGACCTGCAGCTTAGCCTATTATATGTTAATTGTAAGGAAATAGAGATAGTTTAAGTAAGTTATATTGGTATTTGTGGGTGTTAGGAATGAGTTTTAGCTTTAAAGTTTAAGTTTGGTTTGTATTTATGTATCTGTGTGTTTTAGTTTCACTTTAAAAAGGTGCTTGCATTTCTAATGAGTTTTCCGACTGTTATAAAGTAAAGGTAGACATACAAGGGTAGAAGGATCGGAATGCTGTCTAGCAACAGGGGGCCAGAGAGGTAGGTCCCTCCCACAGAACACACACGGAAGAGGAGAAACAGTTGTTTTGGAAGCTGTTTGAGTGCAGTTAGTTATGAAAGTTCCTGCCAGGAGAGACTGGAGCAAAGGGGTCAGAAAGCCAGTTCCAAGCTAAAGTAAAACCCCAAAAACTCCAGGGGAGTGGAAGAGGGGAAAGTCCAAAGACCTCCTAGTCAAAGGAAGGTCAGGAGCCTGGGAAAGGGTCCTATTAAGTGAAGTTAAGAGTGAATGGCAGAGAGAATGGCTCCATGCTTCAGATTTAAAGAGACAAAAGCTGCAGAAAGCAGATTTAAAGTGAGAACAGCTTGCAAGAGGCAAGAAGGTCCAAAGAGACAGCTGAAGGTCTGTAACTTTTTGCTATGGGCATGTAAAGCAGTGGTACTGTTGACGGCTGAGTCAAAGACAGAGTGCACAGAAGACAGCTTGAATGCATGTGGTGACCCAGGGAAGAGGATCATCAGAAGGAGAGTTTGAAACCCTGGAGATGAACCCTTGCAGAAGGCATCTGAGAGGAAGCATTGGTTTGGGAGAAGATTCAAAAGTGCAGTCTTGGAGAGTGGAAATTGGAAACTCTCGTGTGAAGGGCAGAATTCAGAGAGACTGGTTGGTTCACGGTGCGATAAGCATCTGGAGGGAGTTGAGGAGGGATCCATAGCATGGTTGAGGCAGCATCTGTTACTTGATTTCAGAGCGTGGTGTGTCTGACCGCAAAGTGCCTATTGGTACATGGACTGTGTACTTACTGTGTACATTTGAGTATAAGATAGCTTTTGTAACTTGTGTTATCCTTACAAATCTGTATACAGCTGTAAAGGCATTGTTGTGGGTGAGAGTATTGTAATATAGTTGGTCTTTTCTTGTTGAAAAAATGTTTTATTCTTTTGTTAAAAGTTTGTCAGCTGACCCCTGTGCCTCTGTTCAGTAGCTACTCTCCACATATATAACCAAACAAATATAATGGGGCCAAGTATTTAGCTGGGATCAATGTTCTCAAAGCTGCGGGGCTCCTGCGCAGGCCACACACAAGTTGACTTCTTTAAGTTACCGCACATGAGCAGCTGTGCAAAAAAAGTTAAAAAGCCTACCCATTTACACACATTGGCTGTGAACACCAAAAAATGAGGGTATGTCGGTTGGGATACTTAGCCTGCAGACCCGACGCATGGACATGCTGAAACTTTACCCTGCCCATTAAGAAATGGCACTGTGAATCTAATCCATTGCCGAAGTTGACACACTTATTTACCTGCAGACAGATCTAAACTCATGACCATGATTAATCCAGCAAATTAGGTATTCCCTGCACAGAAAAAGCAAACTAGATACATTGAACGCTTTGACACTTTCTCAGATAAGCTAGTTTGTGCAAAATAGTTTGAGCTTGAGTATTGGGCACAATTCTGGTCTCCATTTTACAAATAAAGGTGCTGGAGATACTGCAAAAAAGATTTACAAGGATGATATTAGAACTGACACGCTATAACTATCAGAAAAGACTGAACAACTTGGCTTAGGTGGGTGGATGGCCTATGATTGGTCTTTAAAAGTATGAAGGGGTTTGATAGGGTTGACATTTAGAATAGTTCCACTTGAGAGGGAGTCCAAACCTAGGGGTTATTAATAGAAGATAGACACCAATAAATCAAATTAGGAAGAAGCTTCTTTAACCAGATAGTGGTTAGAATATGGAACTCACCTTCACATGGAGTAACTAAGATGAACAGCATAAATGCATTCAAGGGGAAGATAGTCAAGTACGAGAGGGAGAATGGAACAGTGGGCTATGATAATATGGCTAGGTGAAGTTCCGTAAGAGGAGGCTTTTGTGCTGCATAAACACCAAAAGAGACGAGTTGGGCCAAATGGTTTCTTTCTGTG
Source organism: Cetorhinus maximus (assembly GCF_964194155.1). Taxonomy (NCBI): domain Eukaryota; kingdom Metazoa; phylum Chordata; class Chondrichthyes; order Lamniformes; family Cetorhinidae; genus Cetorhinus; species Cetorhinus maximus. Next base: position 74,157,511 of record NC_135887.1, on the reverse strand, counting down.
CTGTACTTTAGATTCTATGTAATTACTTAAAGGATAGGTAATACAAGTGTAGCATGTTGATGAATTTACCTGTGCCACACACTATGATGGCATACAAGGGCAGGGAAGAAGAGATGTTATATCTGATATGTTATGGAGCTGAGAGCCCCTGGAGATCCACAGATTTACTGGCCCCTAAAATAAATCACACGGTTCTGTATGTACTAATAGAAACAAATGACCTGTGAGGTGATGTGCATCCTATACATTGTGTGGAGAAAATCCTGGTGAAGCTAAGGAGTGTTAACTACCTAATAATTTGCATTACTCCAAAACTGTTAGCAGGCACTGCTAAATGCTGCAATACAGTTATATTCTGTTTGCTATACTGTGGGAAGTTGACTGTCATGCCACTTGGGATGAAAAAATGGATCTGTGTTATGTTCCAGTTACGGAAGGATTCACTCTGGCATATGTAGATGACAGTGCTGAGTTTAGTTAGGTATGGTGTTTATCACACCCCATGTCATCTAGAAAGGATAACCGCAGAACAGGCAACATGGTCACTGTATTGTGGGGGAAAACAGAAGCCCTGATTGGAAAAAGCTGGACATCACCCACGATGGGCCTGTTAGACAATAAAATAAATATACATATGCATTCTTTGGGGAACTGGCAGGTGAGCAGGGTAGGAGAGGGTTGGCTTTAGTGCAGATTAGTGGCATACCTGTGTTATTTGCAGATTCCACTCAAAAGGGAAAGCCCAAACTAGGTAATCTTGTGCCTTAATATTGAGAGCATATTTGTAAAAGAAAGACATATTATGTGCAGATAAAGTGTTACACGACTCAGATTATTGTCCACAAGAATGTATTGAACAGGGACACTGGTTCTCTGTTGATTTAGTTGAATGACTTTAGGGAGAAACACCTGATTATCAGTCTGTACAGTAATGTATGGTCACAAAATGTGGCACAGTGACTAATGCTTAAAGAATAATGAAGCATTATATTGGCACTGCATAGTTATAGCTCCTGCTTGTTATGCAACAACCCTCACTGTATATTCTGACCACAATTCCTTTAAACTCAAAAGGAATGCACGTTTGTTACAATGGAGCATTGCAATGCAGGGTGCAACATGGACATCTTTGTTGTTTGCAGAAAAGGAATGCTAACATGCTTTTATATCAAGATTGAAACTATCTGTAACTTCACAAGCAACAACTAAGCTGAACTTGAGAAATCTCTGCCAAGTGGGTAACTAATGAAATAAAATGGTTTCTCTTCTCACTTGGTTCCTAAATAATGTTAAACACCACACTCAAGGTAAAGGCAACATCTCCATTAAATGCCAGCATGTTTATTTGGAAGAGTGACGTGTAGTTTATGGCTATAGTACAAGGCTACTTCATCCACCCTGCAGGACAGGCCGCTGGTAGAAGGCTGGCTGTTTCTGAAAAATCGATGAAGTTGAATGTGCTTCAAACAAGGCATGAGGGAATGCGTCTGAATATCTATCATGGGTTGAAGTTCTCTCAAACTGCCCAAACTCAGGTACAGAATTGCAAAAAGCAAATATTGCAGAAGCTGGAAACTGGAAATGAAAACAAAAAATGCTGCAAGAACACAGCCTCATCTTTGGAGGGAAAGGTAGAGTTAGTTTTTCAAATCTTATGATCCTTTGTCACACTGAACAGCTTTTCCTTTAACTCCACTCACTACCTCCAAACAAAAGATGTTGCTATGGGAGCCCACTTTCCAAGCTATGCTTGCCATCTTGTAGGATATGTTGAGCTTTCTTTGCTCCAGTCCCACTTGGGTTCCTTCCTTGACTTCTTTCTCTGGTACACAGATGAAGACCTCTTCTTCTTGTGTGGATTCCTGTTCTTGCTGAGCTGGATTTTATGCACTTGACTCTAATTCCCACCCTCCCTTTCCCTTATGTGGTTCAATTCCGACTCATCCCTTACCTTCCTCAACTCCTCTAATTCAGTGATTTCTACCACACTGATTCCCACAACTATCTTGATTATATTTCTATCTCGCTTCGTGTAAGGCCCCCCATTCTCCCCTCCCAGTTTTACAGTCTCCACGATAAAACAAAAAGCGGTTCTGACAAAGGGTCTCTAAACCTGAAACATTAATTTTACCTTCCTGTCTCCACATATGTTGCCTGACCTGTGTTCACAGCACTTGTTGATATATGTTTGCAGTTCTCTGCAATACCCCCAAGTGATATTACTGTGTTTTTGTCCGTAGGTTGTAAAAGTTTGATTAGTCAATTGTTTAAATCTGGTAAACAGTCAAAGTATGTAACTATTGCTGAAAAGACTTGATTAATAATTTCTCTAAAAATCCTTTTACCTCAATTTCTGAAAAATTTCATAGGATCTTTTATAAATAGTTTGTTTAATTACAAACTTTTTCCAAATTTCAAGCACTGCACTGGACTGTTCAGCATCTTATTTACACTGCTTGCTTCTATCGATAATTCTATTTATGAATAAAAACACAAAATATTGGAAATACTTAACAGGTCAGGCAGCATCTGCGGAGAGAGAAACAACTAATCTTTCAGGTCGACGACACTTCGTCTAAACTGGTTAGAGACGTAACAGGTTTTAAGCAAGTACAGATTTAGGAAAAAGTGGGGTGGGGGGGCGGAGGGAGGGAAGAAAGTTCTGTGATAGCATGGAAGACAGGAGAGATTATATGACAACAAGAATGACGCTGCAAGGCAAAAGGAGATGATAATGAGATTATTATTCATTAATAAACCCATTTATTCAATAGTTTAGCCTCATGAAAAATGTTGAGCATGACTGATGCTGTCTTAAGTGATGCAAGATGTAATAGATTGCTATGTATTATTCAGGAGCAAGGTAACAACAGGGGGGAGGGGTTGGAGGGGGCGGAGAAGATAGTTTGCCTTATTTCCCATATATTAACGTAAGTTGTTGCTGTTGCACATGATCACGTTTCTTATCATAGCGAATATAGGTTCGCCTACAGAAACTGTCCTTAAACATGATCAAATGGTAACAACTGGAAGTTATCGTACTTACAAGGTCAAAAAAAAAATCACTGCTCAAAAGCAAAACAAATTTATCAGAAATAAGAGAATTCCAATGTGGGACCTTACATGCAGCTATATTCTACTTTTGATCTGAATATTATCAGGATTTTTCTTTGCCAATTTTACACCTTCCCTCCATTCCTTGCCATACAGTATAATTAGGCACCACTGACCGAAGCAAGTTGCATTCTCATGCAATGGCCGAGGCAGTGAATGACGACGGAGGACACTGTAGTCAAACCACAGTCTGTAAGTTCCTAATGCCTGCACCCTTATGCTTTCCAGGAGAAATCAATGGTGATTAAAAGGTAGGAATTTTACCTGATTTTCCCTTCCTCAGAAGCACCAAATGCTGTAAGATGCCTTCAAAAGCTGAGATTTCTCTAGCACCATACCGCTACCTCAGCATAGACCTCTGATGTGTGTGGTTCTTGAACATTGGTTTTACCAAACCAGTCATTTGGAAGGCTTCTGCAAAGTACTCCGTATGAATATATAGCTATGATCAACAATGACAACTTAAGTTAACAGGTGGTGGAGAGCTGTGGTTGCTGAAGATGACTTTCATGAAGGATGGCTTGTGAACATTAGCAAAGTGTGCTGATCAATTTATAGCCTTAAATTCAGGATCAGCTGTTTATTACTATATATTTGATAAAAACAAAAAAAAAGTGTGCTGCAAAAAGTATTATAATGTAGAAGGGGAATAAACATGATTATAACATTGGAACGGAAGGTACATGACATATCTGATATTTTTTTCTGGCAACAGGATAGAGATGAGCTAATCATGATGCATCCATGATTAGGACAGAACAAGGTCGGCAAGGAAATAATATCTACATTATGGTCGAACTCATGAGTGGAAACATTTATCAGCTCACTGCAGTTACCAACTGATAGATATTTAAAGCCAACTTTAAAACAAACTTATCACGTACCATATCTTTAATTTGAATATCAGTTTCTAGCTTCTTATTTAACTAAGCTTCCTGATGGGTGAAACTGGAAGAGTCCTAACAAAGGCTATGGAGACAACTGCAGACTGGACTGTCCTGGCTGAGAAGAATAGGGAAGGTGAGTATGTGTTTGCATGTGAGAGTGTTGAGGGAAGTACCGATGTCAAGGGGATGGAGAATAAAGAAAACCAGAAAGATTTTGGTTTACATTCAGAAATATTTCTGCAACCATTTCATTTATTTAAATTACTATTTCAGTCCTCAACAGCATTTATTTGGTTGCAAACTAATTTTGAAAAAACTTTCATCTTTTGGTTTTGAGACAGTTTTCCTTGTTAGTCTGTTTTTTTAAATCAATTGTGCTGAATATCAATTCTATTAAAAATATCTTTAATGAGTTACGTTCCAGAATTGGGTTAAAAACATTGTAAAAGACCATCACTAAATAACAGAAAATTGTGACTGTTTCTAGGCAAATTCCTTCCTTTTCCCACACCCCCCTTCCCAAAAACCCTGTTCTGTTCTGTACATGTACCATTGTCAGGTTGGGCAGGCAGCAATAAGGAAAACTGAATCCCCCACATAACTGAATTAGAAGAAACTCTTCATTAATAGTCTCTTCCATCTGCACTTTGTTTGGCTAATAATTACAAGTGTAAGTATAAATGGCTGAAAATTTCACCTAGTGCCAAATGTAAAGGCAAGCACACCCTGATATGTGAGATAAGTACAACCAACATTAAATATTAATGCAAAGATAATATAAATTTCCATTCTGGCTGTACTTGCACAACAGACAACAGACTTTTTGCATTCTTTACACAACTGATGACCTATGACCATTTTACTTAACTGATCTTGTTACCTGTGACCTTCAATCCACTTTTCTTAAAGATGGAAATAGTAAGAACTGTAAAACTGTTCCAGTATATTCCCCAGTAAACTGAAGATCATTTCCCTGCAGGTTCAATATAGAAGCATTTGGCAGTTCAGACGATAACAGATTTGTGTTTTTCTCTTTTTATATATACACAGAATTTTTTAATATATATATGTGTGTGTGTGTGTATATATATATATTTATATATACAGAATCTGCTCAATTTCTAACACTTTGTTTTCTATAAATCACCTCGTTAGGAAATAAAAGCATTCAACAGTTTACTTGATCTATTTTCTGTAACACTAGGAAGACCTGAATATTTCCCTAAGCTTTAAAAAACCCAAAAATCTCAGGACAAATTCAGTCTGTCCCTCTTGTGTCTTTCCAGTGCCCAAAGACACTGAAAAATTTACTTGCACAATGAACAAGCACGTGACTTTCTTTTAAATTAAGAAATACTCATCATCATAAGCCATGCATGGTTTTGGTGCCACCGCCTACCAATCCCAATAATAAACCTACATTTCTGGTTTTTGTACTTAAAATAAGAGGAGAATCTCTGTACTTTGTGCTGTGTTCATTACACAATGTACCTGTCTCTGTCTGTACTTTTGATTCAACCTTCGCTACTTCAGTCACAGTCAATGATTGCTACCTTTTTGTTCTCATGCCTCCAACCCTTTGCATTCTGCACAATTTTTTCTCCACGTTGCATTGTACTAAATGTCTGTTATTCTGCTCAAGTAATCCTGGACTTGGGAATTGTGAGAATGCAATTCAAGACCAGGAAAGCTCACTAAGTTTCTGCCGTTGTTTTCTACCTATTTCCCTGAAGAGTAGACGAACTTAAAACCAAACTGGTGGCAGCAGGCACACACTGGTATTTTCACTTGGCTTGATGCTGGTCCTTACCCAGCTGGTACTCCCAATATGGATCTATAAGAACACAATCCAGCACAGAATCCCCCTTAAATTGGCAAATCAGGAACCGCCTGTCTCAATTTTGTTCCCAGAAAGGTTTACAAGTTCTACAGAATCCAGCCCTTTCTTTCAGCTACTTGGTCTCAGCGTTACTGTCACAGTTCACTGGTGAAGATGCTGTGGTGGGTGAGTTCATGCAGTCTGTGGGGTTGTTGATCGCCTCATCTGTCAGTGTGGCATTTTTTGTGAGCTGTATACCCTGGATTAGGTGGATAAGCCGCTTCACTTTTTCCAACGAGGTCTGCATATCTTTTTGCCGGGCAAGTAAAGTGTTCTTAGTCTCCATGCATTTCTAAAGAAAAGAAAAGTTTATTTTAGTGTAATCAATTGTAGATGCTATTGAAAAACACATTCAATTCCACTTCCATTCCCCATATAATCTTTCAATCCCAATACGCAGGTTTGGGATACTCCATATTAGCTCATACTGGTCTTTAGCGATGATCCCCATTGTGGCGGATGGAATTCACGGGCAGTAAATGTGAGGTTGTCCATTTTGATAAAGTAATAATTATACTTTGAATAGGAGAAAGTTGACTGTCATACAGAGCAGAGGGATTGGAGGGTACAGGTCCACAAGACATTAGCAGCACCTCAAGCGAGTAAGGTCATAAAATGAATGGAATACTGGGTTTATGACAAAAGGAACAGAATGTAAAGAATTAGTGAGAGCAGTTAGAACAGTATGTGCAGCTTTGCGCTCCATGCTACAGAAAGGATGTTGAGGGAATATAGACAGTTCAGTGTAGATTCATCAGGATTCTGTCTGGGAGTTGAAAATACAAATGCAAAAACAAACTTGCAAAAATGTGTCAGTCTTAATTGGAGCAGAAGAGATTATGTATTAATTTGATGCTGTAGTTATCCCAATTTCATGAGATAAAGGTTTAATGAAATCATTCATGAATTTACATTTATTAATCTTGTTATGAATATGTAATTTCATGATTCACGTGTTTTAGGAATATAACTTTTAGTTCAGGTATTGAAATTTTGTGAATGTTAAGATAAATGAATGCATCAGGCTTGAAAAGCTAGTAAATGGACATGAAGTAATTGCAATTCAAAGGGTGGCTTATGTTTATTTAATAAGGTCAGAATTGAAAGTGGGAAAACACAGAACAATGGGTGACCCCTATTAGTTTTGTGATGGGGACAGCGATTCTACAGCTGTCTCAATAAGGGGTTTACATTATTCCTGTAATTTCCCGAGATCAAAGAAGTGTTTGAAAGCAGCTGGTAAACAAAGGAAGGTCTTAAAGTATCCATATACTTTTCAGATCAAAGGGCAGATTTAAAGTTGGAGATAATTAGTTTAAATCTTTAACTGGGACATCCTAGGTGTGCCACATTGGCGTAAATAGATTGCAGGGAGGTTTTTTTTTTGGGGGGGAGGGGGGGTGGGCCTATGGTTTGCATTTTTATCTGCGAGATTTCTCAGAGAAAGGCAAATGAAGTCAGCCTGGAAGCAGCTTTGAGAAAAGCAGAGAAAGAATCTGCTAGGAGCTGTAAACCAGTAGCAGAGTGTTATCAAAAACCAAGGGTACTTTCTGATGAGGAGTCACTAAGTGAGTGTGGTAAGGCCCATGCCAGAGCTGGGGTGTCCACAATTATAAGGTGCTTAAGGAGAATTGGAGGGTCACCTTGCTCGAAGGTAGTGAAAGGACTCCAAGAAATCTTATACCTCGGAGAATAGAGGGAACACTGAGGAGAGTCAAAGTGAATACATGAAAACTGTGGCACATCTTGGTTTGATCCCAGGAGAAGTGAAAGAACTCTCAAGATCCTGTAAAGTATAAGGGAACACTTGCGTGGAAATAAAAGGATGAGAAGTGGTCTGTTGAGATTTTCGGGTTTAAAGTACAAGTATTTATGAAATATATTGTAAAGTTAGTAGTACTTGTTTTGTTTAACTCTTATGTAATAAAAGTTTCATTTAAAATATGAAATCTTTTGGCATAATTCTGTTAGTAACATAAGAACATAAGAACTAGGAGAAGTGGGCAATTCAGCCCCTCGAGCCTGCCCCGCCATTCAATACGATCATGTTCAAATTTCTTTTCAAAAGTTACTGATGTTCATCGAGATTGTAACAATTTGAGCTAGAAACAAATACAGGCTGAAGTAGGAGCCAATAAAATATTGCATTCAGATTAAGCAACTTAGTCTGTTTATGAATGTAATGATTTTCCATCCAAAGTTTATGACATCCATTTAGGACTGCTGCAAAAAGAAATATGACCATACTTTATACATTTCTTCATATCCTATAAAATTTCTACAAATTTTTTAATATAAGGGTTACTGCATTGTTAAAACCATTCTTATGTAGCATTATCATCTGCTTGAAGACGATGGAATTTACAGAGACTACATATAGACCATGGACTGGACAGATGCATTACAAGAGCCACTCTATTTGACCCAAAAAAGTTAAAAGAAGTGATTCAATTATACATCCTCTGTTAGCACAAAAAACTGAAAGCCACCATTGATCTTCCAGCTGCTAAAAACCTAAAAGGAATACAAATAATTCCCATTTTGGTTGCTGTAACTCTAGCCAGGCATCATATTTGAGAACTGTAATAATCAAGCAGTTGTGAGTTCAAGTTCCATGCCAGAGGCTTGAGCAAATTATCTAGACTTCAGTTCAATACTGAGGGAGTACTGCATTGTCAGGTGTGTTGTCTTTCAAATGAGGAGTTTAAAAAAAATCATCGAAAAATTTTGGAGTGGTTACAGCATAGGATGCAGCCATTCAGCCTGTTGTGTCCATGCTGGCTCTCTGCAAGAGCAGCTCAGCTAGTTCCATTCCCCACCTTTTCCCCGTAGCCCTATAAATTTTCTCTCTTCAGGTAGATACTCAATTCCCTTTTGAAAGCCAAGATTGAATCTGCCTCCAGCACACTTTCAGGGCAGTGGATTCCAGATCCCAAACACTTGCTGCATAAAATGTTTTTATCTCATGTCGCCTTTTGTTCTTGCGCCATTCACCTAAAATCATTCCCTTCTGGTTCTTGAACCTTCTGCCAATGGGAGCAGTTTCTCTATCTACTCTATCGAGACTCATGATTTTGACCACCTCTACCAATCTCCAAACAAATTCCTGGGATGGAGGTATTGTCTATGAGGAAAGATTAAATAGACTGGAGCCTTTATTCTCTGGAGTTTAGAAGAATGAGACGTGTTCTCACTCAAACATACAAAATTCTTACAGGGCTTGACAGGGTAAATGCAGAAAGGATGTTTCCCCTGGTTGAGGGGGTCTAGAGCCAGGGGACAGAGTGTCAGAATAAGGGATAGACCATTTAGGACTGAGATGAAGAGGAATTTCTTCACTCAGAGGGTGGTGAATCTTTGGAATCCTCTACACCAGAGGGTTGTGGAGGCTCAGTCATTGAGTATGTTCAAGGCTGAGATTAATAGATTTCTACATATTAAAAACATCAAGGGATATGGGGATAGTGCGGGAAAATCGTGTTGAAGTAGAAAATCAGCGATGATGTCATTGAATGGTGGAGCGGGCTCAAAGGGCTACACCTGCTCCTATTTCTTATGTTCTCCTCTTAACTTCCTCCGCTCGAAGGAGAACAGCCCCAGCTTTTGTAATCTATCCTCATAATTGAACTCCTTCATCTCTGGAACCATTCTTGTAAATCTTCTCCCTAATGGCTTCACATTCTTCCTAAAGTGTAGTGCCCAAAGTGTGCAGGTCACACATAAATCAGCCCCTTTAAGTTACCACACAAAATCATGCAAAAAAAATTAAAGGGCCCAGGGACTTAAACAAATCAGCCCAACACAACAAAAAAAGAGAATCTGCTGTTCAGGACACGCAAATACACAGATTTAATCATTGAACCAACAATGATTAAAGTTAAATTTCTGCATGCGTGCTCATAACTCAAACAGTGAAACATACATGTTATCTGCCACCTTCTTCCACTGTGAAGTGCTAAGTGCATTAAAAAATTAGGATGGACCCAAGTTATTGTCTTGGTGAACAAACTTGCACTGGCTCAACTCAAATTAAGTTCAGCTCCATCCCTATTTAAGATGCAACCGCCCATTCAAAAAAGATTTTGTTTTCAGTCAGGTGAATAAAGCAACGGGAAAGAGCAATGTAACTAGTGAAAACAGGTCTCCAGAGATTTCATGAGTTGCCTAACGAAGAATGGAAGGGGAAGAAATCTTCAGCTCAGACCAGCTACATTTCATGTACAATTAACTCAAAGTTCATTCAATGTTATTTTTACAAAAATAACTTTCTGCAACCGTTGCATATCGGCTTGGAGAAAGCAAAGCAGTGGCTGAGTGCACACAGTCATGCACATTCCTTATTCAAAGGTACAATATGCTATATTACAGGGCATTTAATGTACAGCTACTCAGAATTTCAGTGAACCCCACTTACATCTATATCTATTCTGAGAATCAGACATAAGCAATGGTGAAATCTAAATTTGAGAGAGGAAATATCGTTACTGCTTTCCTGAGTCTAAGGATTCCATGCAGGTGTTCACAATTGCTTCAGCTGGTTCAGCACCATTCACAACTCCTCGGATACTGAAGCAGTCCATGTCCAAATGCAGCAAGACCTGGACAATATTCAGGCTTGGGCTGATAAGTGGCAATTAACATCTGCACCACACAAGTTCCTTGCAATGACCATCTCCAACAAGAGAATTTAACCATCTCCCCATGACATTCAATGGCATTACTATTGCTGAATCCCCCACTAACATCCTGGGCATTACCATTGACCAGGAATTGAACTGGACTAGCCATATAAATACTGTGACTACAAGAGCAGGACAGAGGCTAGGAATTCTGCAGAGATTAATTCATCTCCTGACTCCCCAAAGCCTGTCTACCATCTAACAAGGCACAAGTCAGGAGTGTAATGGAATATTTTCCACTTGCCTGGATGAGTGCAGCTCCAACTATACTCAAGAAGCTCGACACCATCCAGGACAAAGCAGCCCACTTGACTGACACCCCACCCACCACCTTAAACATTAACATCCTTCACCACTGATGCAGTGGCAGCATTGTGTACAATCTACAAGATGCACTTCAGCTACTCACCAAGGTTCCTTTGACAGCACCTTACAAACCCAAGATCTCTACCACTTAGAACGACAAGGAGCAGATGCATGGGAACACCACCACCTGAAAGTTCAGTTCAGTTTCCTGTGGATTTGACCATCTAACATTCTTTCCTGTCACTGTATAGTAAGAAAGGGGCCTTCACCACAAGCGTGTAAACAAACCTAAAACAACTTTCAAATTATAGAACCCAATCCGCCATTGAAAATTCATCCAACTAATTGACCAGCATCACACATCCCTGTTGTGAAATCCTACAAGTGCATTCGTTCAATAAGTAAATCTCATCACTCCAACTCCATCTCTATTTTGTTTCCAAATCCTAGGACAGGAATGCTGGAATATAGTCAGTTAATGCATGCACACTAACTGAAAAAGTGGCTGCAACTACACTTGCTTGAAATACCCCTTGACCTCAGAAGATGATAAGCATGTCATAAGCATGATAAGAAAGGTCCTTTGAGAAAAACACAGTTTTTAAAGCAGCTTATTTGTTATCTATCTAAACAAACTTGTAACTATGGTTTTCAGGAACCATTAGCTCATCTTAAAACTTTCCTGTTTCAATTTTGTGTAACCAACAGCGGGAGAAAGTGAAGTCTGAATGATTGATTCACTCGGTCCAGTCCCTCCCTCCAACATATCAGATTGGATATGATAGCCCCATCATCCAGCTCATTTAATTGGTTGTGCCTGCAACCTTCAATTCCAGTTGGGAACATTTTGTTTACTTGTAACTTGCTGGCAAAGTGACTTGTGGTTCAAAAAACTGCATCTTAAAATGCTTACGATTGATATATATGAAGATCTCTCATGCCACCACCACCAAACGAAAGATAAATACTCCATTAAATAAAAGCTCCTATCAGTTCCTTTTCAACATCCAGTTTCCAAGCATTAAAAACAAACTGCATAAAAAGCAGCTGTTACCTTTCAGAAAATACTCTGCTTCTTTTTACCTCTAACTTATGACCACGATTTTAAGTTTCTAAGTCAGAGCAACATTCTCTTGTCCCTGGAGCTTGCTTTACTCACCGATATGAAATTGCTCAGCTGTTTGACTTTCTGTTCCAACTGCTCTCGCTCCTGCTTTAGCTCCGCGCTCCACTTCAATAATTTCTGTTTTTCCTCTTCTTTTGCTGAAGAATAGAGAAAATAAAATTTGAGAACCTACAATACAGAAAAAGCAATACTCAACAAATTTCACAAATGTAACTAATATTCAAGATTGTCTAGCAGCTGAAAAATGGAGCTCAATATTTGAAGAGGCATTGTATTGATCGGAATGGATATATAATCCTAAAACTTAAAAACAGGATGTTACGCACTTGATGTCCCACAATGCTCTTTCATTCTTGTGTTTGAGCTACTAGGTGGGCTGCATGCACAATAACACTTCTATTCATATTACCAAAGAGAAGGGAGAAAAGAAAGAAATAAGACTACACAAAATATCTGTTATGAAGTGACTCCTGAGATTTTACCAACACATTAACTTTAAGTGAAATGCAAAGAATCCTGGCCAGCAACACAGAATAGTTTTATTTTTTCCCACAAAAATCTGCACATATTCTGTTGCAATGTGAATTGTGTTACACTTCTGAAAGCCAACATGGTTTTCCTAACAAGTGAACACGTTGTGTTTGACTGTTTTAATAAAGTAACATGTAACCCAGACCACGACGAGATAATGATTCAGTTTTCAAGCAGTATCATTAACAGGACCATCTGCTCCACAATAAGTATCCATGCAATGTATCACAAGGGAGAAAGGATCAGTCTAATTTATAGCTGTTCTGATATATAATCAACGATGAGCCAATATTTCTTGCAGACAAACTCAGAGGACGGCAAGCTCTTACCGGCTTTGTAGGCAATGTAAGAATGGACAATAGCTAGTGTCCCAGGCCACGGGATAGCTTCTTCCTTTTTCAGAATCTAAAAACAGAATGTTTTCAACAGTGATGGATAGAATATGTCACTTGCTTAAACTCTTTTCAGCAGACGTTAAGACTATAAACAAAAACAATTTGCAACTGACTTGTGCGACAAGAAAAAACTTGCCTTTATGTAAAGGCTGGTCAATCCGTAAAGTACTGAAGTAAACTTGTTCTTTGTAATTCTTTTTCTATTAGTATTAATGCCTAGTAGAATACTGTTTGCATTTCAATGAAAGGAAATTAGGTTTATTTAATCATTGTGTATCAACAGCACTGTCCAAATTGTGCCCAGGAGTGCACATGACAAATGGGTGACCATGGTAGAGAATAAACCGGTTAGTCTCTTTGTGCTTGGTGGTGGTATCAGATATTCTCAGGTGAAGTGTAGCAGACTGAGGTGTCAACAACATGCTTTAATCACAAGCCAAAAAAAAAAAAACCTCTTTCCTATACAGGTACAATGTTTCCTTCATTTCACACCACCTATTCATGGATCTCTCTTCAGAAACATTGGCAATCTAGTGCCCATGAGTTCTAAATTTCAGCTGGTTCAGGTGAGTAACAGATTTGAGACTGTCCGAATTGAATTTCACTTTGGATCTTTAACAGTTACCTGACAGAATCCACTATAATTCTCCATGTTCTAAACGTAAGTGTAAATTTCCATCAGTACCGTCTGAAATATTTAAGTTAAGCTGTTACATTTTAAGTCAGGAATAATAAACTGATCATTGTAATTCCCAATAACCAGAGAACAGCTAAAAATGGTAGTTTGTCTGATACTGTTCATTACTGATTTTATTAACTTATTGTCCTGAATTATATCTATGTGTATACCCTGGAGTGTTTGAGACACTGTATGGCATAATGAAAGAAAGATTAAAAAAAAAGAAAATCCCACCAAAAGTGTTTCCAAAACAAAACCCTACAACTACCAGAGGTTATATTAGACTAAATTAAGTCTAAGGCGCTGTCTAAGCCCACACCTGCTCCTGACATTTGGGGCAAATCCACATTCCTTTGGGAATGGCTTTTAATGGCGGGTCCAGGCACTCCAGGTGATACACACGAGAACAAGTGTCACACATCAGCAGCTGTCCACTACGTCGACACACAGAGCAGAAATCCTCATGGATGTCACCCTATCAAAAAACAAAGTTACAGAATCATTTACATGGCTTAAGTTATAACTTTGGGTTTTAATTTTTGCTACAGTTATTATTTTAAGTGACTCCCAATATGGCAGACACAAGCCTAAATAAGTACATGGCCCAGGCACTATAACATCTATAACAATGGGAGTTCTGGCAAGGTCCAAATTTGGATGCCCATCTGAGCTGAATTTTCCACTCAAGCTTTCGTTAATCCAACCTTAGCTACTTCTTAGGATGGGAGTAAAAGCAGGTCTGGGTAGGGAAGGGACTAAATGCACCACTCAAATGCAGCACTTGGTGGATCAACCCAGGAGTGGCATTGACTGATTATATGGAGATGCCAAAGGGCTGGACCGCAAATGAGACAGGTGGAACTCAAAATTGTGGATATTGAAATTTTCTTTCTTAATCTTTTTCTCTTTTCCTTTTAGCATTATTATAGATTTAACTGCAACTTTATACAAATTGCTTGAGGATAACAGCACAGCTTAAATCTAGACCTAATTAAGATTTTAGTCATTACATCAATGGATATTATATTGACTCCTCATAAGATATCTTGTACAACATTGCTGTATCTTAAAAAAAAATGAGGAACTAAATAATAATTAAATGAATGAATGAGCAAATTAATAAATAAATACAAAAAACAATTGTGATTAGGTTGCACTGTGGACAGGCAGTTGAAACAGGTTACAAGTTTCCCTCCAAATAAGTCAATTGATTTTCCCACCCACCTTTTGCTTAAATGCCATTCTAAACAGGCCTTTAGATCTACTGCAGGCCTGCATCAACTTTGCCAAACAGTACTTTCCAGTCCAAGCTGCCTTTACTTTTGAATCCTAATCACCTTTGAAATAAAAAATCTCTCATGTTCAGTGCTTAAAGAGAGCCTGACACACATTTTAAACAAATATAAATGCACTCACAGACAAGGTTGTATTTTTTGTGATGTTTTCAATGTCGTTTGTCTCATCTTGTATCTTGCTGACAGGGCCCCTTTGTAAAGTAGCCCTTGTGGCTAAATAGGGCAAACCCTAGTTAAAGATGTTTTAAAATAAAAAAAAAATAAAATAAAGCTGTAATTGTCCATTTGCGGTATTGCATGTCAACCCATCTAGATTCTTCTATGAATTGTTACTGGATTTAATTGTGGTGCTGTTCCAATAACTGCTAGTGCACCGACTGCCCTGCGTGTGCAACAAATATGCTAACTCTCACATACAGCAGGCATGAATTTAACATATATTTCCTGTTGTGCTTTGGGAAGAATCATTCAGTTCTCAATGAGTAGACACTAAGTTCCAGGGCAGATTAAATACTGCAAGTGAGTTTAACGAGTTAAAACTGAAAGTTTGTTCCCGAAGAACGAACAGAAGACCTCCTCTGACACTCAACAACTTGCACTTTTAAATTAAAAAAATATTCCAATAGAGATTTCTTCAGCATGGATTTAAAAAGAAGCCAATTGGGAGAGAGGAGGTTTGTAGTTAAGATTTAAGTTGTTGTAACTGTAAAAAGGAGTTTTAAAATGTTCCCCCATAAAGTCAACATCAACAATACTGTTTTTGTTACTTCCAGAACAAACTTTGCGCAAAAATGTACTTTTTCCTGAAACCATATTGAATTTAATATTTATTAATCTCTCAAAGACAAGTTTGAACTTTCCAACAACTAACATTTTCATTATAGTCCTAGATATTAAAAAACTTTTGATACAACAATAGAGAATCAATATAATCTCAGAAATCATTTCTCACTGACAAGAATACTACTTCATGTAATTGTTTACAATATTTGCATCCATCAACATTTCATATTGAACTTCAGCGAGAACATTGAATGAGAAAGGGTCAAGAAAAGTTAATTCCTTTTGTACATTAACTCTCCCACCTTAGCATACAATTAAATTGTAAGCAACCCCACTGTTTTTACCTCTACCAGCCTGCAGATTATTCCAAGTATTTACAAAGTATTCAAAACACATTGGTAGAGATAGAATAACAAAGATAGAGTGCAATACTGATAATTTGTTATGGGTACGTGAGTGAAAGATAAGGGCACATGTAAATGAAGAGTTCTCTCATGAACTAAATCATTACAGTCATCAGTTACTATATTTTTTCAACAGATTTCAAAGCACATTTTTAAACAATTATATGGCATGGTGATTAGAAAAGCAAATATTCTCTAAGTGTGCTTTCACAAATAAGAATCAGATTGCGCCACACTGGCAATCTGCTAGAAGTTTAAGCCCACATCCTACATGACAAACTCCCATTCTCAATGGTTGATCGATTTTCCAGGTATATTCAATGGCCTATCGATTCACTAGGCATACCCAACAGAACATAGGAACAGGAACTTGGCTGATCTGTGACCTAATTCCATATTTGTGCCTTTGCTCCATAATCCCTTAATCCCTTCAAATAACAAAAATCTATCAACCTCAGTTTTAAAATTAAGATTTGATCTAGCATCAATTGTTGTGTGCAGAACATAAGAATATGAAAAATAGGAGATGACCATTTGGCCCCTCGAGCCTGCTCTTATTCAATAAGAGATCTGATCGTGGCCTCAACTCCATTTCCTATCTGCTCCCCATAACCCTCAACTCCCTTGTAGATCAAAAATCTGTCTAATTCAGCCTTGAGTTACCCAATGACCTAGCCTCTACTGCTCGCAGGAAAGAGAATTTCCAGCACTAATGACCCTGCGAGAGAAGAAATTTTTCATCTCCGTCTTAAATGGAGACCCCTTATTTTGAAACCATGCCCCTAGTTCTAGGTTAACCCACAAGGGGAAACATCCTCTCAGCATCTATCCCGTCAGATTCCCTCAGAATCTTATGTTTCAATAAGATCACCTCTCGTTCTTCTAAACTCCAAAGAGTATAGGCCCAACTTGCTCAATCTTTCCTCATATGACAACTATCATCCTAGGAATCAACATAGTAACCTTCTCTGAACTGCCTCTAGTTCAAGTTTATTCCCCCCACTTAAATAATGAGACCAAAACTGTATGCTGTACTCTAGATGTGATCTCACCAACTCCCTGTACAGTTTTGGCAAGACATCCTTATTTTTATACTCCATCCCCTTCCAATATAGACCAACATTCCTTTTGCCTTCCTAATTACTTGCTGTGCTTGCATGCTAACCTTTTGTATTCATATCAGGACATCCAGATCTCTGTATTGCAGCATTCTGTAATCTCGGTCCATGTAAATAATACTCTGCTTTTCTATTCTTCCTACCAAAGTGGATAACCTCACATTTTTCCACACTATAATCCAGCTGCCAAATTTTTGCTTACTCACTTAACCTATTTTCCTTTGTAGACTCTTTGGGCTGGATTTTCCCCTCAGGCTCGTGAAATGCAAGTCAAGACCTTTGTGGCTTCCCAAATGCCTCCGAGCTCACTTTGTGCCACATTTTTGTATCCTGGCAGCTGGGGCAGGTTCCAGGTTCAGTTTGCAAGACGTGATTGGGTGTGGGCTTGGGTTTGGGCCAGGAAGAGGCTGGAGTGGAGGCGGGTTCTTACCTTCCTCTGTCCAATAAAAGGGCAGTTAAAGACATCAATGTCAAAGACCTGTCTGCAGACAACCCTGAGAGGCCACTGGGGGGTGCAGGCTGCAGGGTGAACTGTGACCATTGCATTGCAAGTACTGTTGAGTTAGATGTTGGCTGAAACACTGTTGTCCTATGCGAGCTGGCCTATTGACAGGAAACCCTTAATTAAACCAACAGATATTGCTGTGTCCACTGTTTTAAGCCAATGTTGCTACTTTAGCCTATCCTTTGAGTACCCTGCCACACCAACTATTTGCTGCTCACCCCTGAAAGTCACTGACTTTTAAAGAAACTTCATGTAGCAGCTCACACAACTCAACAAGTCGTCACAGCAGCTCGGTTCACCTGCTGCACCCCTCACTCCAACTCATCCTCACACCCATCTCAATACATTCCATTTCAGAGAATACAGCTCATTGAGGACTTCCAGGCTTACATTTAGAAGCATCACAAAGCAGATCTCAAATGCTCCTGGAACCCCTTGGGCCCTTACTGCAATTGCAAGCTGGGGCATGGCTTGCCACCCTATCACTTGTATTGCAATGCTTATGCCACCAAGCCTGTGCTACTCAAACCCTTTCCTTCCATGCCACACACAAGAGCAGCACACTCCCCTCGCCAGCATTACATCTCATCTCATAACAAGGAAAGCCATGACAACGCACATGCCGGCTTATGTGCCTCCTCTTCCCCTATACCAGGACAGAGTAGCCAGGAGACCCGGGAAAGAGTATCGCCCAGGCTGTGGTGTTCCTGGAACTGCTCATGTGGCAGCAAAGGCTGATGGGGAGGGATGGGCTTTGGGGGTATCATATTGGCCACTAATGATGATGGGTGATTCCAATCTATGAATGTGTTCAGCCCGGGAGACATTAACTGCCAGCAGACCCAGTTTAGGTTCTAGAGCTGTGGTTCCACCCTCCAGAGAGGAATCAGATCTTAGGTACAAGGAGGAGGTACAAATATTGCAGGGTGCGCCGCCACCGCCTTCCAAGGCAGCAGGCACCAGCCCAGAAACACACACACAACTTTAGTGCATTAATGTGCAAGAGGAGGTGTCAGAGATGGTAGAGGTAGATGCATAATTCCCCCAGAGGAGGGAGGGCACTCACAGGGTAGTGAGGCAGAGCCTCAGGAGTCTCCCTTTGGAACTGAGTATTTGGACATGCAGTAGCAGAAAAGTGGCCATCTGGCTGAGCTCACAGACATTGGGAGTTCATGCACCACAAATGGAGGACTGCGTGGTGGACATGAGCTTGGCTATCTCTTGGGTTGGGGAGCACATGATCAGTAGCCACGAGAGTCATCAACTCAGTGAACCCTATGCAACAGTATGTGCAATTCATGCAAGAGGTGCTAGATCTCCTTCACAGTGTCAATAGCTCCACAGCATTAGTGGGAAAGGAGCTAAAGGCTCTGAACAAGACCATCCCGTGGGTGGCAGATCAGTGGCTAGGGGGTCATGGCAGTTGCACTCCAGCACCATCCCCAGTCAGCCATCTGGACAGCACACCAAGCACTGAGCAATCAAAACAGGTGGGTGAAGAATCCATGCATTTTGAGGGAATCTCACTGTCCTCCAATTTCTTAGCCCCTCAACCAAATGCGCATCTGCTAACCAGGTCCAAGCAGGGGCAACTGCTGCCACACCATCATCCTCTTGATGGTTACCATTTACCAAAAACTTAACTAGGCCAGCCTATAAATACCATGGCTACAAGAGCAGGTCAGAGGTTAGGAATTCTGCAGTGAGTAACTCACCTCCTAATTCCCCAAAGCCTGTTCACCGTATACAAAGCACAAGTCAGGAGTATGATAGAATACTCTCAATGTGCCTGATGAGTGCAGCTCCAACAACACTCAGGAAAACTCAACACCACCCATGACAAAGCAGCCTGCTTGATTGACACCTCATCCACCACCTTGAACATTCTCTCCCTCCATCATGATTGCCGTTTCTTCATTGTTACTGGGCCAATATGCTGGACCTCCCTCCCTAACCGCATTGTGTGTGTACCTACACCATATGGACTGCAGCAATTCAAGAAGGCAGCTCCCCACCCCCTTCATTCTCAAGGGCAATAAGGGATGGGCAACAAATGCTTGCCTTGTACCCCATGAAAATGATACCAAATAAAATGGGCTTCAATTTTAGGTAGCAGTTTCTTATGCAGGACTTTACTGAATGCTTTCTGATAACCTATATAAATAATATAAATAAATATTCCCCTGTTCACTACTTTGAATCTTTTGAAGAGGTATTTAATCGGGTTTGTCAGACTGGACCTAACCCTAGAAATCCATGCTGATTGATTGCCCAGGTATTCCAAAGGGGCGACTGATTCTCCAAATATATCCAAGGGCTGACTGATTCATCAGGTATGGCAAATGGCTGACTAATTTATTAGGTATTCACGATTTTCAGTGATGATAATGAAACAACCAGAAGGTATACAGCAGAAAGCCAGTGAATGAATTTCAATGAGAGCTCCAAACCTGGAAATCTTAGACCTCTGTGGGGGTAAAATTTTGTGCTCAATGATGAGAGGGATGGCAGTGAGAGGAGGTGAAATATTTCATTACTGTCAGCCATCAGTATCAAGCACATCCGACTAAGGATATAGTTTTCTTCCATTTTGCTGTAACTAACCTGCCTTAGCCTTGTCCTTAGGGGAGTATTAATGCAAAGCTATAAATGCATTAATGCTATTTTTATTTTACACTTCATTCTAATGAACATAGTGGAAAGTGGATTAGGCCACACAAACTCATGTTGAACCCTTAGATTTGTCAGGAAGAAGTTTCATTCTTTCAGACTTGGCTAGATGCAAACCCAGTCCTCAAAATGAAAATCCGAATCTCCTCAAAACTTAATTTCCCTCAGTTGAAATTCAATCAACTATCTACATCTCTGTTAAAAGATGTATCATGGAAAGCAGAACTTATAATCTCACTGTGAAGCAATCCTGTATGTAGCATTTTCCCATAATCTATTTCGAATTATTCATTCCTAAATATCTGATAATAAAACAGTGGAATGCTCCATCCTTTTGTTAACACGTTCAAGTAAACCCCCAAAAATATGAAGAAAACAGAAAAGGAATGTTAACCGGTGCACCTTGTACTGCACAAGATACTGCTATATTGTGGAAACATAATTAATGTTGGGGCTCTGCACTTTGTAAACCACTCAAGCTAGTATTTAAAAAAAGAATCACAAATTAAAAATAAAACTAAAACTTGATCAGAAACTTCTCAAGCTTTGCTCTTATGGTTTCATATGAGCTCTTGATTAACTTGTAGCTTTGCAACAGTCTGAAGAGTGAAATATTGCTCCCAACTTGCCTTGTCTGCCAATACAAAACAGAGTCAAAAGCAACCACAGGGAGCTCCTGTTCAAACTGCCCTACCCTGCTGCCTTGCAGGTGAAAATGAGGGAAAATCATTTTCAAGTCAGAAGTCGGTTCACATACTGGAAAAATACTCAAGCAAGTCACTTGATTTCTGATTGTTTCCCCCTATTTCTGTGCACAAAGAACGGGGAAAAAAAAATCCAGATGGTGAATAGCTGAAAAGCACAAGCCACATCATTTTTTTGTGTGTAATACTTGAGTAAATTAGTGGTACAACAAATTGCTCATTAGTCATGAAGATCTATGTGGCAGAACATCCACTCTAGTTGAGTTGCAGCATCCTGTCAACTTGCAACTAAGTACACAATCACATTTAGCAAAAGAATCATGTATTAGATTCTAAGGGATGGTGAAGACCTGGACCCTCAGTTAAACTGAGCATGTAGTAATATGCAAATATAAGAATATACATATACTTGAAGGTCTATATAGTCTCTCAATGCTCTCATATGCCGTAGAGCTGAGTGATCTGACTTTCAACACAGAAGCAAAGACTGAAATATTAAAGTTATGGTTATTGTGCAGTTTGTGTTGCATTATACAGATGGAGGCTTTGTTTAGCAACTATGCAAGCATAAAAGGGATGTGGTGAATGAGTGAGCAAGGTGAAGGGAGGAGGAGGAAAGGCTCATGATGTAGTTAAAATTTCTATACTATTCCTTCTTTTGTTACCCACTATCCATGCTACAAGAAAAATAAATAAGTCTGCATAATTAATAACTCAATGTGCTGAATTATTAACCCTATGAAATTTGGTAACTTACATCTACAGAGCTGGGGCTGGATGCAGACTGTGCTGGAGCACCAAAACTGAGCAAATTCTCTGTTTTTTCGAAATCTGGGGAGGCAGGATGACTCGGAGGGGAGGAAGGTGCCATTGCCCCCATGCCCAGCACACTAGTGTACTTAGGAGGGCGACCTACATATAAGAAAAAAAAAGAACACCAAATATATACACACACATACCTTCAACCACTGATCCTCATTGGCTGCCATTGAGGAAAGAGGAGGAGGAGCATAGACAAGCGTTAATAAACAATCACAAGTTAAAGGTCAATACAAGGAACGAGCAATAATACGTAACAGGCATGTAATCAAAAAAGCAAAAAGGAAGTTAACAAATTCATCAGCAGTAATATGTTGGACAAACGTTATTTGGTATAATATACAGAAATTATACATCTGATCAAAAACTATAAATAATAATACTGGTTATTTTATTATACTATGAATTATAAAAATTAATGACTTTATTGATCAGATTTCCAAAACCACTACTTGAGGATTAAGTATCTAGCAAGCAATGAAGAAGTTGTAACATATCAATACGTGGCATAATTGTTTTAAAGATATAAGTGCCTATGCAGTTGTTTGGTACTCAATGACAGTTCCTCGAATCCCAATTTTAGCAGACAATTTATATTTCAGAAAAAAAGCTGCATTTAAAATAACATTTGGTAGTAATTATTAAAATTGTTTCTGTAAAAACAGTCCTAAATATCTTTTACAAAAAACATCTAAACAAATCCTATTCAGGAAAACCCATGAACATAATAATTCAAACACAGATATATTTGTTAACACTCAACATGGTGCACAATGAAGAATCTGTCACTGCTCACATAATCTCAATTAAGGTAACATGAGCTTAGCATCCTTTTGCAAAGTCATCACTGATTTAGCCATTTGTTTCTTCTGAGCATCTGAATTTGAAATACTACCTGGGCCAGGCTTTTCAAAGTAGGTGGAGGAAACAAAAAACTAATACATTCACTGCACAATTCTGAGAGCTAAAAATTATACTGCCACCACCCCAGCACTTGTGATGATCCAAATTAGTATCCAAATGACAAAACAGCAGCAAAATTACTTTGGAGCCAATTTGAAATCAAAGAGGAGTGAATTTGATAGAATAATAAAAATTGATGCACAAGATGAGTCCATACAGCTCATCTTTGAAAGAGCTATCCACTTATCCCTTTCTCCAAATCTACCCATTTTAAAAACCATTAAAGATTCCACTTCCACCACTACTCCATAGTCTAACAAAAATGTCCCAGCCCCCTTGCTCCATTCTTTTGATTATTTTAAATGTATGCCCCCTAGTTATTGACTTACCAGCTGTGGAAGTTTACCTAATCAAAACTCCTGATCACTGTCTATGTGGTGTGCATTCATCCAACAGGTTTAACCAAGTCTTCCCACTGAATGGCCTCACCAAATCTCCCAAATTGAATATGGGGTTGCCACCAACAGTCTTAAAACCCTACTAAGTCCAATACAAAAGCAACATGAAACACACTGATGCAGCTTAGTAACCCAAAATACTTTTAAAGGATCTGCTAGTCAGGAGTCTTTGGCGAACTGGATACTGAATCGAAGTCATTTTCACAATGGAAGAAGGTTGATGCATTTACTGCTTTTTCTTTGTTACTCATCATCTTCACCCTATTGGCTTGAAGCTATGAAATGGAATTACTGTACTGAGGCCAATACAATTGCTGTACTAACATCCATTTCATCTTTCAAGGGGTTTTGATTAAAACAATTACCAATAAATTTCTACCAGCACGAGTTTCAGGTGCCCGAATCCCATAAGTCTAAAACTGAAGTTCAACTGTGTGTAGTCTGCACTGCCTTTCGAACTAATAAAATTCCAGGAGTTCCAAGCTGTTGCAATGAATTTCATACAACAGAAGGAAAGGCAAAACAGCAAAAAGATTAATAGCCCATTGAAATGACTTTTATACCATTAATAATGGCAATAGAGGAGCACAGTAAACTACATGGGCTAAACATGCAAGTTAGATAAAGATGTGCTATTCTGTTCAGCAAGGGCAGAGAACAGGGATGTTTGAATGCTATTGATTCTTTACCAAAAATATAAGACCACCAGTAACATTTATGTTCTATATTCCAACTTTCAATACATCACTACTTTCTTGGTGAGCAGTGCGGGCTCATTTAGGAAGGGAGAGGGTTTAAAGTCAAATGGAAGAGCAGATTCTAAAATAAAGACAACAGTTTCCACTGACTGCCCTTCGCTTTTTAATTGGCCAATTTAGTAATGCTTAGTTCTGCTTCTATAGCTAACACAAATGTCAGACAAAGGGGAAATGGGAATAATGTACTTTGCCGTATGGCATCCTGTCAGCCGAGCATCAACAGACATCATGACTGGATGCTATGGAGAAACCCATTGCTCATTTTTGTTTGGCTAGTTACAAACTCAATAATGGAAAGGCAGGGTGGAGGTTGGCAGGGTTGAGTAGGAGCCAAGAAAAATAAAAGGTAAAACTTTGCAAAACAGTAATTTGGAAAGTACAATATAAAACTATTGTTTGGAGTTTGTGTGTTAGGGATAGAGGATGATGCCCTTATCGATGGCATGCAGAACAGATTAAATATCTAGCAACACAGGTGACAGTAATTTTAGAAAGAGAAAATGCAAATATTTAACTTTAGAGCTGTGGTCCCCTACAACTTCCTAAGTGCACTCGCTGCCACCTTCGAGGGCAATTAGGGATAGGTAACAAATGTTGGCCCAGCCAACGATGCTGACATCCCATAAACAAATTTTTAAAAAAACATTGTTGTAGAATTAAGAGTTACAAAAGCCTATTTGAGGGGGCGGGGGGGGGAGAAAAAACACATTTCAGAAGCAAATTGAGTTGGGAAAGATGTTATAACTTGACAAATCAAGTATGCATGTTTTATGTATTTATATTTCCCACTAGGCTAGATTTTCATCTATACACTGTGTGTGAGCAGAGAAATGTAACCCTTATTTTTGGATTCCAATCTTGGTTAACAGCAGGACCCTCAATTCAAAGAGCACAGACCAGTGATGCAAGTCATATGAAGAATATCTATTCTCCATGGCAAAATTCAACCACCTTGAAACAATCAATAAAATTTAAAAGTATGTAGTAGCACATCTAAAAATTATATTTAATAACTGTACAACTTTCAAAAGCACAGATAGCTAAATGTCTGCTGTGGAGAGCCACCTTAACTTGAAGTTACGTTCTTAATGTGCACTTCACACAAATCTTCAGACTAGTCAGTGAAAATGTGCATTGTTCTCTATTAAGATGTAGATGCAAACTATTTAGCCATTTTCAATATTTATAATTTACTGTGTCCCAAACAGGAATTCTATTTTAAAGCACTATAGAGCTAGAAACATTGAAAAAGCAAACATTTCCCAAGAAGAAAAGCAACAAGTTTTACAAAATATTTTGTTTAAAAGGTAATCAAGATGCCATCATAAAGCATACTATGTATGACTTATCACTCAAAACAAAAATACTTTATTGCAAATATAGCACCTGCTAATATGTTTTAGTGCCTGCAGAGTATTCCTGAACATGCATTCTGCACCAGTACCAAACATAAGGACCTTCTGAAATGGCATTAGCTTAGCAATCACACCACTAGAAAGCTTTCACCCTGGCATGTCTTGAAACCAATCCAGTGTGCAAAGTGGGAAAGCCACTTTCAGTTTAATCACAACTTAGAGGTCACAGTCTTTATGTTCAGTAAATAGGATGCTTTGGATTGGGAAATGTGACCCATGAGGCATTGTTGATATCAATAGGAACTGGTAGTACAGTTCTCAATCTTGTACAAAACATTCCTGAACTAGTCACTGAGGAGTGCACAAGGGGGCTGTAGATGGGGCTTTAAGGCTAAAAAGGTAGTGGGGGAAAGGGTTCATGTGAGAGGTATTTTTTAGAAATAGAAAAAGTTGAGGCCATAGAGCAGTGTAGCAATTTGTTGAAAGATAAGCAAAGTGTGACAGCAAGGGACAAAGAGTTCAATAGTAATAGCGCAGTGAATAAGGTCGAATCAGGGTAAGAAGGTAAAAAGTTAAAATTAAAGGTACTTTATCTGAACATAAGAATCATTCACAACAAGATAATTAATGGCATAAATAGAGGTAAATGAGGTTGATCTGATAGCAACTAGAGACGTGGTTGAAATATTCCAGGGTACTAGACATTTCAAAACAGGCAAAATGAAAGAGAGGAAGTAGCCCTGTTAATAAGGGATAACATAAGGACAGAAGTTAGAAAGGACGTTGGCTCAGACGAACAAGCAGCAGAATCTATTCATTGTGAAGTCAGACACAAAATATTTGTTTATAACATCTCTGTCATTTCTTTTCCTTATTTCCCATTAAGATTTCCCCATCTCAGCATCTAAGGGACCCACATTTACTTTTGCTATTATTAATGGGTGGAGATAAGAAATAACAAGGGGAAGAAAACACAGATGGGAGTAGTTTATAAGCCCGTTAACAGTAGCTGTACTATTGGACACAGTTTAAATCAATAAATAAAAGGAGCTTCAATTTGCTAGAAAGCTAGCATTTGGATCAGATTAACACCAACAGTATAGGGTTTGATCCCTGTTCCAGCTGACATAGGCTAAAGGGCTGCCTCTTCACCCCACCCTTAGTAAAAAGTCATGGCACTATGCCATGGTTTGGTAAATAATTGCCAAGGTCCTGCCTTGGGACAGAGAACTCAACAAGAAGAAAAGGAGGAGCTGCTTGTAAAAAGACAATGCAATAATCATGGGGTACTTTTTTTTATTCGTTCATGGGATGTGGCCAGCATTTATTGCCTATCCCTAATTGCCCTTGAGAAGGTGGTGGTGAGCTGCCTTCTTGAACCGCTGCAGTCCATGTGGTGTAGGTACACCCACAGTGCTCTTAGGAAGGGTGCTCCAGGAATTTGACCCAGTGATAGTGAAGGAACGGCGATATATTTCCAAGTCAGGATGGTGAGGGGCTGGAGGGAACTTCCAGGTGGTGGTGTACCCATGTATCTGCTGCCCTTGTCCTTCTAGATGGTAGTGGTCATGGGTTTGGAAGGTACTGTTTAAGGAGCCTTGGTGAATTCCTGCAATGCATCTTGTAGATGGTACACACTGCTGCCACTGTGTGTCAGTGGTGAAGGGAGTGAATGTTTGTGGTTGGGGTGCCACTGCTGCTTTGTCCTGGATGGCGTCAAGCTTCTTGAGTGTTGCTGGAGTTGCACTCATCGAGGCAAGTGGGGAGTATTCCATCACGCTCCTGACTTGTGCCTTGTAGATAGTGGACAGGCTTTGGAGAGTCAGGTAGAGAGTTACTCGCTACAGGGTTCCTAGCCTCAGTCCTGCTCTTCTAGCCACAGTATTTATATGGGATAGTCCAGTTCAGTTTCTGGTCGCTGGTAAGGATGTTGATGGCTAGGTATGAAATCAACCAGTTGATGTGTTGCAGCTTTACCAGGTTGATACTTCATTTTTAGGTATGCCTGGTGCTGCTCCTGGCATGACCTCCTGCACTCTTCATTGAACCAGGTTTGATACCCTGGCTTGATGGTAATGGTAGAGTGGGGGACATGCCAGGTCATGAGGTTACAGATTGTGTTCGAGTGCAATTCTGCTGCTGTTGATGGCCCATCACGCCTCATGATTGCCCAGTCTTGCGTTGCTAGATCTGTTCCAAATCTATCCCATTTGGCACAGTGGTAGTGCCACACAACACGATGGAGGGTATCCTCAATGTGAAGACGGGGCTTTGTCTCCACAACGACTGTGTGGTAGTCACTCCTACCAATACTGTCAAGGATAGTTGCATCTGTGGAAGGCAGGCTGGTGAGGATGAGGTCAGGTATGTTTTTCCCTCTTATTGGTTCCCTCACCACCTGCTGCAGAGCTAGTCTAACAGCTAGGTCCTTTAGGACTTGGCCAGCTTGGTCAGTAGTGGTGCTACTGAGCAACTCTTGGCAGTGGACATTGAAGTCTCCCAATGGGAGTACATTCTGCACTCCTGCCACCCTCAGTGCTTCCTCCAAGTGGTGTTCAACATGGAGGAGACTGATTCATCAACAGAGTAGTGGGTGGTAATTGGTACGCAGTAATCAACAGGTTTCCTTGCCCACGTTTGATCTGATACCATGACAATTCATGGGGTATGGAGTCAATGTTGAGGACTCCCAGAGCAACTCCCTCTGACTATATACCACTGCGCCGCCACCTCCGCCGGGTCTGTCCTCCTGGTGGGACAGGACATATCCAGGGATGGTGATGGTGGTATCTGGGACATTGTCTGTAAGGTATGATTCTGTGAGGACGACTATGTCAGGCTGTTGCTTGACTATTCTGTGAGACAGCTCTCCCAATTTTGGCACTAGCCCCCGGATGTTAGTAAGGAGGATTTTGCAGGGTTAACAGGGCTGAGTTTGCCGTTGTTGTTTTCGATGCCTAGGCCGATGCCGGGTGGTCCGTCTAGTTCCATTCCTTTTAGACTTTTTAGCAGTTTGATACAACTGAGTGGCTTGCTAGGCCATTTCAAAAGGCATTTAAGAGCCAACCACCTTCCCTTAATCTTCATATTGATTAGACAAATCAAATTGCCAAAAGGAATTTGTAGGAGTTCATTCGAGATAGTTTCCTATATCAATGTGTCATGGAACCAACTAGGGAAGGGGCTATTTTAAATCTTTTCTTATGTAGGGTTAATTAGTAATCTCATTAGGGATCCTCCTTGGGAAGGGTGATCATAACACGATAAATTCCATATCTTGTTCGAGAGTGACGTGCATGAGACTAAAACCAGACTATTAAATTTAAATAAAGTCAATTACATAGTTATGAGGGACGAGTTGGCCAAGATAAATTGTGAAATTAGATGAAAAGGTATGACAGCAGATAGCCAATGGCAAACATTTAAAGAAACATTTCATGATTCTTAGCAAATATGCATTTCATTGAGAATGGAAATTCCATGGTAAAAGTGATCCATCTGTGGTTAAGGATAGTAGTAGATTAAAAGAAGAGTGTTATATCATTGCCAGAAGTAGTGAGCCTGAGAAAAGGGAGAGACGTTAAACAAATAGTTTGTGTCTGTCTTCACAGTCGAAAACATAAAATACATACCAGAAATAGAATGAGAATGAAGAACTTAAAATAATTAAGAACAGTAAGGTACTGAAGAAATTAATGGGACAAAAAACCCAACAATACACCTGGATCTGATGAGGGTTCTAAAAGAGGTGGCTGCGGACATAATGGATGCATTGGTTGGGATCTTCCTCAATTCCCTAGATTCTGGAACGTTCCCAATGGATTGGAAGGTTGCAAATTAGACAACACTAAAAACAAATGAGGGAGACAGAAAACAGGGAACGGCTGGCCAATTAATCACACATCGATCATTGGGAAAATGCCGAAATCCATTAAGGAAGCGGTATGAGGGCACTTAGAAAATCATATGATTAGATGGAGTGAAGTTGATTTTATGAATGGGAAATTGTGTTTAACAAGTCTACTAGTGCTTTTTGGCAATGTAACTAGCAGGATAGATAAAGGGGAGCTACTGGATGCAGAACATTTGGATAAGGCACCACACAAAAGTCTGCTGCACTAGATAAAGGTTTTTGGGGTTGGGAGCAATAGAACAGCATGGATACAGAAACAGAAGAAAAGAGAGACTGCGAATAAACAGGCAATTTTTAGGTTGTCAGGCTGTTACTCATGGGGTGGCAGACTAAGGAAATCAAGCAAAATGTGGATCGGGTAGGAAAGTGGAGTTGAGGTCGAAGATCAGCCACGTGTTTACTTAATGGTTGAGCAGGCATGATGGGCAATAGGACCTACTCCTGTTGCAATTTCTTATGTTTTTAAGTGGTCAAGGAGTAATTTTGACTTTTTATTTCCCTTCTTGGCTAAGTGCCTGAATTGCTCATTTCACTGAGGTCAAAGTGGTTAATTTTTTTGATAACATTATCATTGTGCTTTTCATATTAAAGAAATTGTTTATTTCATTGTATAAATGATTCAACCATGAAAAAAAGTTATCCATATATTACAGCTTACATTTATATATTGCTTTCAAGATTCTAAAATATCCCAAGTCTCTTCACAGGAACAATAACAAACAAAATCTGACACCCAATCACATGAGGAGATATTAGGATAGATGATCAAAAGCTTGTTCAAAGGGGTAGACTTTAATAAATGTCATTAAGGAAAAAAGAGAGTGCTTATGGCCTAGACAGCCAAAGGCACAGCAACCAATGATGGAACGATGAAAATCAAGGATGCACAAGAGGCCAGAATTGGAGGGGTGCAGTGATCTTGAAGGACTGTCTGAAATTACTGAGATAGGGAGGGGTGAAGCCATGGAGAGGTTTGAAAACAAGGATGAGAATCTTAAAAATCGAGGCTTTGCTTAATGGAGGCCAATGTAGGTCAGCATGCACAGGAGTGATGCCAATTAAGATACCAGCAGCAAACCTTTGGATGAGTTTATGGACAGAGTTAAGTGGGAGTGACCAGGAGAGCACTGTAATAGTCAAGTCAAAAGATAACAAAGGGTTTTAGTGTGTATTAAGTATAGTGAATATGCCCTGGAAATTCTACCTCAGAAATTATAAAAAGATATTAAAACTGATACCCAAGGAATTAAAAGTGGAGTATCTAGAAGGGGGCTCAAGTTCTTCTAAATTTTGATGACATCAAAGCTCCATTTTGCTCCCTTCAGAGGAAATATATATAAACCTTTATATTAAAACTAAATATTGCCTGTGGAATTCGCTACCACAGAAAGTAGTTGAGGCCAAAACATTGTATGTTTTCAAAAAGGAGTTAGATATAGCTCTTGGGGCAAAAGGGATCAAAGGATGTGGGGAGAAAGCGGGAGCAGGATGATCAGCCATGATCATGATGAATGGTGGAGCAGGGTCGAAGGGCCGAATGGCTTACTCCTGCGTCCATGTTTCTAAGTCAAGATTATATAAGATTAGAACTGACTCAATTTTCCATAACAGAACTACTCGGATACACTTGCAGTCAATTTGCAATTGTTCTTATAAATATGACTGACACATCATGGACTTGCTTGTTGAATGTATTTTTATAGTAATTGCAAATATTGTGCTTCACATTATCATTTAATAAATATAAATTGATGCATCAGTCTGTAAACTTTATTATATTAAATCCAGTATACAGATTACTGCAAACGGAATAACTGCTAATCTCTTGGGTAACATTTTAAGAAGGGAGGAGTGCAGCTTCCAAATCATACAGAGGGAAAGGCTGTTTATTGAAACTGTTATTAGCCCCTTGAAAGAGATGACACATAAAACTGAAACTGTAATAATCCACAAGGCATCTTTCTACACAATGCATTGTTCTTGGGAATTCTCAACATGGGAAATTGTGACCACAAACTCACATCATGTCTTGCTGGGCCATTAACATGTCCACTCTTAAAACAACACACAGATACCCTTTAAACGAATAAACAAAGCAAATGCCACCATCAAAAGTAGTGCTAATTCTGGTGCTCATTGCTGGGCAGATCTTCCCCAAGAAAGAAAGAGGCTATCACATTCCATAGACAGACAAAAGGGAAAGCATCTTCTAAAGTCTTTTTTGGACAAAATGTGTTAAATATTTTGAAGTACTTAAATATAAAATCTATGTATTGTTAAACTTATTAATGTTTGGTCGACTATGGCAGAAATGATTAAAACCAAAGCTTTATTTCTCCACACCAAACAGTTGGATACTCTGTTCCTTATTAATATTAATGAAAATTTGAACAAATTGACTGAATTGAATAAAGGAACCTCCAAATATACACTTGTTTTACCAGAAGTTACTTATGACTTTTACCTCTTCTCCGTGTTCCAGGCTGCACAGGGCTATTCAGGTAAGTTACTGCAGACTTTTTGCGCTGTAGTAAAAAAAGACAAAATAAATACAGATAGTGAAAATCTCAGCAACAAACAATAAAATAACAGTCATCTCATGGGATAGTCTCCTCCTACTAACCCTCACACCATCTGTACTTGATTTTCTCTCATTCTGGAATCATGGTCGCAAAGCAAATCCAAAAGACAACATTTAATGTCGCAATCAGAAAGTATAATTATTAGTAATGCTGTACTGAATTCCTCCCTCCCCACTAAAATACAAATAGAACTGGAAACTATAATTTGGAAATTTTATTACAGGCAGTAACATAATCAGAAGGGCTTTATATAATACTGTTACAAATGCATCAAATACTCATTAAACTAGTACCTCTGGTTCAAAGATTGCTCCACTGTACACTGGATTTGCTGTTGTTCGTCGTTTCCTTTCTTGCCTCTTGCTTTGGATTTCTGTTTAAAAGGCACACTGGATTACTCCAAGATATATTTGCATATCAATGCATTTACTGTATTCTTCTTGGATATTTACTCCCTGACCACCCCCCCACCCAAGTTTCTCACAAACTGACTAACCTTTCCTCAGACACCAACCTATGCTGTTTGAATCAACTATTACGAACTTATCTAGTGCCTTCTTCCTTTCGGGGAGTCCCAAAAGAATCCAATGGTGCAGAGAATGCAGATGTAAACCTAGGTCACAACATGTTATCCAAAGGTTATACCGAGGAAATCAAATTCCCATCTCCCATCATTTTCTGTTGTTTTATGAAGAATGTGAAGTAACCTGGCCCCAAAACACGTCATCATCAATTTGCTTGCTGCAACCAGATTGATGCAGGTGTATTTTTTCTCCCTTCCTGGGGGAATCACTTCATTTCCAATTGCTGCCTTGCTTTGCCCAGGTGGCAGAAGGTATTTCTTTACAACTGGTTCACTTTCCATTGGCTACGTCTTGAAATTCAAAGTCACAATTTATGAAAAAAAAAATTACGGCCTGGAGTTACCACTTGGATGTGCTGCTTTTCTCAGTGCAATTCACTTTAGATCGAAAAAGCAGTACAGAAGATTGCAATTTGTAATTAAATGCCAATAACATTCAGTGCAACCCAATTTCTGTGAATTTCTATGCTAATTTTAAAAAAATTATGCTGGAAGCTGGCTCAGCCAATAAAACTGACCATGCCACCAGAGCGACTTAATCACCATCGAGAGCGTCCGCTAATTGTGCTCGTTTGTAGGCCTTCGAAAAGGCTCTAAAAATTAAACTTTTTTCTTTAAGGCACAAGGGCATTAAATGCATGTTTTGAAAATAACTTTCTTCAGTTCACTAAGAACTGACTACTGTCCACCAATGGTGCAGTAAGGTTTCTTTTTAAAAGTACTCTTCAGCTATTTAAAATCAGGCTACTCTAAGGTGGACTAAACGTTGATTGAAATGTTTATTTTTGGTGATAAACCCATTTTCAGTTGTATCAATTGGCACCAAGTTACCACTTTAAATATATTTAAAATTTTTAAAGGACATTTATTTCCCTAAATTAACATGATAAAATACTGCTCAAATTCATTGATTTATGGCAGATTTTGCGGTGCAAATAAGTTTGAGCAGAAACTGGAGTGAAAAGAAATCTCAAAACTGGTCCAATCTGAACATAATTTTCACCTAGGTCACTAATTGCATCCAAAGGGTTTAAAATAATCTATCCCATGTAACAGGTTTATCTGGCAGAAAATCCAAAAATCTGAACTGAGCCATTGGCCAGAATATTACATTGGGCGTATGGGCGCGTGCCCAATACACCCAAGCATAAAATGACACGCGTCCCAACGTCATCATGCACTCGCGCGACATTTCGTTCGGCAGGCACGTGCTGGAGACGGTTGCACACCTGCCGATAATTGAAAGGCCTATTAAGGCCATTAACAAGCTAATTAAAATCCAATTTACGCAGCCCGTCCAACCTTACGGTTGGTGGGCAGGCGAAAAGGCCAAGCGGCCTTTACGTTTTTTAGGAAACCTCATCCCGCTCCCTAAAGCAAATAAACATTAAATAAAAACTTTATTTTGAAATTAAAAACATGTCCCATCTCAAGTGACAGAGTTACATGAGGGGACATGTTTTTATAAATTTTTACTGTCTTTATTAATTTTTTTTAAAAAGCGCTTCAGTCAGCTCCGTGCCTCAGAGACCAAAGCGATCTTCTGTGTGCATGCACGAACTGCACACCAGGCCCGCTTTCCCTCCTCCCCCAACTCATGATCCACGCAGGGCGGGCCTTAATTGGCCCGCCCGTGTGAAATCACAGTGAGGAGCCGATCGCGGGCAGTGGCCAGCTTCCCAACTGTCCCCGCCCGCTCCCACCGAGCCGGCCCAATGAGGGAAAAATTCTGGCCATTGTGTATTGAACGACGTGCCGCATTTTATTATATAGAGCCTAAAAAAAATGGTTTTTTTTTTAAACTTTCATTTTCCTCCTTATCTCTCCTGAAGTTAATGATTGCTGTTAGTCTTTGGTTCTATTTTCACCAGGTACCCTCCGGAACCTAACCCACATGACAATTCTCCTTGGATGACTTTAAGGC
Organism: Cetorhinus maximus; assembly: GCF_964194155.1. Classification (NCBI taxonomy): domain Eukaryota; kingdom Metazoa; phylum Chordata; class Chondrichthyes; order Lamniformes; family Cetorhinidae; genus Cetorhinus; species Cetorhinus maximus. Next base: position 74,123,141 of record NC_135887.1, on the reverse strand, counting down.
AAGTTATTAACAGCTGAGTGCAGCGCAATTGAGTCTAATCCTGCCTCACCCACATCAACTTTCCAACAATTAGAAGCAGAATCCCTGGCTGATTTCTCTCTCCCAAGAAAGCACGAAAGTACTTATGCCAATTATGGCACCCTTTCTGTTGCCGTGACTGATACCTGTTAATCAAGCACCAAGCAGACACTCTCTGAAACCTTCTAGCTTGTAGGACTTCGTACCACAACTTGTGGTGTGTTTACCTGGCAAGCCATGGCGGAGCTACTTATAATCGATTTAATTCATGCCTTCAGATACTCTGCATCATCTCTTCCATACTGATCTCATGGTGTTTCATATTTGAAGGAAAAATAAATATACTGTGATGGCCCATGTGCTTTTGGGGAAAAACCTACATTTTATGTTGGGATGGTGGTCCCTTTAAGAACTAGGTTTCTCTGGAAGATGATTCCTTATAAAAAGCAACTTTGCTTCCAGTAACTAATTATGTGACCAAGCTGGATGGGAATAAACAATAGTAAAGCAAAGGGTAAAACAAGAAGTTAATTACAGGGGCTTGTAGATTCCCCTTTGTGATTCTGTTCTTCAAGCAGTTTAGTGTAGAACAAGCTGGCTGCAGGGAACATCTCTTTCAAGCAGAATTCAGTTAAATTCTGCGTGCTGGGTAAAAGGGTTTAAAATTCTTGATAAATGAAGGATTCTATGACAGTGAGTTGGACTTTGGGATAGCCAACCTGAGAAGAGAGAGTACCTAGATGCAAGACTCCAGACTTAGAGAACATTAGAACCAGGAGAGCTCTGACCCAAAGTGGCTATGCTCAATACTCCAGCGCCACCAGTGCTGAACTAGGAGTCTAAACCATTGGGCGGTTGGAGGAGATCTAAAAGGGACAAACTTGCTGCAAGTAAGCAGAAAGCCCAAGAAATCTCAACCTTTATACAACTCTTTGAAACAGGACTCAGACCAAATGATTAACCTTCCAATTTTTCATAAGTAACTGACTTGAGTTGTTTGGGGGCGTGTACGTCATATGGGCGTAGAAGGAAACTTGAGTTAAGAAGTTTGGTTTACAGTATAAGTAACTGTGTTTGTTATACTTTTAATATATTTAACGTAAATTATTTTAGAGTGTAGTTGTTAGTATTCATAACCTTTGATTTTTGCATAGTAAAATTCTTTTGTTTTAAACAGTTAACTTTGTGGCCTCATTCTTGCAGTAAACACCTGGGTTTTCGGGTTTCCAAAATAATAAATACAACTGTTACTGGACTTTCCCGAGATCATTGCAATACTTCACAGCAGCCCATCCACAAATAAAAAGACATATATGGGAGCAAGTTGGACATGTTCACCATTGGTTCTGGGAGTTCCTTGGAAATGGTACATGCAAACAAAATCAAAATGCTATGGTGCAAAAGAACCAAAAGCTAATTTCTTACCTTCAAGGTGATCATGTGTAACCAACCCCAGAGAAACCATGAAAGCAACTTTCTGTGCAAAAATGAAACAAAAATACAACAGTACCTAATTAAAGCACAGTGTTGACAAGTTTTTATATTAAGTTTCACTACTTGCAATTGGCAAAAGAGCAGCACAACTTCTAAAAAAATTAATATGGATCATTTTGTTCTACATACAGTGTCTAGTCTCCTCAAAAAGCCAACCCCTGAACCCACTGTTCTTGCAAATTACCTTCCCACCTCCAACCTCCCTTGCCTTGCCAAAACTCATTTCCATCTTTCCCAGGACTCCATGTTTGAATCTCTCCAATCAGGTTGCTGTCCTTCCACAGTACCAAAACAGCTCTTATCAAAGTCACAATTGATATCCTTTGTGACTGTGACAAAGGTAAACTTTCCCTCCTTTCCGCTCCACATCATCCTCTTCCAACACCTCTCCACTGTAACCCACTACATGGGACTGCTCTCGCCCAGTTTCATTCTTAGCTATTTAATCGTAGCCATAAAATCATTTGCAATGGCTTCTCCTCCTCATTCCACACCTTTACCGCTGCTGTTCCCCAAGAATCTGTCCTTAGCCGTCTCCTATTTCTCAATTATGTGCTGCTCCTCAGTGACATCATCCGAAGGCACAGCATTAGTTTTCACAAATGCTGACAAGACCCAACTCCAACTCGCCATCACCTCTCTGAACTCTTTCATTGTTGGTAAATTATCAGGCTGCCTATCTGACATCCAGCATTGGATGAACAGAAATTTCCTTCAATTACATACTGGAGAGACTGAAGCCATTGTTTCTGGTCCTACTCCAAATTCTAAACCTATCCCCTCTTCCTGGCAACAGTATGAGATTAAACCAGTCTGTTTGCAACCTTGGATACTTGATCCCAAGATGAACTTCCAATCTCACATTTGTGCATCAGTGAAATGGCCTATTTCCACCTCAGCAGCATCTCCCAGCTTCACCCATCTCAACTCACCTGCTGCTGAAATTCTCATTCATGCCTTCATTACCTCTAGACTCAATTATTTTGGCACACTCCTAGCTGGTCTCCTATATTCTACCTTTCGTAAACTTGAAGACATCCAAAGCTCTGCTAACTTAACTCACAGCAAGCCCCATTCACTTATCACCCTTCTGCTCACTGATGTACATTGGCTCTGAGTCAAGAAACATCTTGACTTCAAAATTTTCATTTTCAAATTGCTCCATAGCCTTGCATTCCCCCATCTCTGTAATCTCTTCCTGCCCACAACCTTCCAAGCTGTCTGCAATCATCCACATCCAGCCTCTTGAGCATTCCTAATTATAATTCCTCCACCCATGGTGACCATGCCATTTGTTGCCTAGGCCCCAAGCTCTGGAGTTCCCTTCCTAGACCTCTGTCTCTCTACTTTATTTCACTCCTTTAAGACACTCCTTAAAACCTCACTCTTTGACCAAGATTCTGGTCAGCTGACCTAACGTCTCCTTATATGGCTTGGTGTCATACTTTGTTTCATAATGCTCGTGACGCATTTCATTATGTTAAAAGCGCTAAATAAATATAATTTGTGTTGCTGATCATGTAAGTTAATGCACTTTGCCTAAGAACTTAATTTTAAAAATAAACCAGCTCACACTTAAGACTATGTAAGGAAGCAATGCTCTAAATAATCCACCACTGTATTCCGTAACCTAGGAGCGCTATAATATGAACTTCTTCCATAAACAAATTATTATTGATGGAGTGGAGAGCCAATCTGCTTCCATGCTAAAGCTGTTGTCAATTCTTGCTCACTCCTCCGCTTTACATCTCATCCACATCCAAAATAAGTTGCTCTGCTATGGGGTATCATTTTACAAAATGAAAGTCACAAGAGGGCATTTTTAAAAAGAGCACAATCTATGTTTTTAACTACAGTTTAATGACAATCTTGTTCTTGGAAATTACCCACTTTCAATGTATTCTGAAATATCTTGGATCCAACAATTATCTGTCAAATTGACTTCCTCAGCCCAAGAATTTTTGGAACACGTTTGTATTATATTGAATCTCACTAAGGCTCCTTAGGCAGCACCTTTCAAATCCCACAGTCACTACCATCTAGAGGGACAAGGGCAGCAGATACATGGGAACACCACCACGTGGAAGATCCCCTCCAAGCCACATACCATCCTGATTTGAAAATATATCTCCGTTCCTTCACTGCCACTGGGTCATGATCCTGGAACTCCCTCCCTAACAGCACTGTGGGTGTACCTACACCACAGGGACTGCAGTGGTTCAAGAAGGCAGCTCAGCACCACCTTCTCAAGGGCAATTAGGGATGGGCAATAAATGCTAACCTAGCCAGTGATGCCCACATCCCGTAAATGAATAGAAAGAAATAATAATGGAAGTGTAAGCAACCATACACAGCAATACCTGGTCATTATCTCATTGTTGCTTGTGGGAGCTTGCTGTGCCCAAATTATCTGCCGCATTTCCCAACATAATAATAGTGTACACTCCAAAAGTACTTCATTGGCTTTAAAGGTCATGAACAATGCTAAGTAAATGTAAGTTCTTTTTCAATCGTGAGAAAGATCAAACTGTTTGAAAATTAAAGGGTCATCCATTTATATTTTCAGTAGAACACAATAACCCAACAGGGCGACCAATACCATGGTTCGCAACACCAGAAGCAATGAGCACAAGGAAATGCTTGCGGGTGGGAAGTGTGTTGGGTTCTTGCTATCTGTACCCAATACTCCATAACTAGCACAAATTAGTGTGTTCCATTATAATGGAGCTGAAGTAACTGAGTGTGCTTCCAACAGACAAGTCCAAGAAGCCTAGATTAAAAATACGAACAATAATTTTATTTCTGGGAACTCTCCCCTTGGTACAGGGCCAAACTTCCTTAATGTCTCAACTCCTACACAGTCTCCTGAAGCCAATTTCCGAGAGGAGGCTTTGTCTGCAATGCATTCATACAACAGAATGGTAGCATTTCATGGATGACCAGCAGTCTTCACTGGTTGCTGGCTTCCAACTTTGACTCGCAACTCACCCTCAACATAACAAATGCTATGTATTGGGAGCAATGCAAAAATACTCATATGATCACATATTATCATCCAGGGCCCAAGCTGCAGCATAGAATCAGACAGTATTGATGGAGGCTATTTGGCCCATCTTGCCCGTGCAGGTTCTTTGAAAGAACTATTCAATTAGTCCGACTCCCCCTGCTGTTTTCCCATAGCCCTGCAATGTTTTTCTTTCCATCTATACAGTATATTCAATTCCCTCTACAAAGTAATTTCTAAATCTGCTTCCACTACTCTTTCAGGCAGTGCATTCAGTCCCAGCTGCTCTAAACTGTATAATATCTGTATTCATATGTTACACATAGATTAATATTGAATAATTATTTTAAATATACTGGAAGAATTACTTAAGTACATCAGTTTTGTTTTACTTTAGATTTTAATTAAGTAACGAGTAACTAGAAATTGCTTCATCAGCCATTCCATTACAATACCTCTGAGTTCTCCTCTCTCTTGGGCTTAGGTAGAACTGGAGAAGTTGGACTGCTGTCATTCGGTCTTTCTTCCCACTCTACCTGAAGTTTGATGGTCTAATATGACATGGAAAAATAAATGTGAGCAGCTAATTACTTAATACTCCAGCTAATTACTTAATGCTTCAGACCATCTAAATGGATCTTAATTAAACTATAGCAAATAAGAAAGCTAAATTTGATCCAAATCCTAGATGTGTTACCATGCTGAAGAATAAAATCATCCATAGCCTTATCAGCCAATACTTCGGTTTCTTAAAATATTACAACAAACCTGGACTATCGCCCTGTCACAGCTAATGATAACCCGTCTAACATCTGCATTTTGTAAAAGAATTGGGTTAATTTTGCGGGAGGAGTTGACAACAACTGCTTGAAACTGACCGCAACTTCAGGATGTCAGGCACGTGCAGATTAGTGTGGAAATCCTGAAGTTGCAGTCTGTCACTTAGAGTTCCAACAAAGGCTGCACAGAGGCCTCCCCAACAGAGCCAACAATCACTGAAATCAGTGAGAATTTCAGCTTTCCTGCCACCCACATTTGCCATTTGAAACCCATTAAAAAATTACACCTTGTCCAATCAGTGTAACTAGGTTTTTAAAAAGTGATGTGATTATTAAAAGTTGATGAACAACAGAACTGACCTTGAAAAGATCTTTTATAATCATGGACTGCTGTTAAATGATTACTTACTAGATGCTATAATCTGCACTTTTTGAGTAACTTTTTTAAAAAAGTTATCAGAACATTTTGGCTTCTATCTTCATCCCATGTGCAAATCTTTAATTGGCTGCGTGTAAAAATCTTTTAAAATTGATTTTATTTCAATTACCTTAGTTTTCTGTTTGGATATCTTTTGAAATCCTTCAATATGATTGGCTGCTTGGACAGCCTTATGACATGACAGCTACTCTATACTATGAATGCCCAGTAAAGAATGCTGGGAATCAGTTGCTGTACTACTGAACATAATAGAGGTGAAATCCTCATTAGAGAGATCACTAAATCTCACGAGATTTGCTTTGTGGCCAGTGCCCTTGCTTCACCACTGACCACAAAATCCAGGTTAAACAGTACATATACTTGGTGGAAACCAAAAGTTATGGTGACTACATTTGGTGTCATGGTTGCAGTGCTTTTTTCAGAACTTTAAAACTCAAAACAGTACTAATGACTAACAGCTTGCAAAATTAACAATGACAGGAACAGGATAAATTACAAATAAAAAAAAAGAGAATAACATGCAAATATGAGCTCTATAATGGAAATTCAAGCCCAATAAAGTTATCAGATCATTTGACTTAAAAGTCAGGTCAGAAACCTAAATGCCCAACTGCACCATAGTCTCATGTCTATCTTCTGGTGATGATTCTCAATGCTGTAGGAAGGCAATACATTGATGAATGCCTTATGATGTCTCTGAAAAACATCTCAAAGTAAACATTGGAGAATGAATCATTTTGAAATGCTAGGACTGTTGTTAATTGGGGATTTCATTAGAGAATAATACGTGATTGAAAGTCAGGATAAAAAAGAGAGTGCTAGGTAGTTGGTTGCATTTTCTAAAGCTTTTGAAGGCTTTTATCATGAGGAGTGTGTCCACAAGCCTGTTCATTAATTTAAAAGTCGCATTAAAAGTAAACTGAACTTCTTTAATGCCAGGTAGACTGCAATGTGCAACCAGCAGCACAAGTCTTGCCTGCTGATTGTACATTGCACTCTATGAGCATGTATAATGGTCCGAAACCAACAACTAATTGCGTAACATCACCTGAGTTATAGAGTAATACACTAACGGAGTTTTTTTATTTAGCAATCTGTGTACGCTAGAAGGCTAGTCCTCGTTGATGCTCATAGTTGGCTGGAATTTCCAAAATGAAGTCTGCAAAAAAGACTTTTTTGTTCATTCGTTTGATATGGGCATCTCCAGCATTTATTGCTGATCAGTGCTGATGAGCAAACTTCTTGAACCGTTGTAGTCTATGTGATGAAGGTACTTCCTGCAGGGCTATTCAGGAGAGGGAGGAAGAGTTCCAGGATTTTAACCTGGTGATGCTGAATAAACAGAGATATATTTCCAAGTCTCACTTGTAGGTGGTGATGTTACCATGTGCCTGCTGCCCTTGTCCTTCCAGGAATCAGAGACTGCAGCTTTACAAAAAGCCTTGAAGTTACTGCAGGGCATCTTGCAGATGGTACACATATTAGCCACGGTGTGATGATAGTGAAGGGAGCGAAAGTTTAAGGTCGTAGATTGGGCATTAGCAAAAAGTGGGCACTTTATTCTGGATGCTATTGAATTTCGGGAATGTTACTGGAGCTGCACCCATGTAAGAAAGCTGCATTCATCCAGGAAGCAATCCATCACACTCCTGACATGTGCCTTGAAGATAGTGGAAAGGATTTATGCTGGATAATATTGCAGCCACCAAAGAGTTTTCCCATTGACTTCAATTTTACAAGGGCTTCTGATATCACACTCAATCAAATGCTGCCTCGATGAGAAGAGCACTCACTCACCTCACATTTGGAATTCAGTTCCTTTGTCCATGTTTGGATCAAGGTTGTAATGTGGTCAGGAGCCAAGTGACCCTGCTGGAACCCAAACTGAGCATCGGTAAGTAGATTATTGGTAAACCAGCGCAGGTTGACATCACTGTCGATGACACTTTCCATCACTTTGCTGGTGATCATGAGCATACTGATGGGGCGGTAATTGGTCGGATTGGATTTGTCTTGCTTATAGTGAAGAGGACATATCTGGACAACTTTTCACTTTCTCAGATAGATGCCAGTGTTACAGCTGTATGGGGTAAAGACAAGGCTAGTTCTGGGGCACAAATCTTCAGCACTATAGCTGGGATATTGTAGAGCCTTTGCTGTATCCAGTGTGCTCAGACATTTTTTGATTTCACATGGAGTGAATCAAATTGGCTGAAGACTGGCTTTGTGGTGGCCTAAAGACAACTATAGGGGGGCCCACTCAGTACTGAAAGGGTTAATGGAGCAATTGAATTAAACGCTTGAGCCTAAGAGAAAAACACTGTAACCTTGAAGAACAATAGCATCTTGTCTGACCATTATAGCAGGATGGGCCTTGAGACATTCTACGTGTCTCTCTCTTGGGACGAATGTAATCAAAGTTGTGATAGTCAAATTATAAACAACTGCATTTGTGGTGTAGGAATGGAAATTTACTGGAACATGGATTGGTCAGTAAACTTATGCAAATAAGTGGATTGAGATGTACAACATTTACTCATTGTTCGTAAAATGCTTTTAAGCAAGTCTTTGTGTATTCTGCTTGAAGATGGTACAATAACTCTTGCTGTATTGTTCTCCCTTGTGCACAAGTAATAAATGGGGTTTCTATGTATTAATGATGCCTTGGTATGACTAATCTCCGACAGTTTCTGGAGGTTCCACTGAGATGACTAACCCCTAGGGTTGAGTCACGGAGCACCAGCGTTAGGACCTCAGTCCGCGGCAGCCCCATTTGGGCTTCTGGGGTTCGTTTACCTGCGATCTGCCTTCACCTGCCTGTGGCTGACTCTCAGGGTAAGTCATCTATTTAAGTATTTAGGAGATTAGTCGGGCCAGTAATTTAGTGTACCCAGGGGTTCGAGTCCCGTGGAGTTGAAAAGTAGTAGTAGTATACCCAGGGGTTCGAGTCCCCTGGAGGTGGAAAAGTAGTAGTAGTATATCCAGGGGTTCAAGACCCCTGGAGGTGAAAAAGTAGTAGTAGTATACCCAGCGGTTCGAATCCCCTGGAGGTGAAAAAGTAGTAGTAGTATACCCAGGGGTTCGAGTCCCCTGGAGGTGAAAAAGTAGTAGTAGTATACCCAGGGGTTCGAGTCCCCTGGAGGTGAAAAAGTAGTAGTAGTATACCCAGGGGTTCGAGTCCCCTGGAGGTGAAAAGTAAGTAATTTCTTTTTCTTTTTGTGTATATTATTAAGTAAAAATGGGAAATATGGCAACACAGAAACCCCAGGTTCCCCCTTTGAAGGGAACCCCAAATGCATACATGTATGTCCATTATGGGTCTGAAAGTGTCCAACATGTTTCTGATTGGGTAAAATAGACGCAAGGTAAGGGAGAGTTTCCCGCCAGACGGAACTTTTAATCGGAATAGAATTGAGCGCTTATAATATGTTTTAAGGGAGGTAGATGGTCTGCTACTGAATTTTCTGTAACTTAAAAAAAAAATGAATTGATCTAAGTTACAAGAGCTGTTTGTGCTGAAGAGAGAGAGAGAGAGATAGGAGGGGCAGGGGGGGGGGGGGGGGGGGTGTACCCCTAGAGGGTTAATGAGCAATTGACAAGCAGCAGCAGAGAAAATGTGAGCTTTCGTCAGTTTGAAGGTCCCTATCGGTGAAGCCTTCAAGATCCCTTTATTCCCTCACTGCTACTTGAAGCTTCATTTAGAGTTAAGTTCAATATTATAAGAGTATCGATACATACCTTTATCTATGTGTTTCTGTGCAATGAAGCATTTGTATGTGAGCTTTAATGTGTTTTCTTCCCTGAATAATCTTTTGTGTGTGTAGTTGTTCTTCCCTGAATTGTCTTTTGTGTGTGTAGTTGAGCACTTTAGAGTCGAAAGCCCCATATTAGGTTAAAGGAAAAGTTTATTCAAATATTCCAAAGTTTTGAGTATAAGGTTGGAGTTGAGATTTCTGGCAAAAATCGTAATTTGAAGGTAGTGTAAAGATAAACCAACCCTTGTACCACACCCTTGCAGACTAGCAGGGAATAACCCTCATCATCAGCTTCCTAGCTGATTGGGATTAATACATATGAGTTCTGAGGAAAAAAAATTACTTGAAATTCAGAAAGATTCTAGGAAAACCAAAAGACATAAACTCAAGGTCTAGTTGGTTACAATGGATAAAAAGGGGTTTCTTATGAAGAGATGAATTAAATATTAAAGGAAATCTGCATCCCAACAGCACTGTGATTTGAATTTGGGACAATCTTGAGATGTAAAGTACAGTGTAATTTAACAGGTTACTTTTGAATCACTAGGATGCTATCTAAGATAAAGAATGTGTCAATAAACATACGGAAATTATAACTGGGATAAAAATCATTACACATGAAAAAGAGGTTGTTTTAATTTTGGTAGTGTAAATTACAGTTCTTACAAGGTTTAAAAAATTTGAGGTTTGGTTCTTGATACAGTTCTCAAAAGGGAATTTTCATTTTAAAAGGTTTGACAACAATTGGCACTAATTCAAATGCTGCAAGCTTTTGTATTTGTAAGTCTGTTCCCAAAATGTGAAGTTAAGCTCAAGACCTTGACAAAGTTTGGCAGAAATCCATTTTTTGGCCGAGTTAATGAATCTGGGATAATGCAAAAAAAAAGTCAGACATAATTTAGTGGGACAATAAGATGTTGTTTGAGAAGAAGATAAGGAAGCAAAACATGTCAATGCTTGATTTCTGTTTTAAAACTGTTATGAGCATATTTTATTTATTTTAAAGTCTCTCCAGGCAACCTGAACAAGATAAGATGGTAGCTGTTGCATGTGTAAAATGGTATGAGGCAAGTAGGAGAATGAGTTAGGGAAAGAGGACATAATGTACAAACTGTTTTAAGGGAAATGAATTTGATAATCTGGCCATCAACTGAGGCATTGGAACTGCACAGGGGGAGATAAGCAAAGATCTAGAGACAGAGATCCCCGTTGAAATGGAATAGTTAATATGGCCTAAAGAGTAAGGAAACATTTTAAACAATCAAGACAATAGAGAAACTGAACTCAAGAGAACCTTAGGATGATCATGGTCAGGAAAAAAAAACTTAGAGGTAAAACTATGTGGAATCTGTAGTTCAGGAATTGAAATGTAAGGAGAAATAATACTTAACAACAATTTACCACAAGATGGATACAGGTAAAGGGAAAGCTGGAAAAAGGCTAAATAGATGTATTACAGATTATATTAATGTGCCTGAGAGCTACAAAAAGTAAGACCACAGAATTAACACCTTGATGACAGGCAGAGTTAAGCGGTTCCCAGAGAGAACCATCACTGGAAGTGAAGATACTGAGCCATTGAAAGATGGGATAAGAAGGTGCATTGTAGAGTTGTTTAAGGAATTGAGGTCTGACATGAGACAGCAGCAGGAGAGAGTAAACTGGAAGGAGTGGGGGTGCCTACCCAGATGGATTCAGAACAGGGAACTCATTTCCCAGGGAGAATCATTAAAGAAGCATGTAATCTTATGGAGATTAAGCAGAAATTCCATATTCCTTACCACCTTCAGAGTCCAGGGATGGTGGAAAGGATGAACTGAACTTTAAAAAAACATCAATCAAGAGACAGGGAACAGCCCAATATTCTAATACGCCGTGGGCTGCCCCAAGCAGGACCACCGGGTTCACCCCATTTGAAATGATAACATGAAGGGTCATGCAATTACCTGAAGGCATTATAGAAGGTGGTGTAGGGCCACTGAAAGGAAAAATACAGGACAATGTAAGGGAATTAAGTAGGCAATTACATGAGTTGAGAGAGGAAGTTAGAGACTGACAGATGATTAAGCATATGGAAACAGGCAAATCCAAAGAGCAACAACGGGCCCCCCCCACCACGTGGGGAATAAGGTGATGGTCAAGGTGAGCTCGGTGCGAACAGGCATGGTTCCTACGAGGTAATTATGACAGGTGATACAAGCGCACTTATAGATATGAGAACGAGAGCTGATGTTAATGTCTACACAGATCTACAATCCTGGTCGTGGGCGTATCAGTTCTGGCAACAAGGTCGAGGATCATCACTGCTCATCCTGCACCGCAGGAGGAACTTTGGTACAGCACGGACAGTGCCGAATGCGACACGCAACGGGGAATGATAAATGTAACAGTAGGAGAACAAGTGCTTTCAAATTGTAGTAAGGATTTGCTTCAGATCGGGCATGGGAGGTCCGTCACTACACAGCCACCTTCCACCTCTACTTTCACAGTCCGAGTAGAGATAATTGAAGACCCTCAAACCACACTGACTGACCCATCTTGTCCGACTATGCATCCAGGACCGACGAATGGTTTGGTACTGGTTAATCAGAAGTTTTGTATGTTAATGTACACCATGAGCTGGTACCCGTAGTCTTGAACATATCCGGAATCGTCCTGCCCCAGTGGTGCTCAACCCATACCCAAGCACTCTATACGGCTCTGACGCGCCAGTTGATGACTGAAGCAGTTCAGTTCAACGGCGAGATGCGATCAGGCTTCAGAGGGAACCGCGTTAAGTGCATTCTGATAAATGATGCCGCTACGATATTCAACATAGGGACGTCATTGGTTAATCCAAAGCCTGGCTACCGTGCTCAAAAGTCATACGGGGACTATCAATAAATTAATTGAAATAGGGAAAGATATTTCAGACGAAGCGAGCAGAAATGATGTATGCAGCACCTATGGACAAGAATCATGACTTGACCGGTTGCCAGCTCAGAGGTTTAACACGTGTATGTAGAATTAATGTTGAACGTATAGTGAATAGTAATATGCTAATAGGCATTGTATTAGTAATACCTGTCATACCTATGTCAATGACACAACCCAGGACGGGACCCCAGCCATGGGGCCCGTTTGTACACCTACAAATAGACTTTATACAAATGCCTAAATGTATGGGATATAATTATGTTTTAGTTATAGTATGTTTGTTCTCACGATGGGTGGAAGCGTATCCCACCTGACGGAATGATGCTATTATTGTTGTAAAATTGTTGTTACGTGAATACATACCCAGATTTGGGATACCAGAGATTTTATCGAGTGATAATGGGCCTCATTTTACCGCTAAAGTGATAAAGTAACTGTTAAGGGCCTTACAAAGCAACCATCACCTTTCCTGCCCATACCACCCCCAGTCTATTGGGGCGGTGGAAAGACAAAATGGTATCCTGAAAAACAAACTAGCTAAATTATGTGAAGAAACCGGTTTGAAATGGCCTGAAACTCTACCCTTGGCGCTCATGACTATGCGCCTTCACCCTAACCGTACCACCTCCCTCTCTCCTTATGAAGTTGTAATGGGATGTCCTATGCGCCTCCCAGTGGTCCCACCTTTGTCTGCTAGGGAAATGGACATCCACGCTATGGATGAGGGAATGATTACATACTGTATAGCACTCACTAATTCTCTCAAGAGCTTGCATATACAGGTAGTAGAAGCTCAGAAAAAGCCCACCATTGAAGATTGCCATCAATACCAGCCCGGGGACCTAGTCCTGGTAAAGACCTTCAGGAGAAAGAACTGTTTAGAACCTCGATGGGAGGGGCCTTTCCAAGTCCTGCTCACTACCCATACGGCCGTGAAGGTTGAAGGACGTCCCTTGTGGATCCATACATCGCACGTCAAGCGGACGCTGACCTCGGACGGAAGTGCTTGTGCAAGAACTTTAACTGAGCCGCCAGAATGCTGACTCTGATTTGGATCCTGTCCTGCGTGGTCCTTGCGGGGGCATGGACTACCAATTCTGTGGTTCAACGAATGCAGGCTGTAGCCTCACAAGTTAATCGGACTAAATGTTGGATTTGTACTCATTTTCCTGTTAACCCCTCCTCCTCTGAGATGCATTTTCTGGCTTTCCCCTCATTTTCCACATGGTCCCTAGGTAATACAGGGGCCCTCATTCATCAAACGCCCATTTGAAGACGGGAGCCCACCTTTGTGGTTGTTAAGGGAGAGGCCTGGCTATGCGTCAGGAGAAATTATACCAAGGGTAGCACTCGGGTGGGCGAGCTGCCATTGGGTTCCTGTGCCTACCTTGCTGATTCAAGCCAGCTATCTATTCCCTCCCTCTCCTCAGGAATCAGGATTCCTCTGAGGATGAAGCCCGGCGGCTAGGATACATAGAACTTGGCTAAGGGTGGTGGATTGTCCTTGTAGGACAAAAGGGTGGAGTGCGGTGGCCTAAAGACAACTATAGGGGGGCCCACTCAGTATTGAAAGGGTTAATGGAGCAATTGAATTAAACGCTTGAGCCTAAGCGAAAAACACTGCAACCTTGAAGAACAATAGCATCTTGTCTGACCACTATAGCAGGATGGGCATTGAGACATTCCATGTGTCTCTCTCTTGGGCCAAATGTAATCAAAGTTGTGATAGTCAAATTATAAACAACTGCATTTGTGGTGTAGGAATAGAAATTTACTGGAACATGGCTTGGTCAGTAAACTTATGCAAATAAGTGGATTGAGATGTACAAAATTTACTGATTGGTTGTAAAATGCTTTTAAGCAAGTCTTTGTGTATTCTGCTTGAAGACGGTACAATAACTCTCACCGTATTGTTCTCCCTTGTGCACAAGTAATAAATGGAGTTTCTATGTATTAATGATGCCTTGGTGTGATTAATCTCCGACAGCTTCACTGATGGGATGGAGCTGAGCAGAAGGCCAAGATGGATCATTCACTTGGCATTTCTGCCTGAAGATGACTGCCAATGCTCCAGCCTTGTCTCTTGCACTCACGTGCTGAGAATGGGGTTATTCATTGAGCCTCTTCCTCTGGTTGATTGTTTAAATATCCACCACCATTCACAACTAGATGTAGCTGGATTGCAGGGATTTGATCCAATCCACTGATTGTGGGATTGCTTAGCTTTGTCTATAGCATTCTGCTGTTTAGCACACGAGTCCCATGTTGTAATTTCACCAGATTGCAGGCTTCAAGTGCTGCTCCTGGACTGTTCTTCTACACTTCCCATTGAACTAGGGTTAGTCTCCTAGCTTGGTGATAATGACAGAATGAGGTATATATGCTGGGGCATGAGGTTACAGATTGTAGTTGAATGCAATTCTGCTGCTGCTGCTGATGACCCACAGCATCTCATGGATGCTCAGTTCTGAGTTGCCAGGTCTGTTCAGGATCTATCCTGTTTAGCAAGATGACAATTCCACACAATACAATGGGCAGTGTCCTCAAGGTGAAGGCACAATTTTGGCACAAGTCGCCAGATGTTAGTGAGGAGGTCTTTGCAGGGTTGAGTGGGCTGGCTATACTTTGGCACTTTGTGGACCCGAAACGGCGACTCTTTTCTTCTCCACCGATGCTGCCAGGCCTGCTGAGTTTTTCCAGGTAATTCTGTTTTTGTTATACCTTTGGCATGTCTGGTGCCTAGATCGATGCCAGGTGGTCTGTTTGTTTAATTCTTATTGCTTCTCAGAACATTTTGATGTGATTGAGTGGCTTGCTAGGTTGTTTCAGAGGACAGCAAAAAGTCAACTCATTTCCTCCACAAGGACAATGGAATGGGTACTCCTGCCAATAGTGACATTGACAGACGCATCTGCGACAGGTAAATTGGTGAGAAGGATGTCTTTCCCTTGTGTTGGTTCCCACCTCAACTGCTGCAGGCCCAGTCTGAGAGCTATGCACTTTGAGATTCAACCAGCTCAGTCCATAATGGTGCTACAAAACAACACTTAGTGATAGACTTTACAGTCCCCGACCTCCCCAGTCCCCCAAGAGTACTTTCTTGCTCTTGCTACCCTCAGTGCTTCTTCCAAGTTCAACATGGAACAGCACTGTTTCATCAGTTAAGGGAGCATGTTAAATGACAATAGCAGGAAGTTTCCTTGTCAATGTTTCACTTGCTGCCATGAGATTTCATGGTGTCTAGAGTCAATGTTGAGGCCTCCCAGGCTCACTCCCTCCCAACTGCACACCGCTATGACACCATCTCTGTTGCACATGTCGATTCCTTCAGCACGGATATTGATGGAGGACTTTGGGACATCAACTGAAAGGTATGATTCCGAGAATATGGCTTTGTCAAGTTGTTACTTGACTAGTCTGCAAGACAGCTCTCCCAATTTTGGCACAAATTGCCAGATGTTAGTGAGTAAATCTTTGCAAGGATTGACTGGGCCAGGTATGCCTTTGGCATGTCTGGTGCCTAGATCGATGCTGGGTGGTCTGTTTGTTTAATTCTTATTGCTTCTCAGAACATTTTGATGTGATTGAGTGGCTTGCTAGGCTGCTTCAGAGGACAGTAAAGAATCAACTCATTGCTGTAGGTCTGGAGTCTCACACAGACCAAACTGGATAAGGATGCCATATTTCCTTCCTTAAAAGGACACTCATGGATCAGATGGGTTTTTAATGACAATCCAGTAATTTCATGGTACAAGGTTTTTAATTCCAGATTTTAAATTTAATTAACTGACTTTAAATTCCCCCAGCTGCCATGATGGTGGTTGATTAGGCCCCTGGATTACTAGTCCAATAATATAACCAGTATGCCAGCATTCTCATACATAAGAGATAAATAATACATATCAAGAGAGCTACAAAAAAATTATAGTTTGAGTAGCTCAGACTCTCAACTATAAGACCATAAGGCATAGGAGCAGAAATTAAACCATTCGGCCCATCGAGTCTGCTCCGCCATTCAATCATGGCTGGTAAGTTTCTCAACCCCATTCTCCCGCCTTCTCCCCGTAACCTTTGATCCCCTTATCAATCAAGAACCTATCTATCTCGGTCTTAAATACACTCAATGACCTGGCCTCCACAGCCTTCTGTGGCAATGAATTCCATAGATTCACCACTCTCTGCCTAAAGAAGTTTCTCCTCATCTCTGTTCTAAAAGGTCTTCCCTTTACTCTGAGGCTGTGCCCTCGGGTCCTAGTCTCTCCTACTAATGGAAACACCTTCCCCACGTCCACTCTATCCAGGCCTTTCAGTATTCTGTAAGTTTCAATCAGATCCCCCCCCCATTCCTTCTAAACTTCATCGAGTTTAGACCCAGAGTCCTCAAACGTTCCTCATATGTTAAGCCTTTCATTCCTGGGATCGTTCTCGTGAACCTCCTCTGGAGCCTCTCCAGGGCCAGCACATCCTTCCTGAGATATGGGGCCCAAAATTGCTCAAAATATTCTAAATGTGGTCTGACCAGAGCCTTATAAAGCCTCAGCAGCACATCCCTGCTTTTATATTTTAGTCCTCTCAAAATAAATGCCATCCAGAATTAATACATTTTTTTCTTTCACCAAGTATTTCTTTTGCCTAATTTCAAGTGTCACAGATAAACCATTTAACCAACGGCCATGCATGGACTCAAATGGTTAGATCAATGCTACAAAGGTGATTTCAACCTAGATATCAGTTTGTGCCTGTTTTAGGAAAGAAAAAGACATCAAAGGCATTAATACCTTGTTCTCCAGATTTGCTTTGCTGAGCTTCAGCTGTTGGGGGCCAACCACTTTAGGACTCGGGGTTGCTATGACAATGCTCGTCAGCTGTGCAGTTGGTAATGTTTTGGTGACAGCAGCTGGTTGTCCATTCATAATTCTAGCCTGATGTATGGAATTTGCAGTTGATGGCTGAGAGGTGGGTGTGAATTTTGTCAGCATCACAGGTCGCTGGATTAGTTGCGAAGTAGTAAACACAGGTGCAGGTGCAATAGGAATACTATTTGGCATCACTGGCTTCGGGCGAACCTGAGAAATCATCAGCAATTTAGCATGTTACAATGTAAACCAGTTTTCTTCCTGCACCTCTAATATCTTCTCATTTTCTGAAGAAGCTGACTACTACCAAGGTCTTGTTGTACAGAACTGGCTGCCCTCCAGTACCTTGTCAAGTGGTAACTCTTCATGCGTGAGCCAAGACAGCGAGTGTCATCAGGCTACTTAAAACATCATGTTGAGTATCACAGCCAAGGCCTATCCTACCCCATCCCATTCCATTCCCAGGCTCACCCCTAACAATCACACTTGTAATTTCTAATTTCTAAATGCAGCAAAGGATAGTGACAGCAGAAACCCTAGATAATTTTGCCATCATCTTACCTGCAGAAGTGCTGAGCCCAATTGCAGCACTTTCACACCAGCCCTGGCTAAATTCAGCTAGCTAGTTAGGGTCACAGGTTGAACCTGAGGTCTTTCCAGTTTACACGGCTTAGTTCCAGACTGATGTACGTATTTACCAATTTAACTTCACAAGCTAAATAAGATCTCCTTAAAGGTTTGTTAAAGAACCATACAGCTGAATGATATCTTACCCCCTTCCCATGAATGGCAGCAGTATTGTAAACCCTGAGTAAAAAGCTGACTGAAGAACAGAACTGAGATATAATTCTGGAATGCGTACCAATAGAGATGCTTTTGGTGCCAAATTCTTAACAGAATGGTGTCTTTGGTTATTCCTCCTCCCATCTTTTCATTTATATGTGAATAAAGATTGAACACAAAAGGAATGATGACACTTTGCTGAAAACCAAATAAAACCCTTACTGGACCACTTTAATTTCCCCTAAGTTACACATTACATGCCTTGGAATATGGCTTCTGACAGAATTCACACCTCAGAGTGAAGTATAAAACATCTTTACTGTTGCAGCGAGAGACTACGGAGGGCCATGTCTATTTAATATTTCAGTCTACAAGTTTGCATTCAAGCCATATTTTGAATGTGAAGTCACCAATTACAGAAGCCTTTTTGTTACATGTATTTACCTGTGGTAAGAGCATTGGGCGTTGAGTCAGTCTGGGTGGAGGAATGAACTGAGGAACCTTGATTGGTGGAGAGCTTGTAGTCTGTACCTGCTGATTTTGAACATATTTATTTCTTACACGCTACTTTGATGAAAAACTTTATCAAGAATAAAACATTGAATACATACAAGCTAGTACTGTGTTTTTAACCAAGATTTGAAGAAATGAATTAGCTTTCTTTTCTGAACTGTAAAACCACAAACATTCCAAATCACATTTATGTAATAAATACAGACCAAATATACAAAGACCAGTGAAATACAGAAATAACAACAGCCTCACAATTCACAATAATGCACAATTCCAGTCTTTAGTCAGAGGGTTAAAGCCCAACTCCAGAGACTTAAGCACATAATCTTGGCTGACACTTTAGTCCAGCTTCAGGTGAGGCCGCATACGATCCCATGGCTCTATTCAAAGAGGAGCAAGGTTGTTCTCCCTGGTGTTCTGGTCAATATTTATCCCTCAACTAACATCACTAACAGATTATATGGTCCTTATCCCACTACTGCTTGTGGAGCCTTGCTATGCACAAATTGACTGCTGAATTTCCAATTACAAATGACTAACTTCATAAAGTACGTCAGTGGCTGTAAAGCGCTTTAAAACACCTCGAGGTCATGATGGGATCAATAGAAATGCAAGCTCTTTCATTCACAATTAAACCACTATCCATGTAATGACTTATGTAATACACCAATTTAGTTCCAGCTGGAGTATTGTGACCAATTCTGCACTACACTTTAGGAAGGGCATGAATGCTTTGGAGCGGTGACAGGAAAGATTTACTAGAATGGTTCCAGGGATGAGCAATTACAGTCAAGTGCATATACCAGAGAAGCTGGGGTTGTTCGCCTTGCAGCAGAGGAGAATAAGAGCAGAGTTGATAGAGGTGCTTAAAATCATGACAGGCTTAGATAGAGCAAACTATTCTAACGGATGAAGGATCGATGACCAGGAGGCACAGATTTAAGATGCCTGCCAAAAGAACCAGAGGTAACATGAAGAAAAATTATTTTATGCCAAATTGTTAAGATTTTGAATGCATTATCTTATAGGATGGCGGATACAGATTCAATAGCAGCCTTCAAAAGGGAATTGGGTAAACACTCAAGGAGAACAAAAAATTTAGGGTTGTAGAGAAAGGGCAAGGGAGTGGGACTAACTAGATTGCCTTCGAAAAAGACAGTGCAGACTCAACAGGGCGAATGTCCTCTTTCTCTGCTGTGCAATTCTGTGTTGCTTCAGTGGTAAATGTGGGCTTCATGAAAACCAAATGCTGGAACTATTCATATTATAGTCAGAGGCCTCTACACAGCAACAGCTGAGATTTACATTTCCTTTTCATCATTAGAAAAACTTAATCCTATGTTACTGGATGGTCTTTTTTTTCTCTTTTAGTTGGTTTGTTTGTCTGATTATCTACAACCATTTTTATTCTTCCATTTCTATATTTTTTTGTCTCTCTAGTCGTGTACGTGTGCATGCGTGTGCGGCAGTTTTTACTGGAACAGTGTTTTGAATGGCTTTGAAATTAAATCCGAAAATATCCAGGACATTTCGAAAACAGTGAGGAGTAAAAACTAAAATGGTCGGATTTTGCGGTTGTAATGATGGCAAAATGGTCAACATTTTCCTTCGTTACTCTTCGAAACAGACTGCAACTTGTGACATTCAGCATGCACAGGTAGAAACTTCTGAATTCTGTTTGTGTCAGTGATTCCCTGATCCGCCAGAGGGTATGCTGTTGAAGTCCTTGCTGATGGAAATCATCCAGAAATCACTGGCCTGGATTTTGGGATCAGTGACAAAGCAAGGGCTTTTTCCACTGTCCTCGAAGAATACTGCCCACAAGGATCTAGCGATCTCTAATTATTTTTAAAAATTTGTGGAATTTTCGTGATGGAGAAATCTGACATTCCGCAAATATAAAATTAGCTTTTCAAGACCAGTGAAGGTCCTTAGCAGTAATTATATCGTTAGTCTGCTGTTAAAAACTCAGTTACATTCATTCAATAATGTGTAGATTTTCAAGTCTTTTTTTTTAAAAACAGCAAGACTGACAGCATAAGAATGGAAATTCTCATCAATTCAACTGATTTCCATTGGCTGCAGTTTATTTGGTGGGGGTTGAGGGAGTGGCAGAACATGGTGCGGGTACCTCAACAGCACAGCCTCTGAAGTAGCGTAGAATCACATACAGGAGCTTCTGGATGTGTGTTGATCTGGACAATCCGTAGATTATTTTGCGTATTAAATAAAAGAGGAATATAAGGCCAGAGAGAATTATTTTAATAAGGCAAACAGGAAAGAGGTATCAAAGATAAAGGTTCGAGTCAGCAGAAAGGAAGTAGTAGTACCAGTCACAGAAAACAGGTTACAGCAATAAAAGGACAGAATGTACTACATTTAATCCAAAAAAACGCTTGCAAAAGAATTATGTAAATAGAAAAGATAATGATAAAAATTGCTGTGAAGTAGAAGCAATGATTTTGAGAATAAAAAAGTAACTGAAAGGACACCAACTTTTCACAGCTCATTAGCGAGAATGTCTGTGACAAGTCATACAAAAAAAGTTTGAATCAAAGCCTCAACTCTCATTAACTGTTTAAAGCTCTTCCTCTCATATGGCAGATATTCTCCTGCCTTTTTGTTATGAAAACCACATTTTATGTTTCTGCCCTTCTCCTTAGTGCAAAAATAAAAATCAGCATTGGCTCTGGGTGGGCAGGGAGCGTCTATATTCTGATGCAGAAAGCATCATGAGGCAGGCTGGATAGATCAGTGGGGTCTTTGCCATTTTGTATGGCTTCACCTAATCAAATCTGAAGGTACAGAGAATGGTTACAGCTTCTTTTAATAGTACTTATAGTTTTTTTTAGATCATTTGAATTAGTTATGAATCAGGGTTAACTTTGTCCCTTTAAGTTTTTGGCATAAAAAATCTTTCATGTTAATGACTGTTCCACTGATTATGGCAAGCAGGTATTCTACTCAGGAGTTTTTTCCTCCTCAAAATTAAAGGGTGTGTGCAAGCAAAGACAAGAGGTAAAGAAATTCTGAGACATATTTGGTTGGAACACTTTTCTTAACCTATTAGCTCTAGATTTGAAAGCAGCCCCAAATAATTAAGGAAAGTCTAACAGTCGTAAAGGTCCTAAGTGACTAGTGGGTTTGAACAGCTACAATTCATGTCCGAGTGGGTTCACAGCACAAAACTACATATAAATCCAGCAAAACAACTGAAGACAGGCAACAAAAGATGTCTTCTGAGGTGCAGGCGGGGAAGAAGGGGATTGCTCTCCTGAGGCTGGGTTTGAGATGAATTGATAGGACAATGTTATTTAGCTGATCCATACTACTGCAATAGGTCCAAAAAGCAGAAAGAAAAGGCATCATAGCTGAAAGACGGTTCCTTATCCAAATGTGTATAAAATTAACGCCAATACTTTATGACAGATTCGTGGAAGGTAAAGTACAACAAATACCTTTACCAAGGAAACTCAGTTTAAAAGAAAAAATAGCATTCCCAAGTTTTTCTTACCAACTGTACAGTTGATTTTGGCATTATTCGCACAGCATCGGCCCCCAGAGTTGTCAGTTTGTTGGTGATCTGAAGGTTGATGGGTGTGTTTTGAGAGTCTGCATTAACCACTGATTTCTGAGGGTTGCTTAGAGCTGTTACCATGGCAATGGTAGGTCTTGGTGTAACGACCGAGGCAGACATGGTATGTGTTGTTTTTAGTAGAGTAAGTGGAATCTGCTTTGTGGTAACAACTGAAGCTTCAGTTATTGTTTTCTGTGAATTAAAAAAAAAGTACACAAAAATTGCAATTAGGCTTTTTGAATAAATGAAACACAGGCAAGAGATATAAATGAAAACATTTCAGCCCCATGTATTCATAAATCAAGTATTTCTGCATTTCTTTTTGCAATGCTGAAGAAAACCTATGGAAGAATAAGCATGTTCTGCATGACTAAAAAAGATCAGATGCAGACCATGGGTAGCAATCATGACAATCATTATGAGTTTGTTTTAAATATCTGCTGAAAACATTAAAATTTAATATCCACAAAGATCTATATTAAAGCAGTTGCATCCTAATTATTCAAATATATTAGCTTATAAAGTTTTTTTGAATAGACATCTTAAGTACTGAATATTTGCCCTCGACTAACTGCATCTACCAACACATTTAGTCTGTACTTTAGGGATGAACATAAGGAGTCTCTCCCATGTGTAATTATGGCAATTTTTCACCTTAGAGAAGCAGCCAAGGATAAGCTTAAACATGACTGAGTAGGACTTGGGTATTCAGAGGATCCTCAGATTAAGTTAGTTGTTTAATCATCAGTACCAACTGTTTGATGGAACACAAGAAAATAAATGTTGGTGCAACTCAATTTTAAATGAGCCATTCATCTCAGTACTAGTAAAATTCATATGTGCATATATCACTAATATTACTCGAATCACATTTAAATCATTGAAGAACTGTACAAATCAGAATATGGAAATTAAAATCCACAATATATGCAAGGTTTGACATAGGGAATCAAAGAGGTATTTGAGGAAAACTTCTCATTCTTACTTGCTAACCAGGATGATTTTAAAAATTCTTTCACAGGATGTTGGTGTCACTGGCTAGGCCAGCATTTGTTGCCCATCTCTAATTGTAAAGTTGGTGGTGAGCTGCCTTCTTAAACCACTGCGGTTCATGTGGTGTAGGTATACCCACAGTATTGTCAGGGAGTGTGTTCCAGGATTTTGACCCATACAAATGTCCTTCAAGGAGATCCTCTACAGTATTTTATTTGGCTTTACATAATTGTATTGTTCAGGTGAAAGGGAAAATGCTATTTTAAAATACTTATATACTGCATCAATTTTATTGAAATGAACATGAACTGGTATATCAGTGACTAGGGATAAACAAGCTACGGTGAACTTAATTTCCAAAGGTTTCATATGGAGATTCAAAAGGAGTCTGTTATATCTCAATTCAGACTCAGTTCTCTACTTGCTTGGGTACTGAGGATCCACAAACTTACTTTTTTCAGGACACTGAGTAGTTTCCTGACCTTGTGTTAGTTATGTAATAGAGAAGAAAGGTTACAGTACTTTTCAGAATTTGCAATCAGCAAAGATTGCTGATTAATAAATAAATGTTAGCTTGTATCCATAAAGTATAGGTCAGTGAGCTTTGCTGAAAAATAAAATTAGCCATGCAAAAAGTGACAACAGAGACAGGTTAATATTCTTTAACTAATCACCAATCTCTGCTGATCTGCAACGTGATACTCTATTCTATAAATTTCCATGAAAACAGCCCCTCTGAAATAAATTGGGCCGTAACTTCCTCGGAGTGGCAATCAGCATCGGGTTGCCACTCTGTGCCCACTTACCTACGCCAAGTTTCTTCTGTGCCTGCTTCATCCAACCTTCCGACTCAAGCTGGGGAAGATCAAGACAGCGCAGCTGCCTTTGAAGTCCAGTACCATCAAATTGAAGGAGGACATGCCCCCTAATTTTTACAGCACTAGCTGCTGTAAAGCAGGTAAGTTTAAAGGTCCCATTGAAATTGACAGACCAGGGAGAAGGTAAGTGAAAAGATTTTGGGGGGTGGGGGCGCTCAGAGGTCGGGTGGGACGGAGGACATCAGGAATGGTGTGGGGTGGAGTTTCGGACATCGGGAGTTGTGTGTGGGGGGGGGGGGGGGGGGGCGGGGTAGACTTGGACATCAGGGGTGATGTGGGAGGTGGGGGGAGGAGTGGGACATTGGGAGGGGGTAGGGGATGGAGCGGGCCAGACATTCAGAGAGGTGGGGGGAGGGAGGTTGGGTATCTTCAGACGTCGGGAGCGGGTGGAGTGGGCTGGGCATTCAGAGCGGTTTGGGGTGGGGGGTGGTCAGACATCAGGAGAGGTTGGAGTGGGCCGGACATTCGAGGAGGCGGGTGGGGGTTGGACATTGTCAGACATCAGAAGGGGTTTGGAGGAGTCAGAGGCTCGGGTTGAGGGGGTAAGAGTTGGGCCTGCGGGGGGCAGTGAGGAGTCCCATGCAGGATTGGGAATACTGTGGTGTTGGGGGGGAAAAGTGCGGTGGGGGAGTCCCCTGCGAGACTAGATTGTGCGGAGAATCCCATGTGGGTATTGGTCTGGGTTTTTATAATAGTTATCCAGAAGTTGGAAGAGGTTTTAATTCTTCCAACTTTTTCTGAGTAGCTATTGGTATAACCCTGGTGGACCCATTCGAAGTTTGCGATTTAAACCACATTTTCAGATATTTCCCAGCGCAGCACAATTGTCCAGAGGAAGTGTGCGATTCTGGGCATGTGCTGTGCAAATCCTTACCTGGGAACTTCCCAAAAGGATTCCCAGTGCATTTTTGGGGTATCCCCCACCAAATCCAAAGCTGGGAAGCTTGGAGGTTACGGCCCAATAAGATTTAAGGGAGGAGGCAGATACATGGAAAGCTTACTGGATACAGTTATTAATCATTCAAATGGGACATATATATAAATACAATACTTTGCTGAATGTTGCTGGTGTCAGTGACTCTTTACTAATAATCTAATTACAAGAACTTTGATCTCCTGCTACTGACCTATAAAAGCACAATTCCTGCAATGATCACAATTGTTTAATAACACTTCCGTATGATAAAATTGGTAAAATATCAACTCTCTTACCCCTGGCCTCTACAGGCAAGAGAATAAATATCGATCTGCTCAGGTGGATCTAAGGCAAGTGTAACCCAGCATACAACTTTCTGTCATTTATTAAACTAACATACTTGGCATTAGTGTCATGGAAAGTTATCCAGTGATGGATTAACATCTTTATGTTTTCACACTTACTTTGAAAGAAATGGTTCAAACGTGCAAGGGACCAAAGGCCTAAAACCGCAACTGTGGTTGTTGGCTTTCAATTTAAGCACAGTTCAATAAAATTTAGAGGGTATCTGGAACATCTCATTCATAAGGACATAAGAAACAGGAGCAGGAGTAAGCCATTTGGCCCTTTGACTCTGCTCTGCTATTCAACAAGATTATAGCTGATCTTTTACCTCAACTCCACCATCCCACACTTACCCCATAACTCTTAATTCCCTTAATACCCAAAAATGTAATGACCTCGGTATTGAATACACTCGACTGAGCATCCACATCTCTCTGGGGTGGAAAATTCTAAACATTCACAACCCCGCGTGTGAAGATATTTCTCCTCATCTCAGTCCCATATGGCCAATCTCTTATTCTGAGGCCGTGACCTGTGTGTTCTGTATTCTCCAGCCAGAGGAAATGTTTTCTCAGCATCTAACCTGCCAAGCGGCTTCAGAATTTTGTACACTTCAATGAGATCACCTCTCATTCTTCTGAACTCCAGAAAACACACACCAAGTCTACTCAATCTCTATATGTAAGACAATCTCCTCATCCCAGAAACCAGTCAACTGAATTTTCATTGCGCTCCCTCTAGAGTATGTCCTTCTTTCAGTAAGGAGGCCAAAACTGTACACAGTGCTCCAGGTGTGGCCTCACCAATGCCTTGTATAATTGTATTGACATTTCTTTTTTTTTATACTCTATGCCTTTATAATCGAAGTGGATATACCATTTGTTTCTTAATTGATTGCTGTACCAGTATATTAACTTTCTGTGATTCATGTACAAAGCCACCCAGGTTTCTCTGAATACAAACTTTTTCCAGTATTTCACCATTCAAAAAACATTGTATTCCATCTGCCATATTCTTGGCCACTCTCACACTGATCTATATCCATCTACAACCTCTTTGCGTTCTCCTCACTGCTACTTTCCCACCTAACTTTGTACGGTCAGCAAACTTAGATACTTGGATACATTACAATGAGTCCCCTCATCTAAGTCATTCGTATAATATAAATAACGGAGACCCAAGTACTAATCCTTGTAGTATCCAGCTACTTACAGCCTGCCAACCTGAAAATGTCCCATTTATTCCTCTTCTGCTTACTGCTCATTAACCAATCCTCAGTTCATGCCATCCACAATCCCATTGAGTCCTAATTTTGTGTAATAACCTCATGTGATGACCCAGAAAAGCAGTAACAGCAAGGAAAATTTGTTATTAGAATGCTTGGTGAATTGGTTTTAAAAATGTTTAAAAAGGACTTTAAAGAGATTGTGTCAATTGTAAAGGGATCAATCATAATTTTTGGGTAATAAGTAGAAGTTTCTGTGACCTGGCAGCCCCTAACCTGGACAAGTAGTAAAATACGTAGGCCATGTGGTTCACAGACAGAAAGAGGGTTGAGCAGGCTCCGGAATGAAGTTCACCATACAGAAAAGATTGCATGGGCGGAACCCTCTTGATGCAGAAGTTACTGCCCTTGGAGAATAAGCTAAGCTCTTGAAGGAAAGGAACTGAAATTCTGCTTGAAGGGACTGTATGGCTGGAACTGGAACCATATAGGTGTTCAGATTGCCTATAAGATTCATGAAATAGTCCTTGCAATTTCGGCTATTCTATTTATTCTGTTAGGGACCACTAACATTTAAAGAAAAAATCTGTACGCCCCCCGCCCACCCATTAACCAATATAACTATACCACAAGATTTCATATTTTTAAACCAGAAACAAACTTTGTTTAATTCTTCTTGATGTACAATAAAGTAAGCACCATTAACAATACCATAACTTATAAAGATTTATGCTATAAACTCAGTTCTACCTTTTACTCCCCCACACCACCCCAAGAGCTCCATTATCCTACAAAATCTTTAAGGTTTATTCACTGTTCCTGGGGAATAATCCAAAAGGTATACCACAGTCCTCCTAAATTTACTTTACTTCTCATTATTCTAGTTATTCCTCCGAAGTAAGGATCTATGGGGGTCCTTCCATCAACTTTTGGCTACACAACCCTCCAGCTTTTCTTTACAGACCTCAAGTGTGGATGTCTCAACTCCTTGTTTGGGTTGCCGGCAGATATCCAACTGCCTTCCCACAGCTTTCTAACTCTGCTGACTGCTTTCTGCCACAAGGCTCTGCTAGAACCACTGCAGATCTCATTCACTAGATGCAAACTAGGCAAATCTTTCAGTTGCTTTTCTCTCATGCAATCCACATGATGAACAATTAAGCTAGTATTTTTTCTGCTTGAAATGTAGGCCTAACTATCACCTCCTGTTGGCGCTCTCAATCCAGTGAGATGCCGTCTTCACCATAGCAAGGGTACAACTGCCTCTGTCTGTTCCCAAATTGAACTGTTTCTGTCAGCAAACAAACACAGATAAATTAAACAAAAGACTGCTCCGCCCTGAATCACCCCTCTGGCAATTTGACACACACTGCCTAATCCCAGGTGCAAAAATGCAAACCTTTCAATTCCAAAGTTTTCCTTGATTCTGGGAAACCATATGAATAATTTCTAACTCCAATGGAAGCTTACACCTTCACTCCCAGAATTACTAGCTCTGACCTCTTAAATCAACATGGCTCCAACCTTTTAAGAGTAATAAATTCCAAGCTTGTTTAAACTGCATTTGCTTCAGGGTTGCTCATGAGTTCCTCAATTATATGTACGTATTTTCTACAGTTAAAACTTTAATTCCTGAAACTAAAAGTCATATTCTAATACACATGAATTATGAATTAGATAGTGTAATGTGTAATTTATAGTTCATACCAACTGTGATATGTCTATTACTTTATGTTTAATGTACATTGGTTTTGATTCATGCTGAACTAGAAGTTGCAAACAGTGAAATCATGGGGGTTTGATAAATTCCTTCATTTGGGGATAGTTTGATAAATTTGGTTCTTTTGGTTTACAGATTCCCATAAGGATCATAACAGGCACCTTATGAAGTGTTTTTTGAAAATCCAGATATACTACATTCTCTGGTTCTCATTTACCCCTCTTCCCTGTTACATATTTTTCAGTTAACTTAGTTAATAGTCTAATAAATAGAGTTAAGTGGATGGTCACCTCAGTCCCCATGAAACGCACAGCATGTTCCATGAGGGAACTACAGGATGCTTCTCATGTCTTGGACAACCAGATGTGCAAGAAGTGTTGTTGCTGGAGGAGCTGGAGCTTTGAGGTTTTGGAGCTTGAATGGTAGCTGGAGTCACTGTGGTTATTCCACAGGACTGAGAGCTATGTGGATAGGGCATTTCCAAAGGTTGTCAGCCTGCAGCTTAAGGATGCAGGCAGGGAAGGAATAGGTGACCACCAAAGACTGAAGGAAGATCAAGCAGGAAATGCAGGAGTCCCCTGAGTGCATCTTACTCTCCAGCTGATATATACTGGTGAACAGTGATGGTAGCACAAGTGGCTCAGCTTTACCAGGGCACAAGGAAGATTGGAAAAGCAATAGTAGTGATTGGAAATTCAATAGGTAGGGGAACAGAGATAATTCTGTGGCTGCAGATGTGATTCCAGGATAGCATGTTGCCTTGCTTATGCCAGGATCAAGAATGTCACTGAGCTGTGGGGCACAGCTTTTCTTTGCCTATCTTACCTAAACCTGCATAATTTTGTATACCTCCATCAAATCTTCCCTCAACCTCTTTTGTTCCAAAGAGAACAAACCCAGCTTCTCCAACCTAATGTTGTAGCTAAAGTCCCTCTTTCCTGGAACCATTCTGGTATATCTCCACTGTATCCTCTCAAGAACCCTCAGATCCTTCTTAAAGTGAGACGACAACCAGAACTGGATGCAATATTCTAGTTGTTGCTCAAGATCTTTGACAAGTTCAACACAACTTCCCTGCTTTTGTACTCAATATCTCTATTTATGAAGTCAAAGATCCCATATACTTTGCTAACTACTCTCAATGTGTCCAGTCACCTTCAAAGATCTATACACTTGTACTTCCCAGGTCCCACTATCCCAGCATGCTCTTTAGAACGGTGACAACTAAGTCTATATTGCCTCTCCCTGTGCTTTCTGCCAAAATATCTCTCTTCATACTGCTTTGCTCTTGTCTGCCCTTTCTGCTATCCTATGGCCTGTTGCAACTGATTATCATCATCCTCACTGTTTGCCACACCTCCAAGTTTGGTACCATTGGCAAATTTTGAAATTTTATTGTATTCCAATATCCAAGACATTTATATGTATTTTTAAAAAAAACCAATGGTCGTAGCACTGACCCTTGGGGAACACCGCTGTCTACCATACTCCAGTTTGAAAAACAACCATTTACCACAATCACTGTTTTCTCCCTTTGAGCCAATTTTTTAGATCCATTCCATAAGCCTCAATTTTGTAATTTTTTTGTGGTACTTTGTCAAATGATTTCTTAAAATCCACGTAGACATCATTTACTGCATTTTCATCTACTTAAGATTCTTTCTAGTTCTTCTCCAATACTACTCTAAACCTTATGATACGATGATCAGTTTTACCCAAGTGCTCCCAACAGGCACTTGGTTCACCTCATTCCTCAGCACTGGTTCCAACAATGCCTCTTTCCTAGTTGGACCAAGATCATATTGGTCCAGAGGTTCTCATGAATACAGTTCAGAAATTCGTCCCCCTCCTTATTCTTTTCTCTAACATTATCCCAATCTGTGAAATTCCCCAATATCACCACTCTAATTCTTGCACATCTGATTTCCCTGCATAATTGCTCTTCTATCTCTCTCTCACAATTTGAAGGCCTATAGAATAACTCCAGCAGCATGATCATAGCTTTTTTTGCTTCTCAACTCTAACCAAATGGATTCTGTCCTTACACCCTCAAGGACATCCCGCTTCCATAAAACAAGGTCTTCCCTAATCAGTGCTGCTACTCCGCCTCCCTTTTGTCCTTATCTTCTATCTCTGAATATTAAATGCCCTGTCCTTGCCATTTTAAGCCATGTTTCCATTTTTGCCATCACATCATATTCCCACACAGCTTGTGCTTGTAGCTCTCTGACCCTTTTCAGCATTTTGTGCACTTATATATGTGTTCTGCATCTGTCTTCGAAGCAGACTAAGGTCTATGAGGAATACAATCTAATACGGTACTACTTCCTTTCCTAATACTATCCAATCCTCTCAACTCCTTTATGCACTTTATTCTGCTTTTCAACTTCTATATGTTGGTGTCCATTTCTCTACTAATTTAGTTTAAAGTAAGTAACGATAGAGGTATCAAGACACTATTGAGTGCATTCCATAGACCACCAACTGCTGCGAAAGATATAGAGGAGCAAATTTGCAAGGAAATTACAGAGGTGCAAAAAGCTATAGAGCGGCGATAATGGGAATTTTAATTATCCTAATATAGATGGTAAAGTAATAATGTAAAGGAAGAGAAGGGCAAGAGTTTCTGAAGTGTGCTCATTAGAATTTTCTCGATCAGTATGTTTCCGGCTCAATGAGGAAGGAGGTACTGCTGAATCTAGGGAATAAGGTGGGCCAAGTGGACCAAATGTCAATAGAGCAACATTTAAGGAACAGTGATCATAATATCATAAGCTTTAGGTAGCAATGGAAAAGAACAAGCAGCAGTTGAGAGTAAAATTAAGCGTTTATTTTGAGGAGGGCCTGTTTCAGTGGGATAAGAACAGATCTTGCCAGGAAAATTAGAATCAAAAATTGGTTTTCAAAGCCATAATGAAACAGTGGGCTACCTTTAAAGAGATGGCAGCTCATATATGGCTGAGGTACATTCCCAAGATGGGGAAAGAGAGAGACAAGCAAAGCCAGGACTCCCTTGGATGGTGAAAGAGATAGAGAATAAGATGAAGAAGAAAAAGGGTGTGTATGACAGATGCCAGGTTGATAATACAAGCTAGAACAAGGCCAAACACACATTTCAGAAGGGAAGCGAAAAAGGAAACCAGAGTAGTGGCAACGAGAGAGCATGAGACTCGCTACTAACATAAACAGGAATCCAAAAGTCTTCTATAGACATATAAATAGTAAAAGGGTAAGCAAGGGGAGGGGCATAACTCATTAGGGCCCAAAAAGGGGATTTATTCATGGAGGCAAAGGGCATGGCTGAGGTAATAAATCAGAACTTTGCATCTGTATTTATCACAGATGATGCTGGCATAGGGGAGGTGGATGAAATACTGGATGGGCTGAAAACTGATAAAGAAGAGGCAATAGAAAAGCTGGCTGTACAGATGGGATGCATGAGGGCACAGAGGGAAGTAAAGGTGGAAACTGCAGAGGCACTGGCTAAGTTGCCACTACTTCTGACCCTCTCTAGATACAGGGGTAGTGCCAGAGGATTGAAAAACTGCAAATGTTACATTTCTTCTTCTTCAAAAAAAAGGGTGCAAGGATAAATTCATTAACTACAGGCCAGTGCAGTTTAACCTCAGGGGATGAGAAAGCTTTTGGAAATGATAATTCAGGACAAAACTGTTACTTGGACAACTGTGGATTAATGAAAGAAAGCCTGCACAGATTTGTTAAAGGCAACTTGTGCTTTATTAACTTGATTGAGAAGTAACAGAGGGTAATGGGGTAAATTTGATGTACATGGACTTCCAAAAGGTGTTTGAAAAAGTGCCACATAACAGGCTTGCCAGAAAAGTTGAAGCTCATGGAATAAAAGGGACATTGGTAGCATTAAAAAGTTGGCTGAGCGACAGGAAAAGAAAGTAATGTTGAACATTAGTTTTTTGATTGGAGGAAGGTATCCAGTGGCATTCCGCATGGTTCAGTACTAGGACCGCTGCTTTTCTTAATCCATATTAATGGCCTAAATGGAAAAGCAAAATACTTCAGGTGCAGGAAATCTGAAATAAAGATAGAAAATGCTGGAAATGAACAGGTCTGGCAGCACCTGTGGAAAGAGAAACGGAGTTAACATTTCAGGTCTGAGACTTTTCAAAAAAAAGTCACAGATCTGAAATGTTAACGCTGTTTCTCTTTCCATAGATGCTGCCTGACCTGTTGAGTATTTCCAGCATTTTCTGTTTTTATTAATGACCTAGGTTTGGGTGTACAGGGCACAATTTCAAAATTTGTGGATGACACAAAACTTGTAGCTATTGTGAACGGTGAGGAAGACCAGACAGGCTTCAAAGGGACATAGACAAGCTGGTGGAATGGGCAGATGAAATTTGCAGGGAAGTGTTAAGTAATACATTTTGGTAGGGAGAAAAAAAGAAAGGCTACAATTCTAAAGGGGATGCAGGATGGAGAGTATTGGGTATAAGTGAATGAATCATTGACAGTGGCAGGGCAGGTTGAGAAATGGTTTGAAAGGCACATGGTATCGTCAGCTTTATAAATAGAGATATGGAGCACAAAAACAAGTAAGTTATGAAGAATGTTAATAAACACTAATTTGGCCTCAACTGGAGTGCTGTGTCTAATTCAGAGCACCAAACCGCTGAGAATGTGAAGACTTAAAAAAGGGTGCAGAAAGATTTTATGAGAACAGTTCCAGAGATGAGGTTCTTGTTTTGTGGATATATTTAAGCTGCTCAGTTGTTCTACTTAGAGAAAAGAAGGTTAAGAGGAGATTTGATGGATGTATCCAAAATCACGAGGCCTGGACAAAGTAGATAGAGAGAAACTGTTGCTACTGGCAGCAGGGTTCAGAGCCTGAGAATATCGATTTGAAGTAAATGGAGAAAGAACCAACGATGACATGACAAAAAATGTTTTTACACAGTGAGGGGTTAGGTTCTGGAATTCAGTGCCCAAGACTGTGATAGAGGCAGATTCAATCGTGGCTTCCAAGAGGATTGGAAGGGATAAAATTTTAAGGCTACGGGCAAAGGGCAGAGCAGTGGGACTAGATAAATTGTTCTCGCAGAGAGCTGGTATGGCTCAACAGACCAATGACTTCTTCCTGTGGTGCAACCATTCTATGATTTGTTGCCACTTAGTTCCACTAATTTCTCCAGTACTATTTCTCTACCTTCCTCACTCTTTCCAGACCATTGGTTCTTCATTTCCAGAATGTTTTTGTACCTCCTAGGAATGGATATAAAATATTTAATGTCTCTGCCATTTCTTTATTCCCCACTATAATTTCCCATGTCTCTGCATCTCATGGGACCATGTTTACTTTCACCAATTTCTTCCTATTTACATACCTATAGAAATGTTTGCAATCTGTTTATTTGTCTCTATTCTCAAATTCTCTTCCCTCACCATCTTGTATGCTTTCCATGGATTCGTCCTCCACAATATTTTTGCAAATCTGATTTGCCCAGTTTATAAAATTGAAGTCCCCTATGATTACTTATCACGTGCGCTGCGCCTACTCAGCAAAACACTACAGTGAGGAACTTGGTGAAATTACAATCATTAGGGAAGCGTCATTGAGCAAACTGATGGAGCTATCGGTTGACAAGTCTCCAGGTCCTGATGGACTTCTTCCTAGGTTCTTAAAAGAAGTGGCAAATGAGGTAGATGAGTTGGTGTTAATTTTCCAAAATTTGCTAGATTCTGGAAAGGTTCCATCAGACTGGAAAGCAGTAAATATGACCCCTCTAGTCAAGAAGGGAGGGAGGCAAAAAATGGGAAACTATAGGCCAGTTAGCTTGATGCCATGGGGAAGGTGTTAGAATCTATCACTAAGGAGGTTATAGCTGGACACTTAGAGAAACTCAAGGTAATTGGGTGTATGGCTTTAAGAAAGGGAAATCATGTTTAACCAATTTATTGGAGTTCTTTGAAGGAGTAACATGCGCTGTGTATAAATGGGATCCTGTACACTTACTTAACTTGGATTTCCAGAAGGTACTTGATAAGGCGCCACATCAAAGGTTATGCGGAAAATAAAAGCTCACGGTATAGGGGGGTAACATATTTGCACGGATAGAAGAAGGTTGCTTGACTGGCAGAAAACAGTATTCATAAATGGGTCTTTTTTCTGGTTGGCAGAATCTGAAGAGTGGAGTCTTGCAAGGGTCTGTGCTAGGGCCTCAACTTTTTACAATTCATATCAATGACTTTGATGAGGGGAGCGAAGGCATGGTAGCTAAATTTGCAGATGACACAAAGATAGGCAGGGAAGTATGTTGTGAAGAGGACATAAGGAGTTTATAGGCAGATATAGATGGGTTGAGTGGGAAAAAATATGGCTGATGGAGTATAATGTAGGAAAACGTGAAGCTGTTCATTTTGGCAGGAACAAAAAAAAAGCAGAGTATTACTTAAACAGAGAATGGCTGCAGAATTCTGAGGTGCAGAGGGATCTAGGTGTTCTGGTGCATGAGTCACAAAAAGTTAGTATGTAGGTACAGCAAGTAATTAAGAAGGCTAACGGAATGGCATTCTTCATTACGAGAGGAATTGAACATAAAAATAAGCATGTTATGCTTCAATTACACAGAGGATTGGTGAGACCACACCTCAAATACCGTGTGCAGTTTTGGTCTCCTTATTTGAGGATGGATGTAAAGGCATTGGGGGCGGTTCAAAGAAGGTTTACTAGATTGATACCTGGAATGAGCGGGATGTCTTACGAGGAAAGGTTGGACAGACTGGGCTCGTTTCCACTGAAGTTTAGAAGATTGAGGGGTGACTTGATTGAATTGTACAAGATCCTGAGCAGTCTCAACAAGGTGGACGTGGAAAGGATATTTCCTCTTGTGGGTGAGTCCAGAACTAGGGGACACTGTTTTAAAATTAGGGGTCACCCTTATAGGACAGAGATGAGAAGAATTTTATTTCTCCCGGAGGGTTGTGCAACTTTGAAATGCTCTGCCTCAGAAGGCGGTGGAGGTGGGGTCATTGAATTTTTTAAGATGGGGGTAGATAGTTAGGCAGGGAAATCAAGGGTAGATGGGAATGTGGAATTCAAAACACAATCAGTTCAGCCATGATCTTACTGAACGGCGGAGCAGGCTCGAGGGGCCAAATGGCCTATTTCCTTCCTATTTCATATGTTCGTATGTACAACTACTCTTAGGTGCCCTATAAACAACTCCCACCAATATTTTCAACCCCTTGCTGTTTCTTAGCTCCTCCCAAATTTATTCTACTTTTTCATTTTCTGAGCTAAGATCCTTCTCTCCACTGTCCTTATCCC
This sequence comes from Cetorhinus maximus, assembly GCF_964194155.1. Classification (NCBI taxonomy): domain Eukaryota; kingdom Metazoa; phylum Chordata; class Chondrichthyes; order Lamniformes; family Cetorhinidae; genus Cetorhinus; species Cetorhinus maximus. Next base: position 74,087,627 of record NC_135887.1, on the reverse strand, counting down.
ATCCTTCATCAGGGTGACCTCTTCTCCTTTTTGCCTATCTCTTCTAAGAGTTAAGTATCCTGGAATATTTAGTTCCCAGCCTTGGTCACTTTGCAACTACATGTACGTATTGGCTATTAAATTAAACCTGTTAATTTCTGTATTATAAGTTGATGTACTTTGTTGTGAATGCTCCATGCATTCAGATATAGTGCCTTCAGCTTTGGCCTTTTTCTAATTTTCCCTGATGCCACCTTAGTCACTAAAGTCCTATTACAACATTGTTACTCTCATTGTCACTTCCTGACCCACTCTGCTTAAATTTACCTAAAACACTGCTCTGCTACAGAGCCTTGACATTTCCCTTGCTGCTTTTGCATCTACCGTTTCCGGAATCCTCCCACCCCTCCATTATTAGCTTAAAGCCCTGTCAACTGCCCTGCTTATTCGATTCACCAGGGCAATTTCAACCTTGCTCCTAAGTTGCTGAGCCTTCATAGTAAGGCGATATCTAGTATGCACCCGTAACTTCAACTAAATCCATCAGCAGCAAGAGCTCCTTTGTAGGAACTTGTCAAATCAAACTTCACCACCACTCCCTGAAGTACTGATTCAGCAACTCCCAGAAATTGGAATTCCTGGTGAGGCCGTTTGAAAGGTGGGGTAAATCCATGGTGCAACTAAATGAATTTGATGGTTGTTGGGAACGCATAAAGACTTTGATAAATCAGACTATAACAATCAGAAATAACAGCCCTGAAATACCATGGGAATTCTCAAAGTTTCCTGTTGCAACTCAGGAAAGGGCCTGAAAACAGCTGAAACTCCAAAAATACTCAATATATCCCATCCCTCAACACCCCTGCTCCTTTCAAATCCTACTCACTGTTGCCAAAGCACTAGAATCCTCTCTATTATTACTAAAATTATTAAATTTCCATCCTCTCCTATTTAAGTACTTCTTCATACCTTCAATTTGCCAGCAATCTGAATCATTCACCTCTGGATTTTGGACTTTAAAAAGTTAATGCACGAAATTCATTACATAACTGAGCAAATGTACAATCAAAATAAATCAATGGATGTACAAGCTGTGAAAAAATTGATATAATTATTGAAAACTGAAAGATACCACTTACACTCCAAATAATACTTTGCAATAAAATAACAATTTCAATTATTTAATTAACCTAGATTAGTGCATTCAACAAGATATCGTACTTTACATGGTGTCAGACAGCATATCCTACTATGTCCACTATGAACATCACGAGCTCTGCCTGCAATATTATAAAAGAGCAATCCCTAATATACAATTTCATCACAATTCCTGTAGTAAAGCAGTGTCATACATTTTATATGCAACTTTATCTTTGAATAGTTTAAAATATTCAAATTATTCATACATTTGAGATCAATGCAAATTTCTTCCTCCTAAGTGAACAATGTTAAATTTAAGTAACTCAAGTCATATGCCATTTTTAAAAAAAGCAAACTGAATTTTAAAAAAATCCACCATTTTCTCCCTCAATGACTATAAAATTAACTTTGTATCTGTAACTACCTTAATTAACATTTTTTACTTGAAAGCCTTTCAAAAGCCTGATCTTGAACTTGATATTTTGCCTCAGAACTATGAACCTCTAAGGTGGAGCAGCAGAGTTTACAATACGATCAATTTCCTAAAATACATCAGAATAATTGTTACCCCAACGACAAGAATGTTTCTTTTTAGTTTGCAACAGTATCTCTCTCTTAAACCTTTTTTAATAATATGAAAAGTAACTAAAGGGCAAAATCAAAAGCTTTATTCAAGTAAAGTTAATACTGATTTGTGCAGTAAAATGTAAAGAGAAAAAAAAAACAGCCGAGTACAGGGCCCTTCAAGCATGACAGAGATGCTGCTAATTACACACCTGTGGCTGCTTTTGTTCATCTTTAAATTCCAAAACAATCTATTTTCCTCAGCTGCAAAATCAAATTGTGCTTTTTGTATACAACAGTATTTCAGTCTGTCTGATTTTAAACATTATTTGAATACCAAAATGGATGATGAATTTGAGTAGATTCACAACTGAAGTTTCAAATGAAAAAGCTAATGGGGTGACACAATGAGATTGGAAATTTATCTAGGGCGGTATCTCAAAACAGACAATAGGGTCTTGGCAGCCCGGTTCTACATTCTGTCCGCTTTCCTTCTCCAATGACTTCAATTGAAAAGAAAATCAGGTGTAAAGCAGACTGCCAATGCATTATCACCCATTTTACACTAGCATGCACAACAAATTTTTTCCCCCAGTATGCTCTTCACTAATTAAAGATCTGTTCATGGAACTAGAGAGGAGGATTTCATCCAAAAAAAATGTGAAACTTCTATTTTAGGAAAACGTTTCCTCATGGAAATTTCGGAAATGTTTCTGATTGACAGGACAACTGGCTATTCAGGAGGATGGTATTCGCAGGCCCAGCCCCTCCTACCACTCTTTTCAGAAATGCAATCATTAATGACCGAACTCTTAGTTTAAATTTAAAATATTATTAAAGCAATCTTGTATAGAATTAATGGTCCAGAGAGGCAGAGATACTACAAATGGAATCTTTATATTTATATGCTGTGGTACTTATCCAAGAGAAGCAGCATTTGCTTATTTTTCACAAGCCAATCAAAAAGCATTTTTCTCCACAAAGACCTCGTACAAACTAGAGTTGACAGGTGCAGGACTTTCCTTCTCACCATTAATGCTGCCATACTTGAGCCCTTCCCACTAGCTTCAGCCTTGCCTCAGTGATAGCGTGTTAACCTCTGTCAGAAGATCCTGAGTTCAAGTCTGACTTCAGAGACTTGTGCATATAACCTACGTTGATAATCTAATGCAGTACTAAGGACTGCTGGCAGTCTTTCAGAGGAGGCATTAAACCAAGGCACCCTCAGATGAGCGCAAAGGATTTCTTGGGCTATTTGAAGAAAGCAGGGATATTCCTCTGGAAGAGTGGCCAACATTTGTCCCTCACCAATATCCATGGAAGATTAACTAGAACAAAAACAGAATTACCTGGAAAAACTCAGCAGGTCTGGCAGCATCGGCGCAGAAGGAAAGAGTTGACGTTTTGAGTCCTCATGACCCTTCCGCAGAACTGAGTAAAGTTAGGAGAGGGGTGAAATATAAGCTGGTTTAAGGTGGGTGGGGGGCGGGGGGGGAGAGAGAGAGAGAGAGAAGTTGGGGGTGGGGTGGTTGTAGGGACAAGCAAGCAGTGATAGGAGCAGATAAGATTAACTAGTTTTATTTGAAAACAAAAACTTCTGACAATATAGGAAACAGAAGAATAAAACTTACCAAATCAGAAAAAGTTGTAAAACAAAATTTTTGATTAAAAACATTGCAACAGATGAGTTATAAAATCTAATTCTATCAAATGGGTTGATCAAAACTATCAAAGTCTTGTAGATTAATCCACAGAAGTGGCCAAGTCAGATACCAACATGAAATGTGTCCTAACTTCCAATAGAGGGAGTTCTAACAGTTCTAAGCACAGTGGAATCACAGACCCAGCTTCCATTGCTAGCAGAGAGCCTTCTAGGCTAGTGATACCTCTTACTTATTTCAAACAGGAAGTGAGCCAACAGCCAGCAACATCAGACTCTGGTATTATGATTATTGATAGAAACACATATGGTTGTGTTTGCTTCCACACCCCACATCCTCTCCAAAAATTAATACATTATTTTAAAAGATGTTTTCTTGGGGTTCAGCCCCTGAAGACTGAAGTCTTCATCAATTATTTTGTTTCCAAAATAATTTGCAAACTGCAAATCTAAATATTGAACAAATGTTATCCCCATAAAAGAAAGGAGCTGTAACTCAGGTTTTTGTTCATAGAAGTGAAATAGCACCAACATGAGGCTTCCCTCCTCCTCCTCCCAGCTAAATCCCCAGAAACAGTTTAAGCAACAGATTTAAAATGCATCTCTCTTCGTTTTTTGGAAAATGCCACCTAAATTAACCACATCAAATTGATAACAGCTTGAGCTGAAGCTTTTTGAGAAAAAGCCAGTCACAGCAAACATGAACAAAATAGGACCATCATTGTAAATAATTGTTTGAAATCTACTCTTTGACCCATGATCTGGGCAGATAGTCAATTACCTTACAAAAAGTACAGACAAAAGGATTTGTTTATTTTTAAACAGATTAAGGGAAGAAATATTTTCCCATATTCTGGTTTTCTTGTCCTATATTACACTGTCTTGAGCCAACAAGGCCTCTGCAAGAGTGTTGAATTCCACCACCGGGATTACTCGTCACTTGATTCTTCATCTATTAGATTTTGGTCTTTTTCCACTAGATATCTCTTTGGGTTTAATGTACCTAGTCTCTCCAGTATGTGGACCTCATTCCTTTATGAACCAGAATTTATCACTATTTTCCCAAGATGTAGATAAATGTAGTGAGACCCAGGGTTGCACAGAGAATCTCTGCTACTTACTAGAATACGTTGTTTGTCTCCTTGTGATCACCTTGTCTTCAGTAGGCAGAAGAATACACATGTTTTAACCAGGCTATAACCTATGTTAATCCAACTATAAAATAGTAGACAATGTTACTGAATGTTTAAAAAGTTAAATGAGCGATAACCAGTTCAAATAGTCATTATAAACTTCACTAATGTCCTAGAAACGCCAAAAGGAACAAGATGATTTTCCTGTATTAACCCTCAGGGTAAAACTGCACCTCGATACATGGTTGGTCATTTCTTGCATGTCTTTCTGATTAGCCTTAAATAGAGTGCAACTTTTATGCAATACAGCCAAGACAAAATCCCAAAATAAAAAGAATTAAAAATTATTTTCCTCAACTAGATTTAGATGAACAAAAATTCACAGGATTCAAAACAGCATTTGCCCCACAAATACAGCTGCCAAATATACTGTAAACAGCCCTACATGATACCTTGCAAGAAATTGCTGCATTTAACTCTTTTATACTTTCTTTTGCCTATATGCAATTTACCTCACTTACAACTGTGGGAACATGCATGTTTAATCAAGTGTTCAGTTTCAACTCTAAATGATATGCAAGATAGGTCCCCATCCCATGACAGTGGCCATCTCAGTACAAGAGTAATTCAATTCACAATGATCAGGTACCAAGCAGGTAAACCTGTATACCATGCTTTTAACACATCAGGCCATAACTTCTGGAACTTGTAAAAGTGCCTAGCTGTAACTGATGCATGCCATGTGTTTTGTGTCCAGCTGGAAATAATCCAAACGCAATCATTTAACAGAAATGCCTATCTTTTGTCATAGCCCCACTTTCTGAGAAAGTACTTGTCCTTGAGCATCACTTTCCAGTTAGGAATGCATGTTATGAATGATAGGAACAAATTTGCAACACTAATGCCGCTCTAATGTACTGCAACTGAAACAGTTATAATAGAAACGGCTGTATTTAAAAACACAGCTGGAGATGACACACTGGTAAAATCTAATAATACCTAGCTATAAAATTCAAAATGAGTGAAATATACCTCATTTACTCACTCACTTTTAACCCATCTCAGCAATTTCTAACCCATCTCAGCAATTTCCAATCATTTACCTGCAGAAATAACTACCAGAATTTCTGTACATGCTCAGAGTTGTGAATGGCAGGAAACATAATACATACAGCCAACAGAACACCTTTCACTTTCAAAATGAGCTAAATGCTCATGTACAAGACCACAGGTGAAGACAGCTTTTCAGCCATTTTATTTCATCCTATGCTATTTTTCCAGTTGATCCAGAAAAACAAGAAGTTTTCCCTTTTACAGCACGAGGGCATTTTTTCTATTTGTTCATGAGATTTGGGCACCACTGGCAAGGTTATTGTACATCTCTAGTTGCCCCTGAAAAAAAGATGGTGGCGAGCTGCCTTCTTGAACTGCTGCAGTCCATGTGCTGCTGGTATACCTATAGTGCTGTTAGGAAGGGAGTGTGTGGTTTGGAGTGGAGCTTGGTGGTGTTTCAAAATGCCTGCTGCCCTTGCTCTTCTAGTTGGGGGTCAACACAAATTTGGAAGGTGCCAAAGTCAAGTTGCTGCTGTGCATCTTGCATATGGTACACCACTGTGCACTGGTGATAGAGGGGGTGAATGTTTAAGATGGTGGATGAGGTCTAATCAAGTGGGCTTTGTCCTGGATAGTCTTGCGTTTCTTCAGTGTTGTTGGTGCTACACTCAGGGTAAGTGGGACGATTCAAGCACATTCCTGACACATGCCCTGGACAGGCAGAATTCCCAATCTTTGACCTCTTCTTGTATCCACAGTATTTATGTGGCATCAAGGAACCCTAGCAAAAATGTAATCAATGGGAATCAGGGGGAAAACTTTCCACTGGTTGGAGTCATACATAGCACAAAGGAAGATGGTTGTGGTTGTTGGAGGTCAATCACCTCACTCCCAGGGCATCACTGCAGGAGCTCCTCAGGGTAGTGTCCTAGGCTCAACCATCTTCAGCTGCTTCATCAGTGGCCTTCCCTCCATCATAAGATCAGATGCAGGAATGTTCACTGATGACAGCACAATGTTCTGCATTTGCGATTGCTCAGATATTGAAGTAGCCCATGTCCATGTGCAGCAAGACCTGGACAACATTTAGGCTTCGGTTGATAAATGGTAAGTTAGATTCATGGCACACTAGTGCCAGGCGGTGACCATCTCCAACAAGAGAGAACCTAACCACCTGCCCTTGACATTCAATAGCATTATCATTGCTGAATCCCCCATTATCTACATCCTGGGGGTTACCATTGACCAGAAACTGAACTGGACCAGCCATATAAATGTGTGGCTACAAGAGCAGGTGAGAGGCCGTGAATTCAGAAATGAGTTATTCGCACCTGACTCCCCAAAGCCTGTCCTCCATCTGCAAGGCACAAGTCTGGAGTGTGATAGAATGCCCTCCACTTACCTGGATGAGTGCAGCTTCAACACCATACAGGACAAAGCAGCCCGCTTGATTGGCAACCCATCCACCAACTTCAATATTCACTCCCTCCACCACCGGCACACAGTAGCAGCAGTGTGTGCCATATACAAGATGCACTGCAGGAACATACCAAGGCTCTTTCAACTACACCTGCCAAACCCACGACCTCTACCACCTAGAAGGACAAAGACAACAGACGCATGGGAACTCCACCACCTGCAAGCTCCCCTCCAAGCCACTCACCCTCCTGACTTGGAACTATATCGCTGTTCCTCCACCGTCACTGGGTCAAAATCCTGGAATTCCCTTCCTAACAGCATAATGGGTGTACCTACCCATACTGCAGCTCACCACCTTCTCAGGGGTAATTAGGAATGGGCCTAGTTAGCAATGCCCATATTCCATGAAAGAATTAAAATAAAATATGGCTGGTCAAGTTAAGTGCCTAGTCATTGGTGACTACCAGGATGCTGATGGTGGGAAAATTCAGCAATGGTAATGCAAAGGGGAGGTGGTCACATTCTCACTTGTTGGAGATGGTCATTGCCTGGTACTTGTAGCAGAAATGTTATATGCCACTTATATGCCCAAATCTGAATGTTGTCCAGGTCTTGCTGCTTGCAGGCACAGATGGTTTTGGTATCTGAGGAGTTACGAATGGAATTGAACACAGATTATATCCATTTCTGACTTTATGGTTGAGGGAAGGTCATTGATGAAGCAGCTGAAGATGGCTGGGCCTAGGGCACTGCCCTGAGGAATGCTTGCAGCAATATGCTGGGGCTGAGATGACTGGCCTCCAACAATCTCAACCACCTTCCTTTGGGATAGGTATGACTCCAGTGAGTGGAGGGGAGAGCTTTTCCCTTGATTTCCATTTACTTTAATTTGACTTGGGCTCCTTGAGCCATACTTAATCAAATGCTGCTTTGATGTCAAGGGCAGTTACTCTCACCTCACCTCTAGAATTCCACTCTTTTGTCCATTTTGGACAAGGCTGTAATAACTGGGCATCACTGAGCAGGATACTGATGACAAAGAGCTGCTTGGTAGCAATGTTGGTGACACCTTCCATTTATGGGACGGTAATTGTCCAGATTGGAGTTGTCCTTTTTGTGGACAAGGTCTACTCAGGCAAATTTCCAATTTGGCAGGTAGACACCATTGCTCCAACTGTCCTGGAATAGCTTGGTTAGAGGCATTTCCAGTTCTGTCTATAGGATGCTCCTTCCATTGTTGCATGCAAGTCCTCTGTTGTAGTTTCGCCAGGTTGGCACCTTATTTTTAGATTTGCTGGGTGCTGCTCCTGGCATGTTCTCCTACACTCTTCATTGGAACCAGGGTTGGTGCCCTGGCTTGATTGTAATGGTAGAATGAGGGATATGCCAGGCCACAAGGTGTTGATTGTGGTTGAATACATATCTGTTCCTACTGATGGCCCACAACGCCACATAGATGCCCAGCCTAGACCTGCTGGATCTGTTCTGAATCTACCCCATTTAGCAGAGTGGTAGAGCCATACAACTTTATGGAGGGTACCCTCAGCGTGAAGGCAGGATTTCGTCTCCACAAGGATTATACGATTGTCATTCCTATCACTACCGTCATGGACAGATACATCTGCAACAAGTAGATTGGCGAGATTGAGTTCAAGGAGATTTTTTCCTCATGTTGGTTTTCTCATCACCTGATGCAGGCCCAGACCAGCAGTTACATCCTTCAGCCAGCAGCTGTGCTACCGAGCAGCTCTTGGTGATGGATTTTGAAGTGCCTACCCAAAAATACATCTGGTATCTTGAGGTTTGCCAAGGTCCACAGTGCTGTGGGTCTGGAGTCACATGTAGGCCACACCAGGTAAGGATGGTAGATTTCCTTCCTTAAAAGGGCAATAGTGATCCAGGTGGGTTTTTATGTCGCATCGGTAGTTTCAGAGTCACCGTTACTTCAACTAATTTTTGATTCCAGGTTAATTTGAATTTAAATTCCCTAGCTGCCAAACCCATGTCGCCAGAGCATTATGTCAGGTCTTTGGGTTACCAGTCCTGTATCATAATTAATATGCCATTCTTGACTTTTGTATAAAATCAAAAATCTTAAAGATTTAATGAAGAATGTAAATTCATTCTTAATATGATTAAAACACCCATTTTCAAATAAATCAGGACATAACAGTGCATTTCATTTCTGTCTTTCCATTAAAACTCTTTATTCAGTGAACAATAACTAAATAACTTGCTCTAACCGCATCAAATTTTGGATTAAGTGAAACTTAGTTCAAAAAATTCATTTAAGTGAAATGTAGCTGCATTTTTGCACTCTGATTTATAGAACAAAGGCTGTACAATTCTGTGCTATAAAATTCAATTAAATCATGGCTAGTGGTCAAGGTAGATCCAACTGGTTTGAGTGTTACTGCTAGATGTTGTTAAATTAATTTTACTAGATGTGTCATTATTCTCATCAATTTTCTCCCCTTCCCTGAAATACTCCTTTCTGGTGTATGGTTTCAGAGACACCGTTTAGACTATTACTTTGCATTCGTGGCTATTATTCAAATACGAGCTGTGACATGAGCATTTAAGCTATTTGAACATGGTTTCGAAGAAGAATCACGATGTTACAAAGAAAAACACAGCCTTCGTCCAAAACCATTAAGATATGGAGTCAAGAGGATTCCTCAATTTCATAAAATAAAGATGCTTTAAGTATCAGCAACAGGTATTTCCTTCCCCGCTGAAAACCATTAGGGAAAGGTCTAGGTATGCAGTCAATACTGTAAACTATGCTTTGGATTTGAGCAGCAAAAAGAGCTATGGGATTCTTTCTTCAATCGTCATAGCCCAATTTCTATCTTCAGAAATAGGTGCTAACTAAAAATGGCAGCTTGCTGTATATGCTGCAAAGACTGTCTTTGAATGCACTCAACCACAGCTATTTGATACTCTACATAATGCATGCATATTGTTATGATCCCAGCTGATGTTATGATGTTACTACTGGACAAGCCAGGTCCCAGGGTGGAACCCACCTTGATAGATCCTAACTTTTATTTGTTTGTTTAGAAACGTGGAGAGTGGCTCCTGAACAGAGTCACCAGAGTCATCTGATGAACTTCTAACTAAAGAATAAAACATTTATTAAACATGAAAAGACTAACCATATTACAATACTCCTTCACCCACAACTTTACCTTTACAGCCGTGTACAGATTTGTAAGTATAACACAAGGTACAAAAGCTATCTTATACTCTAATGTTGACAGTAAGTACACAGTCCATGTAAACCAATAGGTGACCTGTGGTCAGACACACCACGCTCTGAAACCAAGTAAGAGATGCCACCCCAAACAGATCCTATGGATCTCTCATCAACTCCCCCCAAACGCTTGTCACACCATGAAACAACCGGTCTCACTTGAACTCCATCTTTCCAACCTCCACTCTCAAAGAACCTGCTTTGGAAGCTTCTCCCAATTGACACTCTCTTATGGACGCCTTCGACAAAGGTCCAGCTCCAGGGTTTCAAATTTTTCTTCCGGTGCTCCTCTCCCCTGGATCGCTATGTGCATTCAAGCTTTGCCTTCCAAGCACTCTCTCAAATGCTCAGCCATGCCAACAGAACATCACTGCTTCACGTGCCCATTGTAAGGAGTCACCAACCTTTCGGCTGTCTCCTCGAATCTTGTGGTTTCTAGCAAGCCTAATTTGCCTTGAGTCTGCTTCCCTCAGCTTTCTGTTCCTAAACATAAGTCTTGTTTTCACTTCCACTGAACAGTGTCTTGTTCCAGATTCCTGTCCATGTCCTTTGACTTAAAAGGCTTTTTGGGACCTTTCTCTTTTTCCTTTAGGACCTGCTCCCTGCAGTTCCCTCACCCAGCAGACTGCTGACAACTTGATATGCCCCTTGAGATCTAGAACTCACTCAACATTCACTGTTATTTTAACTTTAGAGCAACTCATCTGATTCTTAGACTTATTTTCCTCAGCAATCTGCTGTATGTCCAGCTAGCTAGAGACTTAAACTGCCTCCTCCACCTGAGAACATAATCACTAACTGAACTCAAACTGCTTTCGGTTCCTGTGTCAGTGGGACCCTCTCTCTGGACCCCTGTTGCTAGGCAACAGAAGATTTTTCCTACCTTGTGTTTGCTTTAACTTCCCTTCAACTGTCATAAAACCTTATTAAAAAGTAGGCATCTTTTAAAGTGAAACTAAAACTTAAGTTCCCCCCTTTCTTGACACACAAATACAGAAATACTTAAACTATCTCTAGTTCCTAACAATATATGCTAATAACAATGTGTATAAACAATTATTTACATAGCTCAGTGGAAGATTTTTCCCAGACTAGAAAAACTCTAAGTTTATATTGTAATTTCAATAAATGCTTCACACAACAATTGATGGGCATGTACCTAAAGTAATATGCACTGATATATGCATGATGTAGAGGAATCATCTAAAGAAGAACGGATACCACAAATGTTATATTGGAGATATCATCTCTCAAAGTAGATATATATTAGCATCCCCAAAATGTTTACAACTTCACAATATCAGGAATATTAAATTAAGCAAGATGGCAGCATTATGCAATCAGTAGAGCGTTAAACCCTCTAGCCTTGGCGTTATTTTTGTAGGATCGGAATCCCCTCCAACTGGGAAATTTACAGAATATAACTTGAAACCCAAGGACATGTTTTGACCCCATGATCGGAACTATAAATTACAAAAGCCAAGCTGCAGTCAGCAGTACAGGGCTGGGCAGCAAGGGGTTAATTCAGACATTTAGTTAAAAAAAAAGTTTTGGGCATTGATTCACTACTATCAGGGAACATGGTACCAGGGAAATGCCGTTACCTGCCATTGACTCATGCAGTCAAGAAGTACGATTACCCAATATAATGGCATAAAGGACATATCATCAATACAATACACTCAAGGAATTATGCAACTAAGGTCTGCACCACAGACAATAGTACTGGAAATAGGGTCATTCAAACCCTCATTGGAGTCAGGGTGATATTAATGTGTCACCTCAAACAGCAGGAGAATTGCTCATACAATGAGAACTGATAATATTTGTCTGGATGCATCTTCCATGAAAAACCCCGTATTGTTTCAACTAGCAGGAGCTGATGACTTTTGTCTGGATTTTGCGTGGAACCAACTAAATGGATATTGGAACAACAGGAAATATGTTTGACATCTCTGAGTTAAATTATTATAAAATAAGAGCACATCTGAGAATCTGGGTTGTGGTTGGAAGAAGGATAAGGGCTGGTCACCCTTGACTCAGGCCTACATTCAACACCGGCCAGACCAGCCATGTTGGGGGTCGTAACTTTCAGTCAAAGCGTAGCGATATTGATCTGAGAGTTTTGTGAAGGTTTGGGGCAAGGATTTGGTGTTTTTTGTTGGTAATTGGTAACTTGTTTCAGCCATAACTTGGCAATATTGGTCTGAGGGTTTTTTTTTTAAGGTTTCAGGATAAGACATGGTGTTTTGCCTTTTTTTTTGTAAGTTTAAATCGAGTCGCAGGGACTCCGTGTGGAGTTAGCATTTTTGTAAGTTTAAGCCCAAGTCGTGGTGACTTCGTGTCGGGTACTGGGGACGGGTTGTTTTAATTTTTGGGGTTTTGTGCTGTGGGGTTGTGGGTGATTCAATAAAGCCATTGTGAATTGTAAGAAACTGGTTCCGATGGTCATTCTGTTCAAGCCATATGAATCTGTTGTTACGAACTTGGGGAGGCTCTCTAAGGGAAAAGGGGAACCCCAACAATTTTAAGCACTCTGCACAATGCAACCAACTACTTACATATTGAAGTGAGTTAGAGAGCACAGTAGAAAGCAAATGTTGTTTCAGATACACTCGGAGCACACAGTTTAAGAGTCATTTCATTTTCAGATTTTGCATCAGGGTTTGAATCAAATCCAGGAACATTAAACGTCTATCTCCACATTCTGCAAGAATCTTAGATTAAATGAGTTTGGCTAGACAATCCAGAACCCACTGTATTGGGCCCATAGCACAAGATTGTTCATTATTTGGCATAAACTGGCATTCTGCCCTAAAAACACTAGGATAGCTAGTGTGCAAGATGGAAAAAATTGCACAGGTTAATTAACAGCTGTTCCTCTGAAATTGGTATTGAGGTACACTGCCAACGTTGAATAGATTGCATTTGGTATTATAGCTGAGTGTGTGTGCCAGATGCTGGCAACAGGGGCTAGGTTTTTGCTACTGAGGCGGTAGTTCAAGTCAGGAAGTTTCCCGACATGGCACACCCATCTCAATATAAAAGACTGCGCCACATAGGATTTTTGCTGGAGGGGTGGTGGTGGGAGGGGGAAAGGGGCATAATTGAGTTGGGCGGCTACGGAGGCAGGCGAGTGCAGGTTAGAATGTCTGCCTTGGTTCTCCGACTTCATCCCAATTTTATGAAAGGCTGTTGGGCTTTCCAACCCTTGCCCACCCACACCCTCATAGCACTTCATGCTCCCCATGCCACCTCCATAGCCACTCACCCAGTATCTACAATAGGCAGACTTCAGGAGCCATGTGGAAATGAAAAAAAAAATTAAACTTGTAACAATCTAATAGAATTCTCACTTACACACACTTGAAACTTTAAAAAAAAATCTCATTTGTGAAATCCAAAGGTTTTAAACCCCCTCAAATAGACAATCTGTTATAAAAACAAACTTCTATTCAACTGTCAATCAAACATGAACCCACCCACCCCTACTGATTTGAGTGCTTTCAGAGATTTTGAAACTCAACTAAACATGCCTAATGGGCTCAGCTGTAATAACAGCTGCTGGGAAATGTCAACAATGAATTCTATTGAAACCGCAGGATCAGATAGCAATTTTTTCCAAGCTACACCATATGGCCCAATAATCAATGCACTCCAACAACACTTTTTTTTAAATTCTGACAGCTTCACCCTAGTTTTCTTTTGTTTTTAAAGGGCTGGGGATTTAAATAACTTCAGATTTATGAGAATCACAAAGCTGATTTAATACTTGTCAGAATTACTTGAATTTTGAATTAATGGAGATGACTTCAAGAGTCTCCTCCGTCAATTCATGACTCCCACACTGCAGGTCAAGGCCCTTGCAACAGCAAAAATGGGGTCTGTTTGAACTCAGCACTGATTTCAAATGGCCCTGCTGAGTTCAGTTTGAGATTCATGCCCCAACACCCCTTTCCCCAACCAATAAAAATGGGATCTGTTGGAAACAGGGATGGGGCATCTGCACCCAGGTCCCACCCACCAAATTCCAGCCCCAGGTGTCTAAAACAGGAAGAGTTCTAATGACTAGATTTTATAGTTAATTTGCTGAGTGCCAGCATTTACTAAAAAGTTTAGATCTATATTTGCCCCTAACCTGAGCACATTCCTATTGCATTCTGGTTAGGCTTCATGATTTATACGTTAAATTGCTTTCCTTTCAGTAGATTGATTCCATATTACAAATCTTAGCAACTCAAAGCCTTGGCAATCAGCAAAAGGTGCTATTTTCATGCTTCCTTTCTGTCAGTGCTTAATACAGACAGAACATGGCAGATGGTGAATATCAACTAGATTACAATAGAGACAACACTTCCAAACACAAACTTTCCAAACACAAAATTCAAGTACTTCTGACAGGTATTTTATCAGCTTTGTGATTCTCATAAATTTGAAAATTCAAGTCATCTCCAAATTTGTGAACTGAACCATGGACAGTGTTATCAAATTATAGTAGAACTAGCTGTTTCAACTGAAGGTACAGAAAATTTGGATTTATTTTAAAGTACTAGCCAGGACCAGCAGCTAAGGCACCAAAGCATACACAAACAGTTGCAGCCTTACATGAAAGCTATAAACTTGTACAATGGGCTCAGCTGTAAATTTGCAATTAGGAGATGGGAGACACACGGGCGGGGACACGGGATAACTCAATCAAGAAATGGGGAAGGCCATTTCGCACCGTCTGATAGCTATCTTCAAAAAAGACAATGCCCAGTCTCTGCACTGTAATTACTGTACAGGAACACAATTATCAGCCCACCGGGGTGGGGGTCATTGTGCTGTGGCCTTTGTCTAATGAATACCATTAAGTTGTAACTGATAGTATGAGATATATAAACTCTGCTCATTTGAAACCTCGGTGGAGAAGCACCTGGATTGCCCAGTGTTTGCTCCCCGCATGCGTAATAAAGGAACCACTTGAATATTGCATCTGGACTCCGAGTGTTGAAATTTTGTACCAGAGTATTCCTCAGACCTTTCACAACGAAACAAGATCCAAATATGTGTTTTCCCCCTCTGCCAAAGTCCACCCACTTCATTATCCCACATACTACCGTGCAGAAAATTAGACAACAAATTATAATTGTTGTATTGAACAAGAGTGAAATACACCTTTCATAGATGCATTCAAAAACATTACAGAACATACTCCAAGTACCATTAAAACATTTTGTATCACATTTTAGAACAGTATGTACTAAACACTTGGAGCAGATGCACAATTCATGTAATTGTAATTTCTAATATTGCATTTAAAAAAGGATTTTGTATGAGTAATAGCATGTTTAATTGACCAAATCAATTATTTATGACTTGCAGCTATTTCATTTTCATATCAATATATTTTAGGTATTAAAATGTACCCCTCAAAATTTTACTAACAATCAAGTTTTGAACAGTAAACTAACTGGAGTTTTACCATCATTTCCCAATGCTAAAATTACACCAAGCAAATTCAGCAGTTAATTAAAAATATACTTCCTGTTGAAATCAACTACTAATTAGAAAATAATATTTCCAGCAAGAGGCTGATGCCTTACCACACACCTCCTCCCCACCACCCGGCTCCAAAATAATGAAACATTTCAATTTTTGTGGCAGGGAAAATTTCCAGTTAAGTTCTGACAATGCTGCATAATTAATTCACTCAAAACACACTTTTCACATTGAAGTTATAATTTCTCATGTAGGTGGGATCTTCCTCTTTAACTGTACAATACTTCTGAATGGATGGTTACAGTTTAAACAAATCAATTTTGTAGCAGATGATTGATTTGATTGATCATATTTTTACAAGTATAAGAACTCATTGACTAATAAAAACCTTTGATAAATCAGACTCAAGCCCTTAATGTTTTAAAGGATAGATTAATAAACTCATTGGTCAATGTGCCACAAAATGGAATGGCAAAAATTGTTTATGCAGCAATTTTCATTTGTTATCAGCCGGTGTTATCGACATTAAAAGAACCTGGCTATTTCTGCAGAGTGGTGTGGAGAGAAAAAATTAATTTGTGGGATAGTAGTTCAGGGTCATTCTCTGTATATCGCCTGGAACTGGATTAAAAACATTTTTAAACTTCTTCAGCCTCAAACTCTAACATTGTACACAAAACTAAAAATCTAACTATTGCCTTATTTTAAAAAAAATATCATTTCATACCCTTCCCTTGAAATATTTATGCTCTGACTCTATGACTTCCCTGAGGTACTTTCCCAATAAGTCATTATGAGTGAATTTAAACAGTACGGTCAAGCTATTCAACCATTTAAGGGAAAAAATGGGCACCACTGTTTGTGCTAATCACGTGCTTACCAGACATCCATGCATGCAAATTGTACAGCTGGAGTCACTAGACACTAAACAGAAATGCTAGCTTATTTCCCCCTCCCAGTGTCAGGAATGCTGAGGCCAACTATCGCACCCCAATTTCTGCTCTGGCTGAGAGTGAGCTTGAGATCTTCCAGAACACTTCACCCCCCCTTCACTTCCTCTCTCCTCACCGTCCAAGGGCCCAAACACTCCTTTCAAGTGAAGCAGCATTTCACTTGCATTTCCCCTAACTTAGTCTACTGCATTCGTTGCTCCCAATGCGGTCTCCTCTACATTGGAGAGACCAAACGCAAACTGGGCGACCGTTTTGCAGAACACCTGCGGTCTGTCCACAAGAAAGACCCAAACCTCCCTGTCGCTTGCCATTTTAACACTCCACCCTGTTCTCTTGCCCACATGTCTGTCCTTGGCTTGCTGCATTGTTCCAGTGAAACCCAACGCAAACTGGAGGAACAGCACCTCATCTTCCGACTAGGCACTTTACAGCCTTCCGGGCTGAATATTGAATTCAACAACTTTAGATCTTAAACTCCCCCTCCCCCCATCCCCACCCCGTTTCTTCCCCGCCCCCCCTTTTTTTTCAATAATTTATATAGATTCTTCTTTCCCCACCTATTTCCATTATTTTTAAATCTAAAACTAAAACCTTGTTAGTCTTTTCCACCCCACCCCCACTAGAGCTGTACTTTGAGTGTCCTGTCTTCCATTCTTAATTAGCACTTTTCTTAGACAAATATCACCACCTTCAACACCTCTTTGATCCTTTTGTCTGTGACATCTTTTGATTATCTGCTCCTATCACTGCTTGCTTATCTTCACAATCACCACACCCTCAACTTCTCTCTTCCCCCCCCCCCCGCCCCCACCCGCCTTAAACCAGCTTATATTTCACCCCTCTCCTAACTATGCTTCAGTTCTGCCGAAGGGCCGTGAAGGCTCGAAACGTTAACTGATTTCTTCTCCACCGATGCTGCCAGACCTGCTGAGTTTTTCCAGGTAATTCTGTTTTTGTTTGAGATCTTTCAGGCCTATTATGGCTCACCAGAATATCACACTCTGTACTTACTGCTCAACAGGGGAATCTAACAACTATGTTTCTCTAAATCATTGTAACATTTATCGTGTTAAGATAATACAATTTCTTGCTATTTCCAAGATAATAACGCCTGAAAAACAAGAAACATCGTTCCTAACATATTAAAACAGAAAATGCTGGAAACACTTACCAGAACTGGCAGCATCTGTAGAGGGAGAGAAACAGAGTTAAAACTTCAGACCAATGGCCTTTTGTCAGAGATGGACAAGGTTAGAGATGCAACAAGTTTTAACCAAAGACAGAGGGAGGGAAAGGGGTGGTGGGGTGGGTTTGGAAGAGCCAAAGTGATAGTTGGAAGGCAGGCTTAAATAACAGAAGGTATGTTGGTGCAAGGCACAAGGAGATAGTAACAGGACAAGGATAGAATCAAAAGGTGCGTCTAGAGGAGGTGTAAATGAGAAAAGCAGAATCATCACCAACAGTTGCCATCCAAAAATAAGGCAGAAGGGGTCAGAGGTTATGATTTGAAATTGTTAGCCTCATCTCCTCCCCATTCCCATTCTGACTGCGCCCACTCCCACCTCAGCCTCCTATGCTTTTTCAATGAAGCTCAACATAAATTCAAGGAACAGCATCTCACATTTCTCAGACAACTTACAGCCTTCAAAACTAAAAATGTTGAGTTCAACAATTTCAGTTCAAAACATCTGGTCTCTTTTTATTAGACGCCAGCTGTTGGTGATGATTATGCTTTTCCCGTTAACATCTCCTCTAGACCTATCTTTTGTTTTTTTAATGATTCCATAACCCATATCTCTGTCTTATACCATCATCCTTTCTTCATTTAATTTTGCCTGCTTTCCACCCTATTACAGAGGTGCTCTTTTCTACTTGAAACCTGTACATGTCTAACTTTGTCCAGTTGAAAGGTCATAACCTGAAAGTTAACTGTTTCTCTCTCCACAGATGCTGCCAGGCCAGTTGATTATTTCCAGCATTTTGTTTTTATTTCAGATTTCTAGCATCTGCAATATTTTGTTTTTGTATCATTCTTAATGGTGACCTCAGTGAACCCATTTTTCCTGCTCTTTCCATTAAATGTATATGAGACTTAGAATACAATTAAGCTGAAACTATTTTCCTCACAGCACAGCTCATATTATACATACAAATCAACAGACAATTGTGAAAATAGAACCACCAGAGAATAATACCCCTGCAACACTTTCCATGAAAGTGACCATGAAAGTTACAAGATATTCTGTTATGACATGTATTTTATAGGTGGTCATCCCTGGCCTGATCCAAGGAAAACAGGTCTGGAATTTAACCATTTTGATGAAACGCTATATTCTCATCAGTTTTTGTGATAGTACTTTGCAAAGAACAGGTACTGGAACATCTGAGGATAACGATAGGCCCTTCAAGTACAGGATGCCGCCTCTAGAGGTCATTCACAATTGAAAGTTAATGGAGGCATGGATGAGAGGTGCCTTTGGAAGCAAGAGTCTATAACCAAAACAATTATCCATCTTTTCTCTTTACAGTTGACGACCTGCTGTTCACTTCCAGCACTTCGACTTTCTTCCATATTTCCAGCATTTGAAACCCTGCTTCTGCTGTAGTTTTGACCAAAAAGAGAATTTGATTGGAGAAAATAAGAACAGAGACCCGGGCCCCAATGACTGCAGCTGCCAAGCCGAAACCTGTCTTTTGATAAGCAGATTTCTTCAGAGCTCAAATCAAAATGATTAGAGGCCTGCATTACTTCAGGAGGGTCAAGCAATACCTGGGACCACTCTGTGGGACTTCAAATTCTCAGAAGGCTTATCATGAACATACTATTTCATTGAAGGAGGCTGTTTGATGGAGGCAATCATATGAAGAGGGGTTGCAGCAGCAGTTTGGTGCTGGAGAAATTTTCTGGCATCAACGTTAATTTGGCCTGAACGTGACTTTGATTAATGGCATATCTTAACTAGAGGTGTCAGCTGTGGCTCAGTTCATAGCACCCTCGCCTTTGAATCAGAGGGTTGTGGGTTCATGTCCCACTCCCGGAAAACCAAGAACTGTGATTATACTCGAAAGAGTTGCAATCTGTGACTGTTGATAACTCGAAAGAGTTTGAAACTCATTGACCACCCATATCTTAACTAGAGTGCTCTAGGGGAAAATAAACCTGACTTTCAAGACTGGTGTAGGTGATAAAAACTGCAACATAGAAAGAACCAAGTTAATCAAAGTTTTTGGTGCGAAAAAGAACTGGTGACAAAAGCTTGTGGTGGGAGGCGGGGGTGGGGTGCAGATGTAAAGGATTGAAAGGGTTATAGTGTGGATCCAGAATGAAAAATTGACTGCAGTGTTTGAGTGCAGCGTGGTTCCAGGAGATCATGTCACATATGTATTGCAGGATTGAAAAAGCTTAAAGGGGCAGTTTTTTATGATTCCACGTTTGGATGATGCCACTTTGCTTGTAGATGAACAAAAAGAATGGATCTCCCCTTTGATTTGGTGCCATTACAACACTTTCAATACTTCTGTCACTTTGTAAACTAGCTTATGTTTTGCATATTACTAAAACTATTGAACATTTTAACAACACATCATAGCCTGGGAGCTGTACACACACTTGGCTGACAAATGATTTAGCATACAGAATAGTCTGAGCAGCTTTAAAGAGGAATTCTTATTTTTTTTTAAAAGGCAACATACTATTGTCAACCATCTATCAAAATTGACCATTTCGCAAGATTAACAAAGTTGTAGCACTATCATCTCCAGGTGAATATATATTCCCTACACTGGCAATTTTTAAGAGGTTAGATAGAAGACTTTTTAAAAATCCTTTACATGGGAGGTCGCTGACAAGGCCAGCATTTGTTGCCCCTGACCTTAAGTCATTTCAGAGGGCAGTTAAGAGTCAGCCACATTGGTCTGGAGTCACATGTAGGCAACAACTGAAGATAGTTCCAGATTAACTAAATTCAAATTCCATCCGCTGCCGTGGTGGGGTTTGAACCCATGTCCTCAGAACATTAGCTGTGGTCTCTGGATTACTTGTCCAATCTACGCCACCATCTTCCCTAACATTCAAAGTTCACTATAAAACTCATGTTAATATTGAAAATGATTAGGTTATCAAAGCTATTCGAGAATTTCTGGGGAAAGTTGCACTGAACAATAACCTAGAAATTTATTGAAAGCTGACCAACAGCTTCAGAAAGATTGACAACCCTGAATATAAGTTTATGGCATTGGAACAAGTTTCTAACTCAAGCTGAGGTACACCCAACATTCCTTCACTAGTATTTGAGGAACTATGAAGATGGTGGAAGCAGAGCCTATCAACAATTTCAAAAGGAAATTGGATTGGAAATAAACTTGCAGGGTACAGGAACAGCAAAGGAATGGGACTGACTGGGAGTGCTCTACAGAAAACCAACATGAACTCAACGGGCTGAATAAGCTCCTTCTGTGCCGTTATGACCCGATGACTCTAAATAAATCAGTGTTTATAAAGACAAACACACCACTTTCCAAAGTAGCCCAAATTCCTTTGAAGAATTTGACACTTGAGAGTCAGGCAATATTCACCACAAGGAGGAGAGAAAGAGAAAACAAGCGAGCGAGCGTGCGTATGGGTGGTCGCAACCAAACCTAATCTGTGTTTACCTGATGTTCACACATTCAAAATTCTAGTAAGAATCCAATCATGATCAAGACCATTACTATTTTTACCCTCTTGCCACAGGGGCATTGAGGCCAACAATGATGGAGTCCTTGTCATTTCCCTGGCTAAGGTCAGCTAGCTCAACATAAGAATCGGAGATGTCTGGATGGGTAAATTCACTGAGCCACTGGAGAACAGTACCACTCATTTTCATAACTAAGCATTTTGTATTATAAGCTGTTTAAATAAAGTTCTTAATATTTTAATGCAGTATTCTGCCCCCAATGCTGTTGAAGGTGTATGGCTATACAATTTGACATTTTCCTAGACAATAAAAATTACACACCCTAAACAATTTCTATTGCCAATTTTGCAATTATTGCAATTACATTGAAGTAACAGCTATCTCAAATGACCTTTTTGAATATCTGTGCATTTTATCAATTATATTATAGAAATTATTGCATTAATCTCATGACTAAATGGCATTAGCTTAATGCTGGTAATATTTATTGGCACAGAAATCGTACACTATATTTTGCTTTCCATTAGGAGAACACACCATTGCTGGAAAATGATAATTTTAACTAGAAATTATAATATAACCACCAGCTTACTGTATGATTCTATAAATATCAGTCTAGAGTTTGCTGGGAAAATAATGGTGAGTTTATTACACATGCTGTTATTAGTGTGTAAATCATCCAAAAATGTGTGAAGAAGTCAACTGCAAATTGCCACAAAATTACTTGCAGAAACAGCAGCTCAACATCAACCCAACTTTGAATTTCAAGGAGTTACTGCATTTGCATACTAAATACAAAAGTTACAGTTGGTATATGACAGTGTAAGGGACCTTTCAATGATGAGATTTATGTTCTTGCAATAACATTCAAACTCTAGCTTGGAAAGCAGTAATAGAAACTGTGGAGTCTCATTCCTCCAGCCAGTAGCTTATCTTTGGATTTTTATTTTTACTTTTCTTGTTTCTCTCTTAATCCAAGCTTTCTTTTCCTCTACTTCTCTCTTTGGAATCATAAACACAGGGGTATGGTCTCAGGATAAGGGGCCGATCATTTAAGACTGACTTGAGGAGAAACTTTGAAGAGAAAGGTCAAAGGGTTGTGAATCTTTGGACTTCTGTACCCCAGAGGGTTGTGGATGCTCCACTGTTGAGTATATTCAGGACTGAAAAGAGGAAAATAGGAAAAGTGTAACTATAGCTAGAGTTAGTCCTCCAGAGAGCGAGTCTGGGAAATTGATAACGGAAAACAAGGAAATAGCAGAGATGTCGAATAAGTATTTTGTGACTGTCTTCACTGTAGAAGGCTTAGAAAACTTCCCAAAGATACTTGAAAATTAAGTGGTGAATGGGAGGGAGGAACTTAAAACAATCACCATCATTAGGGAAAAGGTGCTGGAAAACTATTATGCCTAAAGCCTGACAAGTCCCCAGGGCCAGATGGCCTGCATGCTAAGGTCTTAAAAGAATTGGCTGCAGAGATAGCAGATGCATTGGTTATAGTCTTCCAAAATTCCTTAGTTTTTTTTATATCCGTTCATGGGATGTGGGCATCGCTGGCTAGGCCAGCATTTATTGCCCACCCTAAATGCCCTTTGAGCAAGGGCAATTAAGAGTTAACCACATTTCTGTGGGTCTGGAGTCACATGTAGGCCAGACTAGGTAAGGATGGCAGATAGGGAAAGTTGACAGATTTCCTTCCCTAAAGGGCATCAGTGAACCAGATGGGTTTTTGCAATAACTGGGAATAATTTCATGGTCATCATTAGACTTTTAATTCCAGATTTTTTATTGAAAAAAATGTCACCATCTGCCATGGTGGGATTCAAACTTGGGTCTCTGGAATACTAGTCCAGTGACAATAACACTCTGCCACCACCTCCCCTGAAAGGTCCCAGTGGATTGGAAAATAGCTAATACAACATCTTTATTCAAGAAAGGAGGGAGACAGAAAGCAGGAAACTACAGGACAATTAGTCTAACATCTGATCTGTCATAGGGAAATTGCTAGAATCCATTATTAAGAAGGTTAGAGCAAGATACTTGGAAAATCATAAGCTGATCAGGCAGAGTCAACCAGGGTTTGAGAAAGGGAAATTGTGTTTAACTAATTTATTAGTGTTTTTTGAGGAAATATCAAGAACATGGATAAAGGGGAACCTGTGGATGTGGTGTAGTTGGATTTCCAGAAAGCATTTGATAAGGTGCCATAAAGGCTACTACACAAGATAAGATCACATGGTGCAGGGAGTAACATATTAGCATGAATAAAGGATTGATCAGCTAACAGGAAGCAGAGATAAATGTGTCTTTGTTGGGTTGGCAAGCTGTAATTAGTGGAGTGCTACAGCGATCAGTGCTAGGGCCACAACTATTTACAATCTACATTAATGATTTGGATGAAGGGACTGAATGCATAGTAGCTACATTTGCTGATGACACCAAGATAAGTAGTAAAGTAAGTTGTAAAGAGGGGGTAGAGAGTCTACAAAGGGAAAAAGACAGGTTAGGTGAATGCGCAAAAAATTGGCAGATGGAGTATAATGTGGGAAAATGTGAACTTGTCCACTTCGGCAGAAAGAACAGAAAAGCAGTGTACTATTCAAATGGAGAAAGATTGTAGAATTTGGTGGTACAGAGACCTGGCACATGAATCACAAAAAGTTAGTATGTAGGTAGAGCAAGTGATCAAGACGACAAATAGAATGGTGTAATTTATTGCAAAATAGGGAAGTTCTACTGCAGCTGTACAGGGCTTTGGTGAGACCACATCTGGAATACTGTGTACAATTTTGGTCTCCTTATTTGAAAAAATATATAATTGTGTTAGCAGTTCAGAGAATGTTCACTCGACTTATTCCTGGGATGAGGGGATTATGAAGGAATGTTGAACACGTTGGGCCTATGCCCACTGGAGTTTAGAGGAATGAGAGGTGATCTTATTGAAACATAGAAGGTCCTGAGGGATTTGATGGGGTAGATACAGAGGTGATGTTTCAACTTGTGGTAGAAACTAGAATCAGGGGACACAGTTTAAGAATTATAAGTCTACCATTTAATACAGAGAAGAGGAGAATTTTCTTCTCTCATAGGATCGTTTGTTTGTGCAGAGTTAAACAAATTTTTGATAGACGAGGGAGTCAAAGGCTATGGGAAAAAGACAGCAAAGTGGATTTGAGACTACAACCAGATCAGCCATGATCTTACTGAATGGCAAAGCAGGCTCAAAGGGCCGAATGGCCTATCCTGCTCCTAGGTCCTATGTTGCTATGCTCCTGAGATAGATAGATTGTTGGTCTCTCAGGGAATCAAGAGGTATGGGTGCAGACAGGAAAGGGGACATGAAGTCCAAGATCAGCTATGATCATATTGAGTGGCGGATGGACTGTATGGTCTACTCCTGCTCCTAACTCCTTTGTTTGCATATATAACTGCATATAATTCTTGTGTATAAATGCAAACATCACTTTCATGAACTGTGCATCAAGCAATGGCTGAGAGAGAATAGCACCTGCAACATGTCAAGTTCATGCTCTCCTGCCTGAAGGTGTTCCCACACTGTTGTAATGAAAAAATGCACAAACCTTTCCTATTTAAGCATGTGTCCTGTGAGAGAATTGCCATACATAATGGTCAGTTGTGTTACATTATACAACTTTTTCATCAAATTTTATTTTTCTTTCCATGAAGGTGCTTGTGATTTTAGGATAGCATGCAAAAAAAAGCAAAGATGTGCAGTGCTTTGGGGAGAAGGTGGGGGGGGTGGCAGTAGGTGCATTGCTCATTCGAAGAGCCAACACAGACAATGGGCTGAATGGCCTCCACTTATGCTGTAATAATTCCGTGATTTAACTTAAATTTACCCTTTTTCCTTCTCCATTGTTCCGGTTTCTTTCCTTGCCCTTAAATCTCATTGGTTAAAGAAATAGACTGTTATTCCTGTTATTAAGGTCCCTGGAGTCATTATCAACTTCTACTTCTAGCAATTTGTAGTGGAAAATTTTTTCAAGTACAGTAAACTCCTGCCGTTCGCGGGGGTTCCATTCCTGCGATATCTCACGAAGGGTGAAATCGCGAACGGCAAACAGTTTATAATGGAATTGAATTAGTTCCAGCCATCCCCAAATTTCACATCTTTACCTTAATGGAATCAATAAAAATGAATTTTTTTCAGTAAAATTGTCTTTAATTTAATAAAGAAATTGTTTGTGAACACAAGAAAACAATTTTAAACTTTTCAATTACAGAATACAAAATCACAGTACATTAAAGTCAATTTTACTGAAGAAATTGTTTGTCGATACAAGCAAACAGGAACAATGTAAAACAAATACAGAATACGTATCTGTAGTATAATTTACAAATCACAATACAGTACAGGTACTGTACTGTACAGCACAGTACAGGTGCCATACTTTACTTGAGAGTGCACGTAGATGGAGTGGGTGAAGTGGCTGATGCAAGCATTGATGTGGATGATTTGGATGAGAAGAACGATGTTATTGTTGACTGCTTCGCCTTCTGTTCCTCAATTTTGTCAAGTTCTCTATAAGGAGCAATAGCTGTGTCAATCGCTCCTGTTTAGGCTCATTTAATCTCATCAGTTCAACCAATTCTTCCGTACAGAGTTGCTCTTGATGCAACTGAAGCAACTCACCCACTTCAGTTGTGGTGAGGTCTTCAAATTCCTCCCCTCCAACTTGTTTTGCCAAGTCAACAAGCCTGGCCACTTTAGCATCCACAGTGGGGAACCCTGTGGAAACCATTCACAGCCTCAGGCGAAACTTTTTTCCAGCAGGCATTTATGATTGAAGCTCTAATTTCATCCCACAAGTCCTTAACTATGACCACTGCAAGAGAATGTTGAATTGCTTCCAGCAATTCATGGAGTCTGGTTGAAGGGTCTGCTTCCAGACGATGAAGGATGTGACTGAAACTTCATCGGGTGTAGTAAGCCTTGCATGAGGCATCTGGATGGTTCTCGAAGAGAGTGTGTGGATGTCCAGGTGCATTATTAAGGGTTAATGGGACTTTGAAAGGCAGGTACTTTTCCTCAGATAAATGCAGACCTCTGGCAGAAAGCAACTGGCAAACCAGTCTTCAAATACAGATGCTGTAACCCAGGCATTGCTGGTCGCTTCCCAAAAGACTGGCAGATTACATTTATTTTTCCCTTTGAAAGCTTGAGGGTTTTCTGACCTATAAACCAACATTGGTTTACATTTAAAGCAGCCACATTGGCATATAGCCATAGTGTCAACTTGTCCTTTGCTGCTTTAAACCCAGGAGCTGTATTTTCTTTTGAAATGTTGGTCCTATTTGGCATCATCTTCCAGAACAGGCCAGTTTCATCTGTGTTGAAGACCTGCTCTGCCTGGTAGCCTCTCTCCTCAACGTATTCCTGCGGCACTTTGGGAAACACTCCTGCAGCTGCATTGTCAGCAGAAGCAGCCTCCCCACTAACTTAACATTATGCAGCCCAAAACACTTTTTTAAAGCGATCGAACCATCCTGTGCTCACTGAGAATTCTTTGAAAATAGGAGAGGCACCTTCTTCATCACCTGCACTACCCTCTTTACTAATCTATGTTTTGGTACAATTCAAGGGCATTGTTTCGAATGATTGGACCATTAACTGGAGTCCTGCTTTGATCCTGGTGTTGTATCCACATGTTGAGTAACTTCTCCATTTCCTCCAAGTGTGGATCTCTCTTGCTTACAGCAGTTAACTTGGCAGTACGACTATCAGAAACACTATCACTAGCCCTTATTTTTTCTTCAGACTGCCCAATGTACCTGATTGGGGATTTGTTCACAGAGTATTCCCTGGCCAACATGGAAGCACTTGCACCATTTTGCAGTCTATCTAAGATTGTGACCTTTTGTTCAAGCATCATCACCTTCCTGGGATGTTTTCTGCTTGGCTGTGACTCTCAGATTTTTAGTAAAGTGCTGTACTGTCTTGTAACTGTACTGCAAAATACTGCACTACTGTAAAATCCTGTAACTCACAGCAACCCATGTGCACTTGCGCAGTGAAGGGACTTTTGCGGTGTGCGCGTTCTTCGAGGACAAGAGAACAAACATTGTTTTTTATGGTTTCTGAAGAATTTTATAAGGTACAGTCAGTTCTTTATCAACCTTTGTGCATGTGTGTTGTTTAAATGTCACTGTGCACTTGTGGCTTTCTACTGGTTTGACAGGCTGCATGAGTTTGAAGGTCTGCAAAAAGAGGCAAGTTTGTGTCTCTCAAGCGTCGTCTTGCTTTTTAGTTTGACTTTTAAAATTGGTAGCATTGGGATTGTTACATTTTTAACCGCGGATGAGCGAGGTTTTGGGGGCGTGAGCTGAGATTGGATAGACATGCAGATTCACGTGGGTAAACAAAATCACGATGGAGGGGGTGCGAATAGCAGGAGTTTACTGTAAAGGGAAAGCCTAACAGGTACACCCCACAAATTTTGGACCATGAAGTCAACGATCTCTATCCATTGTTAGAGTTATAACATCACATTTACATTCAAATTAATTTTGAACTCAGTGTAACACTTAATTTTGATTCGTAAGGAATATTTGATTAGTCAATTTAGAAGTGGGAGTAAGACGGTACAGAAACAACATTTCATTTTATTGTAAGCTTGATAGTTCTTGATCATAAGTATCTGGAGCTTTACGCATGCATGAAAATTTTAGAAAAAGCCTTTGAGGCCAATGCAGCCCGTTAACACTCCTACTCAAGTTTCATACTACATTTAGCATATTAATAGATAATTTATTACCTTGCAGTAACACATCATAAATACTTGATCCATTTTGAATGAAAAATCAAAACTGTAGCAACTGTAGCACTTAGAATTAATTCACGTAAACCAAGTAATCACTACATAATATTTTTAAATGTCATTCTTGCAAAATACAGTATTAACATTTCTAACAGTAAAAGGGAATTGAAAAGCAAATATTCAATGATCAATAGAATTAGAGAATAAAACAAATTCAGCGAAAGTTTAGAACTGCAAGATATAAGGCTGAAACGGGTTAAGATAGTAACCAGATGTCTGACAGTCTCTAAACAAAAAGTTTATGATTTTTAAACAAAATCCTAAAAGAGTGATGCCAATTATATATGCAAGTTATGAACAATACACTATAATTCTCCACACTGATTTTATAAAATCTTTTAAGTAGGTATCTGATAGGGTTGGATGACCAAACTGAAGCTTTAGGTCACTAACTTATCCTAATTCCACTCCCAGTATCTACATCACCTCAACTGGGAAAAACTGACCAGTTCTGTCCTGGCAGCAGGCATGCTTAAGCAATTGATACTGGATTCCTCTTTTTCCATATTGACTCTTTCTTACAAACAAGCGAATATCAATGCAAAGAGAAAAAAATGCCCTGTAAGTCTGCGCTTTCCACAGAGCTTCTACAATACACTCCATCATTAATTCTACCCCAGTCTAGACTAGCTGTTTCTTATGGCAATATATTTCAAAGTCCCTGTAATTCAGGAATGAGAGTTCTCATTGGATTTGATTTTCTCTATTTGTACTTATTTTAATTCAGCCCTATCTGCTGCTAAATTGATGGTGAAGTACGAAACAGGGCACAGATCTTTTCTTCGTTAGTAGGTTATTTCACAGGATGCAGCATTACAGATCTCTGAGAGGTGTCAGCTGTGGCTCAGTTCATAGCACCCTCGCCTTTGAATCAGAGGGTTGTGGGTTCATGTCCCACTCCTGGAAACCAAGAACTGTGATTGTACTCAAAAGAGTTGCAATCTGTGACTGTTGATAACTCGAAAGAGTATTACAGATCTCTGCCTCCTAACTACTAACTCAGTGTTCCAGCTGACTCTCGTGTTCAGTCCTTAATCAAACTATGCCCATCACCTGTGTATCTTTAACAATATAAATCAACCAATAATTAACAGGTTCCCCTTTCTTTAAACAAAAGCTTAATAACATATTTAATAATTACAAAGCAATCAAAGAGAAAAAATGGTTTTCCATATTTCTCACAACTCATAACACAAGGCTCCCTTCTTCCAAGGCATCTAATAATTTCTTGGAGCAAGCATTCCTCTGTAAAACAGTCTGATAATTGGTGACTTGGGTTGACCCATTTTATTTTAGAGGTCTCTTTTCTCCCCAACATTCCTTTATGCTAGCATAGTCACCTAGCCTTTTCTCAGTGACACTCTTTGCCAAATGAACATTATCCCAAAGAGAATGGTTATCCACATAGCATTCAATGGACAAATATTTCTCAGGCTGCCACTTGTATAGGATTTCCTTCAGGATGTTAGACAAGTACAATTATAAGCATATCCAATGCTTCCACTAGAGCCAGTGTTTCTACAGCTAGGGTACTTTTGGTCACCCTTCTTACTTTCTTGGCTTCCTAGGCCAACAGATAAGATTTACCATTATCACCCACCAAGAATATGGTAAACCCAGCTATAGTCGAACATCCATCCAGGTGTTATAATCCCAGCTAAGGTTACCCCTGGACAAACCTGATCCCAGAGTGGAACTCAGCTTGATAGATCCTAACTTTTATTTTTGTTTTGTTTAGATACATGGAGAGTGGCTACTGAACAGAGGCATAGGAGTCAGCTGATGAACTTTTAACAAAAGAATAAAACACCTATTCAACAAGATAAGATGAACTATATTACAATACTCCTTCAACCACAACTGTGCCTTTACAGGTATATACAGATTTGTAAGGATAACACAAATTACAAAAGCTATCTTATACACTAATGCTCACAGTAAGTGCACAGTCCATGTAAACCTATGGCACCCTGTGGTCAGACACACCACACTCTGAAACCAAGTGACAGGTGCCATCTCAAACTGATGCTATGGATCTCTCAACTCTCCCCATACGCTTGTCACACTGTGAGCCAACCAGTCTCACTGAATTCCGCCCTTCACACAAGGGATTCTAATCTCCACTTCTCCAGGGCCTCACCTTGGAATCTTCTCCCAAACAGACGATTTCGCTCAGACACCTTCCACAAGGGTTCACCTCCAGGGTTTTGAACTCTCCTTCTGATGTTCCTCTTCCCTGGGTCACCACCGACACTCAAGCTGTCTTCCATGCACTCTCTCTCACCAACTCAGCCTTAACAGTACACCACTGCTTCACATTCCCACTGCAAAGAATTATAGACCTTCAGTTATCTCTTTGAGCCTTTGTGCAAGCTGTTCTCAATTTAAATCTGAAGCTTGGAGCCCTTCTCTCTGTCCCTCAATCTTAACTTCACTTAACAGGGCCTTTTCCCAGGTTCCTGTTCTTCCTTTAACTGGAAGGTCTTCATTGGACTCCCTTCTTTTGCTCCCTTGGGCTTTTGGGGTTTTTCTTAGCTTGGGACTTGCCATCTGTCCCCTTTTAGGCTGCTTCTGCTTCATAGCTATCTTCAAACCAACTGAACTCAAACAGCTTCCAAAACAAAACAAAAATATCTGGAAAAACTCAGCAGGTCTGGCAGCATCTGCGGAGAGGAACGCAGATGCTGCCAGACCTGCTGAGTTTTTCCAGGTATTTTTGTTTTTGTTTTGGATTTCCAGCATCCGCAGTTTATTGCTTTTAGCTTCCAAAACAAACTTTCTTCTTTTGTGTGTCTGTCTGTGGGAGGAACCTGCCTATCGGGCCCCCTGTTGCTAGGCAACAGCACTTCTTCCTACTCGTGTATTTACTTTCACTTTATAGGGGTCGTAAACATCTCATTTGAAATTCAAGCAGCCTTTTAAAGTGAAACTAAAACTTCATTTGACCTTTCTTAATACACAGATACAGAAATACAAATCAAATTTAAACTTTAAAGCTAAAACTCATTCCTAAAACGCACAAATAAAAGTATAACTTACTTAAGCTTTCTCTATTTCACTACATCATTACAAACTAACTTCTTTCCTATTTCATACTTCACCATCCAGCTTTGATAATGTCTTTCAGGTCATACAACGCTGGAAACTTGGGTGTGCTTTTCTCTGAATTTAACTTCTTCAATGTTTTATTTGCTCACAGAACCTCAACTGTAGCGTGTTTCATTATAGTACTAAGTTCCAATGCGTCATAGCAGGCATCAAGTCTTGTCTGAGGACATAGCCAGTTTAACTGTCCAATCAAGCTTCTTCATTGCTCTGTTTCCTCTTTGGAAAGATCATCTTTTTGTGAGGACCTGGCCCGATTTATTGAGATGCGATTAACACTTTCTAAGTATGATTGTTGATTCAAGGTTACTCCCGACATATTCTTTTTAATGTCTAACCTATAGTTAAAGGATCCCCAAAGCCTAACTTCCAATCTTAAATTTGTGAGCATTTCTACCAGTGGAACATTTCTGGGTCTGCTGTCACTTGAATTAAACCTACTTTCAGCAAGACAGACCAAACTGAGAAATACCATACCCTCATCACATCATTTAATCCATAAACATATTTGAATAATTTCCACAGCTTCCCTTCTACATCATGCATTTCTTTCTGTGGTTTCAAAAATACTTCTCTTTGAAATTTTCTACTCTGCAAAAATGGAACTTTTATATCGGTCATTCCCACAAATATGTGGCTAAAAGAGTGAAGAAAATCTTCAAGATCATTTTTCCTGCCGTGATCACCAAATCTCTCTTCAAAACC
Source organism: Cetorhinus maximus (assembly GCF_964194155.1). Classification (NCBI taxonomy): domain Eukaryota; kingdom Metazoa; phylum Chordata; class Chondrichthyes; order Lamniformes; family Cetorhinidae; genus Cetorhinus; species Cetorhinus maximus. Next base: position 74,055,664 of record NC_135887.1, on the reverse strand, counting down.
CGGAACTACTAGTCTTACTTTGTCTCATCAGTAAGTACTTTTTCCATACATATCCACCTGGCTGTCCCCTATCTGGCACTTCAGAGTAGACACCAAATTCTTTGCCATTGTCCAAATCTTATTGTTTTGCCTCTCTTATCAATTTATCTTACTTGTTTGTAGCCACCAAAATTTCCTGACCATTAGGGCTTCTAGTTCTAGTGGCATTCCTCGATTGTTTTACAATCTTTCTTCTAGTCAAACAATGGCCTCTGCTTGCCTGCCGATCTTTTTCTGGATTACTTCTACATGACCTTTCTCCCCTACAATCAGAGGTTCTGTTTCCAGTATGTGATCATTTCCTTGAGCCAGAGTCACTTCCAGATCAGCCAGGGAACTTGCACTGCATTTTCTAGCTTTCTGGAGTTATACCTCATTTTGCTAGTCCATAGATCTTGCCTCTTGTCCATCGTCTTGGACATTTAGTCAATTTTTGAATTCCCTGGTGGCTTTCCCTACTCTCCTTACAATGGTCACATCCATCCATTCATTGGATTTTTCTGGTATGTATATGTTACCCTAGTACCAACTTTTGACAGTTGTCCTTTGGGAAAAATAGCACTATCCTGTGCATTAGTATCACTGTCTATCATCACCCATCCCCTTATCTATCGTATTCTGCTCCTCCTGTCAAGCATGTCAGTATGTGGGGTACAGGGTGCCTCATCACCACCTACTAATTGGTCAGATTCTGCAAGTTTATAATCAATCCCAATTAACCTAGATGAATGTAACCTAATAGTTTGATTACCTTGTTTAAGAATTACTGTCTTCCACCCTATCACTTTTCCTGGACCTTTCCATTCTTTCTGACCCTCTTATAAACTTTAATCCTGGGGATTTAATATATCTCTGACAGGCTTATGCACTTCTGTACTCGCTGAATTTTCTGAGGCTTCTGCCTTAACAAATGCCCTTCTTCCTACAGAAAAGGCAGAACTAATTGTAGTCCCTTTCAAGGCCAGGGGATGATCATACAGCACAGAAGGTATTTTTGGACTTCTCCCACTGACTAACATATGAATTTTGGCCCCAACCATTTGAAGCAAATTTTCACATGGACTACCCATGCCAGGGCACATGTTAGCTTACAACTTGGTTGGTCAGCTAAGATCCTGTGAAGCATCTCATAATCACTGTGTGGTTTCTTGCCCAAATCCCATTACTGAAGGGACTTTCAGCTGCAGTGTTCATCACTACAATGCTCATGTTTCTGCACGTGTCTAAATTCGTCATTGGCAAATTCCCCACCGTTATCAGTTAGGAATTTAACCAGGGCCACCAGTCCAGTCCCTGTTCATTTTTCCATGCTTTTATCCACAATCCCTCTTTTGTCGTTACCATGTATTACGGTAGGCAGACTGAATCTTGTTGTCATGTCTATGAAATGTAAAGTGAAAATCTTTCTACCTTGTCCCACATCTTTAAATCCATACTACATTTAAGTCTCATGCTAATGGGAGACTTACAATTGGCTGTGATGGTGTCCTCTGACACTTATTGCGTAAATCTCATTTTTCACTAATCTCTTCAATAAGCTTTCTGTACTCATCTACCCCTACAATCTTTAGTAGGATTTTTAATCTGGGACAAGAGGGATAAGCAAATTGTCAATGTAACTTTAAGACAATTTGCTTTTTTCCTCTCAAATTCCTATCACATGATGCCATTAACACTTATTACATTCTGATTAGAGATGCTACATTTTATTAAAAGGATATAATAATGTCCTGATTGGGTAAATTGCAAATCTACTGACTTTCCAAAGTCATGTTCCATGTCTAATTTCATTTATGCCTTTTTCATGGATGGCTCGCTCAGCAGCAAGAGTATCTCACTAGATACTACATCTGTGCTAATAAAGTGGCTGTTCTACATGGAATCACCAATCTTTTCAGCGACCTCAATGTGTTATCATCCCCAAACCTGAAGTCGACATTCACATTTCCTGACCTTATTTCAAACCCTACTACTGAGTGAATCCAAATAATATTTCAATCAATCCATTCCAAAATCACTGTCCAAAAGGACACAATGAAACAAATCCACGATTAGTACACTCATTACTGGATTGAAGCTTCTTGTGACCAGTACAATTCCCTCAGACTAATCAATATCATTGTCATCTCCTTCCAATCCTTCTGTGCTGTGCATCACTTTGAATACTCTGTTGCTCCGATTTGAACAATTTACCAGAAAACGATACTTCTAATCGCACCTGCTGATAACTCCCTGGGCATTCCTGAGGTTTATTCTTCTGTTATCATTACCCCATTCCTGTCGTCTGCCAGATCTGCCAAAAAGGTCTCCAACCTTTTTTTAAATCTGTGATTCCTCTGTTGTATTGATGCCTGCACCCCATATCTGAACTGTCACGAAATGCCACGAATCCTCCATCTTTTGTGACACTGCCAAATATCCCATTTGTGCGATCAAGGCCGATGGTAATCACTGCTTTCCTAGGAATTTATTTTAAAGACTCAGTTGACTGATTCAAAAGCATGTCTCTTTCTGAGAATTTAACTCCAGTTAAAACCAGGAGCCTATCCACGTGCAACCTAACAATTTGAAAGCAAGCACTGAACCAGGAATTTCCAAATAGAATTTCTGCAATCTTGTATGTAGTCTGTTAAATTCCATGATACGTTCTTCTATGGAATAACCATCTGTCATTCTAAAGGCTGACCATGCCTCTTATGCATCTAACAGATCATCTTTCTTAGAAATTTTATCCATAAAACTTAATAAATTACCCAAACCTTCCTCTGTGTCCAACGGACAAGCCTCTAGTTCTGAAAATACTTTCCACCGATCCTGCTTTAGTTATTTTATTTTCCCTTCTGTAAGGACGTAACCCGCATCCATATATCTAATTCATTTTTCCACTGGTCATAAGGTTGAGATTCAATGAACATTTGTGGGAAAACATACCCTGACACTTTACACTTGATTTCAGCTATTCTTCTCAAAAGTAACTGATTACAATCTTGTGTCTGGAAAAAAAATGTTTAGTTTCTAATCTTCACTTTTAGGCAACTATCCTCTACTACCATGCTAAATGGATCGAAGTCAGATGGTGAAGTACGAAACAGAACCAATCATTTTCTTGTTAGTAGGTTTATTCACAGGATGCAGTTTAACAGATCTCTGCCTCCTAACTCAGCATTCCAGCTGACTCTCTTTATACTCTTTTGAGAAAACTAAAAACAATTAACCTAATTAATTAATGTACCACCCCTTTCTTTTGAAATGGGTTATCATACTCTTAGATCTTTTTTATGTTGCAGATTACTCAGAGTCTGAAGTGCTGTGGCAACATGCACATTATAGCCCAAAAGGTATGGACAGTGATGGTAGAAATTCTAACTTTCTTTCCATCACATAGCTGACAGAATCTCTCCTGGTCTTATCACCTGCCATTGGTGCGTGCTGGTGGGATTTGCAGGTTGATAATCAATCTGCCTGGCCACGTTACGAATACACCTTTCCTTGGCCCTTAAGTCCTGAGGTGGGACTTGAACCCAAGCTTCTGATTCAGAGGCAGGGATTCACAAGACCTCTGACTCTCTTTATATGTGTTCTCAGTCCTTAATCAAACAATGCCCATCAACCAATCATTAACATCTCTAACCAGGTATTTATGCCCTCTTTTCAAAAAAAGTGAACATCTCAGCACTCTTCTCCAAAACCCAATCAATATCTTTCAAGGTAGGATGCCCAGACATTTGTCACCAATATAAATCCATCCAAAACCAGAACTATGAGATTCGACCACATAAGGGAGAAAGATATTCTTTTGCAAGGTTCAAGAAAAAAAACGTAGGTTCTCCCACAGATCAAACATTTAAGCCTAATTCCTGTATCTACCGAAATATGTCCCAGAACAACGGAGGCATGCCATTTTAGATTTAATGAGCCAGATTCATTTACAGCCTGATGAGGCATAAACATTTATCTAATGATTATAATATGGTTGAGGTCAACATATTTGAAAGGAAGAAATGTGAAACAACTACTAAGATTTTAGATTTCACAAACTTAGGGTTGTACAGGTAATTTGATGGATGCTTTGATGAACAAATAGGAGAGAAAGAAACCATTTACACTGGTTGGGGAGTCTAAGATGAGGAGTCAGAAATCAGAGCCAGAACTTTACAGAGTGAAATTAACAAACACTTCTACACACAAAAGATGGTAAAAGATTGGAAAACACTTCCGCAAACGGCAATTGGCGGTAGATCAATTGTTAATTTCAAATCTGAGATTGCTAGATTTTTGTTAACCAAAGGAATTTAGGGATACGAGGCAAAGGTGGGAATATGGAACTAGGTCACAGGCCACCCATGATCTCATCGAACAGAACAGATTCCAGGGGCTAAATGATGTACTTCCTTTCCTACATACTATATCCACATCTGGTTTCTGGATCGTTGGAGACCGGACATACAACCCAAGATGCACATTGGGAACCTGAGGAAGTCCCGATGCGCTGACCTCCGTGAGAATTACCCGGGAAGTTTGAACTTCTGATGGGCAATGGTCCCTACTCCCCAGGACCCTCCATGATTGTCTCAGACTCTGAAGTAGGAGACTCACTCACTCATTCATCCATTCACTAGCATCCACACTGGACCTTTAAACTTGCCGTACGGCAGCTAATGCAGTAAAAAAGGGGCATGTCCTGTCTACCCCACCACGCTACAGCTCTGCAATGGTTTCTTCAAAGGATGTGCGCTCCACACTTTTGGAGAAGCCAGGCTTGGAACACCACCTGGCAAGAAAAGCGGAGCAGCATTGGGACATGGAAATGTTCGCGTGAAGCAGCAATCCGATGATGACATACAGTAATGACTTCAGGAGACTTTTCCCGCCTGACATCAAGATGATGGTTATCATTGGAAACCTCCAAGGTCATGCATCATATTGTGCCTTAAGCCCAGCAACCCACTACAAGTAATACCACATGATTTGAAAGTTCGATAGTCAGGAAACTATGCCACAGGCATCCAGAACTGAACATCTATGACGGATATGTGTGGGTCCCAACTGTGGTTTATTTTGACTGATTGAAAATTGCAGCTTTGTTCTCACCAAGGTATTAGAACTTTTGACTAATATTTAGAGCATTTTGGGGGTTGAGCCCTTGACAGACAAATGCCTTGCTGTAACTTCCTTTCTCTGTGAAATTGGAGCAATACGGAGTTCAAATACATTTTTCTGTGAAAATGTCACATATCAATGTGGTAGAGCTCCAAATGGGGACTTTGGTACAGTAACACTGGGAATCCTGAGGTTAAGGAAAATTTATCAGGTCCATGGTGGGAGTTCTGGATTATGGCAGAATTAGGAAGAGTAAAAGCATGCAGTTACAGTGAGCTGGAAGTATTATGTGCAAAAATACTTGGCTTGGTGACAGGTGTATTCCTTATCCTCTCATATTTGGAAGATCCAAGATCTCTTCAAAATCTAATTGAGTCTCATAACAGCTTTCATGTTGAAGGACTTTAATTGTTAAAAATAGTTGGATCAATGATCAAATGATACAGATTCATGTCATTTATGGTTGATGTTCTGTCCATAATAAAACCGTAGTGCAAATCAAATAATGCCCATTTTGGCTGTACCAATAATAGTACATAGGATTACAACATGAAAACAGTCCATTCAGCCCAACAAGTCCATATTGGTGTTTATCCTCCACGAGCTGTCAGTTGAATCCCATGTGCCTGATCTGTTCCCATAATCCCTTTATTTTCTTTTTCTTCAACTACCAATCTACTACACTTTTCTTAACAGTTGACATGGTCTGTACTTAATTCACAATCTCCGATACTGCAATGTACAGCTTCAAAACATGATATCTATAAAAAATTTCTCCTGCTCTCTCCTAAATCTCTCTCATTTAATTTCAATATCCGTGTCTTATTTCTAAATTCCTCAACCACTGGAAACAATCTACTTCTATGAACTCTGTTCCAGCCCATAACTTCAAACACCTCCATCAAATCAGCTCATAATCTTCTCTGTTCTAGTGAAAATAGATTCTGAAGATGAGGAGGTTAAAGTGTGACCAGATTATGATCCTAATAATTGCTTTAGCCAAAGTCTTTTCTTTCCCCCCCGCCACCCCATATGTGCGACTCTCCACCCCTGGAAATTCAGGATTTTTGTCACTGTGGCTTGGTGACAATTGAACCAAATTTATAAATTTGAGAGAATGAAAATTGCTGTGAGCTGACAATTTTAGAGAAGTTATTGAGGAGACAGCCAAATGCGGTTTTTGAGTAATGGCAATTGCAATGAGGGGTTCCAATATAGACCATTACAACATGATGCATTTGGCAGGAGCAATTCCAAACATGTTGGGGTGCATGTTCTCGGGTGCGGAGTATGGACCCGAGGACCATAATTTAGCAATCATTAAAAAGGTCCATGGTCAAAGTTGCAAGGCTGTTACAAAAGAAAATAGGGTGATGGGTTGTGTAGTAAAGACAAGAAAACATAGGTACATTTCTTTCCTTGGGTTGGCCACATCTACAACATGATGTCTAGTTTTGGTCTACTCATATGGTGGGGGGTTATCAAGTCCTAGAAAAAGTTGCAGAGGAGGATCACTTGACTTCCAAGTTTAAGGGACATCAGCTATCAGGGTAGACTTAAAGAACTGACACTTCACAAGGTATATGTAAACTTTGAGGGTATACAATTTAGGTCTTTAAAAAATGGAATTGTTAAGGTTTTGTCCACATAAATTGGCTAGAAAGGCAGGGCAAGACTTGGGGCACCAGTATAAGCTACCAAAATATTTGGTTAGGCTAGATGCTTGGAAGTACTTCTTTTTACACAGCAGTCAACAGCATTTAGTGAGTGCACTTTGTTGCAGATGCTCAAAAGGGAGCTCTACCAGTTTCTACTACTTGTATGACATCAAGTTATAAGAGGTAGGTGGAACTTGTGCATCAGTTACTGTGATCTCCTAGAGTTTGCTTAATTGCTTTTGGGGCACGAAGAGGAATTTCCCAGAGCTTCCCCCACCAACCCCATCCCAAAATAGCCTACTGTTCTTTGTTTATTTCCAGGAGATTATATGAATGTGGAGGGAGAGGTGGGAGAGATGGAACTGATGGTTAATATAGGTTGCAACATGTCAGATGGGACATGTTAATCTTTTTTGATGGATCAGTTAATTTTTTTCTGACATTTGTTTTTATATGTTTTGTATGCTTACTTTCAGCCAGTGAGGCCTGAAACCTCTTTGCTTTACCACCTCTCACTCCTCCTTTAAGACGCTGAAAGGTACCTCTTTGACCAAGCTTTTAGCCACCCATCCTAATATCTCCTCCTTGGGTTTTGTGAATTTTTGTCTAATTGCTCTCCTGTGACATTTACTCTTATTATACTCCTACTACTATAACTACTACTATTATAGGCACTATATAAATACAAGTTGTTGTTTTGATGAAGTAAACCTAGAAAAACAGGTCACTGAGTTGGCAACCACTGGGCTTGATTTTAGGAGAGTCATCAAATAAATGAAGGGGGAGAAGAGTTGTTTATGCAGAAGGTTGTTAGGTCATGAAATGTCTTACCAAAAATAGCAATAGAAATAAAATATACAACAGCTTTTAAAAGGGCAATGGATAAATGTTATAAATAGCTCTTTTAGAGAGCCAGCATAGGTGTATGGGCCAAACTGGCCTCCCACTGATACAAACAGAATTGTAGGTTTGGTCACTTATTGAAGCTGGACCTGAAATCTAAAGCCAAATTCATGAGATTGCAAATTATAAATGGTTAATGTAAGGATGCATCTCAGATTTCCATCTTATATTTTTATTTACAACAGGATAAAGAATGATTGTTCTGATGGCAAACATACCTCAGTACCTTCAATTAGTAAATAGGTTCATTAAGGAAGTTATGCAGCTTTGCAGCAACATATCCGATTAAAAATCTGAAAATAAACACTGTGCAATTGTCCTTGTTTAACAGTAACTTAAGCGCTCAGAATTAGCAAAAATGATTTAGCTTTTTTAAGCAATACTTACTACATAGAATTCCAAACTTGCAAATGTTGAATCAACCACTTGGAAAACTTTCCCTGCCCTGGGGAAATCAGACACAATACAGAGCTAAAAAATAGAGCGTCTATAATGAAATATGCATATCACCAAAGCAGTTGGATCCGGGACAGTGCAGCCAGTGTCTGAAACACATCCAAGGTACCAGGGTCTAACACAGAACAGAGGAATAGATTGTACCTTCTTCGATCAAAGTAGGAAAGCTAAACGAGTTGTGTAGGTTTTCCTTTTATTTTTAAAAATTGATTAGTATGAATGGAGTTGGTTTTATTTCTCATTTTGCAATTAATTCTTGTTGCCTGTAAGCATAGTGGCGTGAAAGGGCACCTGTTGACGTAAACAGGTACAAATCCCAATGTCTGGTTTATTTTACTTCTGATCGTCAGTCTGGTCAGAAAGTGGCTGGTTGCTTATTTTAAACAAAGACAAGACATTAAATTATGACGGGTTTAAACTCACACCTCTATAATTCCAGATTATTTTACTCATGTTCAACCTCAAACAGGATTGTTATATGGACCTGACTCAGAGTTAGTGTGTCAACGCTTTAGTGGCTAAAAGCTGATGGTTCAATATTTATTATCTACACTTCTGACAACTCAAATATATTTGGTAAAATTGTTTATACTTCGATTCCTGATATTACAATGGACTAATATATCATACAGTATACATAACCTACACTAAATGGAAAGATGTAGCTTGTATCTCCTGTTGCAAGACTTAGATTTTTTAAATCCCTTAACATGTAGTTAGGTTGGTTAAAAATATCTCCAACTTCTTAGACCTGGAGAATTTTACAAAATTAAACTTGTTCAACAATTGAATACTTTACAGATTACACCCCGCGCCAATCAGTAACGTAGCTGTGGCGATTACAGCAGTGTTAACTCATATCCCATTGATTTTAGTGGAAGGGTAGAACTATGACAATTAGCTATTTAAATTTTTCAATGATTGTCTCTTGTGGATCAGTGAAGAAGTCCCAGCAAATTGAAGCGTGGCAAATGTAATGGCATAACTCTTGCACTATAATTTCCACACCATAATAATGGCATACCTCACAGATGCACTATTATTTAGACACAAATTAGCAGCAAATTCAGGCCCAAATGTTCAGATGAGGGCATGATGATTTTCAGCTATAAAGGTCACCTACCCAGTCCATCACAATCTTCTAATAATGTTAGCAGTATTTGCCAGTTGAGCACATGTCTAAGGTGACATGTTCCTGCTCATTTTAAAATGGGTTAATACCTCTACTAGTAGTAGTAGATAGCTTCATTTATTTGTACTGCAACACTAGGGTGAGTATTTCCTGAACATCCTCAGAGGAGGAAACCTATCCAGTGAATTGCTGGAAATTGGAGTTTACCTTTAGTGGGAGAAACTGAATTGTGTTCTATTAATATGTTTTTGTTCAATGCTCAAAATTTAACTGATTAGATGGTGTTACAACTGTCCATACTAAGGGTTGAGTACAGAGTTTTGGTTTCAGTTTAAGATGAATTGGGGGTTGTTTACTTTTGGTTTGGTTTAATATGTGTGTGTGTGTTTACAAACCATGCTTGAACTTTTGACCCAGCTGAGAGTCTTTTAGAAGCAAGAAACCCCTGAGGTTGCTATGGAGAAAATTACTGAGGGTGGAGCTATGCTCTAAAAGGAAAACTGGTGGGCTTAGGTTTTTTTTTTAGGAAAAAAAAGTGTAAGAGAAGCTGGCCTAGAGGCTGCAGCCCATCCAGTCTGTTGTGTGTAATCAGAGAACTCAGTTATGTGTGTTTAGAGAGAAACAGAGGATGTTCTAGAGAATTGGGTTTGTTTTGTTCAAGTTTGTATAGTAAAGGTTCTTTTGGTGTTTCAATTTAATCTTGGAGTCCTGCACTCATTTCCTTACCCTTACATTCATTAAATGATTATGATCTATCAAGCCAGATCCTAACAAGTATCAGGCTTGCCCAGTATTCTCAACTGGAATCATAACAATGGACCTTATTTTGGTGCTTTATTTGTGATGGGGGGTTTTATTTAAGGTAAAGGCTTGCAAATTAATAAAGCAATACTGTTTTTCAAATATTTATTCTAGTAGTAAATACAAGATGCCTGATAGTGATTGTTCCCCCAGCAACCATCACCCAATGTGAGGCTCAAAACCAGGACCCTGGGATTATGAGTCCCATTAACAACCAACTGAGCTAGCCAGAGCGTGTAGGAAATCCCTGCACTTGTTCAAATAAATGCAACCTTTTGCTAAAGCAGGAAAGGTGACACTGGGTCTAAACACAGTTCTAAATGTGACCCTTAAATATTTCAAAATCACTCGACACCCTGCCACCTGCTGACCCGAAGTGCGTCAGGAATCTGCGCTTAGCCTATGCGCAACTGTTCTTACGCCTTTCCGGTCAGCTAGCAGGAGTTAGTGATCTTTATATTGGTTGGCTATTTTCACCTGAATATAGACGAAGCAAATAAAAATTACTATCCACAGTGCAATACGTTTAGAAGGTATAAATATGATTACCATGGATAGAATCTACAGAATAAAACTAGCCTCAGAGAAGCAATATAAATAGAGGGTGCAAGAAGTTCATTAGTGAGGTGTGCATGTGTGTTCATGTGCACGTATGTGTATGTGTGTGTACATGTGGGCATACGTGTACATTTGCGAACAAGCATACATATGCACATATGTGTTGAGTGAGTGTGTGAGACAGCACGTATGAGCATGAGAGAATGAGCACGTGCGCGCAAGTGGACTGCGAGTGCATGAGAGTGGGGGCAAGGGTGCACATACACATGTATGCAAGTGAGAGTGTGATACATTAAGCCTAGAGTTAAAGGATGTCAAGGCCTTGGAGAGAGCGCAGAGGGGATTTACTAGAACAGCACCAAGGATGAAGGACTTCAATTACTTGGAGAGCCTGGAGCAGCCAAGGTTGTTGTTCTTAGAGAAAGTCAAGGGGAAATTTAAAATTAAAATTCATGAAGGTTTTGATAAGAGTTCAAAGGGAGAAAGCGTTTCCAATGGCAGTTGTATCAGTAAACAGAGGATAAAGATGTAGGATAATTGGCAAAAGTGCGGATGGGGGGGGTTCAGGGGCGGGATTGCAGATTTGCTATTGGAAGATGAGAAATTATTTTACACAGCAGATTATGACGATCTCAAATTCACTGACTGTGCTGAAAGCATAATAAGCAACAATGTTCATATTTAAGTTTTATTTATTTACATATATAAGTTTTAAAAAGAAAAATTTTCAAGGTTATGGATGAAGTGCAGAGGAGTGGGGCTAATTACATACTTCTTTCGACGAGCCGGCACAGGCGCAATGGTCTCCATGCTGTGCTGTCTGGTTCTATAATTTAACTGTTACCTAATTTCTCCCTATTGCAACCCAAAAGCACATATTGGCCCAGATCTTCTGGTTTCTGGATAGTCAGAGACTGGATGTGCCCTTTGGGCGTCTAGACGAGGTTGGAGCTTCTTCTTCCAGAGTTCTCTTACTTCTCCAATCATGTGATCTGACATTATTACATTAGCATTGTATATGCTTTTGATGTTAACCCTTCATTGTAAATCTCCTCCCTCTCTCTCTCCCCCCGGCAAGCCTTTACCCTCAACATATTTACATTCTCCTACGTCTTCTCCCAAAGTTTCAGACTTCACAGGGTTAGCCTGAGTTGCCTTGACTAATTCTGCCTGATCTCGTTCTGGTCCCTTTCTGAGGTCATGGACATTCCATACTCTCCCTTCTGTTGGTGTGTGTGTTCTTCTCTTGGGTTGCTGTAGAGCTGTCTCTTATTATTTCTTCTTTCTCTTCAGAATCTTCGCAGTAAGCCCAAGTTTCTATTGGCTTTCTCTCCAAGGATATTAAGGCTCTGTGGTTTCTCCTTATGATACCCTGGTCTGATTCAATCCTGTATGATCTTGGTTGTGGAGTTTTTTCAATGATTGTGCCTTCCTTCTGTTGGTTTCACACCCATACTCTCTCCCCAGGCTTCAGCATTGGTACCTCTCATACTCTACTTCTGATCAAAATTCCAAGCCTGGTTACTTCTGTTCTTCTCGTGCTGTTTTACCCCTCTAGTGGCCATTTGTGGTGATATGGGTTTGAGTTTTTGTTCTAGAGATGGAAGCTGTGTTCTCAATCTCCTACACATTAGTAACTCTGATGGTGAGAACTCATTTTATAGTGGTGAATTATGATAACACAAAAGAGCTAAAGTCTTCGTTTTTCTTCAATGAATCAACTGTGCTTCCAGTGACTTGTGCTATGTGAGCTGGAAACTTGATCATGGTTTGGCGAACTCACATTTTTCATTCAATGCTAGTACTGCATCCTGTAAGATTCTCAGTACTGCTCTGACTCTGCGATCATGCTCTTCCTTTGGAGAACCATGTATGAGTATGTCATCCATGTGACATATTATTCCTTCTATACCTTTTAGCGTGTGAGCTATTGTTCCCAAGAAAATTTCTGGAGCGGATGCTATTCCAAAGGGAAACCTACTGAAACAATAATGACTGAATGACATTATAAATGCGGTCAGCAATCTGGATTCTTTGTCCAGAGACAACTGCCAAAATCCACTGTTCACATACAATTCTAGTATGGAAAGGCTCTCACCCACTGAGTGGATCTCATGTTCCACTGATTTGTTTAGTCAAATTAAATCCACACACATTCTTACAGTGCCACTTGGCTTTGGATTATCAGATCAGCCATGATCTCAATGAATGGCAGAGCAGACTCAATGGGCCGAATGGTCTACTTCTGCTCCTACGTCTAATGGTCTATGGTCTCAAGCCTGTTCGACAATTGCAAAGTCTAAGACTCCTCCACTACTGTCTGCTTGGTTCCATTACCTGCCCCTCTCACGGTCACATCCTCCTGTCCCTCACTGCTGACCAAATCAGATGACCCTATTCTAAGAGGCGTAACCATCCTCTAGAACAAAGTGTCCAGGTTGGTCCCAAAGGTCAGCTTGATGTTATCCCATACGCATTTCATGAGTCAGCTAGAGGTGGTAGCTGTTTTCTCTATGTTTGTATCAAGTTCTACATCAAGAATAGACCGTCACTATTGACCCAGGTAACAGAATTTGCTAACCACTTCCAGCAGGGTGTTATTTATGGGTTTCAGAGTTTTGAATTTCTTTCTACTCATTATTATAGAATTAGATAATTTATTTTGATAATTAAGACTGGCTGAAGATTGTTGCAAATGCTTCAGCCTTATCTTTTGCACTGATGTGTTATCAAGGACGGGGATATTTGTGCAGCATCCTCCTCCGGTGGGGTGTTTAATTGGCCACCACCATGACTGGATGTGGCAGGACTGCAGAGTTTAGATCTGATCCATTGGTTGTGGAGTCTCTAGCTCTGCCCATCACTTGCTGCTTATGGGGTTTGGCATGCAAGTAGACCTGTGTTGTAGCTTCACCAGGTTGACACCTCATTTTTAGGTATGCTTGCTGCTGCTCCTGGCATGCCTTCCTAAACTCTTCATTAAACCAGGGTTGATCCCTGGCTTGGTGGTAGTGGTAGAGCGGGGGATATGACAGACCATGAGGTTAAAAATTGTGGCTGAGTACAATTCTGCTGCTGGTGGCCCACAGTGCCTCATGGTCGCCCAGTCGAGTTGCTAAATCCATTCAAAATCTATGGTGGTGGTGCCACACAACACAATGGCGGGTATCCACAATGTGGAGATGGGACTTCTCCTCAACGGCTGTGCAGTGGTCACTCCTACCGAAACGGTCATGGACAGATGCATCTGCAGCAGGCAGGCTGGTGAGGATGAGGTCAAGTATGTTTTTCTCACCACCTCACCACCTGCTGCAGACCCAGTCTAGCAGCTATGTCCTTTAGAACTTGGCCAGCTCGGTCAGTAGTGGTGTCACTGCACCAATCTTGATGATGGACATTGAAGTTCCCCACCCAGAGTACATTCTGCACCCTTTATACCTTCAGTGCTTCCTCCTAGTGGTGTTCAACATGGAGCAGTGCTGATTCATCAGCTGATGGGTGTGGGGGGAGGGGGTTGGTGATGATGGCTTCTGGGACATTTTCTGTAAGGCATGATTCCAAGAGTATGAGCACATCAGGCTGTTGCTCAACTAGTCTGTGAAACAGCTCTCCCAATTTCGGCACAAGCCCCCAGAGTCCCAGAGACTTTGCAGGGTCGACAGGGCTGAGTGTGTCATTGGCATTTCTGGTGCCTAGGTCGATGCTGGGTATTCCGTCCGCTTTCATTCCTTATTAACTTTCTAGCATCCATATCATGCACAATCTCGAAGAGGTTTCTCCTGAATTCCTTATTGGATTTATTAGTGATTCTTATACTTTAAGGCCTCTAGTTTTGGATACCACGAGTAGTGGAAACTTCATCTCTCTTCTCCAGATGTACCCTATTGAAATAATTTATTTTCATAATATTAACAACCTCTCAATTTTTTGAACTGGTAGGTTTTTCCTGGTCAATTCTGGTGTTATCCTTGAAAATTCATTTTGCACTTTCTCCAGTGCTTCGACATCCTTTTGGCAATATGAAGACCACCACCATCTACAGTACTCTAAATGTGTGTGTCCCAACCAATATTCTATATAGTTTATGTGTGTGGCCCAACCAATATTCTATATAGTTTACAGAGTAATGTATACTGAGGCTTGAGAATGAGTCTACTAAGCAGTCTCTTCAGCAGGGGACATGGGGAATCCAAAACGTGGAAAGAAAACATTAGTTAAAAATGAAGAACGCACAACGCATGCCAATGGTTTTTGCAGAATACCGAAGAGGTACACATTGATGATTAATCTTTGCATAACTATGGAATGGAAGAATTTATGTTACTGATCAAACTAGTTTGTGCCAGCGCAAACAGGATTTAGTGTTGG
Source organism: Cetorhinus maximus (assembly GCF_964194155.1). NCBI lineage: Eukaryota > Metazoa > Chordata > Chondrichthyes > Lamniformes > Cetorhinidae > Cetorhinus > Cetorhinus maximus. Next base: position 74,040,649 of record NC_135887.1, on the reverse strand, counting down.
AGCCTCTTTTCAAACAGCAAAGCTGTAATGTTTACTTAAAATCTGATTATTTAAAATATGAACTACAGTATCCAAGTATATAATTTCACTTCCAAATGTACAGCATGACAAATTAGTAGTTTGTTTACAGCTGGTCTAAAAGTATCCCAAATACTTTTATACTCACCTTTGTTCAAGTCAAATCAAATAAAGAAATCCTAAAATACAGACTTAAGGCATGAAACCAAAAGGTGTCTGTTTAATAGCTATTAATTCCTTTATTTACAAAGCACAAGTTTTTTTAAAAATGATAAATTAGGAAACAATTTATAATGTAACAAGTGTGCAGGAACCTAATCCACATGGTTGAAGAGACCAATGGGGAGGATGGGAAAAAGAGGAGACATGGCAAAACCAAAGAGAAATTGCACCCAAATAACAAGAAATTGTACGAGTACCCATAAATTAGATTAAAGAAAAACCAAAAAACAGTAGTTAACAAAGACGGGAAAACTCCAAAAACATGATCACCATCATTTCAAAATCATTTTTGCTCATTCATTTCACCCGAAGTAAAACAAATGGTTCATATAAAATCTTGCACTTGAGGAAAACCCTGAATTCTAAGTGGCAATAATGAAATTGAGGCATGTTGATAATAGACACCAGTGCTTGCTTTAGCCCTCTGGGTTGTCTTATGTCAAAACAAATCAGCAACACAACACATACTCCTCAATTAAAGTGCCTATGTATGTAACACTGGAGTTTATTACTGCTTAAATAAAATAGTATCTCTGATGTCTAATTTTTTAAGTCCTAAGAATTTAACCTCTGAATACCTAAGAAACAAAATACTCAAATACAAATGTAGACATGAAACACTTGAAAAAGTTTACTTCACTGATTACCCTCATTTCAAAAACTTTCCCTAGTAAAACAAGTGCCTTTTCTCAGTAGGGTCATTTAAAAAAAATTATTCATTCCTGGGATATGGGTGTCACTAGCAAGGTCAGCATTTCTTGCCCATTCCTAACTGCTTGAGAAGATGGCAGCAAGTTGTCTTATCGAACTTCTGCAGTCGTGAGGTATAAGTACACTCACATTGCTGTTAGGTTGGGAGTTCCAGGATTGTGGCCTAGTGACTATGAAAGACCAATGACATATTTCCAAATCAGGATGGTGTGTGACCTAGAAGGGAACTTGCAGGTGATGGGTGTCCCCAAGTACCTGCTGCCCTTGCTCTTCCAGGTGGTAGTCGTCGTGAGTTTGGAAGGAGCTCTGGAAGGAACCTCAGTAAGCTTCTGCAGTGCATTTTGTAGACTGGACATGGTAGCCACTGTGTGTAGGTGGCGCAGGAAGTGAATGCTTAAGGTAGTGGATGGGGCACCAATCAAGCAGGTTGTTTTGTCCTGGATGGTGTCAAACTTACGTTGTTGGAGCTTCGCTGATCCAAACAAGGAGTATTCCATCACACTCCTGACAGCCTCAGGTGGCGAGTTACTCACTACAGAATTCCCAGCCTCTGGTTAAACTCCTAATGGTCAGTTAGTGAAGGTGGAAACCAGAAGTCAATCTTTACACATGTTTTAGATTTATTCACAAATGTACAGTTACAACTACAAATGTATAGCTCCTAACTCTACAGTCCAACACCAGTGCCAACAGATGACCCATTACATTAACTCAAGTAATTATCCAATGAATGCCAACCACCTGTATACACTTAACCTTAATTTATAAAGTTACTACCCATGACCTGTTCTTGGAGCCAGAGGATTTATGTAGCTGGTCCAATTATGGATCTGGGTGACAATGGTAAAGCTACAATTGGTTTCCATACCCATATTTTAGGGGTGTGAGTCAGCATATTTGGTAAAGGAATGCAGAAAATTTGGGTGAGGCATGAACAGAATTCCCAGGAAACACCATTTTTTTTGGAGGCAAGATATACTTTTTGCCGTTATCTACCAAGAACCTTGCCTGTGACAGGAAAGAAAGGACAGGCAAATTTTAACAGATAAAAGCAGATACTGCATTGAAACAACATTACAAGAAGAATTTTAAAGACACTTCAGAAGATAGTGGCATCAGTATATACATGCAATTCAGACAATTATACTATAGTTTCAAATTTACTGGTTGTTGCCAACAAACAACCAAGAGTAGATTAGAACAGACTCCTGCCAGTGGTAAGGCATTATGAAGAAATACCTCATATGAAAGTTATTTACAAAGGATTAGCTTAACAAGTATTTATTATAGCACCTTTAATATAACACTCCATAGAGCTTCACATGAGCATTTCAAAATAAAATCTGACATCAAGCCACATAAGATATTAAGGCAGATGACCAAAAGCTTGGTCAAAAAGGTAGGTGTTAAGGAGCATCTTAAAAGGAGGAAAGAGAGGCGGATATGTGGAGGGAAGCTCATCAAGGTCAAATATGACACCAAGGTTGCAAACAATCTGGTTCAGCCTCAGACTGTTGCCAGAGAATTGGATGAAGTCAGAGGCTAGGGAATGAGGGTTTTGGAGGAAGTTTCTGCTCATCAAGAACTGCATGTCAGACAGTCTGATGACCTAGAGACAGTAGAGCGTTGAGTACTAAGTGTTACAACCTTTTTATTATTTTATCCTGTTGGCATCAAATAGAATTTTACTGTAAATGTGTAACTATAATTATAATGATTAACTTGTTTCAGAAAATTAAAATTGTTTAATGGATTTCACTTAAAATATGGATTGACAGCATGATGTTTTATTTGTTCATTGATGAAAGAGATTTTATGAAGGCAAAGGATAAATTCAGGAGCTAAAAGCAATTGTCAGTCACTGTTTTATCTTGGGCACACAACAATCTTACCTAGAACCCAATAATTTAAATATGGGGAGTTGGAACCTGTCCATGGGAATGATCCAAGGTATGGAGGCCAAATTAATCTAGAGCAGGGGTACAACATTTCAAAAATGTAACAATGGTAGGAAGCAGGTTGGATTAATTGTAACCTAAAACAAAATTTAAAACAATCTAACAGCTTTACTGTAAAAAAGGAAAAAATTCTTGAAGAGCAAAGTAGACAAATTACAGTTAGTTTGTACAACTGCCAAAGAGAATGCCAAAAAAGATCAGTTTCAACTAAAGCTGAACTGTGAAAAGCAATAGCACAATAGATATGGAGAAAGAATTAATGTGAATTTAATCCAACAAGAATAGGCACCATCAATACCTGTATTCAAGCTTTTGCAATATTAGCAGGCCATCAAAGATGCTATAAAGATGTTTAACCTGAATTACTTTCACCTAATAGTAAAGCAATCGCAGCTTTTTCAGCAGATCTGTTGGACAGTACTGTAAAATATGCCATTCCTGATGCTCATGACTTAATGCCTGAAATATACAATCAAATGTATAAGAAATGGGGAGGGAGGGAAGAGAAACTTCACAGAACTCGCCATAAAACTAGGAGATATTTTAAAGGGAAAATTTTCTGAAATTCTAGATTATCTAAGAATATGGATGCTTGACCATGAATGTGACTGAGGCAGTTGGACAAATAAATAGTTCTCACAACCATCAAGGGTCCCAATGATTGAATGGATGATCAGATTCTTCCCATCAGTTAATCAGAGGAACAAACACAGATACACACTGGTGGTGTGCCTCCACAGAAGGAAATCGAGAAGGTGCACCACAAAAGTAAAACAAAATAATGCAGTGACACCAGAGATCTCAGGTGCTCTAAATACTAAAATGGGCAATGTATAAACAATTCACCAGACGTGGATCCAGGTACCTATCAGAAAGTCCAAACATGGTTAAAGGCACAAAACTGTAGGATGTGCAATACCACCAGAAACAAGGAATATGATCACACAGTTACATAAATATACATAGCCAATTTAACACTGTACAGGAATAGGAACTAAAGAGCTCTGATAGATCATGGTACTGCAGGTGTACCAGACAGATTTACTAAAGGTCACTCAATTTATACTATCTGCAGAACATGGAGGTAAAATGTAAAAGGCACCACTACTTTTGGCTTAGCATGGTCAAAGACATGGTGGAATTTTGTTAAGACCTGTGACCAATGTCAATATATGAGTAAACCAAGGGAATACAACAAATCTCCTGCTATCTGTGCCTCTTTTCAAAAGGGTGGGCATTGATATCACAGGTTCAATGCTTAATACATCAGGAAAAGAGTACTTATTAATCATGGTAAACTTCGGATCTAAGTGTTCAAATACAATAGCTCTTGCATTATATACATTGCAGCTAACACATTTGGGCACCCAAAACGATTCTGCCTGATGAGTTATTCACACAATTATAACAAGAGGCACAAACAAAATAACTTTTATCCAAACAGTTTTAAAAGCACCATGGCTCGCACACTACACTAAACCAAGTTAAAATAACTAAGGGCGGACATAAAACATTATCTTATTGTAACTTGCATACAGGAAGGTATCCCAAGAATCCAGGATTTGCAACATACAAATTACAATACAGAGGCTATACAATGACACTATACAATGACTGCCAACAATACTCAAAGGCATGACTAGGGAAGGCAGAAACATAATGAAGATGGAGTAGGTGCTAAATTTAACAGTTAACGTCAATAGGTTGGCTAAACTTAGACAAGAGAATCTAAACTGTGCATCAGACAGTCATGAAAGCTGGTACAACCGCAAAGCTCAGCATTGGGACTACCAGATACGCCAGTGTGTTGGCGTTGCTATCTACAAGATGTAACAAGTTAGATGCTCATTAGGCAGTTCCATTCATAGTGGTAAAAATGCCTAGCAAGCAAAGTTATACAATAAAAATACGGTGCAAACTTGAGAGGCTGTAAGGCTCGTTTCAGTGCTGCAACATGCTCTAATTCTATTACCTGTGGACTGGTCAACTGTGGTAGAAGCTGTGGTACAATCTGCTGTTGCTGCTGTGGCGGTACCTGCTGTTGTACTGGCAGTTTGCCTTCATGATGTTCCTGTTTTACCATCAAATCTTTCCTCAACTGTTCAACCACTTTTTTCTGAAAAAAAGAACAATTCTCAGATTTAATCTGCATATCAGAAATGTAAAACACTTTATTCATGCTAGTCTATTACATTCCTTTATTTGGGCTTATTATGAGGAATATGTATGAAACAGAAAATTCTCCATAATCTTAAGCTACTCAAGTTCTGTGCAGCATTGGTGTATACAAGAAAGCACAGAATGACAAAAGAGCCAACATGTCACTCATACACTACTCCAAAGAGTAGCTGTATGCAGGCTTATGCTGAAGAATTGCCCACACAATGGGGTATAAAATCAGTCTTGGAGAGTGATCGCGAATCAGTGGCCCATTTTGCACTCTGCCTGATTTTCTTACCTTCACTACATGGAAAGAATGGCCCACCACTTCGCTGTACTTCAGCATATGGTGGTGGAGACAAAACTTTGGAGCCAGGTGAAAGATTTGATGGTGCGAATAGCACACTGTGTTTATTGGGGTTGAATGAGTTAAGGGCGAATGGTCTTACTCATTTATATTATGTCACCTGGTAACCTTATAAACGGACACCAAACAGAAGGAATTGGTTTCACCACGTGAACAGTGACACAAAAAAGTTAACCCCTTGCTGCTCTTATGTGCTTCTCAATGATTAATTCATTAGCAGCAAAGTAGTTGTTTATCTGGCCTTTGCTCAGTGAACAGGCCAGGATACAAGTGATGGGAGCCCACCCAAGAAGAATTTTTTTTAAAAGAACTACTGATGGAAAATCCTACACTATCAAAATAATTCGGAGTGTAACTTGTTCCTTTATCCCCAGTGTCTTAACAAGTAAACAAATACAGAGCCACGTAAACCAAGATTGGAGCTTCAAAACTTGATCTTGGTGTAAAACCAAGTTACCTTGGCATCCCCGAGCTAAAGAGAGTAAAATTAAAGTCAGGAATCCTATTCTTGAATGCCATGCAATGATCTGTGATGGCAGCAATACATGTAAACATATTATTTGAGGGCTTAACTTGTCTAACACCTTTAAAAAAAAATGTTCCAAACCACCACACACAACGATGTGTTATTTCTTTTTAAATGGACACAGCCAAAGGATGGACTATTTATGATTTACCTAAAGCTTGATCAGCGAGGTGAGGTTTAAGGACACTCTTCAAGAAAAGCAAGTTGTGAGGGATTGAGACAAGGTGGGGAGAGGGTTGATGTGGAAGGATTTAAATGCAAGGTTGGTAATTTTATGTTTGATGCTCTGGGCATCTGCAGCAAACGTAGGCCAGCGAGGACAGGGGGTAATGGATGAATTAGAAATACCTGGAAAAACTCAGCAGGTCTGGCAGCATCAGCAGAGAAGAGCAAAGTTGACGTTTCGAGTCCTCATGACCCTTCAACAGAACTAAGTAGAAATAGGAAAGGGGTGAAATATAAGCTGGTTTAAGGGGGTGGGGGGGTTGTTGGGACAAGCAAGCAGTGATAGGAGGAGATAATCAAAAGATGTCACAGACATCTTGGGGATGCCACGGTAACTTGGTTTTGTCTGTGACATCTTTTGGTTATCTCCTCCTATCACTGCTTGCTTGTTCCAACAACCCCCCCCTTCTACCAGCTTATATTTCACCCCTTTCCTATTTCTACTTAGTTCTGTTGAAGAGTCATGAGGACTCGAAACGTCAACTTTGCTCTTCTCCGCCGATGCTGCCAGACCTGCTGAGTTTTTCCAGGTATTTCTGTTTTTGTTTTGGATTGCCAGCATCCGCAGTTTTTTGTTTTTGTTTTTATATAATGGATGAATTAGATTTGGTGCAGGATAGGAAATAAGCAGCTGAGCTTTGAATGAATTGAAGCTTATGGAGGTTGGGGGACCAGCCAAAGTATTAGAATGCATACGGTACAGCACAGAAACAGAACACTCTGCCCAACTGATTGGTTCTGTTGTTTGTGTTTCACACAAGCCTCCTCCCACACTACTTCATCTAATCCTATCATATCATTCTATACTTTTCTCCCTCATATGTTTATCTAGCAGCCTTTAAATGCACCTATGGCTACTTGCTCAACTACTCCTTGTGGTTAAGTTCCACAATCTACCTACTTTCTGGGTAAAGAAGATTCATTAGTTACTATCTTTGAGAATTTTGGACTCCCGCACAAGTGGAAATATTTCCTTGCATCTCTGTGCACTGTACTCCCAATTGTGTTCCAAAGAAAGGTTCTGTACAAGTTTAACATAACTGTTAACGCATAAAGGGACAGATAGCAAGTCCCAAGCTAAAGAAAAAAACCCAAAATCCAGGGTAGTGGGACAGGAAAGTCCCAAGATCACCTTCCAGCCAAAGGACACGACAGGATAGGAACCTGGAAAAGGTCCTGTTAAGTAAAGTTAAGAATGAGGGGCAGAGAGAAAGGCCCCAAGCTTCAGGTTTAAAGAGAGAACAACTTGCAAGAAGCAAGAAGGTTCAAAGAGACAACTGAAGTCTATAATTCTTTGCTATGGGGATGTGAAGCAGTGGTACTGTTGACGGCTGCAGAAAGCAGATTTAAAGCGAGTACAGCTTTCAAGAGGCAAGAACGTCCAACAAGGCAGATAAAGGTTTGTAACTCTTTGCTATAGGCACATGAAGCAGTGGTACTGTTGACGGCTGAGTTGGTGAGAGAGAGTGCATGGAACACAGCTTGAATGCATGTGGTGACCCAGGGGAAGAGGAACATCAGAAGGAGAGTTTGAAACTCTGGAGGTGAACCCTTGCGGAAGGCATCTAAGGGAAAGCATAAGTTCGGGAGAAGATTCCAAAGCAAGTTCTTGGAGAGCGGAGATTGGAAGTCCTCGTGTGAAAGGCAGAGTTCAGTGAGACTAGTTCGCTCACGGTTTGACAAGCGTCTGGGGGGAGTTGAGGGGAGATCCATAGCATTTGATTGAGGCAGCATGTGTTACTGCGTTTCAGAGTGTGGTTTGTCTGACCACAGAGTTGCCTGTTGGTTTACATGGGCTGTACTTATTGTGGACATTAATGTATAAGATAGTTTTTGTAACTTGTGTTATCCTTACAATCTGTATATATCTGTAAAGGTATAGTTGTGGATGAAGGAGTATTGTAACATAGTTCATCTTTTGTTTAATAAATATTTTATTCTTTTGTTAAAAGTTCATCAGCTGACTCCTGTGACTCTGATCAGTAGCTACTCTCCACATATCTAAACAAACAAATAAAAGTTAGGATCTATCAAGCTGGGTTCCACTCTGGGATCAGGCTTGTCCAGGGTCAGCCCCAGCTGGGATCATAACATTTATCAAATCTCTACTTGAATGAAGGTGGTGTGTTGATGGTACCCAAACTATATCTCAGCAGGCTCAGGAAAGCAATTTTTTTTAAAAAAAGTTTCTTAATCATGCCATTTAAACTATTTGGGCTTAGTTCAGAGTTTGGATCTGCATCGGAACTCTTGTGAACAAGTATTACTTCTAAGGTCATATATATCCAAATCAACAGCTGATATCTCAAATTATAAATGATGCTAAAATATATATTGAGAGAGTCTTAAATTTAAAGATGATAGATGGGGGAGCTTCTTATAATACTGAAATGGACTGGACAGCTTTAGAATTTTAATCCTAAAACTTGAAGGTTAGCAATAAAACATCAGCTTTGGCTCAAATCATACTTCCAATCATCATTATACATTTCTGGCATTTAAGATCTGAAATCAGCAATGAAGTAAAACAGATACAGTAGTACTGGTCAAGTTTTGTATTTGTATTGATTCAGACTCCTGCTAGTTTACATAATGTTAAATAGTTTATTACAGGAAGCCACCTTAAAATAATACATAGGGAGGTGTCAGCTGTGGCTCAGTTCATAGCACCCTCGCCTTTGAATCAGAGGGTTGTGGGTTCGTGTCCCACTCCTGGAAACCAAGAACTGTGATTGTACTCAAAAGAGTTGCAATCTGTGACTGTTGATAACTCGAAAGAATTTTTTAAAATAATACATGCAAGGATTTTATATAAAACTGGTGAGGTTGGGTGCTGTTGGGGAGGGTTTAACTAGATTGGCAGGGGGATGGGACCCTGAGGGGAAATTCAGATGAGAGGAGAAAAACTGGCAGTGGGAAGTTGAGAAGTATTAACTGCTAAGGAGGATACATCAGAGAATAGTGTCAAGGTAAATCAAATACTTGGAGAGTTCGATAGAACTAGAGTAGGCTATAGTAATTCATTAGATGGGGTCAGAATAAGGAAGAAAGTTAAAAGCCTAAATCAGGATTAATGTGCATGTATGTGAATGCACGGAGCATGGTTAATAAGATTGGTGAACTACAGGCACAGGTTGACAAATGGAACTATGATATATTTGCTGTAACAGAGACTAGGCTCAAAGAAGGGCAGGACTGGGCACTAAATATTCCTGGGTACAAAGTGTTTAGGAGAGATAGGAAAGGGAAAAAAAGGGGGTGTGAGGGTGGGGAGTGGCAGTGTTGATTAAAGATGGTATTACAGTACTGGAGAGAGAGGATGTTCCAGAGGAGTCAAAGGCTGAATCTCTCTTACTTGAGGAAGGATGTAGTTGCATTGGGGGCGGTTCAGAGGCGGTTCACTAGATTGATTCCAGAGATGTGGGGCTTGTCTTCTGAGGAGAGCTTGAGCAGTTTAGGCCTATACTCGTTAGAGTTTAGAAAGATGAGATGAGATCTAATTGAGGTATATAAGATGCTAAAGGGGATAGACAAAGTAGATGTGGAGGGGATGTTTCCCCTTGTGGGGCATTCCAGAACGAGAGGCCATAGTTTTAGGCTAAGGGGTGGTAGATTTAAATCAGAGTTGAGGAGGAATTACTTTTCTCAAAGGTCGTAAATCTGTGGAATTCACTACCTCAGAGTGCAGTGGATGCCAGGACGCTGAATAAATTTGAGGAGTTAGACAGGTTTTTAATTAGTAATGAGTTGAAAGGTTATGGGGAGAGGATGGGAAATTGGAGTTGAGGCCAAAATGAATCAGCCATGATCGTATTGAATGGTGGGGCAAGCTCGAGGGGCTGAATTGCCTACTCCTGCTCCTAGTTCTTATGTTCTCTCTGGCGAGAGGTAAGGAATGAAAAAGGTGCAATAACATTGATCGGTGTAATATGTAGTCCACTAACTAGTGGAAGGGATGTAGAGAAATAAATCTGCAAAGAAATTAGTGAGGTCCACGAATTATAGAACAATTATAATGGGCGACTTCAATTATCCAAATATAGACTGGGATAGGGTAAGAGTTCCTGGAGTGTGTTCAAGATAATTTTCTGCAGCAGTATGTTTCCGGTCCAACGAGAGGGCAGGCACTGTTGGACCTGGTTTTGGGGAATGAGATGGCCCAAGTGGATCAAATGACAGTGGGAGAGCATTTAGAGGACAGTGACCATTGTAACATAAAGGTTTAGGTTGGCCATGGGGAAAGACAAGGAGCAAGACAAGGAGCAATCCTGGGCAAGGATAATTAACTGGGGGAAAGCCACCTTCGATGGGATGAGAATGCACCTGAGTTGAATGAGTTGGAATCAAATGTAGGAGGAAAAGACGGTAGCTGAACAATGGGCTATCTTCAAAGAGATAGTATTGCAAGCAATGTCAAAATATATTCCCTTGAAGGGGAAAGGTAGGACAAATAAATCTAGAACATACTGGATGACGAGCGAGATAGAGGTGAAGATCAAAAGGGGGAAGTACGCGTATGACAGATGTCAAGTAGAAAATACAATGGAGAATCAGGCTGAATATTGAAGGACCAGAGGGGAAGTGAAAAGCCCAATCAGAAAAGCAAGGAAGGAGCATGAAAAGAGACTAGCAGCTAAAATAAAAGGGAATCCAAAGGTCTTCTATAAGTATGTAAATAATAAAAGGGTGGTAAAAGAAAGGGTAGGGTCAATTAGGGATAAAAGAGGAGACTTGCATGTGGAGACAGGAGAAGTAGCAGAGGTGTTAAACGAGTACTTTGCATCTGTCTTTACAAAAGAAGAGGATGCTATCCAGGCCGAGGTGTGAAAGAAGGTAACTGGTGCATTCGAGGAATTTACAATTGAGAAGGTGGTGGAATTGAAAGGCTCTCTTTACTTAAAATTGATAAGGTACCAGGACCAGATGAAATGCATCTGAGGATACTGAGAGAGATGAGAGTGGAAATTTCAGCAGCACTGGTGATAATCTTCCAGTCTTCCTTAGACTTACGGGAGGTGCCAGAGGACTGGAGAATTGTGAATGTTACACCCTTGTGCAAAAAGAGGTGCAAGGATTAGGCCAGCAAATACAGACCAGTTTGACTTCAGTGGTAGGGAAACTTCTGGAAACTATAGTTCAGGACAAAATCAACAGTCACTTAGACAGGTGCAGGATAATTATGGAAATCCAGCATGGATTCATTAAGGGAAAATGATGATTAATTAACTTGGAGCTTTTTTGAGGAGGTAACAGAGAAGGTTGATGAGGGCAATGCTGTTGGTGTGATGTATATGGATTTTCAAAGGGCATTTGATGCAGTGCCACACAATAGACTTGAGCAATTCTAACTCATGGAATAAAAAGGAAAGTATGAACTTGGACAAGAAATTTGCCGAGTGACAGGAAACAGAGTAGCGATAAATGGTTGTTTTTCAGGTTAGAGGAAGGTCTGTAGCGGAGTTCCCAGAGGTCAGTGTTGGAACTCTTGCTCTTCTTGATATATATTAATGACTTAGACTGTGGTGTGCAGGGCATGATTTCAAAATTTGTGGATGACATGAAGATTGGAAGCATTGTCAACTGTGATGAGGATAGTCTTGAACTTCGAAAGGGCATAGACGTGTTGGTGGATTGGGCAGACAAATAACAGATGAAGTTCAATGCAGAGAAGTATGAGGTGATTTATTTTGGCAGGAAGAATGTGGACAGACTGTATAAAATAAAGGGAGAAACTCTAAAGGAGGTGCAGGAACAAAGCGGCCTCGGTATATATGTACATAAGTCATTGAAGATAGCAGGGCATGTTGAGAGAGCAGTTAATAAAGCATATGGTATCCTAGGTTTTATTAATAGGGGCATTGAGTACAAGAGTAAGGAGGTCATGTTGAACTTGTATAAGACAAGTTAGGCCTCATCTGAAGTACTGCATTCAGTTCTGGGTGCCGTATTTGAGGAAGGATGTAAAGGCATTGGAGAGAGTAGAGGAGATTCACAAGAATGATTCAAGGAATGAAGAACTGTAGCTATGAGGATAGATTGGAGAGGTTGGGTCTGTTTTCCTTGGAGAAAAGACGGCTGGAGAAGAGAATTGACAGAGGTATTCAAGATCCTGAGGGGTATGGACAGTGTAATTAGTGAGAAACTGTTCCCACTCAAGAAAACATCAAGAACTAGAGGACACAGATTGAAAATGATGGACAAAAGAGAAGTGATGTGAGGAAAAAGATTTTTACCCCAGAGGGTGATTGGAGTCTGGAATGAATTCCCTGAAAGGGCGGTGGAGGAGGGTTCGATCAAGGTACTCAAAAGGGAATTGGATTGCTATCTGAAAAGAAAGAATGTGCAAGTATTGGCAATAAGACAGGGAATGGGATTAGGTACAATCATCTTTCAGCGAGCCAGTACAGGCTCAATGGGCTGAATGGCCTTCCTCTGCACTGTAAAGATTCTGTGATTCTGCATCTTGAAGTCTATATTTCTTCCCTGAAAACAAATACAAGGGGCTCATGAAAAGTTAAATTACTCAACCTAAAGTTCCAATAATGGCTCAGCAGAGGCAGAAGTCCCCAGTATACAGGTGAATTGCATAATTTGCTTTAAATTCCTTTGGAATGAGAGTAGTTTTTCAACAGTCTCTAACTTGGAAGACTGCAGAATGCCAAAGAGCGGGTGAGTGTGGACTTCATGTAAAATAGAGCAGGGAGACTTCATTTAAAAAGAGCACGGACAGCAGCTGATTTGAGAGTTGGATTGATGAGTATTTCTAGTCTTTAGATTAAAATTAAAGGTCTATAGTTAGTGTTTGGATCTCTAGTCTTTATTTTCTCTTCCTTAAAAATAGCTTAAGTATAAGTTCAATACTGGTGTAAATAATTAATTTCACTAAAGTGTAAAGAGCAGGGATACTAGAGTAATTAATTAATAAATTAAATAAAACAAGATAGCAATGGCAGGACAGGCGATGTATTGCTGCTGCGGCATGTGGGAGCTGCTGGACACCAACATGATCCGGAGCAAGCACACCTGTAGTAAACTGTTTGCAGCTCGAGGAACCTGGGATCAGTGTTAAGGAGCTGGAGTCTGAGCTGCAGACATTGCGCCACATCAGAGAGGGGGAAAGTTACCTGGACACTTTGCTCCAGGGGGTGGTCACACCTCACAGGTTAGATAATTTGAATTTGGTCTGTGATCAGGGACAGGAGTGTGAGACTGCAGATGAGACAGGTATGGGGACCCAGGGGGTCACGTTCAAGGAGCCTCAGCTCCTGAAATTGTCCAACAGTTACAAGGTTCTTGCAAGCTGTGTGGACGACAGCAGGGAGATTGACCGAACTGACCACGGCACCGTGGCACAGGGAGCCATTCAAGTGGCGGGAGGAAATAGGAATGTAGTAGTGGTAGGGGACAGTATAATTAAGGGGATAGATACTGTTCTCTGTAGCCATGAGCGTGAGTCCCGAAGGCTGTGTTGCCTGCCCGGTGCCAGGGTTAAGGACATCTCCTCAGGGCTGGAGAGAAACTTGGAGTGGGAGGGGAGGGATCCAGTTGTCATCGTCCACGTTGGTGCCAATGACATTGATAAGACTAGAAAGGAGGTTCTGCTGAAAGAATTTGAAGAGTCAGGAGCTAAATTAAAAAGCAGAACCTCCATGGTAATAATCTCAGGATTACTGCCTGGGCAAACTGGCATAGGTTAAATAAAGTCAAGGAGTTAAATGCGTGGCTCAAAGATTGGTGTGGGAGGAATGGGTTTCAGTTCATGGGGCACTGGCATCAGTACTGGGGTAGATGGGAGCTGTTCCGGTGGGATGGGCTTCACTTTAACTGTGCTGGGATCAGTGTCCTGGCAAATCAAATAACTAGGGCTGTAGAGAGGGCTTTAAACTAAATAGGTGGGTAGGGGTTCTGGAGAGGGGATGAGTAGGCTTACAAAGCAAAAGGATATGGCGACATTGCAAGGCAGCTACTTAGGTAAGGATACCCGGAGTGTGACAGGAAGCATACAAACATAAAAAAAAGCAGCAAATAGGGTCAAAGTGGGAAAAAATGGTAAAAAGGCAAAATTAATGACTTTTTACTTAAATACACTTAGTATTCGGAACAAAATAAATGAGTTACCGGCACAAATAGAAATTAATGGGTATGATCTTATAGCCATTACGGAGATGTAGTTACAAGGAGATCAAAGCTGGGAACTAAATATTGAGGGGTATTTGGCTTTTCGAAAGGACAAGCAGGAAGGAAAAGAGTGGTGGGGTAGCTTTGTTAGTACGAGATGGAATAAGTACAATAGCAAGAAATGATCTTGGATTGGAAGCTGTGGAATCCATATGGGAGGAGGTAAGAATAACAAGAGGAAGAAGACTATAGGTGGTAGTAATCTATAGGCCCCCTAACAGTAGCTATGCTGTCGGACAGAGAATAAATCAGGAAATAATGAGGGCATGTAAAAAAGGCAGTGTATCAATCATGGGTGATGTTAATCTCCATGTAGATTGGGAAAATCAAATTGCCAGAGGTAGCCACGAGCAAGAATTCATAGTGTGTATTCGGGACAGTTTCCTAGAACAATAGGTTGTGGATCCAACCAGGGATCAGACTATTTTGGATCTGGTAATGTGTAATGAGGCAGGTATAATAAATGATCTGAGTAAAAGATCCCCTAGGAAACAGTGGTCATATCATGGTGGAATTTAGCGTTCAGTTTGACAGTGAGAAAATTAGTTCGGAAACATCTGTGCTAAACTTAAATAAGGGTAATTACAAAGTTATGAGGGCAGTGTTGGCTGGAATGGACGGGAAAGCAGTTTAGCAGAAAAGACGGTTGATGAACAATGACAGACGTTTAAGAAAATACTTCATGACTCACAACAAAGATATACCCCAGTGAGGAAGAAGGATTGTAGGAGGGGGATAAACTAACCATGGTTAACCAAAGTTAAGGTTAATATCAAAGTGAAAGAAAAAACATACAATATGGCAAAGATAAGTGGTAAACCAGAGGATTGGGAAAGTTTTAAAAACCAGAAGTTGACCCAAAATAAAAAGAGGGAAAAAATAAACTTTGAGGGTAAACTAGAAAGTAATATAAAAATGGACATTAAGAGCTTCTTTAGATATATAAAAAGGAAGAGAGGTCAAAGTGAACATAGGCCCCTTAGAGAGAGTGAGGCTGGGCAAATAATAATGGGGAACCAGGAAATGGCAGACGAGTTGAACAAATACTTTGCACCAGTCTCCACAGTAGAAGGCACCAATAGCATATCAAAAATACCAAGTAATCATGGAGCAAAAGGGGGAGGAAACAAATATAATAACTATCACTAGAGAAGAAGTACTAGGGAAACTAATGGGGCTAAATACTGATAAGTCACCTGAACCTGATGAGTTGCATCCTAGAATATTAAAGGAAATAGATGCAGAGATAACAGATGCACTGGTAGTTCTTCCAAGAGTCTTTAGATTCTGGAAAAGTCCCAGAGGATTGGAAAACTGCCAATATAACACCCTTATTCAAAAAGGGAGGGAAACAAAAAAACAGGTAACTACAGGCCAGTTAGCTTAACATCCGTCATTGGGAAATGTTGGCATCTATCAAAAAGGATGTAATAGCAGAGCATTTAGAAATGCATAATCTAATAAAGCAGAGTCAGCATGGCTTCATGAAGGGAAAATCATGCCTGACAAATTTATTAGAATTCTTTGAGGTGGTAACAAGCAGGATAGAGAAAGGGGAACCAGTAGATGTAATACATTTGGATTTCCAAAAAGCGTTCGATAAGGTATCACACATAAGGCTACTTAATAAGGTAAGAGCCCATGGTGTCGGGGGATAGAGGACTGGCTAACTAATAGAAGACAGATTTGGGATATGCAGTGGGGTGGGGGGGGGACATTTTCACTAACTAGTGGAGCGCCACAGGGATCAGTGCTGGGGCCACAAATATTTACAATAAATATGAATGACTTAGATGAGGGAAATGAATGTACTATCAAGTTTGCAGATGACACAAAAATAGGTGGGAAGGCAAGTGGTAAGGATGACACAAAGAGTCTACAGAGCAATATAGACAGGTTAAGTGAGTGGGCAAAAATGTGGCAGATGGAATATAATGTGGGAAAGTGTGAGGTTATGCACTTTGGCAGGAATAGAGAAGCTGAATTACTTAAATGGAGAAAGACTGAAGAAAGCTGCAGCACAGAGAGATTTGGGGGTCCTCATGCATGAATCCCAAAAAGCTAGCATACACATTCAGCAGGTAATAGGCAAGGCAAAATGGAACGGTGGCCTTTATTTTAAATGGAATAGAGTATAAAAATAGGGAAGTCTTGTTAAAACTATACAAGGCACTAGTTAGACCACACCTAGAATACTGTGAATAGTTTTGGTCCCCTTATCTAGGGCAAGACATACTGGCATTGGAGGCAGCCCAGACAAGGTTCACTAGGTAGATCCTGGGGATGGAGGGATTTTCTTATGAAGAGAGGTTGAGTAGGTTGGGCCTGTACTCATTGGAGCTCAGAAGAATGAGAGGTGACCTTATTGAAACATATAAGATTCTTAGAGGACTTGACAGGGTAGATGCTGAGAGGTTATTTCCCCTTGTGGGCCAGTCTAGGACCAGAGGGCATAATCTCAGAGTAAGGGGGCGCCCACTTAAAACAAAGATGAGCAGGAATTTCTCCTCTCAGCGGGTAGTCAATCTGTGGAATTCTTTACTGCAGAGGGCTGTAGAGGCTGGGTCGTTAAGTATATTCAAGGTGGAGATAATCAGATTTTTTAATCAGTAAGGGAATTAAGGGTTATGGGGAAAAGGCAGGAAAGTGTAGTTAAAGATTATCAGATCAGCCATGATCTCACTGAATGGCGAAGCAGACACAATGGGCCGAATGGCCTACTTCTGCTCCTATGTTTTATGGTCAAAATGGTTGTCATACACTGAATATTACAGGCCAAGCACAAGTGGGATGGAAAGTGGAATGGTTATAAGGATATGTTTCAAACACAACATCGAGCTATGCAATAACAATAGCTTTAAAAAAAAAATAATGGCTGATCACGCAAGCTGACATACAGCGATATTTGGCAATGCCAGCTGTTAGGAGCACCAGCACAAAGATCTCCTAAAGGAGAATCTGTAACATCAGAATACGGACAGCAAAACCAGTCAGCCCCAAATGAGTTGACTGATTTTTTTTTTTAAACATGCCAGAAAGCTTTCCTCTCCGATATTAGCTTCAATGATTGACACACTCGAAACTGACTCTCCCCATTAACAATTTTAAAATAAAATTACTTATGTTAGGTACACATGAACATGAAAAGTTCCCTTTTTTTTTATAAGATGACCCACCAAAGTCAGCTACTGATTTGTTATCCTGGATCACTTCCAGGAATACCCTAGCAACCAACTTAAGAGCAAAACTGATGGAATCCTGGAAGCCGGTAACTTACCACTCTAATAGATGGGAAATGTTAATGTACATGCACATGTTGCAGGGAGGAGGGGAAAGATTAATAAAGCGAAAGAAAAATTATGCAGTATGATGCAACATTAGAAAGATTTAAGTTGGCACAGCTAATCGATGAGTTTGTAAGTGCACCATGGTTTGGTAATCAGTCAATCCAGAAAGGTCCCAGGTTTAATAAGAGATCTATGCTACCTAATCACAGATACAGCCGTAGTAGAGGCATTAAAATTGGACTGTGCTCCCAGGCTATGACAGGGAAGGAAAGAAACACAATTGAATTAGTACATTGCATTTGATCACTAACAGGTAACCATTTTGGAATGTATGAATATATAAACATTTAGTGCAGCAGAATTCAGCTCAGGCGTTTATGTTCTCATGATTGAATAACCTGTCAATACTCAACCTAGTTTCATACACAACTCTTTGGACAAGGGTACTGATATTTGTGGAACAGGACCTCTACAACAGTCAATATCTTTAGAACAGAAGTGGCGAGAAATTGGAATTGGTGAAAGGGAGGTTATTACAATTTAGCAGCAGCTCATTCCCAAATACTAAAATTTCAATCATTACAAACATAATTCAATTTATAACCATTTCCAGAGGTATTTTTTAGCTCATCCTTCATTTCACAAAGTGCATACCACTACAGTGTGTCACACATTTTAACCATGCTTTCCAATTCACTTCCATAATACTCTCAGTAATGATAAACCTATTATATGCATACTTATAAAGCAGAGCTATTGTGCGCATATCTGAAATGCAACATTTAGATTAGATAAATATTCCTTTATCTTGCTTTATACAATTCAAAGTAGAGATATAATTTTTCATCAACTAATGAATTCAAAATAAAAATAAAGCTTCTCTGCAAGATTTCAGATCTTACCATTGTCCACACATTACTCCAATTTAGTGTTATAGATCAAACACTGTGTTTATCATATATTTTGAACATCTAAATATGACAATGCAACAATCAAGACATAAGGCAAATGAAAATGATCCAACAAAATATATATTGCAGAAACAGAACAACTGAACACATACAAATCTACTAAACAAATAAGTTACACAACAAAAACAATCTGTATCTATACATGCTAAACAAAACACAGCACATGCACAAAGCATCAATATACAATAAAACAGACTACAAGCAAAACACTGGGTGAGAACAGCAACTGAATGAGAGAATTATGAGATTCAGTGAAAGCTGACATGAGTTGCAGTGGGGGGGAGGGGAACCACACAAAAGATTTGCACCTGCTAAAGGACTTATCAGCAAAACTAGCGATGAACAATTCAATTCAATCTCAAATGAAGGCACTTTTTCTGGAGTTCTTGAAGATTACTGTATAATAACTTTAAAATCTTCCATCACTTCATAGCGAACTCCAATCATCTCTACTCAAATAAAACTCCCTCTGACTACAAGGGAAGGGATAGTGGGAGCAAAGGAAGCCTGGGCTAGTGCCATATGGTTGAAACAAAGAAACAGCCAATCACATACTGAGTGCTGAAATTGAGAGATAATTACAAACTACGCATCATAATCCTATGGGAACAATACAGGAGGCCCTGCAAATGGGGGCTTTTCAACTTCATGTACAACTAAGATTGCTCATTCTAACAATAACAAATAAAAAAATTCTGTTTCAAGCTAACAAAGATTAGACTTACTCAAATCAAATATTACAAGCCCATCATATGGTGTATAAGAACAGTTAGCTAAGCCTCTGCAGGGACCTTGGCCTAGCAGCTCAGCTATTGTCTGTAACCCTCAAATAACCTGCATCAGCTGCTGCTCACTTCCTTCTCATTATACCACCAAGAACAGCTGGTACACTTTACATTTCTCAAAGAAAATCAGAGTTCAGGAAACCCAGAATGCACTTTCACAAAAAATCAATGTTATTCATGGTGCAAATGATAACTGAATACAGGTGCTGAGATAGGTTCTTCAATTTAATAGCTTTTCTTTCCTAAAAGCTCATTTTCTCAAAATAATAATTACTTCAGATGCATTGGTTAAGTTGTGGGACCCTGATAACATATGAGCCAACATCAAACATATAGCTAGTTTACAAAGAATATTAAATACTATTCAATTCTTTATAGTGCAGCAAAATTTTAAATGCCTCTAAGCATTAGACATTTACTGCAAGTAAATTAAAGTTTTGTTTTGAAAATTAATCGCTTCAGTTACAACATACTCTGTACAGCTTTACCCAAATCAACTGATCCAATTTGGTTGCTACACTGCTAACTAGCTTATAAAAGTAAAATATTCTAATCTTACTATCCTTTGATTTGTCACAAGTGTTAATTTATCATTTTTTCTTAGATATAATTCAGTAAAACAAGATCAAACACTACTTTGCAGCATTGCTGAAACTTCTTACCTGGAAAAATCTATTGAACCTGAAGATAAATTGGCCAATTTGTCTGATTGATTTCCATTAACAAATCTACTGCTAATTAACAATACTTATAATGTTACTCTCTTTTGAACATATGAATTAGAAATTAAAAATCTTCAATACTGAGTTTTATGAATTTAGAAAGTGCATTTGAGAACAGTTATCTAAAATGGATAAGCTCAGTAACATTGAATGCTGTCTCACATGGTGTGGGGCCTGACTAGTTATTGGTTTTGAGCATCAGTCTATTCCTGTGGTCTGAGTGACCCTTGACCCACTCAACTAAGCTTGACCTGAACCGCCCATGGCCCAAACTGCCAACCCAAAATCCAGCAAGGTCCAAAATCTGGTGCGGCCTTGGTCCTGAGGTTGCTGGTTTTGAGATACTGTACCTGTAGTATTTTGCTTTTTGTTTATCCTTATTTTCTTATAACTTAAGCATCCTGGTTTTGTACTCTGATGTCTAACTGACTTGGAACAAACAAGCATCATTTATTTAAAAAAAAGGTTTCTGATTTTTGTTTTCCATTTGCCTTTGGCAAAAAGGACCAACTTATTCAATTATATATAACAACCCACCAATTACCCAATGCATCAAAACTATGATATTTAGTATGTTCTCTGCAAACTACATTCATTGATTTCAAGTTTTATAACACATTATGTGCAGGGTTGAGCATAAACATAGATCCCATCATTCAGTAGCACTGCATGTTAGTATACCAGCAGGCTACCATTACTAAAGCTTCATTTCCTGTCTTGTAAACCCAATTATCCATCAAGTATTTTTTGCAGTGACAGTTGGTGCATTTATAAGAAAATTCTTATTTTATGAAAAAATAATGTTGCTTATTTTACAAATGTGTAAAAAAAAATGCCAGCACGGAAAAAGCACAGGGACAATCCTTACAGAACTTAAAAATAAGGTTGGAGGCATTAGTCTCATCAACCTATGGGCGAAAGAAAACATTTCTCTAGTCCTGAAATTATATTGTAGGATACAAATATTTAACATATTCATCTGCAGTTTATTTCTCCACTTTTTCAGCAGAGCATTAACCTTTATCCACTGCTGTTAATATAGCAGAGGAGGATTTCACATATATAGGTCATATAGAGTTACTGCACAGAATAATTTCAAGGCCTTAAACAATAGATTTTACTACTTGGAATATTCCATCACCCTGCCTGTCCGAGGTCAATAATTATGCTACAACAAAAGTGACAACTACAACAACATGCATTTGTATAAAGTCTTTAGGCTTAAAAAGACTTCCCGCTGCCTTTAGAGATGCATGAGGCAGACAAAGTACATGCTTACATCTGCTTTTTTCTGTAGCTTGTTTTTTCTTGGAACAGCTTGCTAGTCTGGAGCCAGAGGATATAGCATAAGGAATGCCACTCTGCATCAAAGATGACCAAGAGTCTCTCCCACTTTTAACACCTGCCATATGCAGGTTAGAAGGATTTGCAGGTTGACAATCAATCAATCTGTTTGGCTACATTATGAACTCACCTTCTGTGTCCATCAAATCCTGAAATGGGACTCGAACCCAGAGCTTCTGGCTCAGAGGTAGGGATGCTGCCCAGTGCACCACAAGACCTTCAAAATCTTCAATTTACACCATTCCAAACTGCCTTACAGCAGCACAGAACAAAAATCTTCTTGACCAATGGAGGAGAGGTTAGGAATGGTGACCAAAAAGCTTGGCTTTTGGGAACACCAGTCTTATGGTTGGTGAGGTAGGTCAAGATACAAAAGGGATAAAAGGGTAAAATGTCAAACGTGGGGGCCCAGGTGGGTTGATGGCAGTGTGGAGTTAATGCACATGTCAGAGGAATGGAGAATTCAGGCAGAGAGCTCCAGGGCTGGAGATTGTTACAGACAGAGCTAAGGAGCTAAGTGGTGAGGCTATGAAGAGATTTAAAAGAATCAGAATTTTGTTTGAGATGTTGAGGGACACTGTAGGTCAACAAGAGTAGATGTGGTGGTAAAATGAGACTGCAGACAGGATACCAGCAGCTAGATGAGCTCTAGATCATGAAAGAACAGAAGCCAACTGGAAAAACATACTTTTGAGGGCTTCAGTAGTAGACAAGGCAGGTTGTTGTTGGGATGAAGACAATGTCATAAAGGTGACAGAGCAGTCTTCTGGTGGAGAGAATAAAGGTCAAGAATCTCACCTGAGTGTGAAACAGCACACCAAACCAGCCTAAGTCAGCTTTAGCCTAAGACAGTGGCTAGGAAGGACAGAGTCAGCGGTTAGGGCATAGAGTTTGTTCCAGAGGTTAAAGTGGATTCTAAATGTTTATCTGGAGAAAACTGTGGCTCATTCTAAGAATGTATGGCGGAGAAGCAGTAATACAGGTCATAGACAGCAGAGGGTTCCGGAAAGGTGATAGTAAAATTGAACTGGCTGTCATCAATGTACATGTGGAAGCTACCTTATGCCTGTGCTGATTTCGCCAAGGAATAGCTTTTGAATGAGAAGGAAGGCAGGGCTAAAAAATGACTGCAGAGTGCAAGTATAACCAACAAAATGCAAGTTATACCATGCTGTGTTTATGGCTGCTAGAGGAAGTTCTGGTCATATGTTACAGACAAGCGAAGGTCTATTTCACCAGGTAGCTGCCCATTTTTAAAATAGTAAGAAGATGCGGACATCAATTTTCACACAAAACTAAGATGATTCAATACTAAATTTTAAAAGTTCTCAGGAAATCTAACTAAGTGCTTTTTCAGCCTGGCTTCACAAGGGATCTTGCATATTCTAAGTGCTATAAAACAGCCTCTGAGCTTTCGTGAACTCAGGGGTCAGGTCAGTACTTGAAGCACAAAAACAGCAGCACCATTTAAGCAGTAATGATGATATAACATATGGGATGAAGTGGGATAGGTGAGAGAATAACGTAAAGCATAGCACAACATCCTTTTGTAGTGATAATTCAGTTCATTTTATATATAGACACCAGCCTTAAGATGCATTATTTTTCTTTTAAAAAGGGTAACAAATACTCAAAAATGTATTTGGTTAAATAAAACATGATACATGTATCCAGAGTATGGCATTGTTGCACACATATGCATGTTCCATAGGTCAAGAAGTTTAACTTGTTTGCACTTGCATTGCAATGTAAAGTCTGGTACATGCATGTTAGAGGTAATTTGCTATATACAAAAATGTACTGTATGAATTTATAAACCAAACAGATCATGCCTTCAGTTTCACAGGTTTAGTTGCCCACTTTTGCTGTTAGTACCCTCCAGCAATATAAATAAGAGGTTTATGTTGAAGTAAATGAAACCATATTTTATGCCACTAAAAACCACCATGAAGTGGAACAAAAAGCACTACAAGATTTAAATGTGTAACTGGTGACATTTCAGTATTACTCAATTTTCAAACTGGCAGCTTCTACCATTCTTCCAATATAGTGGGAGTAGTGCACTATGTTCAATAATGTGTTCTATAATCTGAACAACAATCTGAAGATTATTTTATATTATTCCAGATTTTATCATTTTACATAGGCTATTAAAAATTACAATGCTATGATGAATTCAACAACATTGAATTGCAATGGTCCAGTGAAGCCCAATGCAAACTGAAGGAACAGCACCTCATCTTCCGATTAGGCACTTTACAGCCTTCCAGGCTTAACATGGAGTTCAACAACTTCAGACCATGAACGCTCTCCTCCACCTTTACTCCTTTTTCAATCCAATGTTTTCTTTTTTATTTATTTTTAAATTTATTTATTCATTCTTTTTTATTTTTATTTATTTATTCCCCCACACAACCCAAACAGGGTCATCTATCACTTGTTTCTATCTTGGGCTTTCACAGAGCAATGGCCCTTGTTCTGCTTTTAACACATGCTACTGTCTTATCTTTATGCCACCATCAGCACCTTCTTTAGTCTTTAACACTACCATTAACACTCCCTTTGTCTTGTGTCCATGACATCTTTGTCAATCTCTCCTGAGTTCCTACCTATTCCTGACCTTCTATTTTGCTTCACCTGCTCGAAACATTTCTACTTCTCTTTAGCTCCGAAGAAGTCATAAAGACTCAAAACGTTAACTTTGTTTCTCTCTGCACAGATGCTGCCTGACCTGAGCCTTTCCAGCACTTTGTTTTTATTTCAGATTTCCAATACACGCAGTATTTTGCTTTTCAACATTGAATAATCAATGGCTGGGACGAAGCAACATGGCTAAACTAAATTGGGGAGGGAATGAATTCAGCAGAAATGAACTAGAATGTTCAAGTGGCTTGTATATGGCACTTGAATTCCAATATGAAACAACATACAACTTGCTCATTCTCTTTAGCGCAACATTTTTGGAATGAGTTCTTCTGGCTGTTGTTAGTATTAATGTAAACAATGTTTGGATTACTTGATTAATATTTCTCAAAATAAATTCATTCTCTGGGCAAACATTTTCTGTTGCTGCAAGAAACAATAAATATAAGTGCTCCTCCTATGTTGATGATTCTGTTAACACACAATGACCAAATTAAATCTTACCCACAATGGCCTAAACTATTTCAAAGACATCACTAAATAAAGAATTAATTTTTGACATTTTAAATTGAACAGCTCAAAAATAATCATAAATTCAATCTGTAAAAGGTACACACTAGAATATACTTATGTACAACACTGATGTATTAAAATCAATACTTCCTGTTACTTGTAAACATTCCTTATGAATATTCCAATGCTAACCATGTCCATGTCTATGATACATCTAGTGATACTAGTTCAATCAAAGTCAATAGCATTTTCCTGCTCTAAGTCTCTGATATTAGAAACACTCACTCATTTCGGAATCTAGCCATTTGGGTGGCTTTTCACCACAAATTGATCAAAATATTTTCAGAAAATGTTTGATCTAGCTTTTTCTTAACAGCTGAAATTTGTAACTTTCAAAAAAATTAGAACAATGTCAAAATATCAAATTATAGATTTCACAACCAAACTATGTTTATACACCGAATTGCCTGTTGGGTCTTATCTCCTAGCAAAGCTTTAACTTAGACTTGGTATTTTTGTCCAGATCTGTTACATGATGTGCTGAATTTGGATTGTGCAGCCCTAGCCAACTGTTGTGTTACTAACTTCCCAGGATGCAACAATATTGTTCAATCAGATGTACATTTGTATTTAGCTTCTAGCAGTTTTTGCACAACCATCTTTCAAAATTACTGAAAAATACGAAAATTTCAAATGTTTTATGGAGGTAAAATCTTTATTAAATGCTTTCTCGGAAAAGAGCACAAGAGTAAAAATTGGCACTTTACTAATCATATGTACCTGCTGTAGCTTTTGTTCTGTGTACTCTCAGAATCAGAAAGGGTATAAAAGAGAGAAACTGGGGTCAAATTCATATACAGGTCAGTATCCTTTATCCGAAACCTTCGGGCCAATTGCATTTCAGATAATTTCAGTTTTTTTGGATACTGCAAATACGCTTAGGCCTACTTACAGTACAATGGCCGAAGCCTAGGCTAGCTATAGTTTAAAGTAAATAAAATAGCTAGAAAAGTAAGTTGTGCCACTGAATAATGAATACAGGGTGCCTGTAGTAAGTTCCCACCTGTGGCGCCACCTGCAATTCTGCTTGTAGGAGAGAGTTCGCAAGGTAAACAATGCAGATAAAAATCACAAGGTATACAGTGCCGACAAACAACTAGACTTCCACGCTGAAGGTCAGGTACAGTTGGCAAGGTTTGTGTCGGCTCGGGTTGTCGATTTGGATCAGAGGCTTCCCGTACTAAAGGTCGATGAGGTTCAAAAAAAGATGTTTTTGGGTGTGTTCTGTTTTCGGATTTACAGATAAAGGATACTTGACCTGTCTATTATTTATCCCCATTTGAATTGTGAAAGCATAGTCATGAGGAAAATGGATAGGCATGGGGAGAAAAGGATGGGAGGGAGGAGGCAAAATAGGTTTTGGTGGAGTGGACCTTCAGCTTCTAATCACTCAACTAGGGAAGCGGATATAAAGTTAAGGGTATATCAGCAGAGAAAGGGAACAATGCAGAGATCAAATTGATAGCTCAAAGGGAAAGGGGCAATGATGAAAATGGAAGGTGTGGAGTTGAAAGGTAGCCACAGAGCCACAATTTCCTTGAAACATCTTTTCCAAATGCAACTTACAGCTGCTGGTGCTTTCTCTGTTGACCACAAAACAACCATATCCTACCTAAAAGCATAGAAGAGAAAAAAGTAACAGGGGAACATAAAAGCAGAGAGCGAGAGAAAATCTAGTTAAGGAGAGCAACAAAGAGCAAGAGAGACAGAGGCAGGAAAAGGGAAAGAGACAGGCTGAAACAGAGACGAAAGAGAAAAATGCAACATACCGCTTGGTTAAGTAAAAAGACCATAATCAATTTATCTTATGCAATATCACAGGATTAGTTACCAACATGTCAAGCACCAGAATGCTAACTCAGTGCTGCTTAGACATGTATCATCATGGAGTCCTCTTTTAACATTGTCCCGTTTAACGTTGTTTCGCTTTAACATTGGTAAGTTAATGGGGTATGTAATCTTGTTGAGCACGGAAAGACTCATTTTAACATAGTTTCCCACATGACATGATTGACGCCATTTTGGAGCAGCCTCCCTGTTGCGACCTCCCTCTGGTTCCCCAAGTTGCAACCTCTCCCCTCCCCAACCTCCCGAATTACCATCTCTTCCCCCACCTCCATAGCTGAAGCTCTGAGCCACCCTCTCGCTAAACTTCCCATTCCCTGACTCATCCTCTCATCGCTTCCCTCTCCTGGACCTGCGTTCTCACTGAAGATCCATATCTGATCCATTGTTGAAATACAAGTCCTGATGGTGCTATAGTGCCAAGCTGGGGTTGCTGCAGTCCATTTTTTAAAAAAATGCTCCCACCTTGCTGCAAGTGGGGGCATTTTTTTTTAAAACATGGAAGGTAGCAGACCCAGCTTGGCAATTCTGCACCATCAAGATTCGCACTTCCACAACATCAGAGCTCTGGCTTCGATCGAATCTGGATCGTCAACAGGAAGATCTCAGAGGGAAGCGGCATCAGGCCGAGTCAGTGAGTGGGGGGGGGGTTCAGCAGAGGAGCATGGGAGGCCACAACTCGGAGGTCAGGGCGGAAAGAGAGGCCACAACTCGTAGGATTTGGAAGAGGGACGATCTGCGAGCAGCAGGTTCAGGATAAGGAAGGTCCTACAGAACCTAACTACAGCTTTAACATTGGTTCCCACAGGATCCAATGTTTCACTTAGTGGTGATTTTCAGGAACATAACTATAACTTCAAGTGAAGAATTACTGTATTGTGATACAAACTTCAAAGGACAACAATGCTAAGTGGGATCATTTAAAAAATTTCAGAAAACAAAAATGCTAACAATGGTGGCAAGTTATTGTAATTGAAACCAAGCTGTGACATTATTAATGTACAATACAACCACATGATTTACACATCGTGAGCATGAAATATTCTTACGATAAAGAGAACTGCGCAACACAGGAAAAACTATAGTGCAATATCATTTTTAAGTCATTTTCTTGCTTGTTCTTTGTGCTATATATTTTATTCATTTGCAGGATGTGGACGTCACTGGCTAGACCAACATTTATTGCCCATCTCTAACTGCCCTTGAGAAGGTGGTGGTGAGCTGCCTTCTTCAATCATTGCAGCCCATGTAGTGTAGGTACAACCACAGTGCTGTTAGGGAGGGAGTCCCAGGATTTTGACCCAGTGACAGTGAAGGAATGGTGATATATTTCCAAATCAGGATGTTGAATGGCTTGAGGGGGAGGGGGCTTCTAGATGGTGATGTTCCCATGTGTCTGCTGCCCTGATCCTTCTAGATGGCCCAATTACCACATTGTCACAGTGAACAAACTGCTATCTTGAGAAAAGCATCCCTGGTAAATTGCAGAGATCTGGTGGCCTTCACAACAAACCCAACCATTCAAGGAATTTCCCACAATGCTTTATTTATTGTTGAGCTAGGGCGAGCTGTGGCTGCAACATTGTCATATGCTTTTGATTTCCAGATTGTGCCTTGTTTTCACAGATTAAGATGTGATCATTGATTGCATTGCAAGGGTAAAACAATGCGATCCAAATATAATTTTAAATTAAGGCATTTAATCTTCAATAATCACAAGAGATTAATGAAATGCAAAACAAAAAGAATGAGCAGCAAGTAGTCTGAGCTTAAAATAAACTATCACAGTACTTAAATGAAGAGGAGACATGGTCCAAGAATATAAAATGATTTTGAACTAAATGTTGAATGCTAATAAATATCAATAATTTGGAATTTTCATTGCCAAATCTAACACTCAAAATTGAAGCTTTTAGCAGCCAAGAATGTCATGAGTTTGTGAAACTTTTGTTACCTCTACTATTGATGGTACCAGAACTTCACTGTAGTAACTTTGTACAGCTTTATTTCTATAGGAAAATTCTTTAGAGTCTCTGAATTGCAATTTTAATAGAAGTAACCTCAATCAGGCATCTCTATGCATATTCTGATTTGGAAGGTCAGTTGCACAAGAACAAAAGGAATAAAGTTTTGGTAAATCACAGAAAAATTGTTCACCAGCAAGCTGAGGTAGATAACTGTGTAATCATTGAGGCCTGGTGGACAGACATTTGGAAATAAATTTTATAATTACATGCACTAGGTAAAAAAGACAAAGGTGTAAATATTGTTTATTTTTGGGAAAATGGATTCTACAATTACATACAGCCATAAGCTTCATTTGAAATAGTTTGGACTCATTACACGTTCTGTTAAAATACCACAAATTACAACATTTTCAAAGTACAATTGCTGTGCTTGGAGATGTGGTTTATACGCATTCCTCACAAAATGATCCAATTAATTTGAATTTAGTGGTCCAAAAACTGAAGAACTTGCAATGTCACGAATGGCTGTATCATGAAATCACGAGGCTCACAGTAATTCATGAGAGTCTGAAATTAAGACCTGTTGTTAATAATGTGAACAAAATCCCCAAATGTTTTAAGGGCTAAGAGGAAAGCAAGTTTTTTAAAATTATTCATTCACAAGATGTGGGTATTGCTGGCTAGGCCAGCATTTATTGCCCATCCCCGACTGTCCTTGAAAAGGTGGTGTTCAGCTACCTTCTCGAACCACTGCAGTCCATGTGGTGTAGGTACACCCACAATGGAAGGGAGCTCCAGGATTTTGACCCAGTGAAGGAACTAGTTCCAAGTGAGGATGGTGTGTGACTTGGAGGGAACTTGCAGGTGATGGTGTTCACGTGCATCTGCTGCCCTCGTCCTTCTAGGCAGTAGAGGTTATGGGTTTGGAAGGTGCTGTCGAAGGAGCCGTCGAAGGAGCCTTGGTGAGTTGCTGCAATGTATTTTGTATAATATATATATACACACACATATAAAATATATATATATGTAGTACACGCTGCTACCACTGTGCTTCAGTGGTGGAGGGAGTGAATGTTTAACATGATGGAAGGGGTGCCAGTCAGCGGGCTGCTTTGTCCTAGAAGGTGTTGAGCTTTTTGCATGTTGTTGAAGCTGCACTCATCCAGGCAAGTGGATAATATTCCATCACACTCCAGACTTATGCCTTGTAGATGGTGGACAGGCTTTGGGGAATCAGATGTTGAGTTAGGTGCTGTAGGATTCCTAGCCTCTGACCCGTTCTTGCAGCCATAGTATTTACATAGCTAGTCCAGTTCAGTTTCTGGTCAATGGTAACCCACAGGATGTTGGCAGTGGGGGATTCAGAGGTGGTCGTGCCAATAATATTATGGGGAGATGTTTTGATTCTCTCTTGTTGGAGAAGTGCAATAGGCTAGATCAAATGAGGACCTCATCTCATCACTGCGTTCACTGCCTGATGTGAATCCAAATTGCCAACTGCAGTGTTTACATTGTAGGCTACAGTTCAGGTATCAGATTTTGAATGTCCCATTTTCGTCTGGTTGTGTTTAAAGTAGATGCAAAAACAGAAAATTCTGAAGATACTCAATCAGGCAGCATCCATCAAGACAATGCAAAGACATACCAGACACAGGAAGAGAGGCAGCATCACCTCTAAATTGCTACGTTGAAGAGCCATTTCTTGATTCTCAACTTAACATTTCACAAGTAATTCTAATCCCGTGTCTGGCTGTGATTTTATTTTGTTCCTTGCTCTAGTCCTTCTTAAATGTTCATCTGTAATAAATTTCAGTTCAAGGAAATGCCTCATTTCTCAAAGTCAACTGTCTCTTGTTTTCTCACACAGTGGCTGCCTGAGCTGAGTAGCGTCAGCTTTTTCTGCTTGCTTCAGAATTCCAGTATCTGCAGTGTTTAGCTATTTGATCAATCAGGTATCAGTTTTAGAAACTACTAAAGTCAGATTGTGAATAGACCTTTCAAAACCCAAAGCAGACAATAAATCTCTGCACTCAATCTCCAGGACAGCTTTAACACCATGTTACAACCAGGTGAGAACAGGTGAACTGGCTCCCCTCTATGCAACCTCCTCGGTTAGTCACGACAAAGGTTTAAGTTTCTCTTTTACCAGGATATATGCCTTTTCCAAATCAGAATGCATTTAACTATTTGAGCTGTGAGCAATAAACAGCCAATCAGCCAATCAGTCAAAAAAAAGAGCAAATTTATTGAATTTATCTGAGAAAAAAAATAAAAATGCGGTGTCAAACATTCAATCCTCATGCAGTCATTAGGGCCCACACACACCACGCATATCAGAAATAAGGGGAGTTAAAGTCTAATAAAAAGTAAAAGAATACACAGTTGCGTGTCCTTTCATTGTCTTCGAGGTGCAGATTTTAAACATTGTGGCTAATTTAGATTAGCTCGTTTCTTGAATGCGGTCAGACGAAGAAGATGTTACATTACGAGATCTGGTAGTTTCTAATAAAGTTGGTTTCTCGAATCGGACAACATACTTATTCCAAAAGCAGCCCTTAGCTTGTTTTCTCTGCTGAAAATTTTCTGGACATCATGTGTCACTTGCAATGTCTCTAATGGCTGGCAGCCTTGCCTTGGAAATACACAATGGGTAAAATATTTCAAGAGGTTTTGAGTGTGTCTGTCTGTGGCAGCCATTGTTTCAATTTCCAGTACTTTGCATTTTAATGTCTTCTCCTTAGAAATTTATGAGTTTCGATGGGTGTCTGGATAATAGGACATCTCTCTTCACAATCCCCCAAGGTTGATTTGTTTGTTTCTCACCTCCACCTTGGAATGTGGCTTCGCATTTTTAAGCAGTTTGCTCTGCCTCAGTTCAAATTGCAAAATTTCCAGTCAGTTAAAAGTTGAAAAATCATATTTTCAAAAATAAAGGGGCATGACCTCAGACTGCTGCCATCGGATTCATCAGCACTCCTCCAGATTTATGTTTCCCTTTATTCACTATACCACCACATTTCATGGGGCGACAGGGGTAAGGATGGGCAGTGCAATGTGCTGAATACTTGCTTAACAAAGGTATTAGTAACTTAAAAGTGAAATTTATTTCTTAAAACAGCAGTACCGCTCAAGGTACTAATACCCTGGCACCATGTTATTCAACATGCATAATGCTGCTCAGCATGTCCAAACTACAACTAGTTTTGATATTGTAAGATTTCCTTTCATGCAATTTCAGGTTAAATTTAAATAATTGTGCAGCACTTACTTGAAAACCATTTTTTTTATGGGACTCTTGTTTGTGCACCAGCTGAACAGCCCATTTAGGCAGTGAATGATCAGGATAAATTTTTATGCTTAAACTTAATATGGTCATAAGTTTTTGAAGTAATACATGCATCAGAATGATTATAGACTCAAAACGGTTATAGTACAGAAGGCGGCTATTTGGCCCATTGTGTCTGTGGTGGCCCAATGAAGGAGCAATTCACCTGGTGACACACCCGTGTTTTCCACATAGCCCTGCAAATTTTCCTTTTCAGATAACGATCCAATTCCCTTTTGAAAGCCTCAGTTGACCCTGTCTCCACCACACATCAGGCAATGTGTTCCAGATCCTAACCACTCTGTGTGAAAAAGCTTTTTCTCATGGTGCCACTATTTTTTTTTGCTAATTACCTTTAATCTGTGCCCTCTGGTTTTCGATCCTTCCACAAATGGGAACAGTATAGTTTTGAATAAAATCATTCCAGGATAACTGGCAAGGTGACAAAGTCAATGATACTAACAAAGACAACATTCCAAAAAGAAAAATTGACCTTAGAATGCATATAGAAATAAAGCAAGTGCACAAAATGTTTTACTTGGGTAATCTAACGTCAGATGGTAAAAATAGTCATGTTAAATGAATGATAGCAATTGCAAATTGAGCCATTTAACTGCATGAAAGAAACCATAAAATCTGGAGATGAGCAGTAGAATGCTCAAATATTGCGTGGTCAACAGCATTGAAGTAGAGTGGAAATTGGACCTTGAACACTGAAGAAAGACAATTGGACACTTTCAAGACACTGGCCCTAACTTCCAAGCTCCAGGATGTTATAACTGGGTGGAGTAGGGGGCATACCAAAAACCAAAGATGTGCTGTAAAGTTTGCAATATTAATTCGGGGCTGTGAATATGCCACTTGTCAAGAAACCACGGGTCAACAGATGGATGTCCAGTGGGGGACACCTGGTGAGGGAAGAGATACTTTGTATATCTAAGTTAAAGAGCTGCTGTTGCCAGGCTAAAGACTCTTGCTGATTGGTTCAAAACACCTAGCCTGACAGAAGTATTCTTTGAACATCTTATTCTTTAAAATCTTCAGAGAGTGAGTGTACGTGCAAGCTGCAAGGAAAAGACTCTCTCTCTTTCCCTCCCACAGCCCTACCTTTGTGTTAAACTTTCCTCAAATGTTTCATCAGGATAACTCATCTGTTTTTTTTTTGAGTTCGCAAAGCTGTAATAAGCAAAAGTCATCAAGATCAGTTTTACCAGCAAATTTCTCTGAAAGAACTTCCAGGTCTGTTGGCCAGAACTCTGTTAGGTCAACAGTGTCGAGATCTCATCGAACTTTATCCTTTTAAAAGAAACATTCCCATACTCTAGCCTCTGCAGTGGACTGTTTGTTTTGTCCTGTTTTATGTTTGTGTGTATGGGCTTCGAATATTTTTTTTTTTAAAAAGGGGAAAAATTGTAACACTTCTAAACCACAACTTGTATGTTAACCAGTTTATTAAAAAAGTAGTTTGCTTTATAATAAATCAATATCTTTTGTGTTGACTGAAAGAAGCCTGGTTAGAGTATTTTTATGCTGGGAATAACAGTATCAAAAGGGTAAACAATTAGCCAGTTTTGTGGGTGAATTAAACAAACTATTTTATGGCCTGTGGAGAAGTGGGGCTAGAATTAACTACACCTTCCTCCCATCTCGGTCCATAACTTAAGATTTGGGTCACTTACAGGATTTGCAGTGCAGACAATACATGATTGGATGCAGATTAATAATAATTGTTAAAAGATAAAAAGACATACCAGGTTTCCAATTCACTCGTAACTGACATGGCTCTGGAAGTTGCTATGATTTTTTTTAAAGATGGAAGATTTATTCCTGACCGGTATACAAAAAGTAACCAAGGCTAAGCTAAGGGAATTGGCAGATAAGCTGAAGTTAGAATTAACCGAAGAGGCATGGGAAGTAGACACAGGTGAGGTAATAGTGCAGCACTGAAAATTGGAAGAGATACAAGAGGGACCACATTCTCCAGGAGGTGGGTCAATTAAGTTAGCTAGGATTTGGTTGCAAATTAAGCAGCTTGAACACGAAAAAGAAATGAAGAAACTTAAACTTGAACAGTAAGGAGCAGAAAGACAAGAAAGAGCAGAGAAAGAGCATCTAAGCAGCTAGAACTGGAATTTCAGACAAGAGAGAAGGAACGAGTAAGGGAATACCAGCTTAAAAGGCTGAAATTTAAAACAGAGGCACCAGATGTTGGGGAACGTTTTTGCGGACAAAAGAACTTATCCAAGCCCAGAATCCTGGGGAGGTGTTTAAATTTGTACATGCCCTTCCAAAGTTTGAGGAAAACGATTTAGAAGCATTCTTCATTTCGTTTGAGAAGGTAGCTAAGCAAATGAAATGGCCAACAGGAAACTGGGAATTGCTCCTGCAAAATAGGCTGGTGGACAGAGCTCATGAGGTTTATGCATCTATGAATTATGATGCAGTAAAGGCGGCTATTCTTAGTGCATATGGGTTGGTCCCTGAGGCTTACAGGCAAAAGTTTCAAAACATAAAGAAACAACCTGGGCAGACCTACATTTAATTTGAGAGGGTAAAACAAACTAACTTCAACCGTTGGATACGGACACTAAAGGTAGAGACCACGTATGAGACCCTTAGAGAAATAATTCTCTGGGAGGAAGGTAAAAATTCACTCCCTTCAGTACTAAGAACTCATGTAGAGAACCAGAAGGTTTCAACAGCTAAGGCAGGCAGCAGAGATGGCTGATGATTACAAGAGTGTCCATAAATCCAAACCCTTTTTCCAACACTCCACCACAAACCCAAGAAGGGTAGAATGTGGGAGGGTGAAAGAAAGCCAAGTAGCCAGGGAAGAGAAGGGAGAACTGAGAATGTGCTGAAATCTTCTCAGACCAGAAAGGAAAGTTCAGAGGGTGGGAGTGACATCCAAAGGGCTAAATGTTTCTATTTTAACAAGGTGGGACACATTTGGAAAATTGCTCAAAGTTGTGTGGGAAATTCATGGGACTTATTGGGGTATGTAAGGATGATTCAGGGAAAAAGGCCCCGACTGAAAATACAACTGATCAAGTTGTAATGTTACCTGCAGCTGAGAGTCCAAGTGTGAACACTGCTGTGAGTATGGGGGAGGTGAACAAAATACTTGAAAGCTACAGGGAATTCTTGTCAAAAGAAGAAGTAACTCCTTATTTCTCAAGTGAAGCAGGTAAACCTATGCTTATACTTAGGGATACAAGGGCTACCCAAATTCTTTTGTCGGGGAAAGGCCTGACTTTTCCGCCAGAGCGATGACTAAATGCCAAGTTTCTAGTGAATGGTATTGGCGGGGGGTATATACCCATACCTTTGTATCGGGTGCACCTGAGTATGACCTAACGTCTGGAATGGTAACAGTTGGAGTCCTTCATAGCTTGCCTGTAGACAGAGTTGACTTACTCCTTGGAAATGATTTGGCCAAAGCGAAAGTGGTAGCTTGTCCAGTAGTTACAGAAAGACTGAGTGAAATCAAGGGTTCAGAGCAGTTGCAGAAAAGGTTCCAGGAATTTCTCCTTGTGCAGTGACCCTAGCAATGGCTAAACTAGTTCCACCGTCAGAAATAAAATTGGCACCACAGATATTTGGCTATCTGAAACTTTATTTGGGGATTTGGATAATCCGAAGGAAATGCTCAGTAAATCGTCTCTGAATGAGGCTCAGCAAGCCGATCCAGAGTTAGGTAAAATGGAACAATCAGCTCAAACCGAAGCTGAAGAAGGGGGGGTTCTGGAATGTTACTATATTAAAAGTGGGATTCTGATGAAGTGGAGACCTTCACACAGACCTGCGGAGGAAGAGTGGCTGGTGGTTCATCAGGCAGTGGTACGGCCCAAATATCATCAGGAAATATTAAGGGTAGCTCATCGGATTCCTATGGCAGGGCATGCAGGGATCCATGTAAGTCAACATTTTTAACTGGCCATTGGTAAAGCCAGAATACTACAGATGCTGGAAATCTGAAATAAAAACAAAAAGTGCTGGAAAAACTCAGCAGGTCTGACAGCATCTGTGGAGAGAAAGACAGTTAACGTTTCGAGTCTGTATGACTCTTCTTCGGAACTAAAGCAAAAATGGTGAAATATATACTGTTTAAGGTGGGTGGGGCATGTGAAGCTAGATAGAAGGCCAGTGATAAATGGAGGCAAAGGAGAGATGGCAAAAGATATCATAAACAAAAGGTCGAAGGGGTGTTGATGGTGGTGATACTGGCTAAAGGAGGTGCAAATGGTGCCATTAAGGGTAGAAAGCAAAATGAGCAAGTGACAGATGGCCCTGGGGGGGGGAGGGGGAAGGTGTGAGGGGAAAAAAGATCAAAATAGGCTAAAAGGTGGGGATAAAGCAATGAATAAAAATGGAAATAAATTCAAAATATAATAAAAATAGGTGGGAAAAATATATATGTAAAAATATTTTAAAAATAAATATTTGAAAAAAAGGGGATCAAAAAGAGGTGAGGATGGAGAAGAAAGTTCATGGTCTTAAGTTGTTGAACTCAATGTTAAGTCCGGAAGGCTGTAAAGTGCCTAATCGGAAGATGAGGTGCTATTCCTCCAGTTTGCGTTGAGCTTCACTGGAACATTGCAGCAGGCCAAGGACGGGCACGTGGGCATGAGAGCAGGGTGGTGTTTTGAAATGGCAAGCGACAGGAAGGTCCGGGTCGTGCTTGCGGTCAGATTGCCTGACCCCAGCTCCCCCACCACCCCCCTTAAAAAAGGGGGGGCATGTCTTCCTTATCTCAGGCTCTCCTGTCCTCGGCATAAGGCCTCGGGAACCTGCTGTACCATACTGTTCTCACTCGGACTGAGTTGAGAGGTCAAGCAAGAAAGGAGCAGCTTCATTTCCACATAAGCAAGTAGGAGCAGTTTCATTTCCAGGTAAGCAAGTAAAGGCGGAGTGTCAATCCAACTCTGATTGCCACTCCATGGGAGTTACGGGCCACTGTATAACAACATCATGCCAAAGTTTGGTCAACAGTATTTGACTGACCAGAGAGCCCTTTAATTAGCACAGGAAGGCAGCAGACTAACGATGAGGATACGGCTGATTTCAATGAGTAAAATTACAAATTTTAGGCGCATTATTTTAGAGTTCCAAGCAGCATTGATAGGTTTGTTATAATCTTGAAAAGCTGCTGGAATACATTCAGTAAAAATTCCAGACAGTTAACAACCCCAAACATGAAGAGATAACTCAAAGTGGACAAACGTAACATCAGAAGTTGATATAAGCAGCTGAAAATCTAGGGAAATCTCCAAAGACCGTTAGCCTTCAACTGACCTCAGACCTATTTAAACTATTTCCCCATGGGGAATGTTTAAGCAGTGATATATAAGCAACTGGTTAAATTTGCTCTGAAATATCAAGCTACAACTGAGATACCCTGGCATATTAAAAAAGGTAGGGTTTTATTTAATGCCTGGCACATTGTGAATGGGGCAATACTTCACAGGACATTAATAAAAACTCAAGTTCAAAAGTACCAAAGTTTGAAGTGTGTTCATTCTTGTACAAATATGTGGCAGACAATGTGCACACAATGAACAGCAATGTGATAAATGACCAGATTATCTGTTTTAATAACGTCAATTGAAGGATAAATATTGGCTGGGACACCCGGATGAACTTCCCTGCTCTTCATTAAACATTGCCATAGGATCTTTTACTTCCCACTAGTTCAGTGGGAAGATGGGGCCTCTGGCACCTCCAGTAGTGCAGCACTCCATCTGTACTGCACTGAAGCGTCAGCCTGGATTTTGTGCTCCAAGTTTTTGGGAGTAGGGCTTTCATCCACAGCTCTGAGGCAAGAGTGGTACCACTGAGTCAAGGCTGAAAAAAAACTACACTATAGTATTATTCTCATAACAAGACATCAGTTATACCACAAAATCTTTCAAATTATATCCTAAGAATCAAGACGATGATGACTTTATGGTTTCATGGTCAACATTAGACTTTTAATTCCAGATTTTTATTGAATTCAAATTTCGCCATCTACCATGGTGGGATTTGAAAGCGGGTCCCCAGAGCATTATCCTACGTCTCTGGATTACTCAACCACCTCCCCATGTTCAAAACCGAACCGTACTCAGGGCTTTGTACAACTGTAGCATGGTTTCTAGCCACTTGCATTCTAGTCCTCTCGATAATAGAGGCCAATATTCCAATAGGTTTTTTTTGATATTTCGCATCAGTACATGAAATTTTGATGATCTATGTACTTGGAGCCTCAACTCTACTTTGGACCTGCACTATTTCTAACTTATCACCATTTAGAAAGTACTCTCTCTATCCGTTTTATGTTCAAAGTGGATGATCTCACATTTGCCTTCATAAAAATCAATCTGTCAGTTTAGTCCCTGCAATTGAACTGTTGTAGTCATAGTCTCATTACAGTACACAAAGAGGCCATTTGGACTGCTCTACAAAGAGCAGGCAATCAGTCCCATTCCCCCGCTCTATCCCTGTAGCCCTGTATGTCTACTTCCCTCAAGTGTCCATTCAATTTCCTTTTTAAATAATTTATCACCGCCACTTCCACCACTCTCGTAGGTAGCAAATTCCAAGTCATTGTCACTTGCTGTGTAAAAAGATTTTCCTCATATCCCTGTATCTCTTGCCCAAGATATTAAATCTGTATTCCCTAGCCCTTATATCATCAGTTAATGGGAACAGCTTTTCTTCGTCTACTTTATCTAAACCTGTCATAATCTTGTACACCTCTATCAAATCTCTCCTCAACCTCCTTTGCTCCAAGAACAACAACCTGGCTTAAGCAACCTGACCTTGTAGCTAATAATCCTCATCCTTGGAACCATTCTGGTAAATCTCCTCTGCACCCTGTCAAGGGCCCTCATATCCTTTCTAAAGTACGGTTACCAGAAATGGGTTCAATATCCTAGTTGTAGATATTTGTAAAGGTTCAGCATAACTTCCATGATATTGTACTTAATACCTCTATGACGCCCAAGATGTTTTGCTAAGTTATTCTCTCAATATGCCCTGCCACCTTCAAAGATCAATGGACATGAAACCACCAGGTCCCTCTGCCCCATACACCCTTTAGATCTGTGCCATTAATTAAGTCTAAATTGCATCTGCTTATCCCTTTTGCCAAATTGCATCATCTCTCACTTCTCTATTAAATTCCATCTGCTACTTGTCTGCCTAATCTGGTAGCCTTGTTTCAGTTGATTAGTTTCATCCTCATTGTTTGCCACATCTCCAAGTTTAGAATCATCGGCAAAGTTTTAAATTTTACTCTATATGGGAAAAAAAGGCCGACTGTTGGAGAGCATCACTAACTACAATCGTGCTGTTCAAAAAACAACCATTTACCACAGCTCACCATTTTCTGCCCTTAAACCAATTCTTTTAAATCC
Source organism: Cetorhinus maximus (assembly GCF_964194155.1). Lineage (NCBI taxonomy): Eukaryota > Metazoa > Chordata > Chondrichthyes > Lamniformes > Cetorhinidae > Cetorhinus > Cetorhinus maximus. Next base: position 74,001,425 of record NC_135887.1, on the reverse strand, counting down.
AAGTTGACATAGGCCCTCCTATTTCATGAATCTCAATTTTGTTAATTTTTTAATGAGGTACTTTGTCAAACCCTTTCTTAAAATCCTTATAAACAGCCACCACATTCCCCGCATCAACCTTCTGTTACTTCATCAAAAAATTCAATTAGGTTAGCCAAACACAATCAGCCTTTAGGAAATGCGTGCTGACTCTACTAAATTAAGTCAAACCTCTCCAAGTATCTGTCTTCTGTGGTTTCATTTTACAAGGTAAATGTGTATGCTTCTAAACGCCTGTTGCAATCAATTTAAAAGGTCACCAGCAGCAGACTTTCATGGGTTTAAACAAAGAAGGTTACTTATTCAACACTCATCCCAAAATTCTAAATGCTGGTCAGTTGCACACTACTCACTCAAGAAAGGTACAATGAAAGAAGGTAGTGAACTTTGAGTATTAAACCAATAAAAATAGTTAACAGTTCACATGTCTTTGAGAGTCCAGTGAAGAAGGGAACTTTTCCCCAATCTAAAATTGAAGTTCTGGTAAGTTTAGATGGCTGGGATCAGATGTGGGGTTCTTCTGAAATGAAGACTGTCCAGCAGGCCATGTAGACAGGCACCTGTGGCTGTTGTACCAGGCTGTCCAATTTATTTACAGGCGAACTCGGTTTTTGGAGTCAGGCTGGGAAGATGTTTAAGCTTCACTGTTCTGGGAAGGCAAAGGTGGCACAGCCTTTCTCTGTAGCTATTGTATTATTGGTGTTATTCTGCAGGCAGCAAAGGTCTCCGAGTTGGGATAAAAGGGTTTCAGTATCAAAGAACTAGTTTCAATCACATGATTAATGGCCATTAATAAACAATAAAAGATAGATGGTGGTCTTTCATTATCAGAGAACCAGTTTCCCTCACAGGGTCAAAGGCCATTGATATTTAATAGAAGGTAAATGTTGGTCTTTTGCACTTAACATGTGGATAACTGGTCTTGTTAGCTTCCCTTTGTCACATCACAAACCTGGAGGCAGAGTCTAGGAGTCCATTCTGTGTTTTGGAGTAAGCTTCAACAATAGCAGGCGTGGACTTCCACAAATGGAATGCTGTTTAGGCATGTCCATTCGAGAGGAGACCACCATGTATTATAATTTAATTCAGAACTTTCTGGAAGCTTGATAGTCTGTGTTGAATTTGCAATGATCACCTAACACCCTTGGCAGCCACATTAACAGAGTCCGTTTTAAAATAAAAATACAGTTTTAAAATTTGTAAGATCTTCATGCCTATATTGGCATGACACCTGATTATTGTTTCCAAAACCTTACACACCACTGATGTTAAACCGATCGGCCTGTAGTTGCTGGGAGTGTCCTCACACTCTTTGAACAAAGGTGTCCCATTTCCACTTTCCAATTCTCTGGCACCTTCCCCCCCCCACCAATCTAACCCTCGCCCAACCCAAATTCCCCACCCCCCCATATCTAGGAAAGATTGGAAGATTATGGCAAGGCCTTCAGCTATCTCCACCTGCACTTCCCTTCGCAATCTGGGATGCAAGCCACTAGACCAGGTGACTTATCCACTCAAGTATAGCCAGCCTTTCCAGTACATTCTGCCTACCAATTTTCAACCCATTCATTACCTCTACCATTTACATTTCTACTAATATTTTGCCAGCATCCTCTCAGTAAATGTCATTATAAGGTACCCTCAGTAAGTATTCTAGCCTTGCCCTGCACATCTAAGCATATATCACCCTCTTGGTCCTTAATAGGTCCCAACCCACATCTTATTAGCCGCTTGCTATTCACAAGCCTGTAGAAGAATTTTGGGCTCCCTTTTATGTTAATTGCCATGATATTTTCATATTCTCTCTCTACAAGTCTCATATCTGTTCTCTTCACCCCCCTAACTTATTATATTTGGCCTTGTTCTCCCTTGAAGAAATCGCCTGCCATGCATCATATGGATCACATTTGCTATCTTCTTTGTGACTCAAGGAGCCTCCACTTTGGTTGCTCTACTTTCTCTCCTTTACTGGAATGTACCCGGCCTGTACCTGAAATATCACATTAAAGATCATCCAGTGTTCCATCTCAGTTCTTCCTGTCAGTCTTTGGCTCCATTTTACACTGGCTAGATTCCCATCTCATTCCATTGAAGTTAGCTCTCTTCTAATTTAGAAGTTCTACTTTTAATTGCTCCTCCTTCTCCATTACTAATCTAAACATTATGATACAATGATCACTGTCACACCCACAGACACCGAGTCCACTTGGCTCACCTCATTCCCTAGCACTTGATGCAATAATGCCTCATTCCTAGTTGGACCGAGAACAAAAGGAAGCTCTTCTGAACACTTAATAGAAATTCCTCCCCAACGTTACCTTTTACTCTAACAGTATCCCAATCAACATTTGGGTATACTCACCAAGTATCAACACATTCCAATTCTTGCACATGAGACTTACCAGCAGACTTGTTCCTCTATCTCGCCCTCACTATTTGGAGGCCTAAAGAATACCCCAACAGCATGATCCTACTCATTTTTCTTCTCAACAGTAACAAAATGGATTCTGTTCTTGCCCCTTCAAGGCCTTCCTCTCTTTCCAACATTATAATGTCTTCCCTAATCAATAATGCCTTCCTTTTTTTCCTCCCTTATGCTTCCATTTTGCATCAGTGAATATTAAATGCCCAGACCTCACCAATTTTAAGTCATGTTTCTGTTATTGCCACTGCATCATATTCCCACATGGTGATTTGTACTTGGAGCTCACCAACCATATTCATCAGACTTAGCATGTTTACAAACACACATCCTGCCTTTGTATTCCTTGTAGTCCTTCTTAGTCTTCTTCCATCTAATATAGTATTACTTCCTTCTCTAGTACTACCCACTCCTTTATGCATCCTATTCCTCTTTTCTACCTCTATATGCAGGTGCCCACCTCTGTGCCAATTTAGTTTAAATCCTCTCAAATCGCATTAGTAAAACTCCCCACAAGGATATCGATCATATGCTGCTGAGGTGCAACCTGTCCCTTTTGAATAGATGCCTCCTGCCCAGGCCTTGACCCAGTGCCCCAAGAATCTGACACCCTCCCTCCTGCAGCATGCCTCAAGCCATGCTTTGGTCCATCCTATCTTCTTATAGCTATTCTTGTGAACCATAAATCAAAATAACTGAATTTACCAAACCACCCCCAAATGAAGAAATTACCAATAGAATTTTACATTTTGCAACATTTACTTTAACACGAATCAGAACCAATGCAAATTAATCATGAATTAACAGGCAAATGATACTTCAAATAAAAAGGTAAATTTCACATATATAGTCGCTAGAACAAAGATATGCCTTACACAATCACAAGCATTTGCCTTCAGCATGTAAGGAATTATGTAGCCACATAGTTCCACAACATGCTGTTCTTTATTCGTGCAGGGTAGGTCAGGAGTCCTATCTGACAACAGCTTTCACCTCAGAGTTTCACGGGCATCATCAGCAAAACACATTTCTCCCCTGGGTCACAACAATCTTGGTGGTGTAAGCTTTCCAACCAATAACACTCCAGTCCATAGTTTGGCCACTTCTAGGAAAACACCCAGCTCTTTAGCGTCTAAGCCATTTACACAGTTTTCAGACCTTTTTAGCCAGCTCGCACAGTGCCCCCATAGGCTCCTGTCTCCTTTTCTGCCAAAGGAAAGGAAATAACCTCTTCCTGAGAGAGAAATTTGCTGCTTCTTCTCACAGGAATTCAGTGTGTTCCCCTTTCTGTCTCTGTTTTCTCTTTGTGTTGGCACCTACGCCTTCACAATCTAACTCTTCTGCTTGTAGCTTTCCTTTGTGTCTGCCAGCTACATGGCTTCTTTGTATTGTGAGAATATTATTTTGTTCTTTTTTAAAAATATTTTTGGGGAATAGTGTGTTATTCTGTAAAGAAGGCTGGGTGACGGTGCATGTGTGTGTATGATTTAATTAAGCTGGGCAACAGATTGATATGAGTATGGTTGTCTGAGGGGGGCGTGGTTTGAAACATGAAAAGGATAAAGTGTTAAGTTTGAGGTACAAGTAAATAGGTTAAATCTAACATTTGCATTTTTAGATAAGTTGAGAGTTTGTTTGAATATCAGAGGGGAGTTAATTAAAGGCAACAAGAAACATGTTGGCAATTTGCAGGAGGTCCATAGGTAAACTGTAGTGAGGTTATTATATTTTATTGACCCGAAAGCAAAGACAAGACAGAGACATAAATCCTTCCAATTATAAAATCTTTCCAGTTTCAAAGAGGTGTGAGAGCAATGGAACTGGAGATGAAAGGGGGAAAAAGGTAATTTCGAGTTATTGTGGCGAGCTGAGAGGGAGAGAGCTGGAGCTGAGCTGGGAGCTGCCAGCTCTGGGCTGGGAGGTGGTGCAGTTTGAATCAACAAGTCAAGTCAGAAAAGCTTGGGTTGCAACAAGCAGTTTTTATTCCAAAGTGGATTCTACCGCAGATGGAAGAGGCTAGAGCTCATGTGGTACACCTTTATTGAAGTTACAGCAGTTTGCCTTGTGTAATATTATTGCATTTCATCGTTAAACATCTAAGGGAGTGTGCTGAAAGGTATTTACTTCTGGGTTTGACCAGGTAGAGTGCTTTCTGGGGCAACGTTTTGTAAGACTAACCTTAGTTATGTAACTGTAATCTTGTGTATTTAAATTCTCTTTTATTCTGGTTAATAAACCTTTTACTTTTAATTTTTATAATCCCAAAAGTGTTACTGGATCTCTTACTGCTGAGATCGGTATGTACTTTTTTTGTATTCTGAAAACGAGGAGAAAAGGAAAGCCAAGTTTCCCTCTGGGATTTGATTTACGCAGCAATTAACATAACAGTATCATAACTTCCATTCTGTTGGTACTGCTTCCAGGTGAAGGGTCACTTCTTATTCATGAAAATTAGAATTGATTCCTTTACCACTGAAGTCCAAAATTATAGATTCCACGGACATTTGAGAAAACGACAAATTTTCCTTACTGGGCTGCTTCTGGCTCAAAGGTAGTCATCACCTTTATTCATTCAAGGGATGTGGGCTTTGCTGGCTAGGCCAATATTTATTGCCCATCCCTAGTTGCCCCTGAGAAGGTGGTGAGTTGCCTTCTTGAACCCTGCAGTCCCTGTGGTGTAGATACACCCACAGTGCTGTTACGGAGGGAGTTCCAAGATTTTGACCCAGCGATAGTGAAGGAACAGCGATATATTTCCAAGTCAGGATGGTGAGTGGCTTGGAGGGGAACTTCCAGGTGGTGGTGTTCCCATGTATCTGCTGCCCTTGTCCTTCTAGATGGCAGTGGTCATGGGTTTGGAAGGTGCTGTCTAAGGAGCCTTGGTGAGATTCTGCAGTGCATCTTGTAGATGGTGCACGCTGCTGCCACTGTGCGTCGGTGGTGGAAGGAGTGAACGTTTGTGGATTGGGAACCATTCAAGGAGGCTGCTTTGCCTTGGATGGTGTCAATCTTCTTGAGTGTTGTTGGAGCTGCACTCACCCAGGCAAGGGGAGAGTATTCCATCACACTCCTGACTTGTGCCTTGTAGGTTGTGGACAGGTTTTGGGGGAGTCAGGTGGTGAGATAGTTGCCGCAGGATTCCTAGCATCTGACCTGCTCTTGTAGCCACAGTATTTATATGGCTGGTCCAGTTCAGTTTCCGGTGAATGGTAACCCCCAGAATGCTGATATTGGGGGAATCAGCAATGGTAATGCCACTGAATGTCAAGGGGCGATAGTTAGATTCTCTCTTGTTGGAGATGGTCATTGCCTGGCACTTGTGTGGCACGAATGTTATCCCTGTGTACTTTTAAGCTTGCATCTATACTGCTTACAATGCCATCTGCCTTTGTGACATCCACAAACTTGTATATATGGCGTTTTATCCCATCATCTAAGTCATTAATAAACACAGTGAATAGTTGTGGCCCAATAGATCCTTGTCGGACACCACTGGTCAAATTCTGCAATTAGGGTGCCTGCCCTTTAACCCAAATCTGTCAGCTAGTATCCTAATGAGGTCAATACCTTGCCCTCAATTCTATGAGCTTTAGCTAAGTCTCTTATGAGGGACTTCATCAAATGCTTTCTGAAATCCATATAAATAACATCCAGAGACATTCCACTGTACAGTGCTTTAGTCACTCCTGCAAAAAGTTAAAGCAGAATCAACAAGCATGTCTTACCTTTAATGAATCATTGCTGGCTCTCCCTGATCAACTGACAGTTTTTAGGGTGCTTAGTCATTCTTCTATAATTACAGACTAATAATATCCCAACAGCAGATCTTAGGCTAACTGCTTTATAATTTTTTACCTCTCTCAATTTTCTTAATTAGCGGAATGACATGCAATTTTCCACTTGAAGAGAATAGTTCCTGAATTGAGTCACATCCAAATTTCTAAAGATTTAATGTTGCATATTATGTTCACTCCAGCAGTTAACTTTTCTTTTATATAGAACAATAGAAAAGCTACGACACAGGAAGAGGCCATTCAGCCCATTGTGTCTGTGCTAGCCAAAAAACAAAAAGCTGTTTAAAAACTAGCCACCCATTCTAATCCCACCTTCCAGAACCTGGTCCATAGCCTTGCAGGTTACAGCACTTCAGGTGCTGATCCAGGTACCTTTTAAATGAGTTGAGGGTTTCTGCCTCCACCACCAAACCAGGCAGCGAAATCCAGATACCCACCACCATCTGGGTGAAGATGTTTTTCCTTATGTCGCCTCTAATCCTCCTACCAGTCACCTTAAATATTTAATACTGTTTCTTCTCCCCCTCCCCCCCACCCCCCGAAATGCAAAAGACAAAGCCAAGTCAATCTATCGCTTAATCGCAATATAATTGCACCTGCAACAAAATGTAAGAGGAGCCCATGCTCAGCAAAGGAACAACAAAGGCAATGTTATACCAATAAGCCTTCCATTAAAAAAAATAAAACAGCTTCCGGTGAGATATACAAATCCAATTTGTCAAAGTTTGATCCAAACTCACAAGCAAACACACTAGCTGACAGTGCACAACATAAAAATATTTTTTGAAGCACAGGATTAGATATAACCTACTTAAACAAGCCCAGGCCTCAACTCTGGAATTTATGCATTGTCTTTAAAGCACTCTTTTAAAAAATCCAACTTCAGCACATGCAGTGGAGTGCATACTTCATGTTTATACTTTTAAAACAACTGAACTTTGGGTTAAAAAAAAATTCAAGAAAAATAAATCAATGCAATGCCATTTCTCACGATCACCAATTTCACATCCCAAGTAAGCACATTCCAATAATTTGCCTTTATGAAGTACTTTCAATGTAATAAAACATCCCAATGTACATCAAAGTAGCATTATAACGCAAATTTGACATTTCAGCCACAAATGGGGCTATAAGTTTTGATTACCAGATGTTTTGCCAAAGAAGTAGGTTTTAAGCAGCATCTTCAAGGAGGAAAGAGAGGTAGAGAAGAGATGTTTCAGAAGGAATTCCACAACTTAGGACCTTGGGAACAAATGGTATGGCCACCTGTGATTAAACTAATGAATGATGGGTCAGAATTAAATAAATGCAAATATGCTGGACGAGACGAGCGTGTGCAAGAGTGAGCGAGCAAACGGTCAAGCGAGCACGAGGGGGAGAGCGGAGAGAGCACGAGCAAGTGAGTGAGATCGAATGAGAAGAGCGAAGTCATGAAGGGATTTGAAAGTCATAATGAAAATTTTAAAACCAAGATGTTGCTTAACAGGAAGCCAGTATCACTCAGTGAGCAGAGTTAATGGGTGAACAGGACTTGGTGTGTTAGGACAGTAAGCAGCAGAGTTCTGGGGGGCCAAGTTTACAGGGGGTGGAACGTGAGAGGTCGGCCAGGATTGCAGTAGAATAGTCAAGCTCTGAGGTGACAAAGGCATGGATAAAAAGTTTTAAAGATGACTAAGTGGAGTCAAAGTTGGGCGATATTCTTCTTTTTCTTGGGTCCTCTGCCCAAAGGTGATTAATTGTGAACTATGGCAAAGTATCATGATCTCTTTTTGCTACAGGTAGAACGAGAAGGCAGGCCCTCAGCTGGACCGGGGATCGAATCCCATCTTGTTGGACCCCTTAACCTGAAAGCCATCTAGCCAACTGGGACATTAAGTCTCAACATGGATCTGTTGCCTAATCGAGCTGAGTCATTTCAAAATTCCAAAGTTAAAAATTTGCAATTCAAAGATATAATGGCTTAAAATGCGTCAACTATTCACCTCTTGTTCAGTTGATATTACCAGAAGCCAAATTGCCATAGGTCCAGATATCAAGCAGAAGCAACTGTTGTCTAACACAGCCTATTTAACACACTGAACTGGTATAACACACGTGCTGTGTAATGAAAAACTGCATTTTGACACAAGCATGTGTTGCAGGAACTACTCCTCCGCTCAAAGGTTTGTAAGGTTTTTTTATAAATTGCAAATATTTTTTTAAAAAAATCTTATATTGTGCCCTTGCTCATCTATAAGCCCATTGCAGAGGATGAATTCTAAAAATGGGGACCAACTTTGGCCATAACTTGGTTCCCCAGAATCAATGGACTTGTAGGAGAGCAGGGTTAAATTATGAAACCTGGGAGATATACAAGGCATGGATTTCATATCTTACTTAAAACCCAGGACAAAACTATTCCTATATGGAAATATCAAAAGAGACTTACCAACTCAAACAAATAACATCCACCTTTACCAAAACATTATAATAATTTTTTTGCAAATGCAGCTGCTTACAACCCAACTGCATCCTAAATACACCTACTCATTCAGAACTTCAGTATCCACGCTCTACCTCACACTAAGGCCCATTCAACTATCACTTCAGTCCTCACCATCCTGGTCCCTCAGTGCATTGAACTTAAAATGTTCACGTGTTCACAAAGCAGTCAGGGAGGAAAGAATGAAACTTAAGGCTGGAACTTGGAGCAACAACGGGGGTTCTGTTGAGAACTAAATACTGCAATCTTGCCATCGTTTTAACTGGAGGAAGTTATACCTCCTCTAAAACTTCACGTCAGATGGGCTTCCATGGTACCATACCATCCTACCTCTGCAACCTCCTCCAGCCTTATGTTTCCAGCTTGCAACTTCACACATCTGAGTCTGAACTTCTGGGAATCCCTCCAGTTCATTTCATTCCATTCCACAATAAGTACCCAGCTTGGAATTCTCTTGCTCAGCACCTATGTCGGCTGCCTCCCTCTAAAGTCTTCTTAAAGCTGGCTCTTTGGCTTTTGAACTCCTGCCCTTGTGTTCTCTTCCCAAACTCTGTTTGATGTCAGCTAGCCCCTAATATGTTAATCAAGGAAGGCCAATACAGATTTGTTGAAGGCAAATTGTGTTTAACTAACTAACTTGAGTTTTTTGATGAGGTAACAGAGAGGGGAAATTCGGTGGCCCAACCAAAAGTCCATTACTTTCGGCAGGACCGGACGATCCCAGCAGTGGTCGGGGCCAGAAAATCCCACCTTTAGATTCTAAATCTAAAAATCTCAACATGCCACTTCCCACTCCGTTTTTCATTCTAGGTGTTCCCATATACATTACAGAATCTTGAGGATTCCTACATTCCTTCTGGGGTAAAACCAGGGTGTGCCACAGTTCTCAGGAATTCACTGATTCTCCCGTTTCCCAGTCTGCCACTTAGACTTCCACAGCGCTCTTTCCCTGTAAGGATTCTACTGCAGATTTCTTCCACCAATTTTCCCAGGCAGATCTAAATTCTAACTCTTCATACTTGGGCTTCTCATTCAGAACATGGGCCCCACCGGCAATTCCTGTTTATGGCTCCAGTTCCAGAAAACCCCTGATTCCAAATGTCCTCTATGCTCCTTGTTCTGGCCGCTGGCAGGTACACAAGAACACAATAGGAGCAGTTGACCATATGGCCTGCCAAGCCTGCTCTGCCATTCAATATGATCACGGCTGATCTTAGGCTTCAGCTCGGTTTCCTGCTAGCTTCCCATATCCCTTTATCCCTTGGCAAAGCAAAAATCTGTCTATCTCATCCTTAAATGTATTCAATGATGGAACATCCACAACCCTCTGGGATAGAGAATTCCAAAGATTTACAACCCTTTGAGTGAAGTAATATCTCTTCATCTCAGTTCTAAATGATTGACGCCTTATCCTGAGACCGTGACCCCGTGTTTTAGGCTCAACTGACAGTAAATATCTCAGCATCAACCCTATCAAGCCCTATCAGAATTTTGTTGGTTTCAATGAGATCACCGCATTCTTCTAAACTCCAGAGGATATAAGCTCAATTTATAGCATCTCATCAAAGGACAACTCCCTCATCCCAGGAATCAAATCTACTGAACCCTCCTTCACTTATCGCCTCCAATGCAAATATATCCTTTCTTAAATGTGGAGACCAAAACTGCACACAGTATTCCTGATGTGGTCTCATCAAAACCTGTACAACTGTAGCAAGACATTTTTATTTTTGTATTTCAATCCCCTTGCAATAGAGGTCAAAATGTCATTTGCCTTCCTAATTGCTTGCTGCGCCTGCATGCTAACTTTCTTCATTCCTTGTATAAGCACACCTAAGTCTCTTTGAACATCAACACTTGCAAGTTTCACATCTTTGCAGCCTCTCTGTGTCCTCCTCATAGCTTACCTTCCCACCTAGCTTGGTGTCATCAGCTAACTTTGATGCATCACTCTGTCTCTTCATCCAAGTCATTAATATAGATTGTAAATAGCTGAGGCTCCTGCACTGACCCTTGCAGAACTCTGCTATTCACTGCCTGCCAACTTGAAAGTGCAGTTTATGCCCGTTCTCTGCTTTCTCTCCATTAACCAATCCTCTACCCATGCTAAAATACTACCCCCAACTCCATGAGCCCTTATCTTGCCTATTAACCTTTTATATGGCACCTAATCAAATGCCTTTTGGAAATCCAGGTCGACTACATCTTCTGGTTCCCCTTTATCTACTCTATCGGTTACATGCTGAAAAAAACACAAATTTGTCAAACAGGATTTACTCTTCGTAAAATCATGTTGACTTATTCTAATCATACTATGCTTTTCTAAGCATTAAGACTTCCTTAATAGTAGATTCCAGCATTGTCAACAACTGATGTTAGGCTAACTGGCCTGTAGTTCATGGTTTTCACTCTCACTCCTTTCTTGAAAGGTGGTGCAACATTTGCCAACTTTCAATCTAACAGGACTGCTCTCTAATCCAAGTACTACAGGCAGGAGGGGGTTAATTTAAACAGCCCTGATTTCTCCTCACCATCCATCTGTAAGCAGAAAAGCTGTTTTGATTAGCCTCCCCCTTGATAAATGGTAGCATATTTCCCAACCCCTCAGTTTTTGTGTGATCCAACTGGCTATTAATAACCCCATAGCTGACTGAAGATAGGATGAACTCAAAGGGTTAGTTTATTTGAACACTGAAACCATGGGAGGAGGGTCACAACATTATCCCTCTTTTACTGTATGAGTGCATTGGAAGCCGAAAAAAGAAAGATTTACAGGGCAAAGACCACAGAGAAAAGAATCGTTTCACATGGGTCCAAAGTCCAGAATCAGAGTTCAATGAGGATTCCTTCACGGAAGTCAGCAGGCTGAAAATTTATGTATAATTCCCTTTTCCAGTGGAGTTGACTTCACACGATGAGATAGGCACATGGAGATGAATCAGTCTTGTAAGCGATGGTACAGAAGTTCCAGTAGAAACAGTGTAGATGGGGCCAGGGATTCAATCTGGGCAGAGCCCCTTTTCTGCAGGGCTGCTTGCAGATGGTAAAATGACAGATGGGGCTTTGCAGTTCCACAAGGCAATATTACTGGTTCCACAGGCTATGTCCATGTCACATGACTCCCAACCCTCCACATTGTATTTGACAAGGGATGTGTCCCCTTTTCTAGGTTCCAGAGATGGTTAAATGTTCTAACCATTAAGAAAAGGAAGGTTGCGGGGTCCTTTGTCCTAGTAGTCGAATACATCCTGGTTGGTCAACCGATCTGGGTTAGGAAATGCAGATGGCCTTTGTACAGTTCTCTTTGAATTTAGTCTGTGCAGCCCACAGGGGTGTCATTAGTGTCTCTTCAGAGATAACAAGATGCAAGTTTCCCTGATACTGCAAGAGCGCTCATTTTATTTGAGGGTCACAGACAGGCACAGCCTCAGTCTTTTTAAAAGGTCTTTGTCCAGTTTTTAAAATTTTATAAACAGCCATAAGGGGATATATATAGATATAGATATATATATATTATATACACACACACATATAGATATATATAATAGATAGATAGATATATATATAGATATATATATAATAGATAGATAGATTATTTATATATATATATATATATAGATATAGAGAGAGAGATAGAGAGATAGAGAGAGAGAGAGAGAGAGAGAGAGATAGAGAGAGAGAGATAGAGAGAGAGAGAGAGAGATAGAGAGAGAGAGAGAGAGATGGAGAGAGAGATGGAGAGAGAGATGGAGAGAGATAGATATAGAGAGATAGAGAGATATAGAGAGATATAGAGAGGTAGAGAGAGATATATATATATATATATATATAGATATATATATATATATATATGTATATATATATATATATATAGATAGAGAGATATATATGGAGATAGAGATATGGAGAGAGAAAGAGATATAGAGAGAGAATATAGAGAGAGAGATATATAGATAGATAGAGAGAGATATATATGTCCCGATACATATATGAATATACAGGTAGTGGTCTTAGTCCCTTCACATGAGGAATTTTGGAAAATCATAGCGCATCCACTATCTCTGCAGCTATCTTTTAGATTCCTAGGGTGTAGACCAACAGGTCCTAGGGATTTGTCAGATTTTAGAATCTCCAGTTTCTCCAATGCTTTGCTTCTGCTGAAGTTAATTTCTTTAATTTCCTCTCTCTTTTTAGCCCCAGGTTACTGTTTATTTCTAGTATGAAACTTGTGTCTTCTACTGTGAAGGCAACTGCCTTCCAAGCTGACTGTTTTAAGAAAACCAGAAACCCAAAACAAAAGTCTGCATCCCTGCAATATATCCTGACGGCAACTGCACAACTACAATATCCCAGATAGGGATTCAACTAATTAACTTCAATTCCAAACTTGCCCTTTGATTTGAAAAGTGTATGGATACTTTAAGATGTTTCCTTCTTTACCCTTTGCTTTCAAACCTTTGACTTGGGACCCACAGGGTTAAGTTACAACTCTTATGAAGGCAACTGTAGACATCTCATCTCCACTATTGTTCAGTGTTATCATACTTAACTCTGACCTTATTAGATAAACACGAAAATTACGATTACTTTAGGCTTTGTTTACCAGCCTTTCACTTCGATTTTCCCCCAGCTATCTTTGTGAATTCAATTCCCAACAAAAAGTTACATGCCTAAATATATGAATCATAAAATTACATTTTCATAATAGCATAGATAGGCTGGTGGAAAGGGGAGGTGGGTGGGGGAGAACAAGCGTCAAATGAAATGTAATGCAGAGAAATGTGAAGTGCAACATTTTGGTGGGAAGAATGGGGAGAGGGGGGCAAGATCAAATAAAGCATACAATTTTAAAGGGGGTGCAGAAACAGAGATATGTGTGCACAAATCATTGAAGGTGGCAGGGCAGGTTGAGAAAGTGGTCAATAAAGCATAAAATAAGGTGACCAGGTTTTCAAGTCAAAACTGAGGCACATTGAAAAGCCTTGGGAAGGTGGGGCTCTGTGATGATTGACACGTTGGGTGACCAATGACAGGAGTCAGGGGGAAGGGTGGCTCAAGATAAGAGGTCATGTGATGACATCTCCCAGAATATATCCAGCCAGAGTTGGGAATCATACTCTGTAGACCTTGAGTCACCAAGAATTGCCCAATTTACTTATAACCCAATATATCTTCCTCAGAACACACTTCGAGCCTTCAAGAAACCATTTCAATACTGCTTCAATGCAATGCGCTGTACTTTTACATATTGCATGCCTCTCTACTTCTGTACAAACAACATGCAGTGAAACTATAGTAATTATGAAAAAGTAACTCAGAAAAGTGTCATCAGCAATCCAGCCCCTTAGTTACAATTGAGCACGAGCAGAGTGTGTCAGCAAGCGACTGGAGGATTGCATTTATGAGCATTTATCAATTATCATTGAATACCATTTACACAAATGTACGCATTTGTACCTGGTAATAGGTGCACCTTGAACATTAGATACTTGGGTCACAACATGTATCCCTGGTCTGTCTTTACTGATTTGCCCAATCAAATAATTCTAAAGTTTAATAGAAGATTAATTGTGCAATTGAGTTGTCTGCTATGAGCATACCACTCTGGGGTTAAACTGGATCCAGTGGGACGGGGTCATCCTAATCTGCAAAGTGATTGAACAGCTCCTCGCAGCCACACAGATGACATATCGGTGAGAGTGACATCCAGAGTGGGAGCCAATGGGATTGTTAAGGAGGGCGGCTAAGGGGCAGAGTGGTAACGGAACGGGAGCAGCAGGTTGAGTTGGCCATCATCTGCCATGATGCCAGGAGGGCTGGGCACCACAAGGATGTTTAAAAGACATCATCAGTGATTGAGCTGTCGGTACCAAAAAGGTAGCGATGACCCCCTTGGACTGAACTCCTGCTCTTCCTATTTATTTAACATTTATTTGACTTTCAATTGCAATATTATAGTTTCAGAAGTGATCCATTTATCAATTAAGATACCAGGTAGCTTCTTGAACCACACCTCTGAAATGTGCTTAAAAATCAAATGCCTCTCTATCCTGATGTTTATTGCCAACTGATCTGAAATGTAATTATATTTTGGTCACCAGTCTCCAAAGACTCCACTACTCCTGAAGTGTGGATGTTATCCTAATCACGCGTTGCAATTAAGTCCAGATGCAAAATATCTATACTAGATTAGATTTTGTAATACAATGATCCAGAGATCAATACTGCACTACATGAAATCGCTCAGAATCTGCCTCCCTGACACATGGACATTGTCAATTTTTACTGGGTGCAATAAGTTTACCCCTATTAAAATCTTATCCTGTTTACAAATGGGTGAAGCATACAATCTGTTATTTCCCTTTCCATTTTCATACTTTGCTGCATTTGGTTATATATCGTAATCAACTGCAGTTTTTAAAAAGAATTAAAATCAAGTAATCAGATTCACACTTCTGTTAACAGCCTTAGAACCTGACGCTTTCAAACAGCCAAATCTCTAGGGAGGTCTATACAGTACAAATGATCACAGCAGTAAGAGATCACATGCCATTAACCTTTAAAGAGGCAACAATAGAAGCATTTAATGCACTTAATTTTGGGTAAAGCCCAAATAACGTAAAATGCGTACTCCATTATTCTAAGATCGGATGTCACGCTTGATCTGAATAATCTACAAGCAGGCAAGGAAAGGCTGTCCTTACCAAGTATACGTGTAGGTATATCCATTCCAGTATTCCAACAAATTGCAATTTAAACTACTTGCACATTTGTAACTTTTCTATCCCTTTCCCTTTATAGTGGCAAACACATCTGGTGGGTGGAATGATGGTAAGTGTTTGTCAGTGGTGGCGAAATGAAGAGGAACATGAGGTGCGAGTCAGCTAATATGGAGCGGTGGGGCAGGAAGAGGAGGAAATTTGTCACTTGCTGGTAACTGATGCTTGTGTCAATTTGACCTTAGTTCAGACATCTCAGTGCCAAATGGAAGTATGAGTATGAAATTAATCAATTAATAATTTAGAGACAGAAAATGAAAACGTTTATGCCTATTTCACGCCTAACATTCGCACCACACAAGTGCCAGGCAATGACCATCTCCAACGGGAGAGAATCTAACCATTGCCCCTTGACATTCAATGGCAATGAAAGAACAACAGTATAGTTCCAAGTCAGAATGGTGAGTGGCCCACTATCACTACCTCATGACTTGTGGGTTGCCATTAACCAGAAAGTGAACTGGACTAGAAATATAAATACTGTGGCTACAAGAGGTCAAAGACTAGGAATCCTGCAGCGACTAACTCACCTCTTGCCTCCCCAAAGCCTGTCCATCATCTACAACACACAGGTCAGGAGTGTGATGGAATACTATCCGCTTGCCTGGTTGAGTGCAGCTCCAAAACACTCAAGAAGCTTGACATTATCCAGGGCAAAGCAGCCCGCTTGACTGGCACCACATCCACAAACACTCACTCCCTCTGCTACTGACACATGATTCCAGCAGTGTGTACCATGTACAAGATGCACTGTAGGAACTCACCAAGGTTCCTTAGACAGCACCTTCCAAACCCACGACCACTACCTTCTAGAAGGACGAGGGCAGCAGACACATGGGGACACCACCACCTGGAAGTTCCCCCCCAAACCACTCACCATCCTGACTTGGAAATATGTCACTGTTCCTTCACTGTCGCTGGGTCAAAATCCTGAAACTCCCTTCCTAACAGCACTGTGGGTGTACCTACACCACATGGACTACAGCGGTTCAAGGAGGCAGCTCACTGTCACCTTCTCAAGGGTAATTAGGGATGGGCTCTCAATGCTGGCCTAGGCATCCCATGAACGAATAAAAAAAAAAATTCCCCACGAAAGGCTGGCCTGAACAAACAACCCAACTCACATCTAAATTGCCTGTTAAAGGAGAAAGCATGCAATTACATCAAGTCTTTACTTAAAGTTGTACTTACATTTCCGAAAAGAGCAACTTTAAGTGGAACAACATTACGCGAATCAGATTTTCCCATTACAACAAATTAAAAACATGTATTTTGGCTCTGTAGGACCTTTCCCATCATGAAAAAAGATTAAAACATTGCACCCTATAAGTTGAAATACTTTACATTGCTAAATTCCGATTTTGGTAAATGAAATGACTTTTGATACTCCGTCTTGCCGCCCCTCCAGCTCGCCGATGCTGCAGCTAGTCACCTCTTCTGCTTGCTTGCTCACTGGCCCTCCCTTATGCCGAATCTCATGCTTGCCGCTTCCCTCTCCCGAACCCTCACTGTAAGCAAGGGTTCAGGAGATAAGAGGCGAGAGGCAGGGAGAGCAGCTTTGGAGTGAGAGCAGCTTCGAGTTGCAGGGTTGCGGAGGTAGAGAGCAAACGGGAAGGCCAGAAAGTGGAACAGGCCACTCCAAAATAGCACCGATCAGGTCACACAACCTTATGCCAGACCCAGCAAGATATTAAAACAAAACTCCTTATGCTAAACATGAATACCGGCCCCACTAACTGCACAACTTTAAAGTGGGGAAACTTAGAAGGGGTCAAATTAGAAGAGAGGCTACTTAGAAGGGGGCTTACTGTACCCATCTATAATGCTATGCATACATAGTGCTTTTGGTTCTATTAACACAGCAGCATCAGGACACAACAAAATCTCAAAATTGTTAAGCACAGAAGGAGGCCACTCAGCCTATCATGTCAGCACCAGCTCTCCAAATGAGTAACTCACTCAGTGCCATTCTCCTGCCTTCACCCCATAATGCTGCACATTCTTCCTTTTCCAATAACAGTCTAATTCCCTCTTGAATGTTTCAATTGAACCTGCCACCACACACTTAGGCAGTGCACTCCTGACCTTAACTACTCGCTGCATGAATACGTTTTTTTTCTCATATCACTTTTGCAAATTACTTTAAATCTGTGCCCTCTTGTTCCCTATCCTTTCATGAGTGGGAACAGTTTCTCCCAATCTACTCTGTCCAGACCCCTCATTATTTTGAATGCCTCTATCAAATTTTCTCTGAGTCTTTTCTCCAAGGAAACAGTCCGAACTTCTCCAAACGATCTTCATAACTGAAGCTCCTCATTCCTGGAACCATTCTCGTGAATCTTTTCTGCATTCTCTCTCTAATGTCTTCACATCCTTCCTAAAGTGCAGCGCCCAGAACTGGACGCAGTACTCTAGCTGAGGCCGAATGAATGTCTTATACAAGTTCAACATAACCTCCTTGTTAAAAACAAAAAACTGCAGATACTGGAAATCCAAAACAAAAACAGAAACAGAAATACCTGGAAAAACTCAGCAGGTCTGGCAGCATCGGCGGAGAAGAGCACAGTTGACGTTTCGAGTCCTCATGACCCTTCAACAGAACTAAGTAAAAATAGGAAAGGGGTGAAATATAAGCTGGCTTGGGGTGGGGGGGGTTGTTGGGACAAGCAGCCAGTGATAGGAGGAGATAACCAAAAGATGTCACAGACAAAAGAACAAAGAGGTGTTGAAGGTGGTGATACTATCTAAAGGAATGTGCTAATTAAGAGTCGAGAGCAGGACAAGCAAGGTACAGATAGCTCTAGTGGGGGTGGGGTGAAATAATACTAAAAGGGCATAAAAGGTTTAGATAAACAATGGGTGGAAATACATTTAAAAACAATGGAAATAGGTGGGAAAAGAAAAATCTATATAAATTATTGGAAAAAACAAAAAGGAGGGGGAAGAAACGGAAAGGTGGTGGGGATGGAGGAGAGAGTTCAAGATCTAAAATTGTTGAACTCAATATTCAGTCCGGAAGGCTGTAAAGTGCCTAGTCAGAAGATGAGTTGCTGTTCCCCCAGTTTGCGTTGAGCTTCACTAGAACAATGCAGCAAGCCAAGGACAGACATGTGAGCAAGAGAGCAGGGTGGAGTGTTGAAATGGCAAGCGACAGGGAGGTCTGGGTAATGCTTGCGGACAGACCTAAGGTGTTCTGCAAAGCGGTCACCCAGTCTGCGTTTGATCTCTCCAATGTAGAGGAAACCGCATTGGGAGAAACGAACGTAGTAGACTAAGTTGAGGGAAGTGCAAGCGAAATGCTGCTTCACTTGAAAGGAGCGTTTGGGCCCTTGGATGGTGAGCAGAGAGGAAGTGAAGGGGCAGGTGTTGCACCTTCTGCGTTTGCATGGGAAGGTGCCATGGGAGGGGGTTGAGGAGTAGGGGGTGATGGAGGAGTGGACCAGGGTGTCATGGAGGGAACAATCCCTACGGAATGCCGCCAGGGGGGATGAAGGGGAGATGTGTTTGGTGGTGGCATCATGCTGGAGTTGGCGGAAATGGCGGAGGATGATCCTAAGTGAGGACAAGGGGGACCCTATCATGTTTCTGGGAGGGAGGAGAAGGCGTGAGGGCGGATGTGCGGGAGATGGGCCGGACACGGTTGAGGGCCCTATTAACTACCGTGGGTGGAAAACCTCGGTTAAGGAAGAAGGAGGACATGTCAGAGGAACTGTTTTTGAAAGTAGCATCATCAGAACAGATGCGACAGAGGCGAAGGAACTGAGAGAATGGGATGGAGTCCTTACAGGAAGCCGGGTGTGAGGAGCGTAGTCGAGGCAGCTGTGGGAGTCGGTAGGCTTGTAATGGATATTGGTGGACAGTCTATCACCAGAAATTGAGACAGAGAGGTCAAGGAAGGGAAGGGAAGTATCAGAGATGGACCATGTGAAAATGATGGAGGGGTGGAGATTGGAAGCAAAATTAATAAATTTTTCCAGGTCCCGACAAGAGCATGAAGCAGCACCGAAGTAATCATCAATGTATCGGAGAAAGAGTTGTGGGAGGGGGCCGGAGTAGGACTGGAACAAGGAATGTTCTACATACCCAATAAAGAGACAGGCATAGCTGGGGCCCATGCGGGTACCCATAGCCACACCTTTTATTTGGAGGAAGTGAGAGGAGTTAAAGGAGAAATTGTTCAGTGTGAGAACAAGTTCAGCCAGATGGAGGAGAGTAGTGGTGGATGGGGATTGTTCGGGCCTCTGTTCGAGGAAGAAGCAGAGAGCCCTCAGACCATCCCGGTGGGGGATGGAGGTGTAGAGGGATTGGACGTCCATGGTGAAGAGGAGGTGGTTGGGGCCAGGGAACTGGAAATTGTTGATGTGACGTAAGGTGTCAGAGGAATCACGGATGTAGGTGGGAAGGGACTGGGCAAGGAGAGAGAGAAGGGAGTCAAGATAGTGAGAAATGAGTTCCGTGGGGCAGGAACAGGCTGACACGATCAGTCTGCTGGGACAGTCCTGTTTGTGGATTTTGGGTAGGAGGTAGAAGCGGGCCGTCCGAGGTTGGGCAACAATCAGGTTGGAAGCTGTGGAAGGAAGATCTCCAGAGGAGATGAGGTCAGTGACAGTCCTGGAAACAATGGCTTGATGTTCAGTGGTGGGGTCATGGTCCAGGGAGAGGTAGGAGGAGGTGTCTGCGAGTTGACGCTCAGCCTCCGCAAGGTAGAGGTCAGTGCGCCAGACAACAACAGCACCGTCCTTGTCAGCGGGTTTGATGACAATGTTAGGGTTGGACCTGAGAGAACGGAGTGCAGTAAGTTCAGAGAGAGACAGGTTAGAATGGGTGAGAGGAGCAGAGAAATTGAGACGACTAATGTCACGCCGACAGTTCTCAATAAAAAGATCAAGAGAAGGTAGGAATCCAGAGGGAGGGGTCCAGGTGCAGGGAGAATATTGGAGGTGGGTAAAAGGATCTGTTGAATGGGGAGAGGAAAGAAGTGAGCACGGAGACGAAGGCAGCGGAAGAAGAGTTCAGCATCGTGCCGAGCCCGAAATTCATTGAGATGAGGGGGTAAGGGCATGAAGCTAAGTCCTTTGCTGAGCACTGAACGTTCAGCGTTGGAGAGGGGAAGGTAAGGGGGTATAGTGAATACACGGCCGGGGCTGGGATTGGAAGACGGGGTGGGGACAGAGGGACAGGCAGGGGTGGAGGGTCCTGGATGGGTGTTGGTGTCGATGAGTTGTTGGAGCTTGCGTTCCTTAGCACTTGAGAGAAAGAGAAAGCGTTTCTTGTTGAGGTGTTGGATGAAACGAAGAATAAAATGAAACTGGGGGCACGCACAGCTTTGAAAAAGGGTGCTGCGGTGCTGCTGGAGGGAGAGGTCGAGTGTGTTTATATGGCGGCGCATGGCACTGAGTGTGGATCTCAAAATGCGACGGGAACAGCAGTCCGAGGAACATTGTATTTCCCGGAGATACCTGTAATCCTGGGTGGGTTCAAAACATGAGGGATAGAATTTCAGTCCACGTGGGGTAAGCTGGAGACAGTCACTGAGAAAGGAAATATGGCTGTGAAAGCGGGTTTTAGTAAACACCTTGTCAAACACCAGGAGAGAAATGGAAAGCAATGAAGGTGAACAAGGCAAAAGAGAGATTCGAAAATCCTGACAGAGAGTAGCACAAAACTTCTTCAAGGTAGGCATTTCTTTAAGAGAAGTGGCAGTCAATTAAACACAGATAAAAACAAAAAAACTGCAGATTCTGCATTCGTTGCTCCCAATGCGGTTTCCTCTACATTGGAGAGACCAAACACAGACTGGGTGACCGCTTTGCAGAACACCTTAGGTCTGTCCGCAAGCATTACCCAGACCTCCCTGTCGCTTGCCATTTCAACACTCCATCCTGCTCTCTTGCCCACATGTCTGTCCTTGGCTTGCTGCATTGTTCTAGTGAAGCTCAACGCAAACTGGGGGAACAGCACCTCATCTTCTGACTAGGCACTTTACAGCCTTCCGGACTGAATATTGAGTTCAGCAATTTTAGATCATGAACTCTCTCCTCCATCCCCACCCCCTTTCCGTTTCTTCCCCCCTCCTTTTTGTTTTTTCCAATAATTTATATAGATTTTTCTTTTCCCACCTATTTCCATTATTTTTAAATGTATTTCCACCCATTGTTTATCTATTCCTTTTATGCCCTTTCAGTATTATTTCACCCACCCCCACTAGAGCTATCTGTACCTTGCTTATCCTGCTCTCGACTCTTAATTAGCACATTCCTTTAGATAATAAAGGATAATAACACCTTCAACACCTCTTTGTTCTTTTGTCTGTGACATCTTTTGGTTATCTCCTCCAATCACTGGCTGCTTGTTCCAACCCCACCCCCCTGCCGAACCAGCTTATATTTCACCCCTTTCCTATTTTTACTTAGTTCTGTTGAAGGGTCATGAGGACTCGAAACGTCAACTGTGCTCTTCTCCGCCGATGATGCCAGACCTGCTGAGTTTTTCCAGGTATTTCTGATAACCTCCTTGTTCTTGTACTCTATATCCCTGTTATAATTAAGCCTAAGATACTGTCTGTTTTATTAACCTTGCTCTCAAAATGTCCTGCCACCTTCAATGGCTTATGCAAGTCATATAACAGCATAGCACCTTTATGAATTGGGTGGCTCACAACCATTGACCCTTCTTATTATGTGCTGGGTTTACGTTAGGAAGAACAATTCATGATTAAAAAGGTGGCTGTTGCTGCAAATGCCATAGTTCGATCTGCCCCTGCCCCCTCTTTACACATTTCTCCCCACCTGTGATGTGACTATCGTCGTGGTACTAAAATCAACCAATTCCTTTTTCCAAAATTTAAACCATCACCTGCACCAATAATGTTGTAAATCCATGTAACATTCCAGCACACAATTTTTAAGTTTACTTTTAGTGGCAGCACAAAGCACACTACAGTGGAAATAGACTCCTAGACTTCTACAGCACAGGAGGCGGCCATTCAGCCCATTGGTGTCCGCACTGGTCAACAAAGATCTGACTACGCTATTCTCATTTTCCAGCATTTGGACCATAGCTCCGGAGGCTACGGCAACGCAAGTGAATATCTAAATACTTAAATGTTGTGAGTGTTTCTGACTCAACCACCCTTTCAGGCAGAGTGTTCCGGACTCCCATCGCCCTCTGGGTGAAAAAGATTTTCAACTCTCCTCTTAGCCTTTTGCCTCTTACCTTAAGTCTATGCCACCTGTCTTATTGACCCCTCTACTAATGGAAAAAGTGCCTTCCTATCCACCCTATCTTTGCCCCTCATAATCTTATCAAGACCCCTCTCAGCCTTCATTGCTCCAAGGAAAACAACCCTAGCCTATCCAATCTTTCCTCATAGCTCAGACCCTCCAGCCCAGGCAGCATCCTGGTAAATCTCCAGTGATGAATAGAAATATTGTATCTGCTCAGTTGTACGCACGTCCTGTATGACATAGTTTGGCCACCCCAGCTAAAGATTTTTATAATACCATTTTATGATGAAGGTTAGGAACCAGAATCCAGTAGTGTTAAACCTTATATGTTGTATATTTCTGATATCCAAGCCAAATTCTGGGCCCAGATTTTTACCATGATTGAGCGCCTCTTTTTCATGGTGAAAAGGTCAGAAGTGGCCAAAAATCACAAGTCCCATCCTGAACATGGCAATCAGCGCATGTACGGTTTATGGAGGCAGCTGGCCTATTAAATCATCCGCTGCCTCCACTGAAGTGGGGTTTTGGTAGGCCAGACTTGTGAAACCTGAAGTGTGCAGATTAGGTCAGGCAAGAGCAGGTCTGAACTTGGTGGATTCGTTTGGATAGCCAAGGTACCCCTTTGGGGAAGTAAGGTACACACCTTTGGATCTGGTCTTGGAACACTTTTGGGAGAGGTCAGGTGCCCTTTGTAATTGCGTAGGAAGTGCATAAACTCATTCCTGTAAAGTTCATTGGGACCATGAACAGATCTGTCAAAGTCAACTGACAAAAGTGTCAGAATTACCTGTCAAAGGGAGCCATCAAGGCATTTAAAAATCCCGCCCTTTAAATCCTTATGAAAAAAAATGTCTGGAGTGTTAGAAAAACAATTGCTTGCTATTTCACTTGGTCTGTTGACTTAAGCCTGGGGGCTTCCATTACTGGGTTAGAGCTGCGTGACTGATTTCACAACCATCTATTATCACAGTAGAGTGCCTGCCATTTCACAGTTTAATTGACAGCTGTGTGGTTACAAACTCTTTGGTGTGGTTCTATAGATTCCAATGCTTGTTGCTATAAGGCTTGAATGAAATGTTTGTTGTTATAAGGCTTTATTTAGTTAAAGGTATGTAAATGTAGTAAATGGGTTTTTATTAATGAGAGTGTATTTTTCAATGTAGTGATGTCTACAATAGGCAGTTAAGAACTTTAAATTATCTCATCCCTGCATGGGTCCTGAGGTATGCCCTATGGTGGATACAAGGTGAGTTGGCATGGTAGGTGTAAGGGCAAAGGGTGCTATATGGGGGGGCAGCACATGGGTTGGCATAGGGGCTATAAAGAACCACAGGGAGGGCGAGTGGAAGGACATAGGTTGATGGGGCATGGTCTAGTTCACGGAGCTGGGAATTCTCCCATTCTGTGCACCCGACCTGGGAGCAAAAATCTAGGCGCATCTGTCAGGTATGTGAACCTGGTAGATTTAGGCTAGGTTTGCACTGTTCTTTCTCAGTTTCCTCGAATTGAATTTCACAAGCTTATAGCTTTAGAAGGGTCCTCTCTGTGCTGGCCTCTCATTGGTGCCTAAATCCAAACACAAATTTGTTTATGTCATCAGCTTGAGATATATCCAAATCAATTAAATTTTGAGTATAGCCTGCAGCCTTCCGCACCCAAGTGCCCACAGGGACTACTTCTGGGCAGTCCTGTTTCAATACTGTTATAATAATTACTCATTCCTTATACATTCATGTTTTCCTTAAACATTAAAAGCGTAGGAAGGAAGTGTTGTGCCATGTTTACTTATAAATGCTCTCTAGCCTTCCCAACCCAAGGAATCTTGTTCCTTCAGTACCACTGCATGAGAATGAGGTGAGGGATCGACTTCTTATGTTCCTAGAACGTATAAGGCACTAATATGCCCTCAGCTGGAGTATTACGTCCAATTCTGGGCACCGCACTCGAGGAAAGATGTGAAGGCATTAGAGAGAATGCAGAAAAGATTCACGAGAACAGTTCCAGGGATGAGGAACTTCACTTATGAAGATAGATTGAGAAGTTAAGACTGTCCTTGGAGAAAAGATGGCAGTGAGGAGATTTGATAGAGGTATTCAAAAATAATGAGGGGTCTGGACAGCGTAGATAGTGAGAAACTGTTCCCCTTGTGAACGGATCAAGAATGAAAGGGCACAGATTTAAAGTAATTTGCAAAAGAGGCAAAAGTGATATGAAGAAAAACTTTTTCACGCAGCAAGCGGTTAATTAAGGTCTGGAATGCACTGCCTTCAGGTGTGGTGGAGGCAGGTTCAATCGAGGCATTCAAAAGGGAATTAGATTGTTATTTGAAAAGGAACAATGTTCAGGGAGAAGGTGGGTGAATAGCACTAGGTAAATTGTTCATTTGGAAACCCGGTGCAGACATAATCGACCGAAAAGCCTCCCTCTGCGCTATAAAAATTCTGTGATTCTGATAACTGTTTCTTTCTCCACAGATGCTGCCCGACCTGAGAGGTTCCTGCATTTTCTGTAACTATACCGTCTACTGTCTCCTACCTACTTACAATCTAGAGCACCTCTTACCAAACCTTTCTCCAACACACTTACAACCTAGAATATCTAGTACCACACCATAATATCTTATAATACAATGCAATTTCAATTACTGTCCATAAATCAATGGCCCCATTGTGCTCCATGTTACACAGAAGAAAGTAGTGTATGCTTTGACTCAGTTAACATTGTCATGGGAGATCCACTAAAATCTCTCTTATACAAGATATAAAGACAAATTGAACTTAGTTGCAATGTCCTTCCAATGTCAAAGTAGCCTATGTTTAAGCATGATGAATGGCCATTTTGGTAAGGTGCCCAAGGAATCAAACTTTAATAGTGAGTCAGAGCTTTCAGGTGAGGAGAGGGAGAAAATTGGAGAGTTATGAGGAAGGGGGGAAATTAATAAGATCGATGTGAACTTCAAGGTAACCAGAATATTCTCTATCCAAATAGTTTCTGTTAAGTAATAAGAAGTATGAGCCAAGTCTAATGGATACCTACAGGAACATATCCTGCAAGTGTCCAGTTATCCCATCAGTGAAAGGTACTCAGAGTTTAAAAAAAAGAACAAAGGCCCCATCACTTGTATCAGGAGTATCTGCATGTGCAAATTCTACTCAAATAACACTAGTTACCTCTATCTGTTGATGAAACACATGAAAGCTCAGCACAAAAGCTCAAAACCACCATCAATGGATAACTCGACTTCAAAATATGCTGGGTAAAAGAATAAGTGTGATCATGTTCATCAAAAACCTTTCATTAGTACAGTGCAATGGCAAAGCACATTTTTTGGTGTGACTAGGTTAGCTGTTAGGTACCTTGCAGTGCACTCAGGCCCCATAAAGTTCAAAACTACTTTGCTTAGAAGCTGCTTGATGCGTGACTTGGGTGTCAAGACCCAAGCAAAGCAAGACTTCAGTCCAATGTCAGATCGGCTTTTCACACCAGATCCAGGGTACACTTTAAACCAGAGTGTTGCTGCGAGGCAATTTCATTTTACAACAATGCTACAGTTACAATGTGAACACATCCTTTTCATGAAAAATACTGCCCTGGATTCTAGATTATTTTTCCCATTAAGGGGATGGGTGGAAAACACACAGAAGTATGCGGCAATACAAGGGGAAGTGTTTTCTGTTTCAGCAAGAGCACTTGTGTGTAAATTCTCTCTTTCTGTCAGCCAACCTTAATCATGTGTTCATGCTGTAGAATACTTCTAGTTACATAACAAGGAGACGTGCAGTAAAATAAAGAATCAGAATTTATCAGCAAACTCCAGGTGAATTCAAACAGGAAAGTGCCAAATAAAAAGCCAAAATATAGAAATCTGTATCCATTAAGCCTTTGTTTAACACTCCCTGTTTAACACTGACTTTAAAGCAAAATAAGAAGTTAGTGAGGGCCTGAATTATCGTTTAGCATTGCGAGATTAGTTTTAAACTCATTGCCTGGTCTGCTGTAGGGTCACATGACCCGATTGGTGCCACTTTGGAGCGGCCTCTCCCATTCCCTAACCCACCCACTTCCTGCTGACCTGTCAACTTGCAGCCTCTGCTGCTCCATGACTTACCCTCTCACCAATCCTTTTACTCACTGAACCTCCCCGCTCACCAGTTCCCCTCTCCTGAACCTGCATTCCCGTTCAAAATCCAGATCTAATATGAAGCTGCAGCTCCAGAAGAGCGAAGCAGCAAGCAGGAGAGTCGAGGTTCAGCGAAAGGGTGAGTCATGGAGCCGCAGAAGCCCCAAGTCGGAGGGTCGGTGAAAGGAAGGATATGTAGCGACCAGGAGGGTCAAGAGCACAGGATGTGTGGCAAGCGGGAGGCTCGGGAAGCAGGATCAGTGGCAAGCAGGTTCAGCAGTGAGAGGGAGCCAATTAGAAAGTTACCATATTTATTTTATATTTTAACATTTATTTCATTTTAAAAGTTATTTCATTTACCAATATATGAATTTAACAATGTAAAGTATTCCAACTTACGGGAGATAACGTTTTTTTCTGATGAAGATCCTACAGAACATAAGAGCTTTAAGCTTTAACATTGGTTTTAACTGGAAAATGTGATTTACTTAAAAAGTCGTTTCACTTAAATTCACGATTTTCAGGAACGCAACTAAAACTTTAAATGAGAATTTCCTGTATACAGTTTGCTGTATTAAAACATACCCACCTATTGTTTACCATTTTCGCAGCCTAACACAATCTTCAGGTATTAAACTGCAAGAGCCCTGACAATTCTTTGCTCAAAATGCCATTTGGCATCATTCTCACTGCATTTCTCCATACTGTAAGAAAGCCAAATAACATTCCACATTAACTTGATGAAGGCTGCACTTTAAAAAAAAGTAAACTTAAAAAATTTAAGTTTGGGATGTGACATATTTGCACCGACAGCTTTTATGTGCATCACAACAGCAATTATTGGATATCACAATGCAGCATGTATCAAGTTGCATCAAAAAGTTAATATAATCTTTAAATTGACAGAGGGCCTGTTAGCTATTATGTAATATGTAAAATAGTTTCTACATAATCTTTTAAGCTATCCAGTGGGGAGGGGCAAAAAAAGGAATCAACGTGACTTCCTGCAATCAACATTGCAGGCCATCTCTCTTAGTAGAGCAACTCATTTTATGAGCCAGTGTGTCTGAAGGGGCACTGCCACTTTTAGTTCCCATAGCAACTTAGAAGTGCCACCATGCAAATGTACAGTAATGCTTAGTTTACACACCAATGGAACAGAAATGTCACACCAAATGTTTTTATCCTTCACTGTTTTTCAATGTAAATCACTTTGAAAGGGTTTTCTACTCATATTCATGAATAAACATTTAGGAATTTAACAACAAAAATATAGAATATTTTTTTCTTCCTTGCAGCAGTGTAACATAGTAGCCTGCATATAATTTTATCCAACAGGATCTCCTTGATTATTCTGACTATATACAAATGGATTTTTCTCTTAAGAGCTTTCTTTGATGTGAAGAAGCCTATAGTCAGCTCTATTTGCATGTCTGACCCTGGTCCCTGACATATTTCATAACTGTGTGTGGTACAGCTCAACATTATAGAAGAGATTTGTAATTAACCCCAGTTGTCATACAATAGATACAGCATTAAATAGCTTTATCTGACCATTGTTTTTACCGTAATTTAGTGCAGAATTGACATTAAAAAGCTATAATTTTTCCACATTCTATTATTAAATCAACATTCACCATATTTATTCAAAACTAACATGAAACCCAATTGCTTCGAGAAGTACCCTCCAGGCAAGGGGTCTTGCCAGTGCTACCAGTCTGCCCGACATTTGCCTCCAGTTCCACACTACACCACTACTGTAACAAACTTTATTGATAACAATATTGGATAGATCTATTGGCAAGTACCCAGCAACACACCAGGACAATACTGAGGCAATCCCGGCCTAGCTGACTCTGACACATCATCTGCACTAGCACCTGTGTTATGGTAACAGTCGGGAAAGCCTTCCCAACAGCTTGACATGGCTGTACTCAAAATCGTATCTTTTATCCAATATCTGGATATTGGATTGCTGAGTATCTATGGAGTCATGTCTTCTGAATCTCAAACGGGACATTATTCTATGACGATATTATGGCCTAAAATATGTAAAATCCCCCAGGTGTCCCAAACCAATATGAGTTATTGGCATCTGTCTTTTGTTTTCCTATTTGTGTCTCCAAAATAGTATAGAATACAAACAATTGTACTAACAAGAGCCAGTCAGAAATTGGGAGCATGGGAAATCCTATAGATTAGCATTGGGTAGCAATGAAACCAGAAAGATCTCATGCACAAAAGAATGTATAACATAAAAGCTGGTGGGAGTGCTTTCTACTTAAAAATATTCTATGCTGCAACGGTATCCCTTTAATTGATTGATAAAGGTCTAAACTAAAAGCAGATGCCATTAGTTTACAAAATTCAATTTTCATTTAAATTACAAGACTTTCAATTAAATTTGGTACACAAAATTTAAGGAAAGCCAAGGATTAAAAAGAGAGAAAACATGATGATTCTTTGGAGCAGATGGATTGCAGCACTGAGATGTGACAATCTGTGAAGTTTGCTCACAGGCTTCTAATTTAATTTAGTATTTGTTGTTTCATAACCATATGTCACTGATAAGTATTTTTCTCACTTCTGTAATTTTATGCAATAACTTAAATTTACCAAGACATATCAAGCTCCAGAGTTTATGATAGAATCAGAGGCCATTCACAATAAGAACTAGGTATACTGTTAATGGTTATTCAGTGATGGCACAAGCGCACAGTTTTTTCCTCAGCTACATGTCCACTGGTATACTTCAGTCAGACGGACACAAGTTCCAGCTAACTGTCAGGTCTCAGACCTATGCTAGGATTCACTACTTATTCAACAAAAGGATTAAAAAAGTTTCATGTGAAAAAATGAAAGTTAGACAGTGAGGAGAGACATAAATGTAGGAATGTAGGAAGAGCAGCAGCAAGGAGACAGTATGCGAGGGAGAGAGATAGACAGACCAGACCCAGACAGTGAGGAAGGTGAGGAGAGCCTGAGCAACAGTGAAGAGAGAGAGGAGAGACAGAAACATTGAAAGGGGGAGGGGAGTAAATGCGGTGGGTGGGGAGAAGCAGTGGAGGAGAGAGGAGAAAGAAAAAAGTGAAGTTAGAGACAAACAAGGACAAAGAGAGTACACATGCATGCAAAAGCAAAGGGAGATACAAACAATGAGATGAGTAAGAGACAGCAAAGTGAAAGAACAAGGGAGCACAACCGAAAAGGAGGGTGTGAGCGAGAGAGAGAGAGACTTTAAATAAATATAAAGTATGCAAAGATTTGCTCAGTTCTATCTTGCATCTGGAAGAGAACAAGGACATATTTCTCAGCAACAGTAGGAGGCTGGATAGCAAACAAGGAGACTCTTGTTTAAAAAGTTTTAAAACTTCAGCCTAAAACATTAACTATACGTTTTTCAGAACACCTCATACTTTATGAAATAATTGCATGAAAACCTTCAGGGTAAATTGAGAGAAAAGGGGAAACAAAATACATCAGGTCAGAGGAAGCACCTGCTATTATGGCAAGCTGTGAAAGTCGCAAATTCCTTGATTTTAGAAAACATTAAACATATAATCATAGAATGGTGCAGCACAGAAGGAGACTGATCAATCCATCATGCAAGTGTTGGCTCTGAACGACCAGCTAGCCCCACATCCTGGCTCTATCCAATAGCCCTGCAAACATTTTCTCTAGATTTTGAAAGTTACTACTGAATCTGCTTCAGCTACACTTTCAGGAATTCATTCTAAATCACAACTGGTTATGGAATTCAATCGAGAGAAGCGAGAGATAATGTATTTGGGGAGGGCAAACAAAGCTAGGGAATACTCAATAAATGGGATGATATTGAGAGGGGTAGACTAAGTGAGAGACCTTGGAGTGCATGTCCACAGGTCCCTGAAGGTGGCAGGGCAGGTGGATAAGGTGGTAAAGAAAGCACATGAAATGTTTTCCTTTATTGGGCGAGGTATTGAAAACAAAACAGGGATGTAATGATGGAACTGTACAAAAAGCTGGTTAGGCCACAGCTGGAATTGTGTGTCTAGTTCTGGTCACCATATTAAGGAAGGACATAATTGTTTTGGAGAGAGTACAGAGGAGATTTACAAGAATGTTGCCAGGGTTTGAAAATTGCAGCTATGAGGAAAGACTGGATAGGCTAGGGTTGTTTTCCTTAGAAGAGGCAGAGGGGTGACCTAATTGAGGTGTACAAAATTGAAGGTCCTAGAGAGGGCAGACAGTAAAGACCTGTTTCACCTAGCTGAAGGGTCAATTACCAGGGAGCATAGAATTAAGGTGATCGGTAGAAGAATTAGAGGGGACATGAAGAAAAAAAACTGAATCAGTTCCGTCTTTATTGTTCAATGCAGGCTGGTAGCTTTAGAAGTCAAAATATTGCGTTGTTTAAAGTAAAGGTTTTCAGGTTGTAGGATTGTAAATTGTCCCTACAGCTGCAATGACCCCCACAGTTGACCTTCTGGAGCCTGCTTTCACAGGTAACTTAGTAGATGGAATCAGATTTATGGGAAGAGGAGAAGGTTCCTTGCTGCTCTGATTCTGTAGGTGTGGCACTTTCAAACTGCCCAGGTACTTACAATAGGCCATTAGCTGTTTTTGGGTGCCCTTTCCCTCTCTCCATGGGTTCACGATCTTGTCTGCTTCTCTGAAGATACTTGTCTATGGATCTGAGGCCACTGACTCAATGATTCCAAATCAGATCATGTTCCAAATAAGGAAATTGGTTAGCCCCAGTCCTGGGACCTATCTTAGCCACTGTCTGTTTGAGAGCCCATTGAATTCCTAATATCTTATGTGAATCCTCGAGCTAAACATAGCTTTGTCCATGTCTGGGTGGTATTATCCAAAAATAATGTGCCCATCAAATTCAATTTTGCTTCAGTTTATCTTTTTTTAAAAAAACCTTGCGCTGATTTCAAAAAGTGACCATAAAATACAGCTTCTTTCGAAATTCATAACACGATCATGAAAACACTGTCATGACACCTCTATCAAATCTCCTCTTAGCCTTCTCTGAACAACAACCTCAGCTTCTTTCAATCTCTTCACATAACTGAAGTCCCATATCCCTGGCACCGATATAGTAAATCTCTTCTACAGCGTCTCCAAGGTCTTGACATCCTTCCTAAAGTGTGGAGCCCAGAATTGAACACAGTACTCCAGCTAAGGCCTAACCAGTGAAAGATTTAGCATACATTCCTTGCTGTTGTACTCTATACCTCTATTAATAAAGCTAAGGGGCCCACATGCCTTTTTAATTGCCTTCTCAACTTGTTCTGCCACCCTCAAAGGTTTGTGTACATATATCCGCAGCTAGGGGTCTCAGCTCCTGCACCCTCTTTGAAATTGTACCATTTAGCTTGTATTGCTTCTTTTCATTCTTAAGACCAAAATATATCACTTCATCTGCCCTATGTTCTTCACCAGTCTAATTCCTCCTGAAGCCTGTTATTGTCTTCCTTTTCGTTTACTGTATTTGAGTTTTATGTCGTCTGTAAACTTTGAAATTATGCCCTGTATACCCAAGTGCAGAAATATATGTATCAAGAGGAGCTGGGTAACAACACTGATACCTCCCTCCACTCTTAAAAAAAATGTCAACCCCTACTCTTTGTTTTCTGCCCCGTAGCCAATTTCGTGACCACACTGCCAGTCCCTTTAGTTCCATGGGCTTTAATTTTGCTAACAAGTCTATTGTATATTGCTTTGTCAAATGCCTTTTCCAAGTTCATATACACAACATAAACCACACTAGCTTCATCAACCCTCTCCTGTAGTTTACCAAGGTACGCAATCAAATTAGTCAAAAATGATTTGCCATTAGCAAATCCATACTTTGCTTCATCAATTATCCCAGTTTTCCCCAAGTGTAAATGAGTTTTGTCTCAGGTTTTGTCTCAAAGTTCCCCCCCCACCCAACCTACATTATGCTGACTGGTCTGTAATTGTTGGGTTCAATCCTCTCCCTTTTCTAACAAAACAGTGCTGTGTAAATATTTACAATCCGCCAGTCCTCTAGCAGAGCTGTCGTATCCAAGGAGGTTGAGAGAATTTTAAAAAAATTATTCACAGGATGTGGGCTTCGCTGGCTGGGCCAGCATTTATTGCCCATCCCTAGATGCCCTTGAGAAGGCAGTGGTGAGTGGCCTTCTTGAACCGCTGCAGTCCATGTGGTGTAGGTACATCCACTGTGCTGTTAGGAAGGGAGTTCCAGGATTTTGACCCAGCGACAGTGAAGGAATGGTGATATATTTCCAAGCCAGGATGGGTGAGTGGCTTGGAGGAGAACTTCCAGGTGGTCGTGTTCCCATCTATCTGCTGCCTTTGTCCTTCTAGATGGTAGCAGTCGTGGGTTTGGAAGGTGCTGTCTAAGCAGCCTTAATGAATTCCTGCAGCGCATCTTGTAGATGGTACACACTGCTGCTACTGTGCGTCGGTGGTGGAGGGAATGAATGTTTGTGGAAGTGGTGCCAATCAACACAGGCTGCTTTGTCCTGGACGGTGTCAAGCTTTAGTGGGGAGTATTCCAACACACTCCTGACCTGTGCCTTGTAGATGGTGGACAGGCTTTGGGGAGTCAGGAGGTGAGCTACTCGTCACATGATTTCTAGCCCCTGACCTGCTCTTGTAGCCAGTGTTTATATGGCTAGTCCAGTTCAGTTTCTGGTCAATGGTTAACGCTCAGGATGTTGATAGTGGGGGATTCAATGATGCTAATACCATTGAACATCAAGGGGCAATGGTTGGATTCTCTCTTGTTGGAGATGGTCATTGCCTGACAGTTGTGTGGCACAGGTGTTACTTGCCATTTGTCAGCCCAAGCCTGCATATTGTCCAAGTCTTGCTGCATTTGGACATGAACTGCTTCAGTACCTGAGGAGTGATGAAGTGTGAACATTATGCAATCATCAGCGAACATTCTGACCTTATGATGGAAAGAAGGTCATTGATGAAACAGATAAAGATGGTTGGGCCTAGGACACTACCCTGAGAAACTCCTGCAGTAATGTCCTGGAGATGAGATGACTGACCTCCAACAACCACAACCATCTTCCTTTGCACTAGGTGTGGCTCCAACCAGAGGAGAGTTTTCCCCAATTCCCAATGACTCCAGCTTTGCTCGGGCTCCTTGATGCCACACTCGGTCAAATACGGCCTTGATATCAGGGCAATCACTCTCACCTCACGAGCTCAGCTCTTTTGTCCATGTTTGAACCAAGGCTGTAACGAGGTCAGGAGCTGAGTGGCCCTGGCGGAGCCCAAACTGGGCATCAGTGAACAGGTCATTGCTAAGCAAGTGCCACTTGCTGGCGCTGTTGATGACCCCTTCCATTACTTTACTGATGATCGAGAATAACCTCATTGACCCGGCTGGATTCATCCTGCTTTTTGTGTACAGGGCATACCTGGGCAATTTTCCACATAGCCGGGTAGATGCCAGTGTTGTAGCTGTGCTGGAACAGCTTGGCTAGGGGCAGGACAAGTTCTGGAGCACAAGTCTTCAGTACTATTCCTGGTATATCGTCAGGGCCCATAGCCTTTGCAGTATCCAGTGCCTTCAGCCGTTTCTTGATATCACGTGGAGTGTATCAAATTGGCTGAAGATTAGCATCTGTGATGCTGATGGTCAGACCATTCACAATTTCCACCCAGTGGCAGATGTGCATCCCCCATTTTACATTTCAGTAGCCTTGAATGCATACCATTCAGACCAGGTGGATTCTTCTACTTTAAGGGCTACCATTCTTTTAAGTATCTCCTACTGATTTTCATCTTATTCAATATCATTATTGCCTCCTCCTTTACCTTTAAATTGGGAGCATCTTCTTTTCTAGAGATGTCAGATGCAAAGTGCTCATTTAGTACCTCAGCCACACCCTTTGCCTTCACAAGATCTTTTTTGGTCTCTGATTGGCCCCACCATTCCATTTCCTACCTGTTTACTATTTACCATTAACTGATAATGTTCCAGTGATTTTCCCATCGACAAGTTGGATTTTCTACTGCGGCATGCTGGTGTTAGAATGAAGGATAAAATAAATAATTTCCAAAGCAGTAAGTACATATATAGGCATTGTATGCTTTTCATTGATTGGATTGTTATTGCACTTCTAAGCGCTGTGCAATTTTTGTCTTGATGCGATTTGATGAGTTTCAACTCTAATTTCATTTCAACGAATATTAACAAATAGTTCCTTAGTAGAATGAATAGTATGCTCCAGATCTCATTTTCAATTACAAATTGTGATTTCATGGATTTTATTAAAATGTACTTTATTTTTAATTGATGCCCAATCTGTCCTGACCAATATTTACCCCTCAATCAAGACCACTAAAACACCACATTATCTGGTCAATATCAAAATTTCTCAAAATTCTTAAAATGGACTAGAAATGAAAAAATGGTGGGAATTAAATTCTAATTATTTGTTCAAGCTGAAACTTAAACCTATGTTTATTTTCAGATGTGTTGTTATCATCTGGTTCCAGCCACCCCAATTTGTCAACAATTCTCAAGTGGCTCAATACTTTGGTTCAGACAAGACTTAAACAATTAAGCCAAAATGCATACGTAACAACTTAAGCAATGACTTTTAAAGCTTCACTAGGGTGAGCAGTCTGTTGAAGCGTAACCCTCTCGAGACTCTGATTTTACACAATCTCACTTGCGGAGATAGATGTGTTTCTTGCCTTGGGAGTCATCAGTACACAGCTAGCAAGGAACTCCTCCACAACCTCAGCTTTTAACCCAAGTGACTATCATCTCACATCAGAGTCAGGCATTTTCCAACTTAACAATTGGCTCTTGCTGTTACTAAGTTAAGTTGATTGGTTCTCAATTACAGGCGCTGCCTGGCTTGTTATCTTAGGTGAGAATACAATGGAACTGTTTCACGTTCTTTTCTGATTTTGAACTTCTCTATTCATAAGGTTATACTCTGGAGGTCATGCCAGGGTTTGAGAGTTCCACTGCTAGAATGACTTATCTGAACCTGCAGATCTTCACACAGATATAGAGACTTACAATAATTAGCAAGCGAATAGCTTTAAAATGAAAAGTTCTAAATAAAAATCAAGATGTACTAATATGATTATTGATCCATTAATCGTAACTCAATTAAGGCTCACTATTTGTACAATCGTCCGTTTCTTGACTGGTAAGGGGGAGGTGGTGGCATAGTGGTATTGTCACTAGACCGGTAAATCCAGAGACCCAGGGGTAATACTCTGGGGACCTGGTTTTGAATCCGACCACGGCAAATGGTGGAATTTGAATCCATTAAAAATCTGGCATTAAAAGTCTAATGTTGACGGCAAAACCATTGTCAATTGTTGGAAAAACCCATCTGGTTCATTAATATCCTTCGGGGAAGGAAATCTGCTGTCCTTACCTGGTCTGGCCTACATGTGACTCCAGACCCACAGCAATGTGGCTGACTCTTAAATGCCCTCTGAACAAGGGCAATTGGTGATGGACAATAAATGCGAGCCAAGCCAGTGACACCCTCATCCCATGAGCAAATAACAAAAACACTATCTCAGTACAGTAATAATTTGATTAATACAAAATATATAAAAAGAAAAAATGCCTTCTTTAGCCACACGTTAGTATCAAAATGGCTTCCTTGATGTTCTTAGTTATTACAGTGAATGCAATATAAAAAAGTTAAACTCAAATTTAAACACCCAGGCCTACTTACAGTTGCTAAATGTGCATCACCCATTTTACCTTTCAACATTTTTAAGTAAATTTCCACACATTATCTGGTTAAGCTGGAGAATATGTAGCTGCTGCTGTGACTACCCGGGCAGCAGACACAAGTTTTCAGCCTAATATGGCAAAACGTTGCACATTACCTAGCTGGATAAATTTTTGCCAATATAACTGAAGCACTTATTAACACATATGGCTGCAGTACAGCTGGTAGGGAATTCTTAAGTTTAAAATAGGATTCTTGGGCAAAAAGTAACCAGTGCATTTCCTCCAGAAATCTTTTCCTAGAATCCTGTTTTTTGTAGCATTGGCAAATATGGAGCAGGCATTTGTGGTAATATTAGTAATTTGCCATTGGCACAAAGCTTTCTGGGCAGGTAACTAATAGAAAAATTAATCTACCTCCAACGAAACCATGACCAATTACTTAGATGGGTTGAGATGGAAAATCGGCTTCAATGTTGTTAAAAGAATAACGCATACAAGAACATGTTAAGAAATGCATATTCAGCCAGTTCAAATGCAACTCTAGTGCCAGAGGGACCAAATAAGAGGCATATATTAAAATTTTCAAAGATCATTTAGTCCATCTTAATACTTAAAATAAAATTTAACTGAGGCAATTACTAACGAGCCAAAAATCAGGTACTGTGTACATCTGAAGGGCATTAGAACCAGCTATATACCAGGTGAGGTCAATTTTAGAATATGGTTCAAGGTTTGGGTTATCCGGTTTCAAAAGAGAAATAGATCCATTAATGTTCCAAGTAGAGTAACTGGGGTGATTTGACACCTTTAGCGTCGAAGTTATTATGAAAGGCATAAATAACTAAACTTACTTTTACTGGAGAGAAGGCTATGGATGAACCTGATACAGGTCTTCAAAATAATGAAAGATACAGGTCAGGATTTTTCTTCTTCATTCTTTCATGGAATGCAAGTGTCATTGGAAAGGCCAGCATTTGTTGCCCATCCTTAATAGCCCTTGAACTGAATAGCTTTTCAGGCTATTTCAGAGGGCAGTTAAGAATCAACCACATTGCTGTGGGTCAGGAGTCACATGTAGACCAGACCAGGTAAGGATGGCAGATTTCTTGGCCTACAGGACATTAGTGAACTAGATGGGTTTTTGCAACAAAGATAGTTTCATGGTCAAGACTAACTTTACAATTCTATATTTATTAACTGGATTTAAATTCCAATTCCACTAGCTGCTATGGTGGGATTTGAACCCAAAGCATTAGCCTGGATTACCACTACCCCACCATTTCCCTGTAAAAAAAAAACTTACCCATCACTGATGTAACACTGATCAGCCTGTAGTTGCTAGGAAATCCTTAAACCTTTTCTTGAATAAGGGTGTTTTATAAACTTCAAGAAGTTTATTAAAATGAGGAAAGAAGAGAGGTTCGAGAGAAAGACAGCTGAGAGAATTTTTAACCACATATCCTCCCCATCAAATGAACACCTACTGCCACCTCCACAAAACACACTGCCTCGGCCGATCTGCCGCTGAAATTCTCATCCAAGCCAGTCACTGTCATACTCGATTATTCCAATGTTTCATCTTCCACCCCTTAAAGATCAAATTTCTAAAACATTGCTGCCCATATCCTACCCACGTTTATTGCCGGTCACCCATCACATCTTTCTTTGCTGACCTACCTTAGCTTCCATTCCCCCAACATCTCCACTTTAACCATTTCATCTTCATATTTAAATTCCTATCACTGCAACTCACCAAGACTCCTTCGACAGCACCTTCAAAACCTGCGACCACTACCTCTTAGAAGGACAAGGGCAGAAGAAACATGGGAACACCACCAGCTGCAAGATTTCCTCCAAACTACATACCATCCTAACTTGGAACCATATCTCCATTCCTTCACTGTCACTGGATCAAATCCTGGAACTCCCTTCCTAACAGTACTGTGGATGTCGCTACACCAGATCGAATGCAGCGGTTCAAGAAGGCAGCATAACACCACCTTCTCAAGGGCAATTAAGGATGGGCAACAAATGCTGGCCTGGCCATGAAAGAATAAAAACCACCCCCAGCCTTACAACCCTTGCATCTCTCCACCCCTCATCCTATTTGCAGTCATGTCCTCAGCCACTTAGGCCCAATTCCAAGAAACACTGGGTAGAGAATTGCAGAGAGAAAAAGATGAGTTAAGGGGAAAAAACCAGGAGACTTGAAAGAGAAAAATAGATAAAAGGTAGATGGGAGCGGAAACACACAGGTGGGTTTAGAGAGACTTACAGGCTACAGGAAGAATATAAAAATGAACTAGAAAGAAAAAGACAAACAGTGGTAGGGAGTTAAAGGAAAGACAGAGATGATGGGATGGGGGGGAGAAGGAAGAGATACCACTGAGACCATTTTATACCCTAAAACTTCACTTGTAATGTAGCCTTGGTGGATTCTTTCAACTTCCTCATCAAGAAAAAAAAAATAAGAGAACAAAGGTGAACCAGGATTGAGAGATGAAAAGCAAAGAGAGTTATGGGGAGGAGGGACAGAGAGAACCAACTCAGCCAGTAGCATTTAATACTGAAGTCATATGAATTTGAAATGTTAGCTCTGTTCCCTTCTCCACAAGATGCTGCCAGACCTGCTGAGTTCTTCAGCATTTTCTGTTTTTATTTTAGATATCTAGCATTCACAGTATTTTGATTTCATTTAATATTGCTTGCATACAACTTAACTCAATATCATGGGGCTGAAAGGGGAGTCTCATGTGTGAGGCAATGTGGGCTGCACTGCAGTTAAATCCCATCTATTCTGGACAGTCCACTCCTCCCTCTATGATTCCGGCTCTCTCTCACTCTCAGTTTTCAGTTGCCTTCTCTCCTCTCTGTGTCTAGTGTCCCAGTCTCTAACTGTGTACAACTCGCGTGGAATAATCAGCACATTAGAATCTAGAATCTAATTGCCACTCTGGTGAGCCAAGAGTGACAAATGTGGCATTTTTACGTGCACGTCTTTTAAGCTTTTTTGACCAGAAGGTGAGACATATTCAGTCGGACAATCTCTTTGGCCAAAAATACTAA
The DNA here is from genome assembly GCF_964194155.1 of Cetorhinus maximus. Lineage (NCBI taxonomy): Eukaryota > Metazoa > Chordata > Chondrichthyes > Lamniformes > Cetorhinidae > Cetorhinus > Cetorhinus maximus. The sequence goes on along the minus strand of NC_135887.1, from coordinate 73,961,788 downwards.
AAAGCACATGTTGGTTAAAGCCAGGAATGTTAAAATGTAAAATAGTATAGTTCCAATCAACATTTGCTACAAGCTTATGTCATCATCCTGCTGTTAACATGCTTCAACTTCCAAGACTCACTTTAACAGGAAATTGTGTGCCTGATCTTAGTTTTTCTTGGCACTAATGAAAAAGCTATTTTGTGACATATTTCCAGTTTTCTTCTAGCTTGAATGCAGAATAACCAGCTACTGATGTGTCTTCTTGGTGCTTGTTACCTCCACGTCAGTTCAAAATCATGGCTAAGTACATTTAATGGAGTTGCACCAAACATGTCAGAGGCACCACTGCGGCCTCGTAGAAACCTGATGGTTCTCTATTCAGATTGGATTTAACTTTTTTTAAAAAAATGTTGAAGGTAATTTTTACTGAATTTAAAATGGGGGCACGACCTTTTTTTGAAAAAGTTATTCCCCCCCCCCCCCCCCCCCCCCCCCCCTTCAAGGAAAATTCCCTTCCCGAATTTAGCTCATTTCTGAGTGGTATAATAGCCTAGAGCTTGCTGGATAATCAGGTCATAAATGGATGCATGGAAGCAGATCACCCACAAAAAGTAATAAAAACAAAGTGCTGGAAAAAAACTCAGGTCTGGCAGCATCTGTGGAGAGAGAAACAGAGTTAGCTTTTCGAGTGCAATACGACTTCTTCGGTGAACTTCTTTGTTAGCTCTGTTTTGACCTAGTTCTTTTTTTTAAATTTCAGGTCTCCAGCATCCACCATATTTTGCTTTTATTTTACCCAAAGTATGTACATAGACAGGGAAGGCCAGTGAGCTGGAAGGAGTGGGTGTAGAAACAATTCTTAATGTTCATTAAAAATATTACAAAAGACTACTGCCACCATTTTGTTTCTTCCCCCAATGACATGTGAAGTAATGGAATTCACCATACACTTTCAACAGTTTAAATAGTCAAAATATTGTCACGAGGAACAAAAACAGAATAAAAAGCGAAATCTTGTAATCTTAAAATTTTAAAATATTCTGGATATTTTCCTCCATTGTAGGTTTTTGTTTCTACTTCTGGTGAAAGAGTAGGTACATCAGATGGCAAATTTTAAGTAGCTCTAAAAGTGCCAGCACCCTGCTTAATATTTGTGAAGTCACTCTGATCATTCAGCTTTTCCTTCAAATAAGATGAACATCATGCAAAGTGGTCAGGCCAAAAACCCAAAAGCAGTCAAAACTCATTCCAAATGTGGTTGCATGCTTGGTTAAATGCCAATTTTTTGACATCAGTCTTTTTTGGGGGGAAGGAATTTTCTGATTTCAACTATTTTTATTTTGTGGATTGAACTAGATCAAATCAACTTTAGTTTTAGTCAAAAAGCAGGTTAGGTCAAAGGCATTGAACTGCTAACGGCAGAGTGGTGGCGTTTATCTGAACCCTTTTCCCTTCCTGCACCGCCCCACCCTCCCCTCTCCCCAACCAAAGAGGAGTTATGCTTCAGTCACTGTAGTTTTATAGTCAAGGACAGGTACTAATGCACATAGTTGGAGGTTTATCATGCAAGGTAACACTGGGACTTGACTGCAAGGTGGATAGATACATGGATTACAAAGCAGGCACAAACTCTTATGCTATTATGTTACTGTGGGAAGCATTCTTTTCCACAAATTGTATTATGAACATATAGATGGGAACACTACAATAAATTACAGATTAAAATATGCTCATTTCCTGTATGAAAATAATTCAATTCTGACATATGAACAGGTTTGAGTTAGGTGACTAAACTATGTATCACCATCTTTAAAATGTCGATTGGGGAGATATTTACTCTGCCTACACTGCTGATTTCTGATTAAAACAAAAACCAAGAAATTTGATGTATCCTATCCGTGCAATCTCACACTGTCTCATTTCTCTTCTTTTTCTGGGCTGACTTTATCAAATATTTGTAAACCTGTCAGCGTTTAGAACTATCTAATATTTAGCTGCTTGATTTAAATTCATCTCACATTTGCCCTGCCTCGCAGTCCTCTGAGCCCTGTAGCTGCAACCATCAGAAGCTTAAGCACATAAACATGTTAAGCTAATTTGCAAGCAGGATGCTAAACACTTTTGTACTAAGCAGGATTGGTTTCCAACCCAGGTACTCCTAAATACATAATCAGCATTTTATAATATTATGCTCTGTTAGGTTACCAGTGTAATTTCTGATTTCATGAAGTATCACTGTCATCTCATTTGTTTAAAATCTCAGTCATGGAGTCAGAGTTTTACAGCATGGAAAGAGGCCCTTCAGCCCATCGTGTCCACACCAGTCATCAAGCCCCTTATCTACTCTAATGCCATTTTCCAGCACTTGGCCCGTAGCCTTGTATGCTATGGCATTTCATGTGTTCATCTAAATACTTCTTAAATGTTGTGAGGGTTCCCACCTCTACCACCCTTTCAGGCAGTGAGTTCCAGATACCCCTCACCCTCTGGGTGAAAAGAGTTTTTCCTCTAATCCCCTCTAAACCTCCTGCCCTTTACCTTATATCTATGCCCCCTGGTTACTGACCCCTCCACTAAGGGGAAAAGTTTCTTCCCATCTATGCTCCTCATAAATGGGGGTATCTCCCCCGTTCTCCCCCACACATTTACACTCTCATACCTGTAGGAATACAAAGTATGTTCACGTTGCTGACATTTTCAGAAATAATGACAGCATTGCATGCACAAAACAACGCCTGGGACAATAAGGTGTATTTTCCACTCCAGCTCTTTCATATTATCTGAGATTAAGAATTAGGCCAATTTGTGGTCAATTTTGTGCTGTAGGCCCATGTTTACTAGGAACAGTATTGGGGGAGGGGAGGAAAAATTAGGGAGAGAAAGGCTTAAGGGGACAGACAAACCAAGAAAGAGGTAGACCAAACAACAGCTTGCATTTATCATTGCAATTTTAATCTTTAAAGAATGCCCCAATGGTGTTTCATAGAGAATTAAAAATAAATGGACATCTTTTAAAACCCTCCTTATAGATTGAGAGAGAAATTGGGGTAGAACAACTTAGGGAAGGTAACTCCAGCATGTGTGGCCTAAAAGGCTGAAGGCACCTTGCCAATGTTGAAACAGGGAGGGTGACAACAGACAAGAGGCCAGACTTAGTGGAATGGAGTGTTCTAAGGAGGGTGCAGCGATGATGCCATTGCAGATGGTGGGAAAACAGGGAGCTAACAATGGTCAGGAAGCACAGGAGTGATCTGCGCGTGGACTAGTGGGCAATAGCAAATGGACAGAATTGTGGATGATCTACACGGTGCAGGGGATAGGAGATAAGTTGGAAGAGCACTAGAATAGTGAAGTCTGGAATAAACCAGCAGGATTAAGAGTTTCAGCAGCAGTTCGGCTAAGGCGGGGCAGAGGCCAGTGATGTCACAGAGATGGAAGTCGTGGTTGTTATAATGAAGAGGACATGTAATCAGAAGTTCAGTTTGGGTCAAATGGACTGCAAACAGTCTGATTCAACATGAAGCAATGGCTGAGGAAGGGAATGGTATCAGTGGCATAGGTATAGAGTTTGCATTGGGGCGAATATATTGGCTTTGGTTACCCAATTTTTAATTGGTGGAAAAGCTGATCCAAGACTAAACACCAGACAAAGAAACAAACGGCATAAAGGCAATGGCCGAGTCAAGAGGGGAACTGGATGTTACCAGTATACATGTGGAAACTGGCCTCATGCCCTCAGATAATACAGCCAATGCGCAACATGTAAGATGAGGAAAAAGTGTGTCAAGGTGCTAAGAAAGTGTTATATCTTTCATGGGCTCCAGAGGCAGCACGCTGAAGTGGAATGCAAAGTCACTGCTAGAAATACTCACCTCATTCTAGTCAGGGTAACAATGGAACAAGATGAGTAAGAGTGGAAGTAAGTTCCACTGAAGTGGACGAGAGAAGAAATTTGAGGTGAATGGTGCAGTTGGTTACGACAAAGACTGCAGAGAAAATATGCTGAAGTCATAGTGATAGGTTGGGGCTATTGTCGTGCTGCAGCAGTGGCAGAAGTTTAACTAAAGAGATTCAAACCTGCCGCTGAGAGCGAGAGAGGCATGAATTTGGGAAAAGACAACATGTTCAAAGACTGAGGGAAAAAAAAGGTATTGGAGATGGGTCTGGAGTTTGAGAAGAGGGGTTGAGCATGATCTTTTTTGAGGCTGATGACAGTAATTTTGAAAAGGTTGGGGGGGGGGGGGGTGTGTGTGTGTGTGTGTGTGTGTGTGGGGGAGATATAATATATGATGTTACCAACCACATGGCCAGTAAAGGAAGTTGGATGGTAAGCAATTTAGTCAAAATTACGTAAAGACAGTAGCAACTGGGCCCGCGATGAGCTCAGAGGGGTCATCAGAGGAGGCAAGAGAAAACCTGAAGAAAGATGCAGGATCTGGGTTAGGGCAGGGGGCAGGGGAAATAAACGGGGCAAGGGAGGATGGGGGGGCAAGAGAAAGCGAGAAAAAAGACAGATTAATTCCATTAATGTGGGTTGTGTTCAATGGAGAGTCCAGGTGGTGAGTGAACAACATACGAGCACAATGTTAATCAGGTCCTCAAACATAATTTGTATTTTTATAAAATAAATGCATAACTATGTGTTTAAATAAAGATGCTTATTTGCAACTGCCTTACTCGACAAGCAGAAATTCTATTCTACAATTTCAAAAGGCAAGTTGAGAAAATAGCATCTACTGGACTGAAATGCTGATCTCAATTTTGGTTTTAAATGTATGCATAATACCACCAAGAGTAGATTTCTGGGCTCTAAGTTATAAATCCTTCACTGCTTGCATATGATAGAAAGGGGACTTAATTTAACCTACAAATAAAAAAGGAGAGTGCATTTAAGTACCAGAGTAAAGCCAGTCACTGAGATAGGGAGGATATGGCGAGATTGTGGAGATATCAAGATATAGAAATAGAACTATATGGGCGTTTAGAAACATATTGGCCCAGATCTTTCAGGGCCAATATGTATATAAACACCCATGTATCAAGATATAGAAATAGGAATATCTCTACAATCTCCACATATTCTCCCTACCTCAGCAACCGCCTTTACTTTGGTGCTTAAATGCACTTCATTTCCTTAATTTTATTTGTAGGTTAAACTAAGTCAAGGAAATCCTATTTTTGACCCTGATTGGACAAAAAAAAATGCATGCTACCTTCCTCTGAGCAATTTTCCAATAGACCATCCTTCACATCCTATTCACTGCAAAAAGCCTCATAGGGAGCAGGGGAGGGAATCCACGCAGAAGCCATGCACAAGCCTTCACTTTTATGGGGCTAGCTGCCATAAGCCGGTAAGTAAAGAGTTCGAATGCCCCAAAGCTGCTTTGAAAACAGTTACAAAGAAAAGGTAAGTAGGTAAAGGGATGGGGTGGGGTGGCAAGATAGCAGCTGAGTGAGGTGGGCAAAGGTAAAGTGTGGCAGGTGGGCGGGGAGGTGTCAGGTTGAGTCAGGAGGAGGGGGCTAGTTGGGTCAGGAGGGTGGTGGGGTTAGTAGTCAGTTGTGTAGCACCCAGGTATTACATCAAGTTTTAATCTAACATTTCCTGGGTAACTATTCAGGTAAGCAATTCGGAACCGTCCACAGTCTCCGATTTTAAGTCAGAATCGGAGACATTTTCGGAGGGTCCCAGGGAGCACGGGAATCGCCAATCGGAAGTTCAAACTTCCCGGGCAAGTCCCACGGAGTCCCTGCATTGAGACTTTCGAGGGATCACATGGCACATCTTTCAGGGTATGTCCAGTCTCTTACTATCCAGAGACTGGAAGATTTGGGCCATTATCTATTAGGTATATATCCATATATTATATATACACATGCACACACACAGGTAGGTGGAGATAAGGTAACATAGATAGATATATCTGTATCCATAACTTTCTATATTTCTAATATATGCACTAATATAACCAATTTCAATTGGGTGGGGGGGAGAGATAAACATTTGTATATCGCAGAAAAACAGATGTATATGTGTGTTCACTTGTAAAAGGAGTCCAGTGCCTAATCTCAGGAAATTTCTTTCATTAAATATTTTTACTTTAAAGGTTTTTCTTCATTATTTACATATGTGTAATTCTAAACAATTCTAAAAGGAACCCAAACATTTTAAAAAGATTACTTATGAAGTTTGATTGCTATCGGATTGACATTTAAAATTGATTTATGTAAACATTTATAGTTGTATATAGAAAAACTGCCATTTTCAAAAACAACCCAATTCTGGTAAACTAAATAAAATTGCAAACCAGCATGAGTAAGCAGTAAGAGAATTGGGGATTCTTTAAAAGTACTTGTTTCCCCATGAAAACATGTTTCAGACAAAAAATACTCAGCAATGTACCATGTTCAATGACTTAAATTATGTACAGATGTTATGAAAGTTATTTATTTTTACATCACAACTCTGCTTAACTTTGAATCTCCACCACTCTACCTTTCCCTCAGTTTGTCCTCTCATCCTACCAAGAAGCTTTCTCATAGCTCAAGGATCTAAAACCAAGGATTCTTGTTCTCAGAATATTCCTGGAGGAAAAACAACTGTGTACTGCCAAGGACTATGCCTAAAACTAAGACTTATTCATTCCCCAGAATGTACCAGACATGAAGGCTTCATGCCAAATCAAAATTGTAATTTTACTGACAGGAATAGCAATATGCAAATAAGTGTTTTGAACACAAAATTACATAGGTGTTTAGGATAAGGAGAGACGGTCACGGAAATAAATATTCTTTTAAAATAGTTGAATACAATATGTGAAGGCAGAGGGGCATGTTAGTGGGGTGGTGAAAAAAGCATATAGGACACTAGCCTTTATCAATCGAGGCATAGATTACAAAAGTAAGGAGGTCATGTTGGAGTTGTATAGGACCTTGGTGAGGCCACAGCCGGAGTACTGTGTGCAGTTCTGGTCGCCACATTATAGAAAGGATGTGATTGCACTGGAGGGGGTGCAGAGGAGATTCACCAGGATGTTGCCTGGGGTGAAACATTTAAAGTTATGAAGAGAGGTTGGATAGGCTTGGATTGTTTTCGTTGGAGCAGAGAAGATGGAGGGGCGACCTGATCCAGGTGTACAAGATTATGAGGGGCACGGACAGGGTGGATAGGGAGCATCTGTTCCCCTTGGTTGAAGGGTCAGTCACGAGGGGACATAAGTTCAAGGTGAGGGGCAGGAGATTTAGGGGGGATGTGAGGAAAAACCTTTTTACCCAGAGGGTGGTGACGGTCTGGAATGCACTGCCTGGGGGGGTGGTGGAGGCGGGTTGCCTCACATCCTTTAAAAAGTACCTGGACGAGCACTTGGCACGTCATAACATTAAAGGCTATGGGCCAAGTACTGGTAAATGAGATTAGATAGGTAGGTCAGGTGTTTCTCACGTGTCGGCGCAGATTCGATGGGCCGAAGGGCCTCTTCTACACTCTGTGATTCTGTGAATATTGCAAGCTGCTTACATACCAAGCAAAAATATCATACCAAAAAGGGGACATTGTCCCACAGTGCAGAAACGTTTTTCATTCCCTGCCCTGGTACCTAGTTAAAAAGTATTATAAATGATAATTTTGTACTGAAAAATGGGCAAAAGAAATGTTAGAAAAATAAACAACACTAACTGGATACCTGAAGTATAGAAGAAATGTCAAGTTAGCAAAGATATCGTTATACAGATTGTGGTGGGAGAAGTATTGAAATACTTAATAGGATATATTCACTGGCACAATGTAAGTAGAGAAACAGCAAGATGATGCTAGGTGAGTGTCTGATTGGAGAAGTTGAATAGGGAGGAGGGCAAATGCAAAACCTCTATTCAAAAAGGGGAGAGATAAGCATGGTAACTACAAGTCAGTCAGTCTAATCAGTAGTGGGGAAGCCACTGGAGACCATTGTCAAGCACAAAATTAATCCTGGCTTAGAGAAGCATGGGCAGTCAGCACAAATTTGTTAATGATAAATCATATCTGACTAACCTGATCAAGTTCTTTAATGAAGAAACAGAAGATTGAAGAAGGTAGTGCAGTAGGTTGCATATATGGACTTCTAAAAGGCATTTGACAAAGTGCCGCATAACAAACCATGCGATTAATGAGACAGTGGTAATTCGGGTACTGTACCTTGAAGAGATAGGAAGCAGAAAGTAGTGGTGAACATATATTTTTCTGATCAGAGGGAAATATGGAATAGGGTTATCCAGCAGTCAGTATTCGGACCACTGCTTTTGTTATACATAAATGAAGTGGATTTGGGTTTAGAGTATGCACTTTTGAATTTGTGGCGAAGTGGTCAATAGTGAGAAGGATGGTAGCAGACTTCAGGAAGGTAGATAGAATGATATAAAGGGCAGACACATCGTAGGTGCAATTTAAATGCAGGTAAGGGAGAAATGTCACACTTTGGAAGGAATATAAAGAGGTAAAATGGTAAAAAATACTCAGCAGGTCAGGCAGCATCTGCACAGAGACAGAGTTAAAGGTCAATGACCTTTCATCAGAACCAGAAAAAAGTTACAGGTTTAACAGGTTTTAAGCAACTACAGAGGCAAGGAAAGGGGGCAGTGGATAAAATAAACAAGAGGGAAGGTCTGTGCTAGGTGGAAGGTGGGAGAAATTAAATGACAAAAGGAATGATGATGCAGGTGGTGATGGAACAAGAATCAAAAGATGAGCCCAGTGCTGGTGAATGGGAATTTCAGAATCATTAACAGCTATCCTCCAAAAAAAATGGGGGCAATGGTTATGATCTGAAATTGTTGAACTCATGAGTTCGGTAGGCTGTAAATGTTAATTAAAAGGTGGCATACTGTCCCTCAAACTGATATTGAACTTCATTGGGACAATATAGGAAGCCAAGGACAACGAGGTCAGAGTGGGAGTGCAGTGGAGAATTAAAATAACAGGCAATATTTTTGCCTTGCACCAATATCACGTTTGTCATCCAGTCCTCACCGAACTTTCCTTTTGTTTTCCCCCCCACTCCTCCTTCCTTGCTTTACTTAGTTAAAACATGTTACATCTCTAACTTATGCCAGTTCTGACAAAAAGCCATCCACCTAAGAGGTTAACTGCTTCTCTTTCCACAGGCGTCGAGTATTTCCAGCATTTTCTGTTTTTATTGCAGGTTTCAAGCATTTACAATATTCTGCTTTTGAATAATCTAAATCATACCATTTTGAGGAGGGTGCATATTCACAAATCTTTGAGGGCGGCTAGGCAACTTTAAAAATGTGGATGGATACCTCATTTTGTAAATAAGGGCAGTGAAGACAAAAACAAGGAAGTTATGCTGAACCTTTACAAATCACTGGTTAGGGCTCTGCTGAATATTGTATACAATTCTGGGCACCACACTTGAGGGTATCAAGGCTTTGGAGAGGTTACAGAGGGGGTTTACATATTGGATGCCAGAGATTAGGTACTTCAGTTTGGGTTCTACCAGGATTACTCAGCTCCTGACCTCATTACAGCCTTGGTTCAAACATGGACAAAAGAGCTGAACTCCAGAGGTGAGGCGAGAGTGAACTGCCCTTGACATCAAGGCAGCATTTGACCGAGTGTGGCATCAAGGAGCCCTAGCAAAACTGGAGCCAAAAGGAATCAGGGGGAAAATTCTCCGCTGGATGGAGCCATACCTAGCACAAAGGAAGATGGTTGTGGTTGTTGGAGGTCGATCATCTCAGTTCCAGGACATCACTGCAGCAATTCCTCAGGGTAGTGTCCTTGGCCCAGCCATCTTCAGCTGCTTCATTAATGACTTTCCTTCCATCAGGAGGTCAGAAGTAGGGATGTTCGCTGATGATTGCACAACGTTAAGCACCATTCGCGACTCCTCAGATACTGAAGCAGTCCATGTCCAAATGCAGCAAGATCTGGACAATATCCAGGCTTGGGCTGACAAGTAGCAAATAACATTCAATTCATGCAAGTGCCAAGCAATGACCATCTCCAACAAGAGAGAATCTAACCATCACCCCATGACATTCAATGGCATTGCCATTGCTGAAGGCCCCACTATCAATATCCTGGGGGTTACCATTAACCAAAAACTGAACTGGGCTAGCCATATAAATACTGTGGCTACAAGAGGAGCTCAGGGGCTCAGAATCCTGGAGTGAGTAACACACCTGACTCCCCAACTGGCCACCATCTACAAGGCACAAGTCAGGAGTGTGATGGAATACTCCCCATTTGCCTGGATGAGTGCAGCTCCCACAACATTCAAGAAGCTTGACACCTTCCAGGACAAAGCAGCCCACTTGATTGGCACCACATCCACAAACATTCACTCCCTCTACCACTGACGCACAGTAGCAGCAGCATGTACCATCTGCAAGATCTCACCAAGGCTCCTTAGACAGCACCTTCCAAACCCACGACTGCTACCATCTAAAAGGACAGGGGCAGCAGATGCATGGGAACACTCCCACCTGGAAGTTCCCCTCCAAGCCACTCACCATCCTGACTTGAAAATATATCACTGTTCATTCACTGTTGCTGGATCAAAATCCTGGATCTCCCTCCTGATCAGCACTGTGGGTGTACCTACATCACATGGACTGCAGCGGTTCAAAAAGGCAGCTCACCAGCACCTTCAAGGACAATTAGGGATGGGCAATAAATGCTGGCCTAACCAGCAAAGCCCACATCCCATGAATGAGTAAGAAAAAAGTTCTATGGCAAGATCAGAATTTGAGATCATTTCCCTTAGAGCAGCAAAAATTAATGGGAACCCTAACAGGAGTATTTAAAATGATGAGGGATTTTAATAATTGGCAAAAGTAGAGAGGTAATGAAAAGAGATTTTTATCCACAGAGTTAAGATCCAGAACACACCACCTGAAAGGGCAATGGAAGCAGAGTCTATAGAAATTTTCAAACACAACTGGGCATGTACTTGAAGAGGACAAATTTGCAAGGTAATGGGGAAAAAGCTGGCAAGTGGGTTGAAACTGAACAGTTCTTTCCACAGCTTCCAACCTGATAGTCTCCCAACCTCGGACGGCCTGCTTCTACCTCCTACCCAAAATCCACAAACAGGACTGTCCCAGCAGACCGATCGTGTCAGCCTGTTCCTGCCCCACGGAACTCATTTCTTGCGATCTTGACTCCATTCTCTCTCCCCTTGTCCAGTCCCTTCCCACCTACATCCGTGATTCCTCTGACACCCTACATCATATCAACAATTTCCAGTTCCCTGGCCTCCTCTTCACCATGGGCGTCCAATCCCTCTATACCTCCATCCCCCACCGGGATGGTCTGATGGCTCTCCGCTTCTTCCTCAAAGAGAGGCCTGAACAATCCCCATCCACCACTACTCTCCTCTGCCTGGCTGAACTTGTTCTCACACTGAACAATTTCTCCTTTAACTCCTCTCACTTCCTCCAAATAAAAGGTGTGGCTATGGGTACCCGCATGGGCCCCAGCTATGCTTGTCTCTTTATGGGGTATGTGGAACATTCCTTGTTCCAGTCCTACTCCGGCCCCCTCCCACAGCTCTTTCTCCGGTACATCGATGATTACTTCGGTGCTGCTTCATACTCTTGTCTGGACCTGGAAAAATTTATTAATTTTGCTTCCAATTTCTACCCTTCCATCATTTTCACATGGTCCATCTCTGACACTTCCCTTCCCTTCCTTGACCTCTCTGTCTCAATTTCTGGTGATAGGCTGTCCACCAATATCCATTACAAGCCTACCGACTCCCACAGCTACCTCGACTACAGCTCCTCACACCCCGCTTCCTGTAAGGACTCCATCCCATTCTCTCAGTTCCTTCGCCTCCGTCGCATCTATTCTGATGATGCCACTTTCAAAAACAGTTCCTTTGACATGTCTTCCTTCTTCCTTAACTGAGGTTTTCCACCCACGGTGGTTGACAGGTCCCTCAACTGTGTCCGGCCCATCTCCCGCGCATCCGCCCTCACACCTTCCTCTCCCTCACAGAGGCGTGATAGGGTCACCCTTGTCCTCACTTATCACCCCACCAGCCTCCGCATTCAAAGGATCATCCTCCGCCATTTCCACCAACTCCAGCATGATGCCACCACCAAACACATCTTCCCTTCACCCCCCCGGCGGCATTCCGCAGGGATCGTTCCCTCCGGGACACCCTGGTCCACTCCTCCATCACCCCCTACACCTCAACCCCCTCCCACGGCACCTTCCCATGCAACCGCAGAAGGTGCAACACCTGCCCCTTTACTTCCCCTCTCCTCACCGTCCAAGGGCCCAAACACTCCTTTCAAGTGAAGCAGCATTTCACTTGCACTTCCCTCAATTTAGTCTACTGCATTCGTTGCTCCCAATGCGGTTTCCTCTACATTGGAGAGACCAAACACAGACTGGGTGACCGCTTTGCAGAACACCTTAGGTCTGTCCGCAAGAATTACCCAGACCTCCCTGTCGATTGCCATTTCAATACTCCACCCTGCTCTCATGCCCACATGTCTGTTCTTGGCCTGCTGCATTGTTCCAGTGAAGCTCAACGCAAACTGGAGGAACAGCACCTCATCTTCCGACTAGGCACTTTACAGCCTTCCGGTCTGAATATTGAGTTCAACAATTTTGGGTCATGAACTCTCTCCTCCATCCCCACCCCCTTTCTGATTCCCCCCCCACCCCCCTTTTTTTCCAATAATTTATATAGATTTTTCTTTTCCCACCCATTTCCATTATTTTAAAATGTATTTCCATCCACTGTTTTATCTCTACCTTTTAGCCTTTTGATTCCTTCACCCCACCCCCACTAGGGCTATCTGTACCTTGCTTGTCCTGCTTTCTACCCTTAATTAGCACATTCCTTAGATAATATCACCACCTTCAACACCTCTTTGTCCTTTTGTCTATTTCATCTTTTGGTTATCTCCACCTATCACTGGCCCTTTATCCAGCTCTATTTGGTCCCCCCCCCCACCCTCCCCCCTAAACCAGCTTATATTTCACCTCTCTTCTATTTTTACTTAGTTCTGTTGAAGGGTCATTTGGACTCGAAACGTTAACTGTGCTCCTCTCTGCAGATGCTGCCAGACCTGCTGAGTTTTTCCAGGTATTTCTGTTTTTGTTTTGGATTTCCAGCATCCGCAGTTTTTTGCTTTTAGCTCTTTCAAAGAGCTGTCTTGATACAATAAGTCAAATGGCCTCCTTGTGCATTAAGATTCTATTTTAAAAAATGGTAGGAACAGTAGGTAATTAAGGATAGACTGAAAAACCTTTTAACAACATGCTTCAAATAAGAAAAAACTGTTGATTTAAAAGTGATAATAGAATATTAAGATTTGAGACAACATGGGGGGAGGTCAGTTGGTTTCAATCCAGCAAACACTGATGAAAGTGATATTAGCCAGTTTCTGCTAATAAATGCAAGGATTCCACCAGACCTGAATATGTCAATCTATATCCCTGGAGATGCAAGCCCACAGCACAAAAGCAGGCCATGATTGAACACAAATTGAGAATCTCATTCAGAGGTTGCATCCTTAGATTATATGGTGAAAAACTCACTGGTGCAACCAGAGATACAGTTCCAAGGTTGAGGCAGGGTGGTCTGCATATGCAGTCATATATCTGATTCAAGAGGATTTAATTTGGATGACAAACTGAACAGAAATTAAGTGTCATTCCCCATCTTTATAATAATAGAATTCACGGTGGTTTAATTTTTGTCCTTTATCAATGGCTGGAACAAAAAAAATCCGAGTAATAGACAATCAGAAAACGCAATATTTAGCCAAACATTTCTGAGAACAGTAATTACAAAATCATAATGGCGTTACAGAAATGCAAAAGCTATTCCATACAGAACAAATTATCTAGGAGAGATTGCTATACAGTAATCTGATCAAGGAGTTCAGATTATATCCTGAACAGTTTTCCAGTGTTTAAAATCTTTTAGTAACCCCAAAGAGTTTATAGCCTTGAAAACATCAATAAATATTCATCACGAACTTCATGTGGTGATATTTAGCTCAGCATATGTTTATGCATAGTTTAATGTAGATTCCAATGTTCAGTACTCTCCAATCACATCACAATTACTATAATTCTATTAAGAAATAATTTAGTTGGATATCAGAAAACATGACTAGTATATATAAACATGGAATTTCATTATACTTTCACTGCTCAAGCTAGTAACTGTACTGGAGATTAAAAGAATGATTCATAGCATCAGATGACCTATTGTGCAATGCATTTCAAAATGGTGAAGTATAAAAAATATGCCCTTGTAATAAGCCATAAAGGTATAAAACTCAAGAATATTTGTACATTATAAACATCTTTTCATTTACATGAATAGAACAAGTTGCATTTCCTGTGCTTTCTAACTAAATGGTTTTCCACACGCAATAGGCTTCCAGTAGCCATGTGGGTATCTGACTCAAATCTGGGTTGCTAAAACCAAGACGACATACAGGTTACTGAATTCCAGTGGTGTTGCTTAGCTCCATCAATTTAAACAACTGATTAATCAACTATGTGAGGCTAAAGGACTCATTAGGAGAGTAGAGCTGAAGATTGTCAACACCTTGTACTTATATAGCACCTTTAATGTAGAGAAAAATACCAAGGTATTTCAGAGAGAGAATGAAAAAATGGATATCAAGCTGCAAGGGAGAGATTAGATAGGCTTATCCTTTGATCAAAGAGTTGAGTTTTAAAGAGCGTCTTGAAGTAAATGAGGTAAACAAGTGAAGAGGATTGTGGTGGGTGAATTTCAGATGATGCTGAAGGCAGAGTCAGTGACATGGGACCAATGCACAAAGGCTGATGTCAGAATAGACAGTGCTTGAACATGGGGATGGTGGGAAGAGTTATGCTGGGCTGAGGGAGTCACAGAGATGTTTAGGAAAGGTGAGGCCATGGAGGTGAGTGAGCAGAGATTACAGCCGTGAAAATACTTGAGAATACACACCGATAATATATATAGTTTTCAGGAAGATATAATGTTATTGGATTTTATTGTAAAATAGTGGTATCTGTGTCTATATGTGTCTGTGCGTGTGAGACTTAATTGGATTAGAAGCAGCTGGTCTGAAGGCTTTGATGTATTAGAAGATGAGCTAGTTTTGAAATGTTAAGGAGGTAAACTTGGGGGAAGGTTTGAATGTAAAGTATAAAATGCATTTGCATTTTTAAATAATCCAGACCAGTTTATTTTCAAAGGAGGTGTGAAAAGTGTCACCTAGCCAGGTGAAGTTCAGAAACAGTGTGCTTATTTTTCCCAAAGATTATTGGCAAAATTGGTACTATGATAACTTTTTAATGATCAGGGGGGTAAAGTAAAAAGACAGTGAAACAATGGAAATTTGCATTCAATGGGGAAAATATGTATAACAGGAGAGAAGGCTGTGTGTAAAGGCAGCCATTTTAAGATCTAGCAAGTGTGAAAAGCCTTCAGCATCTACGCCTCAAGTTGCTGTCTACAGCGAACTTAAGTTAAGAAAATTCTCTTTGAATTGGATTGTTCAGGTATCATGTTTCTTTGCCTAGGCCTTTTAAAATCTATGTGACTTACTGTTGCCTTAACGGAGGTGTAACCAGGATTAATTAGGGGGCTTAGAAGTAATTATAATAGTAATTTGTAGACACATGTGCTTAAAATCATTTCTCTCAGTAATAAATGTTTAATCTAGTTTTGTAAAAACCTATAAGGCTCAGTGGTCTTATTACTACTGAACTCAAAGCCTGTATCTCGAAACATACAAATTGCAAAAATAGTTGTGGCAATTGTCTCAAGTTTCCCTCTGGGGTTCAAACAACTCAGCATTTACCATCAACTGTGCCATAACAATCGTGAACTTCATATGATGGTCTTCACTCAGCATATGTTTGTGCTAACATAGTTTAATGTAGGCTCCAATGTTCAGGATGCTTCAATCACCAATTATGACACAATTGCTATGTATGTGGAATAGGATATGACCAATACAATTTCAGATAAACTGAAGTTCATGGAGTGTGAAGGATGTGAAACCAAACAGCAGAAGATCAGAATGAGCAAAGTTACTGCAACATGAATGAAGGTTTCAGTAGCAAATGGGTTGAGGTTGGCTGACAAAGACAGGCAATGTTATAATGGTGAAAATAGGCAGTCCTTGTGACAGGAAGAGTGTGATGTTAGAAGCTCAACTTGGATTGAACAGGGCACTGAGGATGCAGGCACTTCACTTCAGCACAAGGCAAGTTACTAAGGAAAGGAATGGAGCCAGTGACAATGGCATCAATTAGTTGATGAGAACCAAAGATAAATACTTTGGTCTTCTGACTGTTCAGCAGGAGTAGCCTCATCAACAAATTCTTGGGGGTCATCATTAACCAGAGATTTAATTAAATCAGTTTTAACAACTCAATGGCTACAGAGGCTGTGGACTCTGTGGCTCACTTCCAGGATTTTCAAAGCTTCTCCACTACCGACAAAGTTCAAGTTAGAAGTGTGTTAAGAATTACTGATCAATGCAGCCACAACACTCAAGTTGTTCAACACCCCACAGGACAGAGCACTTTCGCTTTATTGGTATCTTTATCATTGGATTCTATATCCACCCTCTCCACCATCAACACTTTGTTCTTGCAGTATCATTCATTGGATTCACTTCAACAACTTGGCATGTTTTTTTTTAATTCATTCAAGGTATGTGGGCATCGTTGGCAAGGCCAGCATTTATTGCCCATTCCTAATTCCTCTCAAAAGATTACTTCAACAGCACCTCTCTCTGCTGTGACTACTACAACTAGGCCAGACAAGAGCAAAACATGTTGTCGAAACACATTCACCATTCCCCCTTCCAAGTCTCACTATCCTAACCTGAATAATTCCTTCATTGTCACTTGGTCAATTCCCCACCAGAGTACTATCACCACAAGGACTGCAGCAGTTCAAGAGACCCAGAAACGCCTTGTCAAGGCAATTAAGAAAGTTCAACAATTGTTACCTTCTCAGTGTCAGCCACTAACAATGTTATATACTAAATTTTGTGCTAGTCTCTAAATGTTGCTTATTCAAATTAGCTTGTTGGCTTCAATCACAACTGTATGCCTTTTACAATTTTAAAGACATATGTCATGCTTCCCCCCCCTTGGTTTTCTTTTCTGCAGAAAAAATACATTCACTTTATTTGAGATTTTCACCACAATGTAGACCTCAAATAATCCCAGTCCTCCTCTTTAAATAAATTCTATTGTCAAATGGGCGTAGTTGATAGCATTCTTGTTTTGGAGTACAAGGCTGTGGGTTGAAGTCCCACGTAAAACCAGAGTACAAAATCTAGGTCGACTTCAGTGCATTGCTACAGCAGTGCTACACATTTGAAGGTGCAGGTCTTGAAATGTTAAATTGATTTCCCGTGCACCTGCCCAGGTAGATAAAAGAAAAATCTCATGGTACCACGGTATTCAAAGATGAGAAGGTGGTGCTCCTAATGCCCTGGGCAATATTTCTCCCTAACCATTACCAGCAGAAGCAAATTATTCAATCATTCTTTCATTTGTTTGTTGGTCATTGGCTGTTTGCAGATTGATTGCCAAATTTGTCTAAATAATATGACTACACTTCAAAAGTAATCCATTGATAAGAAAGCACTTTGGGACATCTGAAGATACGATTAAATGTCTATAAAATGCATGTTTCTTCTTTCTAATGTACCCATAATAATTTTTAAGGGAAGGCAGCCAAAACTACATGCCAGACTCTGGAATTGGCCATCACCACTGATTTGTACTATGTCCTGATGTGTAGTTCCTGATTTTTCTTACTAATAACAGACCCAAATTAATTACGTACTTCCAAAGTATGATCACTTGAGTTATTTTTAGCCTGTACCGTGCTTATTTTTTTCTTACAAGTACTGAAAGGCCCCTAAAATCAGGGATGCTTTTATTAGTCCCAGCTTGGTCACCATCTCGATCTTTTTTGTTCCCCACAAATAATTTTTCCTTTCAACTTTCCTTAAACTTATAAGATCAATATTTCTAATTTTTAATCCTCTCCCTCTGTACTAAACTATAATCCTTCTTCCGTTTGAGGTATGTTCCAGACTTCCTGTCAGTCTATGCTGACCATAACACATCCCCCCACCGACTGCTTCAGACACTCCATCTGAGGAGCGATTCTGTTGTATTAGTGCAATATTCATAATCAGAATCTTTCTCTCCCTCTCTGTGACAGCACTCTTTCAAATGCTGCTCATTACAGAAATCCTGTGGCCCATTCTCAACTGCCACTGCTCTAACTGTATAACACTTGGTTGTTCTCGTCTGCTACAACTGCCTGTGGATGCTGATTTTGTCCTTTGCCACAACGCTGCTCCCATCTGTCCAACCACTTATATGCATACGGTCCCTACCTCCAGCCTGTTCATGGATGCTGCTTTTCCCCTCTTGGCTGATTAGCAGTTCTAGATCCATTGTATGTTACTGCATCTTAGATCCATTGTATATAACTGTGCATCTTAGATGCATTGTATCTAATTGTGCATCGAGAGATGGTGGCTGCTGATTATTAACAGTGGAAAAGGTGGGGGGGGGGAGAAAACAGTAAATCAATGACAATGATTCTCTGCCAAAAATCTTGAACTGCTGTATATAGGAGTATACAAGAGTGGGAAATACTGGCAGAGAGAGAAAAAATAAGATGGGAAGCAGGAGGGCCCAGAAATAAACGCTAGCTTTCTACTCCCATCTGAAGGCTACTTCTCCCTAGCTTACGTAAAACTAAAAGATTTACCAAGTTCAGTACATAACAGGAGCACATGGGTCAGACGTGGAAGGAAAAAAGTTCCAATAATGATTGCCTGCTCGCTCATGTTCACTGCAGTAAGTTCAACAGCAATTGAGGGAACTTTTAAGAATTTATATATAGCAAATTTTCAGAAAGTTGAGTTAATTTTTTGTCTTATGTAACTGACCAGTGTGTCACTGCACCTAATATGTAGATTCAACTAAAACAATCAGGTTTAAGAACTTGTATTTGGCTTTTCAGGGCTTAGAAAATGATTATGCATTGAAAATTCTAAGTTTCTTTTTTTACACCGATGTTCTCCTTTTGTGTTCCGTCAATACACAGGTTCAACTTTGATTTTAATAGTCACCAGCCAGTTTAGTTACAATAACGCTGCAACAACTAAATCATAGTACAAATGACAGAAAGATGACTCTTGTAGATTTAAAAATTAAGCATACTCTCAAAAAAGATGGTAAAAGAATGTACATAGATGAGCAATGGCAAACATTAAGAAATTATTCATAATTCTTAATGAATATACAGGCCCTTGAGGAATAAAAATTCGACTGGAAAAGTGGTACAGCCATGGCTAACTAGAGAAGTTAAGGGCAGTGCTAGACTAAAAGAAGCTTACAACATTGCGAAAGAGTTGCAAGCCTGAGGATTTGGGTTTTTTTTTAAATCAGCAAGATATGAACAGGAAATTGATAAAGAGAGAAAATAGAATGAGTAAACTAGCAAGAAATAAAAAATTAGATTCTAGTGTATAAGGCTGGTGAGCAGAGGGCACAGATAGACATTCATAAGTATGATATCATTGCTATTACTGAAACTATGGCATAAAGGAGGGCAGGAATGGCAGTTCAACATTCCTAGTTACAGGAATTTCAGACAGGATAGAGGGAGGAAAACAGAGGCGGGGTAGTCACAATATTGGTTAAAAAACAAACAGCTGTGAGGAGGGATAATATGTGAAAAGGAGCATCCAATAAAGTGATATGGGTTGAAGTGAACAACAAAAAGGGTCAATCACATCACTGGAAGTATACTATAGACCCAAACTATTCAGAGGGAGATAGAGGAGCAAATGTGTAGCCAAATTGCTGAAAAGTGCAGAAACAAAAAGGGCTGTCAATGTATGGGATTTCAACTACCTCATATTAACTGGGATAAGTTCACTATAAAAGGTGCAGAAGGCGAAAGATTCTTGAAATGTATTCAGAACCTTTTTAGCCAGTAGCAAACCCAACCAGGGGCAGCTCTGGATTTAATTTTAGGGAATGAATCTGGGCAGGTAGAAGGGATATCAGTGGGAGAGTATTTTAGTGGTAGTGATCATAAGAGTAATTATGGAGAAAGTTAAATATAGGCCCAGAGTAAAAGCTTTAAATTGGGAAAAGGGCAATTTTATTAAGCTATGATTTCGCAAAAAGCGGGGCTGGAAACAGTTACTTGAAGGTAAATAAGTGTCGAGCAGTGGGAGGCATTGAAGGACGAGATAGAGAGAAGTCAGGACAAATATATTCCCACAAAGAAAAAGAATAGGACTCTAAATTCAGACCCCGCTAGATGTCAAAAAGCAAAGAGTGTAGGATAAGGCAAAAAAAAGATTGTCAAGTGCCAAGTGCTCAATCCTGCAGAAAGCTTAGAGGAGTATAGAAAATGCAGAGGTGAAATTATAAAGAAAATTAGGAAAGCAAAGAGGGGGCATGAGAAAATATTGGCAGGTGAAATCAAGGAAAACCCAAACGTGTTTTATAAGTAAATAAAGAGCAAGAGGATAACTAAGGAAACTGTAGGGCCAGTTAGAGACCAAAATGCTAATGTGTGTGGGGAAACTCTTTTGAGTTACCAACAGTCACAGAGGTGCAAGACATAGGCGTGCTTCTTAATTAATACTTTGTGTCCATTTTTACAAAAGAGGATGACAAAGCAGGCAATGGAGTTTAGGACAAGGGGTGCGATGTACTGGATGGTATAAACTTTGTGATGAAAGAAACATTAAGATGTTTATTATCCCTGAAAGCAGGTAGATCAAGCCTAGATGTAATGCATCCCTGGCTGCTAAGGAAAGCAATAGTGGAGGTTCTGAGCATCATTTCCAATCCTTAGTCCACAGGTGTGGTGCTAGAGGAGGAAAGGATTGGCCAATTAATTACTGGTCAATCAACCTAAACTCTGCGATGAGTAAATGATTGAAAAACATTCCAAGAGATGGTAGGCTTCATAATTTAGAAAGGCAAGGATTAATCAAAGGAAGCCAGCAAGGATTTTTTAAGGAACGGTCATGTGTAACTAGCAACTGAATTTTTTGAACCAGGAGGGTCGATGAGGGTACGTGGGTTTGATGCAGTCACGTGGGTTTTAGTAAGGCTTTTGGCAAGATCCCACATGGCAGTCTGATCAATAAACAGCTTCTGGGGTCCAAGGGAAAGCGGCAAATTGGATCCATAATTGCCTTAGTGGCAGCACACAAAGGTTAATGGTCACCACGTGTTTGTGTGACTGGAAGGCTGTTTCCAGTACAGGGAACTGTACAGGGGCCCCTTGCTTTGGTGGCATATATCAAATAATTTAGACTTAAACAAAAGAAGCATAATTAAGTTTGCAAATGATACAAAAATGGGCCATAAGGAAGAAAGTTGTAGACTGTAGGAATATATCAGTGGACTGATCAGGTAGGTAAAAGAGAGGCAAATAATATCCAATCTGGAGAAGTGCAAACTAATTGTGAAAAGTATGGGTTCTGCCAGGACCACTTAACTCTTGACCTCATTAAAGCCTTGGTCCAAACATGGCCAAAAGAGCTGAATTCAAGAGGTGAGGTGAGAGCGATTGCCCTTGAAATCAAGCAACATTTGAACCAGTGTGGCAACAAGGAGCCCAAGAAAAATTGAAGTCAATGGGAATCAAGAGGAAAACTCTCCACTAATTGGAGTCACATGTTGTAAAAAGTCATGGTTGTGGTTCAACACGTTGTGGTTGATGGCAGCCAATCAAATCAGTCCAGGATATCGCTGCATAAGTTCCTCAGGATAGTGTCCTTGGGTCCAACCATCTTCAGCTGCTTCATCAATGGCTGCCCTTGCACCATAAGGTCAGAAATGAAAATGTTCACTAATGGTTGCACAATGTTCAGTACCAATCACAACTCCTCAGATACTGAAGCAGTCCTTACCTACATGCAGCAGGACCTGGATAACATTCAAACGGGCTCACAAGCGGCAAACAACATTTGTGCCACAAAAGTGCTAGGTAATGCCCATCTCCAACAAGGGAGAATCTAACCACTGAATATCATGAGAGATGGTATTCCCATCACTGACTCTTGTATCATCAGCTTCCTGAGGGTTGCCATTCTCCAGAATCTTAACTGGATAAGCCAAATACAGCAGCTACAAGAGGTCAGATGCTGGGAATTCTGCAGTGAGTAATTCATCTCCCGACTCCCCAAAACCTGTCCACCATCTACAAGGCACAAGTCAAAAGTATGGTGGAATACTCCCCACTTGCCTGGATCAGTGCAGCTCCAACACTCAAGAAGCTTGACGGCATCCAGGACAAAACAACCGGCTTTGTTGGCACCCCATTCGCTTAAACATTCACTCCGTCCACCACCAACGTACAGCTGCAGAAGTGTGTACCATATACAGAGTGCACTGCAGCAACTCGCCAAGTCTTCTTTGACAGCACCTCCCAAGCCACGGCCTCTCATCACCTAGAAGGACAAGGGCAGCAGAGACATGGAAACACCACCTACTCTCCTCCAAGCCACGCACCATCTGGACTTGGAACTATATCACCATTCCTTCACTGTTGCTGGGTCCAAAACCTGGAATTTCCTTCCCAACAGCACTGAGGGTGTACCTAGGAGGCAGCTCACCACCATCTTCTCAAGGGTAAAAAGGGACGGGCAAAACTGCTGCATTCCCAGCGACACTCATCCCATGAAATAAAAAAAGGCATTTGTGGGCAAACAAGGCAAGTGAATAACAGCTTACATTTAGATAACACCTTTAACATAATGAAAGGTGCCAAGGTCCCCAGGAGCAGTCAACAAAGTGTGACACCAAGCCACATATGGAGATATTAGGTCAGATGACCAAAAGCTTGGTCGAAGAGATTGATTTTAAAGGAGTGTCTTAAAACAGAAAAGCAAAGGAAAGAGGCAGAGAGATGTAGGGACGGTACTCCAGAGCTTGGGGCCAAAGCAACTGAAGGTATGGCCACAATGGTGGCACAATTAAAACTGGGGATGTGCAAGAGGCCAGAATTAGAGGAATGCACATATCTCAGAGGATTGTGGGGCTGGAGGATATTACAGAGAGGGGGAGATCTGAAAAAAAAGGATGAGAATTTTAAACTCAATTTGTTGCTTGATTGGGAGCCAATGTAAGTCAATGAGTACAGGGGCGATAGGGGAATGGGACTTTTTGTGAGTTAAGAGATCGGCATCAGAGCTTTGGATGACCTCAAGTTTATGGATGGTAAGAATATGGGAAACCAGCCAAGAGTGCATTGGAATCATCAAGTCTAGAAGTGACAAAAGCATGATTGAGGGTTTCAGCAGCAGATGAGCTGAGGCAGGGGTGAAGTTGGGTGATGTTTGAGAGGTGGAAATAGGCCATCTGAGGTGATGACACAAATATGTGGTCAGAAGCTCATCTCGGGGTCAGCACGAACACTGTGGGCCTCCTGCTGTGCCGTAACTCAATGTTTCTATTAAGAGCTTTTGAAAGTACATAGGGAAGAATAGGTTAGTGGAAGTAAACACGGGTTCCTTCAAAGCTGAGACAGGAGAAATGATGGTGACATAATATACGAACATGGATTGAGGATTGTTTAACAGACAAAAAGAGGAATGGGAATAAACAGGTTATTATCAGAATGGCAAGTTTTGCTAGTGTGCACGGATCAGTGAATGAGCTTCAGCTATCCACAATCTATATCAATGGCTTGACGGAACAAAGTGGAATATATCCAAGTTTGATGTCGATACAATGCTAGGTGGGAAAGTAAGCTGTGAGGAGGATGCAAATAGACTGCAAAGGGATATAGACTGGTTGAGTAGCAAGGTGGCAGATGGAGTATAATTTGGGTAAATGTAGAATTATCCATTCTGGCAGGAAGAATGTAAATGCAGATTTTGTTTTAAATGGTGAGAGACTAATAAATGTTGCTATTCGGAGGGATTTGAGGGTCCTTGCACAGGAATTACAGAAAGTTAACATACAGGTACAGAAAGCAATTAGGAAGTCAAATGGTATGTCAGTCTTTATTGCAAGGGGGTTGCAGTATAACAGTACGAAAGTCTTGCTGAAACTATATGCAACCACTCCGGGAGTACTATATAATTTTCCTTTTCTGACCCAAGGAAGAGGATCAGCCATGGTCATACTGAATGGTGGAACAGGCTCGAAGAGCCGAATGGCCTACTTCTGCTCCTAGTTTCTATGTTTCTAACATATTTGCCTTAGAAGATGTGCAACAAAGGTTCACTATATTGATTCATGTAATGAGAAGGATATCCAATGAGAAGAGATAGAGTAGAATGGACCTATAACCTCTGGAGTTTAGAAGAATGAAGGATCATCTCATCGAAACATAAAATTCTTAAGAGGGATTGACAGGATGGTTGCTGAGAGACTGTTTCCACTAACCATAGTGTCGAGAACTGGGGGTCAGAGTCTCAGGGAAGTGTCAGCCATTTAGGACTGAGATGAAGAAAAACATCTTCATTCTTAGGGTTGTGAATCACTGAAATTCTCTGTCCTAGTGGCTGTGGGCAGTAAGTGGGTACATTGAAGATTGAGATTGACACCTTTTTTTTTGGCTCGAAAGGAATCAAGTGATATGGGGATAGGGCGAGAAAGGGGAGTTTATATCAAAGCTCAGCTGTGATTTTATTGAATGATGAAACAGGCTGTAGGAGCCATATAGCCTACCCCTGCTCAGATGTCTTGTGATGGAATATTTTCTATCATAAGGTACATTTCCTGCAGTTCACACACTGGCAATAGAATACCTGAAAAATATGGTGATGGGTGACCACATTCACCTTTTCTAAACTGAGTCCCATTAGCATTGTCACCTCACAAACTGGAGCAATTCTGGCTAATTTTGTTTTCATTTTAGTTTCATTTTGATGTAAATTTTGGTTTAAACTGTAGAAGCAGTGGTAGAATCAGTGAAATCTAAAATTGAGAGCCCCTTTAAGCATTACAAGTTTCAGGTCTGCCTTACTCTTTGGATACACTACTGCTGATCACTTATATAACAGGTCCGAATATAAACAAACAAACAAACAGTCGCTTAGTAGTACAGTCCTTGAATATTGCTGAAGAGAGAGACATGTTGCTGAAGCTTTTTGGCTTGCACTCATCAGGACAAATGCAAGAATGCTAACTTCAAAAGGAATTTAAAAGGGATATGTTCAAGCCTTGCGAGTTTTTTGAATTACCTGGGAGCTTGGGAAGCCTATCCCTTTTGCTTTCTCCATGGCAAGGCCTCAACCAGAGTCGACTTGCCAACCATCAGCACCCTTTCCTCCTGTAGAATAAATTGTTTTGATTGTTTGAAATTTGGAATTCTTGCATTTGTCCCAATGAGTGTAAGATGGGAAACTTTGGCAACATGTCACTCTTTTCAGTGATATTCAAGATTTGAATATCTTACATTCAGGAATGTGCCAAAACTGTCCAATATCTAACTATATGATAGCATTGGATGCATCAATAGAATAAACAATGTAACCTGTCCTGCTAATGGGCTGTCAATTCCTCTGGGCGTACTTTATAAAGAAATTCAAAATGCAAAAATTGGTCTCTTGCATTTTAGCTTTGAGCTCTGAGCTAAGGACTGTAGCTTGCAGTCTCTTTCGATTTGAGTTTTAAGTTAAGTTGATTTAATGAATTGGAGCAAACTGGATAATTAGCCTGGAGTGAGACAATTGATCCTTATTTTATCAATTTCAAAAAGATCGTGTGCTATGGCATTCCACAAATTTCTTGTCTGGCGCATGTTCAATGTCTGTAGCCTGTGACATTTTTTTAAAATCCTAATTAAATTCACAGATTAAAACTGTAAACAATTCCGAAATCCTTTCTCCTTAGAATAAAAAGATCAAAAATTCCAAAATGGAACAAGTGCACAGATGATAATTCAAGGAAGAATCAGGCTAACCATAAAAAGTACAGAGAAGCAATGCTCCAAGTTGCACACAAGTTGGCTCCTTTAAATTACTGCACCTGCATAGCCACTCAACAAAAATTAAAGGAACACTTAATTAAATTAATCATCCGCACACTCCACAAAGAAAATTAGAGGGTACGCTACAAATAAGTAGAAAAAAAGAGCAAGAGAGCCATGTTTTATTTTAAAAGAAGAGACTGGTAACCAACATAAGAGAAAGAATCCAAACCTCCTCTTAGGCATATTAACAATAAAGGAATTGCCAGGAGTCATGGAGTCAATTGGGAACCAAAATCAAGATAAACTGGTGGGGCGCAAGACATAAAGTAAACTCTGCTCCCCCATTTTTGTTTCCTTTTCTTTGCATGTTTCGGTTTTTCTTTAATTGGTGCTTCCAGGTAGCAGCACACCTGCGCTAGTCACATCTTTTGTTTCTTTTCTTGCCCCATCACCATTCCCTTTGGCAACCTGAAATGTTAACTGTTTCACTCTCCACACCTGACTTTTTCCAACATTTTCTGTTTTTAGGCTAAATGAGTACTTTGTATCAAAGTTTACCAGGGAAGAGGTTTTTGCCAAAGCTATGGTAAAGGAGGTGGTTGCCGGGACACTGGATGAGATAACAGAGCAGGGCTCCCCAAATTGTGGATCAAGCAATGGCTGCGGTGGAGCTTAGATTCAGTGCTAACAGCTGCAAGGCTCCTTTAAACCCTCGTGTTTTTCCTAATGGTGGGCACGGCCTAATAGATTTTTGAGATTGGATTCCTGCTGCAAAAAAGCCTGTGAAAACGAAGGTTTTTTTAAAATCCCCACAGTCTAAACGCCATCATGCTTAACTTCACTCCCCTCCCCTGCTCACACGAATCTCCCACAACCACACTCACCCTCCCCTGCTCACACGAATCTCCCCACAATCACTCTCAAGTCTCTACCCTCCTTCCCACCGTGCCCCTGCCCCACCCCAAACTGGCTCTGAATCTGGGGTCATGGTAACTTCAAAACAGGATCAAGGGGGGATAAGTTTGGGAAGCACTGACAGAGGTATAGAAAGGTTTAAAAGTACTTAACAGTGGATGTCACCAGGTCCAGATAGGTTGCATCCTAGGTGAGCTTAGGGGGAGACAGCAGTGTAGTGGTAATGTCACTGGGTTAGTAATCCAGGGGCCCAGATTAATGCTCTGGGGACATGGGCTCAAAACCCATCATGGGTGCTGGTGGAATTTAAATGCAATTAATAAATCTGGAATAGATAGCTAGTTTCAGTAATGGTGACCATGAAACTATCATTGATTGGCATAAAAACCCATCTGGTCCTTCTGGGAAGTAAATCTACCATCCTGTTCTGGTCTGGCCTACATGTGACTCTGGATCTACAACAATGTGGTTGACTCTAAAATAGCCTAACAAGCCACTAAGTTGAAGGGCAATTCGGGATGGGCAACAAATACTGGCCTTGCCAGCGAACACCCCCACCCCCCCAAACCCCAAATGATAAAATACGTTTTTAAAAGTTGCTGAGGGAAGGAAGGGTAGACATTGCAGAGATGCTGGCCACAATATTCCAATCCTCCTTAGATACAGGATGATACAAATGGCTGGAGTGCAAATATCGCACACATACTCAAACAAGAGAGAATAAACCTGGCAATTGCCCGCCAGTTTAATATTTGTGATGTGGTGGGGAAAGTTTCAGAAACAATAGCTTGAGACACAGTTAAAAGCCACTTGGACATGCATGGACTAATAGAGAGTCAGCAGGCAATTGTTAAGGGCAGATTGTGCTTGACTAACTCGAGTTTTTTGATGAGGTAACAGAGGTGGCGATGAGGGCAGTGCAGTTGAAGTTGTGCATATGGATTTTCAGTTTGAAAAGTTCTAAATAAGAGGCTTGTTAGCAAAATTGGGATAAAAGCCTATGGGATCAATGGGGCTGTAACAGTATAGATACAAAACTGGCTAGGGGGTAGAACACAGATTTGTGGTGAATGACTGTTTTTCAGACTGGAGAGAGGTGTACAGTGGCATTCCCCACAGTTCAGTACTAGGGCCAACGCTGCTTTTGTTAATACATTAATGACTTGGACTTGAGGGGTAGCAGGGTAGAGGGGTTAATTTTGAAAGTTGTGGCAGGCACGAAACTTGGAAGTGCAGTAAACAATGAGGAAGGTAGCAATAGACTTCAAGGGGAGACAGACAGGCTGGTGGAATGCAGGCACAAGGCAGATGAAATTCAACAAAGTATGAACTGATACATTTTGGTAGGAAGAAGTGGAGAAGACAACACAAGCTAAATGGTACAATTTTAATAGTGGCACAAGAGAGACATCTGGGGCTGGTGCTTGTGCATAAATCTTTGAAGTGGCAGGACAGATTGACAAAGCCTTTAATACATATGGGATCCTGGGCTTTAAAAATAAAAGACTACAGTGCAATAGCCAGCAAGTTATTGCTACTTACATAAAACACTAGTTTGGTCCCACCTGAAGTCCAATTCCAGGCACCACAATTTAGAAAGGATGTGAAGGCTTCAGAGGATACAGAAGAGATTTATGAGAGTGGTTCTAGGGATGAGACATTATAGTTACATGGATAGAGTGGTGAAGCTGAAGTTGTTCCCCTTGAAGCAGAGAAGGCTAAGAGGGGATTTGATAGGTGTTTAAAATCATGAAGAGTTTAGATAGAATAAATAAGGAGAAACTGTTTCAATGGCTCAAGGGTTGATTACCAGAGGACACAGACTTAAGGTGATCAGCAGAAGAATCAGAGGCGACATGAGAAAAACCTTTTTTAAACACAATGAATAGCTAGAATTTGGAATGTACTGCCTGTTAGGGTGGCAATACAGATTCTATAGCCTTCAAAAGGGGATTCTATAAACACGAAGAAAAAATTGTAGTAATAAGAACAAACAGTAGGAGACTAACTGCATTGCTCTTCAAACACGCCAGCACAGTCTGAATGGGCCAAATGACGACCTCGTGTTAATTTTATATTAATGTTTAACTGTATGCAATTGGTGGGGGCATCAACTGATGATACACTTGTGCTCTTATAAATAGGGCAGACTGAAAATGTGGTCATCTATTGAGGCGGGTACATGTTTGTAAAGCATACCTCTCGAAATAAAAAGTGTGTAAAGATGGGTTCCTGTTCTATCCTTCACTACCTGGCTTTCTGGGGTAAAATAATTATGTACTGTACTATTCTATGACTCTATTTACTTGCCTCAGAAATAATACATTCCTTGGATAGAAGAATTAACAAGTACTATCAAAAGTATATGTAGGTTAACACTGGAAAACTACATTCCATTCCCCTTCTAGAATTGGCTGATTTACAAATTTTTAAAGCATGTAAAGGGAATGCATGCTGACCATTCTTGTGCTCCATTCCTATTAATTTGTAAACCATTTTTCTATGTTCACAAAGCAATCCCTTTGATGGAAGATTTCCCTAATCTATGCCAAAAGACATTTTCAGTTAAAACCACTCCACAGCACATTAATAAAAATGGAATGTTACAATTTGGAGCTGCCACTTGCGCTGTCTTACTCTTTCACCAAATAAAAACTGTACTAGTTTAATTCAATTTGAAACTTAACTGCAACAAATTATCTGTGCCTAATCCTCAAAAGCTTTGAGCCATGCCAGTATGCAATATGGAAGCATGCATTTTTGGTGAATGATCAGTTTGAGGATAATGTCAGCATGATCATTTTGTATAACATCTCTTTTAGCACTTTTCAGTTTATGATGGGAAGGAGACCCTGTGTATATTTGGGAATTGGAAACCCAATTCCCCGTTTGTGATAAAATATTCGATGGCTCTAATGCAAGCTCATCTCAACTGCTAATGCAGCTTTCACTTTGGTATCCCATAAGTGATCAAATTTGATTAGATAGAACTTCAAAGGGATGTTTCCGTAAAATAATAAAAATAGCTTACCCTGTTAAAACCTAGGATCCATGCAACTTCTGTGATAGTCAGATGATTGCAAACTTCTGCAGGCTGCCCCCAAACATGGGTCCCAGGTGGACAGGGACCAGACAAGTTACTGAGGCACAGTCTGAATCCATGGAAAGATATTTGGGGTGAAGCCAATAACTGTACTATGCTGTAATGCAAGGGAGCCTGGAGTCCAAAATCTGAATAGTTCCACCAAGGAGTTGTTGCTGAGTGGACTTTGCCACTGGCTACCAATGGCACAGGGAAAGGCGGGGTGGGGGGGGCGGGGGTGTCTTAAAAATTACTCTAATTAGAGCCTTCACCATCATAGAACACATCCTGCTGCTTTTCCTTAAAAGCTTCACGCAAGTCTACACTCGTCCCCAAAATTAACTTTTTGTCAAACGGCAATGCATTAGTTGTTTCTGTAATTCTGATGGGAATGATGCTGGATGTTACAAAGGCAATTTGCAGATCAGTACTCCATTGCTTGTGTATCTAATTCCCCAGGCTAGGGCACAGGCTTTTACCACTTTTTGTATTTGGCTCAGGATAAAAGAAAGCAGTGGAATATAGAATATATCCTAATATGCTTATGCAATTGCATCAATCTGCATGACCCTTGGCTAAACAAATGAATAGTCATCATAACATGATTTGATCTCGGTTCATTGACTGTCAGTTAAGTACACTTACTTGCTTGGACTCTTGATTGATTAGTTTAGAGTTGGTGTCCCTACATGGCGGATTTCCCATGCTGATAAACATTTGGAGTCATGTTGTTGCACCTGCAAGCGGAGTGCTATACAAGGACTCCTCCAAGTCTGCATGTTTGGATTATTGTCATATTAGAAGCTAATCATTTGTCAGCGCAAACCCCAGTAATCACTGTGCACAGAGACGCAGCCAAGAAAAATCCCAATATAAAACGTACATCAGTTTCAAAGGAATGATTCCACTCTGGGCTCAAATGTTGACTGCAGCTTTGGACAACATTCACATCAAATGTGCATGCATTTGGAGTCCTGATGTGATAATTTGCCTTTAGTTAATTTGTTACCATCTTCCTGCTCCCTTCAAAGAATTCTCCTTTCCAATCACCTGAAAGTTGGTTGACGCATTCTAAAGCAGATCCCAGTGGCTGCAGAGATTTTGCCTTCCCTGTTACAGATGGATCCATGGCCCTTATTAATTCTGCGAAGACTCTTGACAGTTTTGCTTAGGGAGCCAAATCAATGAATGAGTGGTCCAGTCTAACGAAGCAAACGAGGCTCCACCTTCCCCTTCCACAGCATGCTGGCTCCATGTTCAATGGATTGTTTTAGAACTTCACCGTCAACATTCAGATGATTGACAAGATTTCTCCAAAAACATACAAAACTAAACTATATTCCTAGTGTGCCAAAACAGTAGCATCAAGCATGACGGATCAGCGGATTCCTTTATAAATATGCAACATTCAAAAATGACGTATTAAAACTTTTATTTTTATTTGTGAATGGGGGGGGGGGGGGGGGGGGAAGAGAATCAGAGTTCTGAAACCAGGTGAAGCAGTAACCTCGAGAGCTTTTTCACAAATAGCATCTATTCAATTTTAAATCTACACAAAAGTTTTTAAAAATAGTTTTTCACTGCGCATTGAAAACTTCAAATCAAACAGAAAGTGGCAATGTATTCTTGCGACAGCACAGATGTGCTGACCCAGTTACTCAGCTGGTAAGCCCGTGGAGGGCATCAAAGCCCAAGAAATTAAGGCAGTTGCACACTCCAGTATTTTGAAATTCTCAGTCCTAAATTTTTCAGCTGACTAAAGGAAACACCCAGTTCACAACATATTGTAAGTAGCAGAGTCAAAAAAGTGATTTTTTTTTTTTACAATGTGCAAGAACAGGTTTAAAATATCGGCAGAAATATATTACTTCTGCAATCCAATTTCCACCACCTCTTTAGATGAAGCTACATAAAGCTACACAACCTAGTTTATTTTACAGTAAATTTACCACAGATACCTATGCCAAGAAAAGAATGTCCAACAAGCAAAAAATAAATTAAAGTACAGTATTAAGTTAAACACATGTACACAATATTTAATATTTCAATGCTATGACTGCAACTGAGGGCTAGTGAAGTAAATTACAGACCAAAGAGTTACAGAACTGAAAGAATATTACAATGCTCAAGAACACTGCTGCAAACTCAAGGGGAAAAATTCTCTCCTAGCCCCCAGCAACCTTTGTTTTATGATACCTTTAAGTTAGAAATCCTTTCATAGGTTAAATCTCATGCTTTGCGACTGCAACATAACAAGCTTTTCAAAATTCAGGTAATTTTAGCGTATGGAGGGTGTCAAATTTTGCCTCTGTGCATTCAGGGCTCTGCTATAGTATCCCATCTTCGACTATGCCAGATTGAGGAAACATAGGGAAGGAAGCACAGAGGGATTGGAAGGTGCCTTACATGTGACTGACTCGTTCTTTGGTTTACTTGTGTATATTACCTGCCCGATAGTTGAGGGAGAGAAAGAGCATCCCAGCAGCCAAAAGCAAGAGTGCAGCCATGTTCGCATGCACAGAAACATACATTAGGATATAGGATCAGGCCATTCTGAAAGAACAGCATTCTAATTCGTGCAGGAAAACAAGGACCTTGAAATTATATCTGGAAATATACCCATTATTTTGGTACAGCCAATTAATCCATCTACTTAAAATCTTTGTTAAAATAATAGCAAAGAATTTAAATTAATGCATTAAGTCTTCAAACTTAGCCCATATTATTACTGAAGTGTTTCACTCCAGCATTTGATTTTGGTAAAAGCAGGAAATCACTATATTAATCCTGCAAAATAAGAAACGTAACAAATCGATATTTACTCCCAACTTCCTGATTGTAAAAGGCCAAAACAAACATCTTAATTCAGACAAAAGGGCTTCCTTTTTAACCATTGTTTTAACATTATTCTGATTGTGTTTCACCACAAGGAAGATTGAGGGAAAAAGGAAAAATTACAACCTGTTTAAGAGTTTTTATGAAATCACAAGCTCTTTAAAAAATTATGACATTGCTAATAACTAAGCAATATAACCATGGTGGTTCCCAGCAATATATGAGAGAAATGAGAAAAGCGTGCATCAGTATAATCTCTTCATTTAATTTCTTTTGGCAAGGTGCAATAAAAAATTAATAGCTCTAATGCAGACCAGTAACAGCTCAAACAGAATGTGTACCATTTTATTTAATGTTGTCAGCTGCTGAGCCAAAACCAATAATGAGGTTCTCAAAAATACATCCACTAGAATCACTCTTCCACCCCTCTTAATTTCCTTTTTCTGAAGAGGACACTTAGTATTACATAATAAAAACAAAGGAACACCAAGGTGGCACAAATACACAGAATTGCTGGGAACCATTGCAGAATTTGAAAATAATTTCTGTTCAAAAAACAGAGTTAGAGTTCTTTTAATAAAATGGGTGAGACATATAATTTAAATTCATGCTACTACCCATATGCAGCTTTCAGTTATTTAAACGGCATGATACCTCCCTAAATTGCAACACAAGAGAGATAGTAATCTTACTATAAGCTGCAAATACTACTTTTTTGTATTACTTGCCAATATCACTGTTTAAAAATAAATCCTTTTAAAATCTAATTTAAAAAAATATTCTCTCCTGGATTTTAGTGAATTTTACCAAGCTCATAGTTCATGAGGAAACAATAGTACATAGTTCAATTTACATACCAAAATTCTTGTATTTCACTAAAGCCACATAATTATAAGGCATTCTGCTTTGATAACAGTGAAATAAAAAGAGTGCAGATTATATCCAGAAGCCTTCACCAGTTCTGTATCCTGAATGCAGCATGCCTAGTTTATCTAATCCTTCTGACTCAGAATCTAGCCACCGATCTTTTCAGTTTTGGTCTTGCAGAGACATGCACATAGTGTTCTTCGAATGCATTCCCTCACCCTCACCCCCACCCCCCCACCCCCCCCCACCCCCAAGGAGAAATCCACAGTATTCAGGGTTCTGTATCAGTATCTGGTACAAAAATATACCTTCTTCCTGCTACAACTCTCCAAAATGGTCGTAAATTACCAGCTTTCTAATGAGTAGCCGTACATATTGATCACCATAGTAGTGCTTAATGTCCTGTATGACAATAAATTTTTTCAAGCGTCTCACTTCCCTGATGAAAAGCATTGCTCCTGGCTTAATAACTCATTCTTATGAAAATGCGTAAAAACAGCTGAGCCAACAGCAAGTGCTCTGCTCTTTCCAAACTCCTCCCCCACCCCATTCTTGCACCATGTGCAGTGAATAGTTGAAAAACCCCTTTTATCTATTTTAAAAACTGCTACATGAAACAGCTCCCTGTTTTTCTCAGTGACCATCTCCCTGCTTCTTCTCTTGAATGGGTCTGCGTACTGATAGACAGTACTAAGATCCAATTACAACATCACTTCAAATTGGAGGCTCTGTAGCTGCCAGTTAATTTTCATTACAGGATTGTTTGTAATGCCACTATTTTTCTAGATTCTTGTTCCACAAAAGCTGCATGCTAGCCATCTGAGAATATGCATTATCTCTGAATATGTAAATGAGTCTATGGTTATATATAAATCTTTGATGCAGTAAATGTAAAGCAGGTTTGCAAATATATATATGCCACAATATAATGAACTGCATTAGTTAACAGTAAAAGCAAACATTTCAGGACTCTCCATTGCCAACATTAAGTTGATCAAGCAGTCATATTTCCTTATCCTCATTTCCCAACTTAAAATACTGAAGTATTTGAGCTCCAACCCATTAAGGAATGGACATACACTGTAGTTTACTAACAGTCCTCCCTGAACATCACTGAATATTCGAGATATACTGCATTTATGTCTATAGTTTTAGACCAATGCATGTCTGAAGATCACTTTTCTGCAGTTTTGATATCATGACAGTGGGTACCAGGGACACAACTTATAGCACTATCTTTTAAATTGCAAATGTTTTTGTTTGTAACATGTAAACATAAATTACATTCAGTAAGCAAAATACAAGGTATAATCTATATCATATGCTGTGATAATGAATTACTTCATTGAGTAACTGGCAGTTGACCCTGGGAACTGATTCCAGACAGTGGTGATATTTATTACCATACTACCCCATGTCAGTCAGTCCCTGGTGACTTTTAATTGCACCACCAATACCTCAATAGGTTACCTTGTTCAGGTAGAGTGCCACACATTCTGGGTGCTAGATGCGCAGTTTGTGAAAGTTACTGTTGACATGCCCATCAAATGCCAGTAAGCCAGGAGCAGAACTATATTCAAAGAATTCCTCCTGGTTTCGCCCCAGCATCCATGTTTTTCAAACTGAGCCTCCTTCAATAAATTCTTCAATCCAAACTAACCAGACTTTTGGGGGTTCCTCCTACAATCATGTCAGTGGAGTGCACTGACGAGCTGCAGTTGGTATTTGCATACATTAGGGTTCGCAGAATGATCACACTCAGTAGGCCATATAGGCAGTGCACAAATGCTGGGATATAAATACAAATAGGTCCAAATGTTAGGAAGAACAGGAATTCAGTCGGAAATGTCAGTCAAAAACAACAGTCTTAATCAATGTGGAATTAAAACAGAACATGCTGAAAACACTCAGCAGGTCTGGCAGCATCTGTTGAGAGAAACAGAGTTAATGTTTCAGGTCAGTGACCTTTCATCAGAACTCAGATGTTCAGCTTTTATTCCAGCACCTGCACAAGTTTGCTTTTTAAAAAAATAAATCATGGTATTTAGCCAGGATTTGAAGGACACTAGTAAGGTTGTGCGCAGAGTGCCATGGACACACCATATGCATGATGCTGCAGAAAGTCTCTCCAAATTATGGGCGAGACAACCTGCTTCTCGCCATATACAAAGGATGGTTTAATCTAGGGGGCTACAGCACACACTTAGCTTGTTTTACTGCACTAAAGGCACTTCAGTGTCAAATTCTGTTTGATATTGCTTCTAAGTTACATAAAGAGATATCAGGGCATGGCCAAAAGCTGCTCAAAGAGATAGGTTTCAAGGGATGCGTTCAAGAAAGAGAGAGTTGTAGAGGTGGATAGGTTTAGAGGGGGAATTACAACCTTTGGGCCTAGACTGGAAAACATGGCCACCAACAGTGGAGAGATTAAAATCAGGGATGCACAAGGACAGAACTGGAGAAACACAAAGACTTTGGAGAGTTGTAGAATTAGAGGCGACTGCAGAAATAGGGAGGGGTCAAGGACATTGAGGAATTTGAAAGCAAGGATAAGGATTTTAAAATCAAGGCATTGAGAGATCAGAAGCCAATGTAGGGCAGCAATCACTGGAGTGATGGTTGAACAAAAATTGATGAGTGTAAGTACATGGGTAGCAGAGCTTTGGATGAGTTCAAGTTTATGGAAGGTGCAAGGGGGACAGAGACCAGGGCCAGTACTGTACAAATAAAGCATAAGGATGCAGAAAATGCAGCAATCCAAAACTCTCCATCTTTTACTCCTACATAACAATTGTATTAGGGCTGTAATACTGGACTTGAAGCAGAGCTTTCATGTACAATACCACAAAACAGTTTAAGAGATATGGATAATTCTCCCTCCTGCCCCTGCAGCTACCACAGATGCAATCAGAATCAGGTATGTGTAAAGTGCAGCAGAGGTGATATGGGGAAATGGGGGTCAGAAAAAAGCAGCAATCACAAGTTCCAAATAGCCTGTTACTGATCTATTTAATCAAATTTGCAATCATTTGTGCCATAATGGTAACATCTTGACCCAAATAAACTAAGAAACCGGATCAGTGATTTTTAACCAAAGACTATACTACCCTACCCACATCTCTAGAGGCAAGAAGGTAGGGCAAGCCACAAATGCATCACAGCCAGTTATCAAGTAGTACATAAGAGCTAGCCAAAAGACATACTCTGCTTTTCTTCTTCTTCCTGAACCCAAAAGGAAGATATTGGTACCGCAGATTTTCCAGTATTTAACTAGATTTCTTCAGAGAGAATTTTAAAACTTAATTTTAATACAATTCAAGCAGCAAATCTTCAATTATAGCATAACCATCACCAGATTCAGAAACACTAACAGATGCACAATAACCTTACTGCATTGCTCCCTGTAAGGGAACCTGTGCCAATCTGTAAAGGGAGAATGTATACTGGCAGCATTCTGAACTACAGCCAAGTCAAAATGGAGGGGCTAATCAATCTGTTATTTTTCAGTGCTCATGTACTGTTAAATCATAAAATTAAACTTTACTTTTGTATTGTGAACACTGATTTATAGTATATATTTGGATAAATTCATTCCCAATGATAGCCCATTGTTGATCTGTTAAAAAAATCACTTCAGAGTTTTGCATATTAAAACAGAAATTTGATGGCTGCATTTTTTTTGTTCTAAGATACTAATTATGACCTGACTAATTCGTATCCAACCATATATCAAAGATGGTTAGCCCAATTTATCAATAGTGATCAGGCTATTAGCATAATAGTAAAAATGATTGATATAATGGACTTAAATACTCGTTCTATTTTTCATTATAAAAAAGACCGAGATCAGATATAGTTCTTCAGAGTTTTTATGAGGTAAATCGGATTTCCTCTGGTCTTTGAACTGGCAACTTGTAGAGGGCATAAATTTAAATTACTGAGAAAAAGGACAGTGGGAGAGCTTTTTATTTATATGCAGAAGGTTGTTAGGATATGGGTCCATAATCATTGGTATGGTAGCATTGTGCTTCTGTTATTGGACTACAGATCTAGCAACAAGTTCAAATCCCACTATGGTAGCTGGAAAATTTAAATTCAATTAAATAAATCTGGAATAAAAAGTTAGTATCTATAATGGTGACCATGAAACTACCAAATTGTCACAAAAACTCATTTGGTTTACTAATTCCCTTTAGAGAAGGAAAACCTGCCATCCTTACTTGGTCTGGCCTACATGCGACTTCAGGCTCATAGCATGTGGTTGACTCTTAACTGCTCTCTAAAAGTGCCTAGCAAGCCAATCAGTTGTATTTAAGAAAGTGGATCACCATACCTTCTCAAGGGCAATTAGAGATGGGTAATAAATGCTGGCCTTGCCAGCAATGCCCACATTCAGTGAATGAATAAACAAAAATCAGAAACAGGGGCTGAAACAGGATCCTAATAGCTTCTATAAAGGAAGTGAATAAATTTATCGTAAAGAAAAAGGCGACACTGAGTAGACAGGTTTTGGGCACGATGCGCTGAAGAGATAATAGCTATCTTTCCATGCTGCAAAATTCTATGTTTCTTTGCCAAAACGCATCTACAAGTATATGCAATCATTACTTCAATTATTTTTGCCCCCAATTTTGACTCCATTAATTAGATATTGGATGCCTAAAAATTGGTCACGGAGCTTAACTGGATTGCTAGTTTCTAAATTCTAAAACTAGTGAAGTTTGATTATTAAAAGATGAGCCATTCTGCTGAACAAGTATTCAAGGCAATGGGGTGGTATGGCGATTGTATAGTGGCGGCATTTTGTTATCTAGCTAAAAACAAGAATCTGGAAGACAAAACCAATAGCTGAACCATTAAACCAGTACAAACAGACACCTGGAAACGATATAAAAATTAGCAAGCTGGTGCATTTTTGTAGGCATTTACCTGTTACTACAATAAGCAACAGAATTCTCCTTTAAGTGTATTTCATGACAATTAATATTGAACAAAAAATTAGTGACTTTAGACAAACACTAAATTGTCATGAGCTAGACCCATTGTTTCTTAATATACGTAATTTTGATGGAATGGAAATCAAAATCTCTTGGAAAATCCGTTCCATATTTCACAATTTATAATCCTCCAGACTTAAATCTAGCATTAGTTGAGAGAAAATTTTGTTCATTTGATCAGATATGCATATCTAAACTAGTCATAATCAAAGTCATAACCAAATATCCACTGCCTGACCAAAAAAGGGAGGTGACCAACTGCTGAGGTAAGCTGTTAAGCAGCACAGCAATCCTATGTATGAAATTCCGTTTTAATACAGAATGTTATTGGTTGCCTTTTTTTGAAAATTTCATCAGGGCTGCATTGGCAATGCCAATAAAATTCTGCACTTCCAATCTATTTACAATGGCTGTTCTGATTCAATCTTAGAATTAAAAAAATTGTTCAATGTTAATTATCATGATAAGCAACAGGAGGCAATGTGACAATTTTTGGGTTGTGCCAGATATTTCCCTCATGCTCAGCGTGAATGATCACTCCTGTAAGTGAGGGTGTGTGCCAATGAATGACCTTGCACACCCAATATCTGGTAATGCAGCATGGCCCAGGCTCGAACCCTCATTACTGTAATTTGCTCAATGGGAATGACATGAGCCGCCTTGCTATCCTTGTTTAAAGGTCAGGTGATCTAAAAGCCAGCACCAGTAGATCCTATGCACTAAGAGCTAATGGCACGAATACTCCTCCAACGCAAATGCAAAAGCAGATAAGGAAGAAAAACAAACTGGCTGATGACCGACTGTCAATGCACTGCTAAGGTGTTCAACACCTAACTGGGAATAAGAGTTATCTTTATGGCTATAATGAATTACACTCCACAGAATAACACCTAAAGATGACCCAGGCCCCTTTTTCTTCAAAAACAAACCGACTGTAAAACTTGTCTTTCATTGCCAAAAATCAGGTCCAGAAATAGCTGTGCATTATTTCTGTGATGTCAACATCGCTCCATTAACATTTGGAACCTAATTTTTACGAAAAAAAATTAGGAAATGTTTAATCATCCTGAAAAATTCAAAATTTATTGATGTATTGTTTAAAATTGATTCTTACATGATCCCTAGAAATAGCTACTGCCTGAAATTTCAAAAGTCCACACTCTGATCAGAGGCTGCAATGGTCAAGCGAAAGGCAAGACACAAACGCAACCTGAGCACCTGGATCACCTCTCGCATCAAAACAGTTTTTGTGTGCATCTGACCACTGACTTTGCATGTGCTTGATTAGATATTTTCATGGCCCTGTATTCTTTTAATGTCTGTTATCTTATTTTGTACATCCTCCACTAATTTTCACATATCTCCAGTCCTTTTCAATGTACTCAACCATTTATCTCCGCTGTCAGCATTCCTGATCCATAACTCCTGGCTATTATACCTCTGATTGCCCCCGCATTAATTTTTTATTTAGTTCCTTTTAGGGGTTCACTTGGTTGGCTTCCAGTTCTGAGAAGGGTTATACCCAAAATTCTAATCCCTTACTCTTTGGAGGTGCTGTTGGACCTGCTGTGCAATTCTTGTATTGTGCTTTTATTTCAGATTTTTCAATTAGTAAACTAGTTTTTAAGACAGAGTTCACATTAACATGTAAATAGTTGCAGAAGTGGCATATTACTTATTGAGTGCTCTATTATATGACTACACATATAAAGACCAACATTCATTCTTGGCTGTGCACTGTGGGTGTATCTATACCACATGGACTGCAGCTCACCACCACCTTCTCAAGGGCAACTAGGGATGGGCAATAAATGCTGGCCCCGCCAGTGAAGCCCACAACCCAGGAATGAATAAAAAAAATCAAAGCATGCTATATTTTATCAAGAATATCTAATAAGATGATATGCCTAATGCATGATCAGTTCACTATTAAACAATGAATTATTCAAAACTTTCTGGACTGAATTCCGACCTTGAAACAAACTGAAAGGCAACTCGCCAATATGATAGTTTGCATGGTAAGGAGCAAGATTACCAATCTCTTACCTTAATTAAAAAAGATAAGTGGTTTCAATTTCTGTCCAAAATTGTACCACTTATGATTTTCAGTCAAACTTAACCATTTTTACCAATTGCAAAATAGTACATCAACATTGCCCATTCAATTATGTTATGCCAACTTTCATTGGCATTTGTTTTTAGTGGCTAATGACTCGAGGTGTTTGTCCAAAACATTGCGTGCTGTGTTTCCTCAAACTGAACTTTAAAATAAGGTTTTAGATATATATTTTAGACATTATAATTATATATCACAATAACATGAATATATTTGGCCACTGAATCGTCTTTTATAATTTAAAAAATGTGCACCAGGGCCTCAATTTGTCTCTAAAGCATGGGCCTAGACTGGGCAGTTTTACCAGGACAATTAGATTCTTGAAACCATATATGGGGATTGATCCTATGCAGTCTGCAGATCTTTCCCACATGCTATCTGTGCACCAACAGCAGTTAATGGACTGAGGAGTGCTTCCTTTGTATTGTGACTTCATTGGTCTTCCTCCCCGTCCCCCAAAGATTTGGCAAAAAAATGAAAAGTGAATTCTCCAAGTTACTTGAAGCAAGCGGGGCATTTATATAAAGACGTTAACATTTCTATTTTCCTTTTACAAATTCCTGCTAAAACACTTGCAAGAGGCAACAGCTGTTTAATGGTTTCTCCATTGGTCAGAAAATAATTATAGAATTAATGGATTCTAAGTTAATCGTCTTTTATTGGTTTTACATATTCAGTTAAAAAAATATTCGCTCTAAAGTTTTGGCTTTAGTTTTTTTTAAAAACAGAAAAACTGAGCATTTTGGGCTTGTTTGTTGATGGAAATTTGATAGACTATACAAGTTGGCAAACACCAACGTTACACACTATTTCAGTTGCACATCCCTGACATGCCCCAAAAGCGCACATTGGGAAGCTGCGCACCTCCAACCTGTAATTTTCTGACAATTATAAGAAACACAAAATTTACACTTAAATGCTTTATGGCAGGAGTAAAATATAGGATCAGGTTGATGAAAAACGGAAGGAAGGGGTACCCAACAGTACAAGATAAGGACTCAAATGAGTCAGAGTAAGAAGTCAACTAACAGAAAAACTGGAGTTTGGAGCCCAAAGGTCCAAAAGTGGCGGTTTGAGTCCCATTATCTCGGGGCTAACCATCACAAACCAGTTAGACCCCATTTGCCTCCCGTACCTCAGCTTCACAAATACGCCAAAAATCCCTCTCAAATTCTAATGGACCCAGGCTCCTTTCCCAATTTCTCCCCATTCCCAGATCTCAGCAGTCACTCTTAACCCACTCATGGCACTCAAATTATTTGGCTGTATTCCCAGTGCCAATGTCCTTCCCTAACGACTTCAGATCTTAGGATCTACCCCAGTGTTGCGGAACACTTAGATCACCTCCTAGCGCTGCCAGGCCCTGGGAGTTCCCCTAAAAAGTACTGCAATACTGAGACAGCATCTCATTACTACCAGAACCCACCCCTCTGGCAGTGCTCCCAGATCTGCCCCAATACGAATAAATCAGTTTCTGATCTGCCCTTCAAGTGAGACATTAAATTGGGTTCCCACCAGCTCTCTCAGACAGGTGTGAAAGGTCTGATGGTACCATTCAAATGTGCAGGGGAGCTGTCAGTGTCCAAACTAAACTCCCCCCACCCCCCACAGCAATTGGTGCTAGAATGTTATTAATTTATCCCATTACTGCTTGTGGGACTTTGTTGTGTGCAAATGGGCTGCCACAGTTCCCTACAATTCAAATCTTTCAATGGCTGTGAAGCACTTTGAAACCTGCTAAAGTCATGAAAGATTCTGTATAAAAACGCAAGTTTTTCCTTTCTGTCCCAGGTAATAGTATATAACACCCCATTCTTCTAAAAGCTCCAATTAGCACAGAACACCACAGCCCATGATTTAAAATCTCAGATCTTACCTGATTTCTTTATGCAATAAACTGAAAAAGTTCCAAAAATTCTAGATGCAATTTTATAACATCCAAGAGATCAAGGGAAAAAACTATTGCAGTGGCTCCTACATTTGCAATCTATATTTACCATAATGATTTAATAATCTCTGGAGTTTCCATAAAAATTTAACTCAAATTAATTGTCCTTGATAAACCCAAGAGCTTTAAATCAGATCCAAAATTGAGAGGAGAGCAAGTTCTAAAAGCTACAGATATCCAATACTCTTCTCTGCGTTCAAACTACATACACATGATTGTAATTAAGTCTGCCATCCCCTTCTATTGTTCTTAAAGCTCCAGCAGAATTACTTGAATTGAGGAGTTAGTTTTCTTTTGATCTTTTGCTGTCAATTTTGCAAATGCAAATAAATTATCCCATTCTTTAATCCATCTAGATTAATGTCTGTTCTCCCAGACCTCTGCCAATACTCATTTGCCCAGACAGTTCTGTTGAAGGGTCAATGGGACTCGAAACGTTAACTGTGCTCCCTTCCACAGATGCTGCCAGACCTGCTGAGTTTTTCCAGGTATTTTTGTTTTTGTTAGAGATATCTACCTGAGAGAGAGGGGACTGAGAGACATCATCAGCGTACAGATATCTCCCTGAGAGAGAGGGGACTGAGAGACACCAGTCAGTGTACAGATATCTCCCTGGGAGAGAGGGGACTGAGAGACACCAGTCAGTGTACAGATATCTCCCTGAGAGAGTGAGGGGACTGAGAGACACCAGTCAGTGTACAGATATCTCCCTGAGAGAGTGAGGGGACTGAGAGACACCAGTCAGTGTACAGATATCTCCCTGAGAGAGTGAGGGGACTGAGAGACACCAGTCAGTGTACAGATATCTCCCTGAGAGTGAGGGGACTGAGAGACACCAGTCAGTGTACAGATATCTCCCTGAGAGAGAGGGGGGACTGAGAGACACCAGTCAGTGTACAGATAGGTTCTGTTGAAGGGTCATGAGAACTCGAAACATCAACTTTGTTCTTCTCCACCGATGCTGCCAGACCTGCTGAGTTTTTCCAGGTATTTCTGTTTTTGTACTAGAGCGCATATGTTCCTGGGCAGGTTGGGCTCCCTATTTGATTC
This sequence comes from Cetorhinus maximus, assembly GCF_964194155.1. Classification (NCBI taxonomy): domain Eukaryota; kingdom Metazoa; phylum Chordata; class Chondrichthyes; order Lamniformes; family Cetorhinidae; genus Cetorhinus; species Cetorhinus maximus. The sequence continues at coordinate 73,918,035 of NC_135887.1, read as the reverse complement.
TCTCTCTCCCCCTTACTCTCAGTCTCTAAGCCAAGAAATATTTCAGCAACTGCTCACTCAGCATTACTCAAATCGGGAACCGAGAAGAGCTGGCAGTGCGCTTTAAGTTAGCTGTTGCCGAAAAGCATTATGTAAGACATTCATCTAATTTAAATTGGGCTGATGGCAAATTTGCTCTTTATCTTTTAGTCTGAATTATCGAGTTTTGGTAAATTTCTCTGCCTGAAATCACACTTCCACTTTTAAATTTGAATTCCAAATTAAATATTTTGGATCTAAAATCTAGAGTTGTGGTTTCCTCATATTCTCATCAAGTTGAATTTTTGTCAATGGGACGGCATGCATTTTTTGAAATTTGGCAAAAGTATTAGTTATCGAAGTCTGACAATGTCAGTAAAACTGGCATCAACATTTCATTTAGATACAAGGTAACAGTTTTAATAAGAACTGCCAGTTCTTTTTAACATTTCTTCTTGGGATGTAAGCATTGCCGGCAAAGCCATTACTTATTGCCTTTTCCTAACTTCCGAGTAGATGGTAGTGAGCTGCCTTCTTGAACTGCAGCAGTCAGATGGTGCAAGTACACCCACAGTACTGTCAGGGAGTGCAAAGAATTTGATCCAACGGCTGTGAAGGAACAGCGATATATTTCTAAGTAAGGGTGGTACGAGACTTGGAGGGGAACTTGCATTGGGGCATTCCCGTTCATCTGCTGCCCTTGTCCTTCTAGGTAGTAGAGGTTACAGGTTTAGAAGATCCTATCAAAGGAGCCCAGGTGAGTTGCTGCAGTGCATCATGCAGATAGTACACACTGCTTCCACTGTCCGTCAGTGGAGGAGTGTGTGAATGTTTAACATGGTGGATGGGGGCCTGTCAAGTGGACAGCTTTGTCCTGACAACAAGCTATGCGAATGTCGTTGGAGCTGCACTCTTTCTGGTGAGTGGATGGAGACTATTCCGTCATGTTCCTGACTTGTGCCTTGTAGATGGTGGATTTACTTTGGCTAGTCAGGAAATGAATTTCAGCCACAGAGTTTCCATTCTCTGGTTTGGGTCTGGAATGCACTGCCCGAGAGTATGATGGAGGCAGGCTCACTCGAGGCATTCAAGAGGAAATTAGACAATTATTTGAAAAGAAACAATGTGCGATGACCGCCCTTGATATTAAGGCAGCATTTGATCAAGTCAAGGATTCCTAGCAAAATTGAAGTGTTGTCCACGTCTTGCTGAATGCGGTCATGAACTGCTTCAGTACTTAAGAGAACACTGCAATCATTAGTGAACATCTCTACTTCTGACTTTTGGAGGGAAGGTCATTGAACATCTGAAAATGGTTGGGCCGAGGACACTACCCTGAACTCCTGCAATAACGTCCTGAGCTGAAGATGATCGGCATACAGCAATCACATCCATCTTCCTTTATGCTAGGTAAGACACCAACCAGTGGAGTAGGGATTTCCCTTCTGATTCCCAATGACTTCAACTTTGCTAGGAATCTCTGATGCCATGCTCGATCAAATGTTGCCTTAATGTCAAAGGCAGTCATCGCACATCTGGAATCAAACTCTTTTGTCCATCTTTGAGCCAAGGCTGTAATGAGGTCTGAAGCCGAGTGGCAGAACCCAAACTGAGTATCAGTAAGCAGATCGTTGCTGTATAAGTACCACTTGATAGCGCTATCGATAACAACTTCCATTACTTGGCTGATGATTAAGAGTCAGCCTTCAAAAAGACATCGTCAGGTTGGTGGAACAGACAGACAAGTGGCAATGACAACATGAGGAAAGCTCCAATTAGTGCAAAAATCAGAAATCTTAACATAGATCTGCATCACTGCAAATAAAAAAAAATTTACTGCAGATTTAAGCCACATTTCCAGCCTCCACCCTTTTCATTCTCAAGAGAATCATGCACATTACATGAATCTAGCAACAGTTCTTACTCTGATGTAAGGTCACATACCTAAAATGTTAACCCTGTTTCTCTCTCCACAGATGCTGCCAGGTCTACTGAGCATTTCCAGCATTTTCTGTTTTTATTGCAGATTTCCAGCATCTTTGGTATTTTGTTTTTATAACATTATTGCTGACCTTTCTTCAACTGATTTCAACAATATACAGGACCATCAGGGTATGGAGAGTCAATATACTGAACCTAGCATAGCTGGAGAGGTAATAAATATACTGTACCTTGGCAGAGTGGGAAAGTCAATATGTTATACCACAGCAGGATCAGGAAGTCAATATACTATACTGCAGTGGGGCCACAGTGTCAATATACTGTATTGGCAGGGCCATAGGGGTAATATACTGTAACACAAAAGGGCAGAGAGCCAACATACTTGACCGCCCTGCACACATTTATTTTCTCATAAGGCTTTCCTCACACATTACCTCATCCAGCCAACATCCTAGATCAGATGATAATCTGGTACATCATCAGTGGCACCTTCTCCAAGGCAACTTCACCAGGGTGCACATTCAGCCAAGTTTTCTGACTAGTGTGTAGACGTGCTCTACATCTCATGTCAACTAGTCCTTATTCCTCTAGCATCCTCTCTTTACTGCGATTTCTTCTGCCCCTCCTTTCAGGTCCTCATTGTCAACCATCTGGTCAAGGACTTTAAAAACTTCCTCCTCAAAAATTAATATTCACTTCTTGGGCTGTACATCATCTAATCTTCAAATAGCTTCAATTTCGATCTGCCAATTTTCCTAAAGGGCTGTTTAGTGATCATAAATAACTACATCAGTCTGAAACGTTTTTAACCTTCCAAAAATATTTGTAACATCCACCTAAATTCTCTCTCTCAGGATGGCAAGTCAATTCTGATGGGCTACGACATTGCCATTGAGAAAGCAATGGGGAACAAAAGGCTCTCCAAGCTCCTCGCCTAACCAGGGTCGACTTGCCAACCAATCAGCACCCTTTTCTCCTGTAGTATAAATTGCTGTGATCCTTTGAAATTTGGCATTCTTGCATTTGACCTGATGAGTGCAAGAGGAAAAGCTCAAACAACTTGTCTCTCTTTTCAGCAATAACCAAAAATATTATGAAAAATTGAGTTAATTAATCCAATCTGTTCCTCTGTATTGGAAATGAGATTCTTGAAACTAAAAAGAACAGCTGGTCAGATCACTAGCCGCCATTAACTTTTGTACAATTCAACCACTTTGTAAGATGTATAGAACGTACGCCAGCATTTGCATTGAAAAGTTTTACGGAATTAATATAAATAAATACAATTTTTATCCCCAATCATTAAGTAGCTTGACATTTCAGGAGGTGCTTTTTAATGTAAATCTTTTCATTAAATTAGTAATAAAATATACAATCATTGGAGTCTAAACTTGAAGCTCTAATAATTTTAGCAGGTTGCATATCACCAGACCAGGGTACAGTAAAAAAAACAGAGCAAAAGTGCAACATTAAAGCAGAGTGAAGTAATCGCTTAAAAAAGGAGCATTTGAACTTCAATATTAATTTAGTCACAGCATTTGCAACTATGTGGGTCTACACTTCTGAAGTTTTTGGGAATTCTAATATTGTTATTAGGCCTCCTCTCAATGAGCCTTTACAATTGGGGAAAAGTTAATATGTTTGTAATATCCAATCAAACCCTAAACAAATTCACCAGAAAGACCACCAACATTAGTATCACCAAATCATTGAGGTTTTAGAATTACAGATAGTTTAAAAAAAGAACAGCTATTTAATAACATAAATGGCAATAAGCTGGAGTTTAGAGAGCTCCATAGAAATATAGATACTTTCCCCAAAAATGCCTAAGTAAAAATACTACTGAAAATTTTCATTATATACTTTAATCTTGTACACAATCATGAGACCACTACTGTAGATTTGTAAATAACATTGCTGGGCCTTCAAGAATTGTGTTTCAGTTTTTTATTATTAAGTGCTGCTTTTTTAACCATCTAAGGTTAGTAGTGTAACTTGGCCTCCTTTTTAGCACATATTTTCACAACAAAATTCTAAATGCTGTTCAGGTAATATGTTGTTTAACTCAGAATGCACTGCATGTCTCCATCTTGGAACAAATAAATCTTATTAAATATGCTGGGATATGAAAAATACATTAGTCTTGCAGTACTTTCTGCACTTTATGCTAACCTTAAGTTTAAGCACAGTTTCACTCAATATTTAAGAATACTTGAGCAAATTAGGTTTCATAAACTGCAGAGTTTAACAAAAATGAAATGCAAGTATGAAAATAAACCACCTAGGCATATAAAAAGAAAATTTGATTTTAATATAAAAATTTAGTTATTAGGTGCAATGGCATATATAAACAACAATTTTTGTACTACTTGAAACAAAATAATCAATAGAGTAAAAAAAAACAAATTTTCCAGTAGCATTTGGTTCATTGGAGTACCTATGTGTTGTGCACCTAATGACCTAGGTTTTTGCATTTCTTTTAATATCAATTTCTACCTATTAATGCAGAGCACAAAAATGAACAAATTTGTACATTCAAATTTTTTCAGCGATGGCTTACAGCAACGATATAATTTTGTGTACTTTTCAGTGCTTTCAACTCGTGTGATTGGCAGCAAGCCTGAGGTAAAATGAAAATCCAAAGATATACGTAAGTCACCAGGGGCAGAAGGCACAACTGCATTTTCTTTGCTTTGTTACAAAATGCGGTAGTACCATATTTTGTGTTTCAAAGTGTGTATTTATGGTGCACACATTTTTCTCTTCCCCTCTATTATCCATATAATTTGGCATTTAGTCGTTCTAAGGAGGTTTAGCGTCTATAAAGCTTCAACAAACTTTGGATGGACTAGTTCCTTAGCCCACTGCAGTGCACAGTATAGTTGCCATCTGAACAAAGTTCATTCAGTACGTAGGTACAAGGTTACTCTATTTAATTTATGACTAGTAATCAGTTGAGTGAAAAATGCATTATTTTCCAACAGAAGTTACGCCATAGAACACACAATGTAAATCTAAGCTACTAAATTATAGTGATTGAATAAGTTAAATTCCATTCTTATTACATGTTTCAATGTCTTTCTAGATTTCTCCCAATCCTAGGATAACAGTTTTTCTAAATCTCCACCAAGGCCTTTGACAATGGGAAAATATGGTAGGTTCATGGCAAAAGGTTAGGGTATATGGAATAGGGGACAAATAGTTGAATGGATAGCAAATTGGTTAAAAAGTAGGAGAGTAGGGAGTAGGGGTAAGGGGTAATTATTCAGGGTGGAGGAAAATGGAAAGTGACGCCCCACAAAAGTCAGTGCTGCAATTGATTTAGACTTGGGAACAAGTAATCAATGTCAATTTAGAACATGATACTAAACTCAAAGTTAGAGGACACTGCTATATAATGCAATACGACATAGAAAACATGCAGATTTGGCAGTTAAGTGGCAAATGAACTTTAACATAAAGGTGAAGTGATGCACTTCGGTACACTTAGTGATTAAACTGTGGAGCTTGCTATCACAAAGTGCTCGAGGCAAATAACTTAGATGTTTTCAAAAGGAATCTTGATGAATATGAGAGAAAAAGGAATAGAAAAATATGAAACGCTAACATGAATCAGCTAAGAGTCGAAGTATAAACTATAGACTGGCTGGTGCGAATGGCCTGTTCCTGTGCTACATATTCTATGTAACCTAGCTTTGTGGTGCCCACATACTTTGTCATTTCTATGCTCAACTTTTATCTTACTTTTTGAGAAACTAGAACAAACAGCAAGATGGCAAGCAACACATATCAGATTCAAGATACAACGCTCAGGCAAGGAGTGGAAGGGAGAAGTCACACAGTGGTGCAGCATATGCAAGAGATGCGAGAGGAGAGAAAGAGAGACATAGAGATGGAGGCAGGAGGAAATAACAATGGGGCAACCATGTAACGCATAATACCAGAACCTGGAGGGAATTGCGAGCATGCCTTGTGGAAACACTGAATTAGGCTGGGCACAGCTGCACATGGTGTCGGGTGGGGAGGGGGCAGGCAAGAGAGTAGTGCCTGACATCACTCAGAGGTCATTGGGAGTGGATGAAGCTGTGGTGTGGAATGCGTCTTAGACAGATATAGGTGGGCATCCTGAAGTACTGGAAATGCTGCATTTTGGAAGTGTCTTGATGTTTAGAGCATTTGGGAGAGGAAAGGGGAAGAGAGCACTGGGGTTTAGCAGTAGTGGGAAATGGGAAGGAGAGTGTTAACATTTGATAGCATCGGGAAGGAACATTGCTTGGCATTAGTCAGCAACAAGCCCAGAAACTGAAGATGGCAGTGTGGCTAGGGAGTTGGAAGGGGCAGTGGGAAACAAAGGGGAAGTAGAATATGTCATTTGGCAGAACTAGAAAGGGAAAATGAGAAAGCAACCAAGGCAGTAAAAATTGTTGTAGCAGTAATAACAATAGTAAAAGCAACAATGGCTGATAATGCAGCAGAAAGATCCTTAAAAATATTCATCTTGGGGACATGTATCCAAAGGAAAAGAAGAACTGAATTTCCAGCTAATCATTCTCAATTGAGTCTCAAGCTCCCAACATAATAGCCTTTTCAAGTAAATGCAGGCAACCTTGAATAAGCAGTAAATTTTATTCATAATGTTTTAATGGTTTGATGTATTGTTACTTTCAACAGTAAATTTTCATTTGGGAAAACTTCTGACAGGTACAGTAGCATAGTGATTATTTTACTGTACTAGTAGTTCAGAGGCCTGAACTAATTATCTGGACATGAGTTCAAATCCCACCATGGCAGCTGGGGAATTTAAATTCAGCTAATTAAATAAATCTGGAATCAAAGCTATTATCAGTAATAGTTACTATTAAACTACCAGTTTATTTTTAAAAAATCTGATTAACCTTTAGGGAAAGAAATCTGCCATCTTTAGCCAGTCTGGCCTGTACGTGACAACAGACCCACAACAATATATTTACTCTTAACTGTTCTGTTGAAGGGTCATGTGGACTCGAAACGTCAACTCTTTTCTTCTCCACCGATGCTGCCAGACCTGCTGAGTTTTTCCAGGTAATTCTGTTTTTGTTTTGGATTTCCAGCATCTGCAGTAGTTTTTTGTTTTTATTTTTGCCCTCTAAAATGTCCTGGTAAGCCATTCAGTTGTATCAAAACTACCATAAAGGTGATTAGGCATGGGCAATAAATGCTGACCTTGGCAGCAATGGCCACATCCTGTGAATTAATTTTAAAAAAGGCATGTAGCAACAAAATACATCACAATTTTATTGGTTCATCTTATTTCATTTATTAGTATATTTTGCTTACTGCTCACTCTTGATTTCTTTTTCCATATGTCCCTTCTAGTTCTTCAAAGTTTATGGCAATTAATTCATATATCACCTAACTCTTATCTTGTGCTTTGGCACTGTTTTATGAATACTACATTTGTGCTAAACAAGAAATATATAAAGCCCAAGTTTTCTATTAATCTAGGGCAAAACAGACATATAACAAAGACAAATCTTTGCCAGAATTTATCAGAAGTCATATCCAAAAATTTGATCCAGATATTAGTTTCTTTTTGTTTCTCTATATTTTACAGTATAAAAAAGCTTTAAGGATCATAGCAGCTCCTCACCCTAGTACAGGAAGCTGTACATACAGATAGACATGTACACAACAGCAGACAGACTCTGACTTTCTGCTGACAGGCTTTTAATTTAAACTGAGAGAATGTAAAAGTAGGGAGTAAAACACTCTTATGAAAGCTAATTTTCAGCCATCCGCAGAGCTCTCTCTTGATCCTTCCAATGCACATGTAGTGCTCCATCAATTACTTCCAGTTCAATAAATTTACAAGAACAATATGAAACAGCCTTGAAAAAATGTAAAGTAAAATATCACATTAAAAATCAATTATTGAACCGTTTCCCTCCCCCAAGCAGAAGCATTACTAAACCTTTGCAATAAAAACTACACTATTTACAAGCCCGGTTTGAAATTCAATGAGATGAAAAGTCACTCAGTTTAATGCACATCACACACTGTCATGGAGATAATCTGCTCACATCCAAGTACCAAAAAGAAACTATAATTTGTGGTCATACTGAACATTTCAAAATTTGATGCAAAATACTGGAAAATTAACTTATCTCCCGCACAGAGTTTTATTAATTGTACATTTTCCCCAAATTCTATGCAGATGTGGTTGAATCTGGAGCCCTTCAGCTTGGTTGAATATAAGAAGAATGATGTCGTTCTGAAAGCTATAAACACGAGTCTAATTCTCAAATATAGGAGGGGTGATGGGGGATGGGGTGAAGTAAGAAACATGACTGTAGATTAGTTCTTTTACATATAAAAAAGGAGAACAAAACTTAATGAGTTTACTGCACCACAAAGATTACACAAAGCAGGGAAAAAAGTACTTTCTCAATCAGTAAACCATGTTTTGAGCAAACTGTGGCTCCACATATGTTCTAATTGGATGTCAGTCAGCAGCTACAAATCAGTTTCTGTGGAAGCCTCAGCTGAGAATTGAAGAGATGGCTTTTAAAATGGAGAACGCAATGGACTTAATTTTCTCCTGGACTCTTGAATCACTTGGATAGTTATACTCTCAAATTTTGGGATTAAAAACATACCTGCATTAATCTGTTATTTTTTTTTTTTAAAAAGGCATACCAGCATTTAAATCAAACCTTGGTCATTTCTACTTTTAAGCATTTTATTTAAATAAAGCAAACAGAAATCGCAGTTGATAAAATGTTGCATAGCTAATTAAATCAAGTTCAAAATGCTCTATTGTATTATCCCAGTCTCTGGGGAATGTCTATCTTGTTACAATGTTATCAGCTACACCAGCAAATGTATGATATAATTTTTTATATATATATAATATATATATTATATATAAAGTTTTTATTAAATTGCACCAAATACTTCAAATATTTGGATTAGCCATAGATTTTTTTAATGTACTGATTTCATATATACCTTATACATATTTAAATATCAGCACAATTTCAATTCAGCTCTAATTTCGTAAACACCCTAAGACTGCTGGGAGCAAGAAATTTTTTTTTCATGATTTACTGAGAGAAAAGTAACACTTCAAATTTGGACAAATATGAATTATATTTTGAATTATTTGCTGTTTGCACTGAACTGTTCATACAACAGGCAAGAATCTGAAAATTCAAGTTACTGGAAACTCATCTTCGGACCCCGTGAAGTCTCATGGCATCAAGTCAAATATGGGCAAGTAAACCTCCTGATTACCACGTAGCACCTCCCCTGCCACCCCTCATAAGAACGTAAGAAATAGGAGTAGGCCATTCAGCCCCTCAAGCCTGTCCTGCCATTCAATAAGATCATGGCTGATCTGCCCCTGGCCTCAACTCCTCTTTCAGGCCAGCTCCTCATAGCCCTCAGCTTCCCGATATTTCAAAAATCTATCTGCCTCCTCTTTAAATACTTTCAGTGATGTAGCCTCTCCAACTCACTGGGGTAGAAAAATCCAGACATTCACGACCCTCAGGGAAGAAATTCCTTCGCATCTCAGTTTTAAATGAGTGCCCCCTTATTCTGTAACTATGTCTCCTAGTTCGAGATTCCCCCACTAGTGGAAACATCTTCTCAACAGCTATCCTGTCAAGCCCCCTCAGAATCTTGTACGTTTCAATAAGATCACTCCTCATTCTTCTAAACTCTAATGAATAAAGGCCTACAAGTCAACCCCTTCACCCAGGAATCAGCTTAGTGAATCTCTTTTGAACTGCCTCCAATGCCAGTATTTCCTTTCTTAAATACGGGGACCAAAACTGTACACAGTATTCCAGGTGCGGCCTCACTAACACCTTGTACAGTTGTAACAAGACTTCTCTACTTTTAAACTCCAACCCCCTAGCAATACAGGCCAAAATTCCATTTGCCTTCCTAATTACTTGCTGTGCCTGTATGCTAATTTTTTCTGCTTCATGCACAAGAGCACCTAGATTCCTTTGTGCTGCACCTTTACGCAGTCTCTCACCATTTAAGTAATAGTCTGCCTTTTAATTCTTCCTACCAAAGTGCATGACCTCACACTTTCCTACATTAAACTCCATCTGCCAAGTTTTTGCCCACTCACTCAACCTATCTATATCTCCTTGCAGATTCCTTATGTCCTCATCACAACATGCCCTCCCACCTATTTTTGCATAGTCAGCAACCTTGGATATATTACACTCTGCCCCCTCCTCCAAGTCATTAATATAGATGGTAAATAATTGAGGCCCTAGGACTGATCCTTGTGGCACTCCATGAGTTACATTTTTCCAACCTGAAAAAAACCCATTGTTCCCAACTCTGTCTTCTGTGTGTTAACCAATCCTCAATCCATGCTAATACATTACCCCAATACTGTGAGCTCCTATCTTGTGCAATAACCTTTTATATGGCACTTTATCGAATGCCTTCTGGAAATCCAAATACACTACATCTACCAGTTCCCCTTTATCAACTGCTTGTTATATCCTCAAAGAACTCTAGTAAATTTGTCAAACATGATTTCCCTTTCACAAAACCATGTTGACTCTGTTTGATTGCGTTAAGCTTTTCTAAATGTCCTGCTATTTCTTCCTTAATAATGGACTCTAGCATTTTCCCTAACTACAGTTGTTAGGCTGGCTGGCCTATAGTTTCTTGCTTTTTATCTCCCTCTCTTCTTGAACAGGGGTATCACATTAGTGGTTTTCCAATCCGTTGGGATCCTACCGGAATCCAGTGGGTTTTGGAATATTTCCTTCAATGTCTCCACTATCTCCGCAGCCACTTCCTTTAAAACCCTTGGGTGCAAGTCATCGGGTCCTGGTGACTTGTCTGCCTCTAGACCCACTAGTTTGTCCGTGATAGAGACTGTTACAAGATCTTTCCTCCCATTAGCTCCTTGCTGATCTGATACCTTTGGGATGTTTATAGTGTCCTCCACTGTGAAGACCGATGCAAAATATTGGTTTAAATTATCTGCCATTTCCCTGTTCCCCGTTATCAATTCTCTAGTCACATGCTCACTCTAGCCACAATCTTTCTTTTTATGTACCCATAGAAGCTCTTGCGGTTTGATTTTATATTTCTTTGTCAATTTATTTTCATAATCAATTTTCTCCCTCTATAATTATTAGGTTTTTAGTCATCCACTGCTGGTTCATTAAAAATTACCAAACCTCTGACCTACCTCTAGTTTTGCGCCGCTTTGTATGCCTTAGTTTTTGATTGGATACTCTCCTTAACCGCCTTCGTTAGCCACGGATGGTTCATCCTTCTTATCTAGTCCTCCTTCTTGACCAGGATAAATTTTTGCTGAGCGTTACGAAATATCTGTTTAAATGTCTACCACTGTTCATCCACTGACCTTCCCCTTAGTCTATTATCCCAGCCCGCTTTAGACAACTCTTTCTTCATACCTCTGTAATTGCCCTTATATAAGTTGAGGACACTGGTTTGAGGTCAGAGTTGCTCGCCCTCAAACTGAAATCGAAATTCTACCATAACAAAAACAGAAACAGAAATACCTGGAAAAAACTCAGCAGGTCTGGCAGCATCGGCGGATTTCCAGCATCTGCAGTTTTTTGTTTTTAATCTTTGAAATTCTACCAAGTTGTGATCGCTGCCCCCTAGAGGCTCCTTAACTACGATATCTCTTATTAATCCCACCTCATTACACGTTACTAGATCTAAAATAGCCTGTCCTGGGCAGCTTCTGTTACATATTGCTCTACAATACAATCCCTGATGCACTCTACAAATTTGTCTTCCATGTTACCACTGCCAATCTGATTTGTCCAGTCAATTTGCAGATTAAAATCACCCATGACAATTATAGCGCCCTTCTTACATGCCTCCATTATTTCCCGATTTATACTATCCTAGAGTGAGGCAATTCTTCGGAAGCCTATAGACGACTCCCACTCGTGTCTTCTTCCCCATGTTATTCCTTATTTCCACCCAAACTGATTCCACATCTATTCAAAGTTCAATCTGCAACCCTAGTTATACGGTTCACCAGGACACTGGTCCCAGCATGGTTCAAATGAAGCCCGTTCCAATGAAACAGCTCTCCTCCTCCCCAGTACTGGTGCCAGTGCCCCATGAGTCGGAACCCATTTCTCCCACAGCAATCTTTGAACCATGCACTTACCTCTCTAATCTTATTTACCCTACACCAATTTGCACTTGGTGCAGGTAGTAATATGGAGATTATTATTTTTGTGGTTGTGCTTTTTAATTTAGACCCGAGCTGCACGTAGTCCCTCAGCAGAACCTCTTTCCTAGTCCTACCTATGGCGTTGGTACCTACATGGGCCATGACAACTGGGTCCTTCCCCTCCCACTCCAAGTTCCTCTCCAGCCCAAAATAGATGTCCTTAAACTTGGCACCAGGTAAGCTACGCAGCCTTCAGGGCTCTGTCTTTGCTGTAGAGAACAGTATCTATTCCCCTAGCTATGATATCCCCTATTACCACAACATTTTTCTTTTCTCCCCCAACTTGAATGACACTCTGTACCAAGGTGCTGTAGTCAGTTCGCTCATCCTCCCTGCAGTCTGTGCCCTCGTCCATACTGGGAGCAAAAACTTATACCAATTGGACAAGTGCACTGGCTGAAGCTCCTCCATAGCTAAATTATGGATCCCCATACCTTACTTGCAGTCACACCCTCCTACCCTTGAACACAGTCCAAATTTGATGCAATTAATCTAAGGGGTGTGACTGTCTCCTGAAACAGTGTCCAGGTAACTCTACCCCTCCCTGATGTGTCGCAATGTCTGCAGCTCGAACTCCAACTCATCAACTCTGAGCCAAAGTTCCTCCAGCAGCCAACACTTGCTGCAGATGCGGTCACCGTGGATCACACCGGCGTCCACCAGCACCCACATACCACAACTGCAATACATCACCTGCCCAGCCATCTCTATTCTATTTAATTAATTTAGATGTTAAATATTTTTAAAGTGAATTTCTTAACTCTACTCTTGAGCTTTAATAACATCTCCTGATTTAAACCACTTGGCCAATCAAGAGAGACATGGAAGAGATACCCATCAATCACCTACTTGTTTTCCTATGACATCACACTTCGGCCCTGGCAGATCGAAACAGGTTGAAGCCTCTGCCGCCAGTTTTTATCTCCCGCCGCTGCTGCCCTTCTCACGCAGGTCCACTCTCCATGTCAGCTGATGAACCAGTATTCCATGTTGAACACCACCTGGAGGAAGCACTGAGGGTGGCAAGGGCGCAAAATGCACTCTGGGTGGGGGACTTCAATGTTCATCATCAAGAGTAGCATCACCACAGGCCGAGCCCAAAAGGGCACAGCTGTTAGCCTGGCTCTGCAGCAGGTGGCGAGGGAGGCAAAAGGAGGGAAAAACATAATTGACCTCATCCTCACCAACCTACCTGCCACAGGTGCACTTGTCCATGACAGTGTCAGTAGGAATGACCACCGCATAATCCTTGTGGAGGCAAATTCCCGTCTTCACATTGTAGATACACTCCATCGTGTTGTGTGGCACTACCACTGTGCTAAATGGGATAGATTTTAAATGGATCTAGCAACTCAAGGCTGGGCATCCATGAGGCACAGTCATCAGCAGCAGAATTGTATTCAACCATAATCTGTAAGTTAATGGCCTGGCATTTCCTCCACTCTAGCTTTACCACCAAGCCAGGGGATCAACCCTGGTTCAATGAAGAGTGGAGGGCATGCCAGGAGCAGCACCAGGCATACCTAAAAATGAGGCGCCAACCTGGTAAAGCTACAACTCTGGACTATTTGCACGTCAAACAGCATAAGCAGCAAATGATAAACAGAGCTAAGCAATTCCACAACCAACAGATCAGATCTAAGCTCTGCAGTCCTGCCATATCTAGTCTTGAATAGTGGTGGACAATTAAACAACTCACTGGAGGAAGAGGCTCCACAAATATCCCCTTCCTCAATGATGGGGGAGCCAATCACATTAGTGCAAAAGATAAGGCTAAAGCATTTACAACAATCTCCAGCCAGAAGTGCTAAGTAAGTGATCCATCTCGGCCTCCTCATCCCCAGCATCACAGATGCCAGTCTTCAGCTAAAAGCAAAATACTGTAGATGCTGGAAATCTGAAACAAGCTACTTTCTTAACCATGCCCCCCCCTCCCCCCCCCCGCAGTCAGCATTCTGTCAGGACCATTCCCTCCAGGACACCCTGGTCCACTCCTCCATCACCTCATTCCCTTCCCATGCAATTGCAAAAGGTGCAACGCCTGCCCTTTTACCTCCTCCCTCCTCAGCATCCAAGAGCCCAAACACTCCTTTCAGGTGAAGCAGCGCTTCACTTGCACCTCCTTCAATTTGGTCTACTGCATTCGCTGCATCCAATGTGGTCTCCTCTACATTGGGGAGACCAATGTAGGCTGGGTGACCGCTTTGCTGACCACCTTCGGTCTGTCCGCAAACATGACCCAGACCTTCCTGTTGCTTGCCATTTCAACACACCACCCTGCTCTCATGCCCACACGTCCTTCTTTGGCCTGCTGCAATGTTCCAGTGAAGCCCAACGCAAACTGGAGGAACAGCACCTCATCTTCCGATTAGGCACTTCACACCCTTCTGGACTTAACATAGTTCAAGAACTTCAGAACCTGAACTCTCTCCTATATCCTTACCCTTTATTTTACATTAATTTTTATTTTTTATCCACTTTTTTAATTCATTTATTCATTGTTTCATCCCCGTTTTTTAATCCCCCCTTTCTGCCCTATTTTCTATCCATTTTTTCCCCACCACTGCCACCTCCCATCCCCAAAAGGGCCATCTGTTACTTGTTCCATGTTGTTCTTTCACACAATGCTATCCTTGTTCTGCTATTATCACATTCTGCTTTCTTATCTTTACACCACTATCAGCACCTTTAGCCCTTACCACTGCCATTAACACTCCCTTTGTCCTTTAGTTTCTGGCATCTTTGTCAATCTCTCCTTTGTCCCCATCTATCACTGGCCTTCTATCCAGCTTCACCTGCTCCACCCCCCCCTTAAACAATATAAACTTAATCACATTTCCACTTCTCTTCAGCTCTGAAGAAGGGTTATACAGACTTGAAACGTTAACTCTGTTTCTCTGTCCACAGATGCTGCTAGACCTGCTGAGTTCTTCCAGCATTTTCAGTTTTTGCTCCAGTCTTCAGCTAATTTGATTCACTCCACATGATATCAAGAAACAGCTGAAAGCACTGGATACTGCAAAGGTTATGGGCCCTGACAATATTCCAGCAATAATACTGAAGACTTGTGCTCCAGAGCTTTCCGTGCCCTTAGCCTAGCTGTTTCAGTACAACTACAACACTGGCATTTACTCGGCAATATGGAAAACTGCCCAGGTATGTCCTGTGCACAAAAAGCAGGACAAATGCAACCCGGCCAATTAGTGCCCCATCAATCTACTCTCCATCATCAATAAAGTAAAGGAAGGGGCCATCAACAGTGCTATCAAGCAGCTTAGCTACAACCTGCTCACTGATGTTCAGTTTGAGTTCCACCAGAGCCACTCAGCTCTTGACCTCATTACAACCTTAGTTCAAACAAGGGCAAAAGAGCTGAACTCCAGAGGTGAGGTGAGAGTGACTGCCCTTCACATCAAGGCAGTATTTGACCTGGTGTGGCATTAAGGAGCCCTAACAAAACTGGAGTCAATAAGAATCGGAGTGAAAACTCTCCGCTGGTTGCAGTCACACCTAGCACAAAGGAAGATGGTTATGGCTGTTGGAAGTCAATCATCTCAGTTCCAGAACATCACTGCAGGAGTTCCGCAGGGTAGAGTTCTAGGCCAAGCCATCTTCAGCTGCTTCAATGATCTTCCTTCCATCATAAAGTCAGAAGTGGAGATGTTCACTGATGATTGCAGAGTGTTCATAACCATTCATGGACTGCTTCAGAATCTGAGGAGTTATGTCCAAATGAAGCAAGACCTGGACAATATTCAGGCTTAGGCTGACAAGTGGCAAGTAACATTTGCACCACACAAGTGCTAGGCAATGACCATCTACAACAAGAGATTTTAACCATCGTCCTTTGACACTCAATAGCATTACCATTCCTGAATCCCCCACTATCAACATCCTGGGGGTTACCATTGACCAGAAACTGAACCACACCAGCCATATAAATACTGTGGCTTCAAGAGCAGGTGAGAGGCTAGGAATCCTGCGGTGAATAACTCACCTCCCGACTCCCCAAAGCCTGTCCACAATCTACAAGGCACAAGTCAGGAGTGTGATGGAATATTATCCACTTGCCTAGATGAGTGGAGCTCCAACAACACTCAAGCTCACCACCACCCAGGACAAAGCAGCCCGCGTGATTAGCACCACATCCACAAACATTCACTCCCTCCATCGCCAACACAGTGGCAGCAATGTGTACCATCTACAAGACACGTTGCAGGAACTCACCAAGGCTCCTTAGACAGCACCTCCCAAACCCACAACCACTACCACCTAAAAGGACAAGGGCAACAGACAGACAGACCACCAACTGAAAGTTCCCCTCCAAGCCACTCACCATCCTGACTTGGAACTATATCGCTGTTCCTTCACTTGTCACTGGGTCAAATTCCTGGAACTCCCATCCTAAAGGACCATGGATGTACCTAAACCAAATGGACTGCAGTGGTTCAAGGCAGCTCACCGCTACCTTCTCAAGGGCAATTAGGGATGGGCATTAAATGCTGGCCTAGCCAGGGATGCCTACATCCCATGAATGAATAAAAAAAATCTTCACTTTCAAAATGAATACATCATAAAGAACATTCAATAGCTACATTTCAGTAACTAAAATCAATAACCACATAAGAACAATTCACTGTCAGACTAGGCCAGTATCTTCTACCTTCACAATTCTTACCTTTACCTCAAAAATACTTCTCACTCCACATTTTCCTGGCAGCTCACATTCTTTTGCCAATGGCTGGTCTACTTTATATCTGGTTGTATCACCTCTACTTACGTAGCTAGCTGAACACTACTAAAATAGCAAAGGTTCTTTGCCCATTGAATACAACCCTACTATTAAGGCATTAAGTATATTTCAAATAACTTCAATATTTTTTTCTCTATCATCTTGTTTGCTACATTATTCTAAAGAGTTATTCTAAGTAAATATGTTTTCTGCTTATAAATATTTTCTAATTTTTATTTTATTTTTCTTCTACAATCCTGTCACTTTGAATAATCTGAGCTCATCTCATTCATGACAATTAATATTTAGCATACATCAGTGAGGTTTTTCTCTTCCCAAAATCACCATCATGTAAAGTTTAATCTTTGCTGATCTAACTTGCTGCTCTTTTCTGTACCTTTATTACAAATGAAAGACATTGGTCCTAGTTATGGCACCTTGAGCTGCACATGGATTTGCTAAAAACAATAACCGCCACCAGCAACTATGGACAATGAGATACAACATAAATAAATGCAGGTATATACAATGTGACCAATTTTTAAGCCCCATCTCTGTGCCCAACATTTCTGCTTGAATTTGGAAGAGTGGAAATTACAGAGGCTCTATCTTACACTCCTTCTTGAATATGGGGTGGTGCCACAAGACTGGAGGATGACAAATGTTACACCCCTGTATAGAAAAGGGAGGTGGTACAAACCCAGCAACTATAGGCCAGTCAGCCCTATGTCTACAGTGAGGAATCTTTGACACACAATTGGAACAAATTAATTGGAATTTGGAAAAATATGGGTTAAAAATGAGAGTCAGCAAGGATTTGTTAAAGGCAAATAGTCTTTAGCTAACTTGACCGAGTTCTTTGATAAAGTAACAGAAAGAGTTGATGAGGGTAGTCATGTATATAGGTCTTCAAATGACATTTGACCAAGTGGCACATAATATATTTGTTAACAACATTAATGCCCATGGGATTAAAGAGACAATGGCAGTGGGGATTGAAGAGTGGCTAAAGGACAGAAAGAGAACAGTAGTAATGAATGGGTTGTTTTTCAGACTGGAGGGAAATGGGCATTTGATTTGAGTATACAG
Source organism: Cetorhinus maximus (assembly GCF_964194155.1). Taxonomy (NCBI): domain Eukaryota; kingdom Metazoa; phylum Chordata; class Chondrichthyes; order Lamniformes; family Cetorhinidae; genus Cetorhinus; species Cetorhinus maximus. The sequence continues at coordinate 73,900,018 of NC_135887.1, read as the reverse complement.
GGTAAAATTTCAACGTCTGTGGATTACAAAAACTCAAATGCAGTGAACAGCAAGGAGTTTGGTAATAGTTGTCAGGAGGACATAGATGGGTGAAATGGGCAGACAGCGGATAAAATCTAATGCCAAGAAGTAATTCATTTTGGAAGGCAGAAATTGAAGAGGCAATATAAACTACATGGTACAATTTTAAAGGGGGATACTAAACCAGGGAGTATACGTGCACAAGTCTTTGAAGGAGACAGGGTGTTTAAACAGAGACAGAGTGCAAAAGCAAGGAAAATATGCCAAACCATTGTACAGTGGTTAGACTGCAGCTGGAGTATTGCAGCCAATTTTGGACACTACACTTTAGGATGGATGTTGAGACCTTAGAAAGGGTGCAGAGGAGACTTAGTGGATTGGTATCAGGGTTGAAGGATCTCAGTTAAGTGGAAAGACTGGAGAAGCTATGGTAGACAACATTGGAGTCTGCAACTGGACAGAAATAAAAGGCTATGTTGACCAAATGCTGCCAAAGAACATTCTCCTCTAGTATGGTACAAGGATAACATCACCAAAAGATAACGCAGCTTCTGAGCAACAGTGAGATGCAAAACAGCATAGCTTACTTTTGAAAAAAGACTTGCATTTATGTAGTACTTTTCACAACCATTGGGTGTTTCAAAGCACTTTACAGCCATTTAAATACTTTTTGAAGTGTAGTCACTGTTGTAATGTAGGAAACTCGGCAGTCAATGCGCACTCAGCAAACACCCACAAACAAGAACGTGATAATGAACAATCTGTCTTTGTAATGATGATTGCGGAATAAATATTCGCCAGGGCACGGGGGGGGGGGGGTGCAAAATTTTCTCCGAAATAGTGCCACAGGATCTTTTACATCCAACCAAGCAGGCAGATGAAGCCTCGGTTTAACATCCCATCTGAAAGGTGACACCTCTGTCAGTTCAGTGCTCCCTCAGTACGGCACTGGAATGTCAGCCTTAATTATTGTGCTCAAACTCTGGAGTGGAGTTGAACCTGGAACCTTGTGATTCAGAGGCAAGAGTACGACCAACTGGGCCATGGCCGAATGGTGAATTAAAAGTGCTGAGCAGCTTAAAAAGATTACATTATTACAGCTTTATCAGATATTTCTCATTACTCAAATCATGAACCACTGTGGTAAACAAGTCCTCTCTCCCCAAGAACTGAATGCTATCTTTCTATGCATGGCATTTGGCAATGAAGTGATGTCCAGGATTCGAACAGAACTTCTTTACTATAATTAACAGATGCCCTTTCATGTTTTAGACTATGCATAATAAAAATCAAACAGTTTAACTTCAGCGTTAAAACTTTAATTATTTTAATGAACCAGAACTGAACAGTAGCAGAAACTCAATATCTGCTCAGGTATCAAATTAAGTAAGTTTAGGGCACTTATATAACTCTACTGGTATTACTATACCAGGGCTAGCATCCTGAAAATGAAACTTATGCACAGTGTTATCTAACAATCCTGGATTCCACAAGTGTCTACATTCATAAGAGTGCTACAAGGGAAGACTTCCAGCTGGCTGCCTGAGAAATACCACTTGCCCTTTTGAAGTTTAAAACGGGATGCAGGAAATCAAAAGGCATATTTCGGCTGAAAAAAAAACTACGAAAGTGATGGTTCCTGAACCTTAACCAGATACTACTGATTTCAATGTGGTTCCAAGCACCTATAGCTAAAACGAATTGTGTTCAGACCTTTTGCTATGTTCTGTGTTAAGAAGTCAAGATCTCCTTACTCCTAAGTAAGGATAATCATAGATGTTGTCTGGTGACTGCAATATGTATCTTATCTATTCTGCCTGTTCAGCCAGGAAAAAAAGTAGGCAGATGTGGAAAAAAAAACATTTTGATTGTTTAAATCTGGGTTCGCCCCATCATATCTGGACTATCTGGAGGGGAAAGGCAGGAGCTTCAACTTTTTGTACAGTCTGAAGATCAACACTTGTTTATACAGGCCAAATAAAAATAGGAAATGGCCTGAGGCTCAAGGAAAGATGATGCTAATCAGAAATAAAATAGTTAGAGATGATTAAAAGCATAGTGGAAAAGTTATAAGGAGATTTTTTTTTTAAACAGTAACCTGGGAGGAAAGGGAGTGGGGTGAGGAGGGATGAGAGAGAAGTGGAGTTTACGGCAGAGTTCCAGAGAATGAGCTGAAACAGCTAAAATCTCTGTCACAATGGAGGGAGGGCTCTGAATACCACAGAAGCTACGAAGTCTCTCATTCCACAGGGACAGAAAAGCTTAAAGGACATGAAGAAGATGGAGAAATCGGAGTTGAGTGCAAAGCATATACCACATGGATTGAGCTAAGCAATGTTACGAAGAAACAAAAGCTAACTATGGGACATATTATAACCAACGAGAAGTGAGGGCCAGTTCCATCATCTCTGTGGTCTTTGAACTATATTGGCTACCAGTCCAGCAACACCTCAATTTTAAAAACTCCAACCTTGTTTTTAAATCCGTCCAAGCCTTGCCCCTCCTTATCTCTAAGCTCCTCAAGCACTACAGTCCTGCAGGATCTCCACACTTCTCCAATTCTGGCCTCTTGCACATTCATCACTCCACCATTGGCAGCCATGCCTTTAGCTAGCTAAGCCTTAACCTCTGGAATTCCCTTCCTAAATCTTTGACTTGCTACCTCTTTCCTCCTTTAAAATGCTCCTTGAAACCTACACCTGATCAAGATCCTATGTTTCATTTTTCATCCCCAGTTTCATTTTATTCTTCGTCTCATCCGACACCTCAACAAGAAACTTTGGCTCTTTCTTTCAGGTGCAAAAGAACGCAAGCTCCAACAACTCTTCGACACCAACACCTATCCAGGACCCTCCACCCCTGCCTGTCCCTCTGTCCCCATCCCGTCTTCCAATCCCAGCATCGGCCATGTATTCACGATACCCCCTGACCTTCCCCTCTCCTTTGCTGAACGTTCAGTGCTCAGCAAAGGACTTAGTTTCATACCCTTAAGCCCTCATCTCAATGAATTTCAGGCTCGACACAATGCTGAACTCTTCTTCCGCTGCCTTCGTCTCCGTGCTCACTTCTTTGGGCAGGAGTCCTCTCCCCGTTCAATGGATCCTTTTACCCGCCTCCAATATTCTCCCTCCATCTGGACCCCTCCCTCTAGATTCTTACCTCCTCTTGATCTTTTCATGGAGAACTGTCGGCGTGACATTAGTCGTCTCAGTTTCTCTGCTCCTCTCACCCATTCTAACCTGTCTCTCTCTGAACTTACTGCACTCCATTCTCTCAGGTCCAATCCTAACATTGTCATCAAACCCACTGACAAGGGTGGTGCTGCTGTTGTCTGGCGCACTGACCTCTACCTCGCAGAGGCTGAGCGTCAACTCGCAGACACTTCCTCCTACCTCCCCCTGGACCATGACCCCACCACTGAACATCAAGCCATTGTTTCCAGGACTGTTACTGACCTCATCTCTTCTGGAGATCTTCCTTCCACAGCTTCCAACCTGATTGTCTCCCAACCTCGGACGGCCCGCTTCTATCTCCTACCCAAAATCCACAAACAGCACTGTCCCAGCAGACTGATCGTGTCAGCCTGTTCCTGCCCCACGGAACTCATTTCTTGCAATCTTGACTCCATTCTCTCTCGCCTTGTCCAGTCCCTTCCCACTTACATCCGTGGTTCCTCTGACACCCTACATCATATCAACAATTTCCAGTTCCCTGGCCCCAACCGCCTCTTCACCATGGACGTCCAATCCCTCTACACCTCCATCCCCCACCGGGATGGTCTGATGGCTCTCCGCTTCTTCCTCGAACAGAGGCCCGAACAATCCCCATCCACCACTACTCTCCTCCATCTGGCTGAACTTGTTCTCACTCTGAACAATTTCTCCTTTAACTCCTCTCACTTCCTCCAAATAAAAGGTGTGGCTATGGGTACCCGCATGGGCCCCAGCTACGCCTGTCTCTTTATGGGGTATGTGGAACATTCCTTGTTCCAGTCCTACTCCGGCCCCCTCCCACAACTCTTTCTCCGATACATCGATGATTACTTTGGTGCTGCTACATGCTCTCTTCTGGACCTGGAAAAATTTATTAATTTTGCTTCCAATTTCCACCCCTCCATCATTTTCACATGGTCCATCTCTGACACTTCACTTCCTTGACCTCTCTGTCTCAATTTCTGGTGATAGACGGTCCACCAATATCCATTACAAGCCTACCGACTCCCACGGCTACCTCGACTACAGCTCCTCCCACCCCACTTCCTGTAAGGACTCCATCCCATTCTCTCAGTTCCTTCGCCTCCGTTGCAAGTGTTCTGATGATGCCATTTTCAAAAACAGTTCCTATGACATGTCTTCCTTCTTCCTTAACCGAGGTTTTCCACCCATGGTCGTTGACAGGTCCCTCAACCGTGTCCGGCCCATCTCCCGCACATCCACCCTCACACCTTCCTCTCCCTCCCAGAAACATGATAGGGTCCCCCTTGTCCTCACTTATCACCCCACCAGCCTCCGCATTCAAAGGATCATCCTCCGCCATTTCCGCCAACTCCAGCATGATGCCACCACCAAACATATCTTCCCTTCACCCCCCACCTGGCGGCATTCCGCAGGGATCGTTCTCTCTGGGACACCCTGGTCCACTCCTACATCAGCCCCTACACCTCAACACCCTCCCACGGCACCTTCCCATGCAACCGCAGAAGGTGCAACACCTGCCCCTTTACTTCCCCTCTCCTCACCGTCCAAGGGCCCAAACACTCCTTTCAAGTGAAGCAGCATTTCACTTGCACTTCCCTCAATTTAGTCTACTGCATTCGTTGCTCCCAATGCGGTTTCCCCTACATTGGAGAGACCAAACGCAGACTGGGTGACCGCTTTGCAGAACACCTTCGGTCTGTCCGCAAGCATTACCCAGTCCTCCCTGTTGCTTGCCATTTCAACACTCCACCCTGCTCTCACGCCCACATGTCCGTCCTTGGCTTGCTGCATTGTTCTAGTGAAGCTCAACGCAAACTGGAGGAACAGCACCTGCTTTCCAACTAGGCACTTTACAGCCTTCAGGACTGAATATTGAGTTCAACAATTTTAGATCATGAACTCTCTCCTCCATCCCCACCCTCTTTCCAATCCCTCCTTTTTTTCCAATAATTTATATAGATTTTTCTTTTCCCACCTATTTCCATTAATCTTAAATGTATTTCCATCCATTGTTTTATCTCTACCTTTTAGCCTTTTTCGATTCCTTCACCCTACCCCACCCCCACTAGGGCTATCTGTACCTTGCTTGTCCTGCTTTCTACCCTTAATTAGCACATTCCTTAGATATCACCACCTTCAACACCTCTTTGTGCTTTTGTCTGTGACATCTTTTGGTTATCTCCACCTATCACTGGCCCTCTATCCCTCTATCCAGCTCTACTTGCCCCCCGCCCCCCTCAAACCAGCTTATATTTCACCTCTCTTCTATTTTTACTTAGTTCTGTTGAAGGGTCATTCGGACTTGAAACGTTAACTGTGTTCCTTTCCGCAGATGCTGCCAGACCTGCTGAGTTTTTCCAGGTATTTTTGTTTTTGTTTTGGATTTCCATCATCCACAGTTTTTTGCTTTTATCCTATGTGGTTCAGTTTCAAATTTTGTTTACTACAATTGCCATGAAGCTATTAATGTATATATTATTTTGGAAAATATTTTTCGTTTAAAATAGAGGCTTAGTTTGCGGGTATGTCTTAATTGGATTAAGACAGCCAGTCTGGGTGCTTTGATGTACTAGTTTGAGATGTAAACAGAAAGATAGTGTGCATTTGCATTTTTTGAATAGAGCATTCAAGAAGTGGGGTGAAAACTTGACACCTTTCTAGCAGATGCAAAGCCATATGTCTATTTAACTAATAAAATTGGTATTAAGAAAGGGGTTTCATTGTTAAAAGGTAAAGTTCAAAGAGGTTGTTGAATTCAAATTCTCATTGTATCAATCAGTGGTGGTAGGTATAACTTTAGTAGTTTTCAGGTATGCAGGCAGATGCAATGTAAGATCAAAAGGCAGCTGTGAGCCTCCAACTGGTCCAACAGGCTCCACAGTGAAAAGAACATCATTTTGAATTCATAAGGTGAAAATGCTTTGCCTGGTGTTTTGGTTAAGTTTATGGGTTGTTGCCTTAACGGAGCTTAGTTTGGGAATTTAAAAGTTATGACAGTAGTAATTTATAGCCAAGTGTATCTATTTTAACCTGCGTAATTAATAAAATGTTTTATTTAGTTTAATGTAAAACCTTGAGAACTAGTGGTCTGATTCCTGAGTTTAGAGTCATATCTCAAACATAAACATTTAAAATTATTGGTTATGACAGTTGTTTAAAGTTTCCCTCTGGGATTTTTAAATAACTTTGCTTTACCAACTGCATGGGTCATAACAATTGGGGGCTGTGCTGCGATAAATTATATTTCTAATTCCTCGATTGGTTAGGAATTGGTGAATCTTCAAGCTTATGAGTGGCACTTTGAATTCAGGAGTTGGTGAGGTATTTTAGAAGTGGTGAGAAGTTATAGACAACGTCAAAGTATTCAGGGTCATCTTGGAGATCCTCAAACAGTGTGCAATATTGAGTGGCATTTTCCTTTGGAGAGATGTTAACCATCATACTGTTCAGGTGAACATACATATACATATTGCATCATTTGAAGTGGAGCAGAAAATCCTCAGTGCCCTGGGTAACATCTGAGCCTTCAAATAAAAATGAATTAAAAAAAAAAGTATAGCAGAGGTGGCCAAAGGCTTAATCAAAGAAGTGGGTTTCACAAAAGTGTTAGAAGGGGAATTCCAGAACAGCGGGACTGGGCAATCAAAGGCATGACCCTCCAGTGGTGGACTGAAAGGAGGGAGGATGCACAACAAGCCAGGGCCAAAGGAAAGGAAATTTCTGGGACAGAGGGAAATTCCTGGGAGCAGTAGGTAAAACCATTAAGGGACTTGAGCTTAAAATTCTTATCATCCTGCTGAAGCTGTTGCAGGGACAGGGTGCTAATGTAGGTCAAGAAGGGCAAGGGTGAGAGGAAAGGGGAATTTAGTGAAAAATGCAATACAAGCAGAGATCTGGATGAGATGTTTATGGAGGATGAGAAGTTGGACAGGACAGCATGGAATATTTAAAAATTAAAACTAGAAATTATAAAATGTGAGCATTTATAGATTACGCTGTGCCAGTTGGCAGCAACATTCAGAGGAGTTGTGCATGCCAGTTAAAATCTTAGACTGCCAGTAAAACAAATAGGAAGTGATGCAATTCAGTTGCTCAGATGTGATTAACAGAAACACTGCGAACTTCCACAGGAACAGCACTAAGATTCACTACACATATGCACAATCTACATTTTCTCAGCTCAGTAAAATGTCAAAAATGCTGAGGCACTGGTCTGTGAGAAGATTATAACAAAAATATTGCTAATAATTTAAATAATTTGCAAAAGCCAAACCTTCCACAGCTACCTAATGAGCCTTTACTTTTGCAGCCCACAAGTTTGTGCTTTTACTGCAATATATACATACCTGCACATAGCTTCAAAAAGACTTAATTATCCCTGATCCAAAACCTGTGACCTTCTGTCATGTATGAGTTAATGTGTCCTGATTTAATAACCTCTAATTACTGCACACTGGAAATAACATAGGATGTTCTCCTGTTTGACAAAATGAAAATATCATGCTATCAGGCCAATGCTTACAGGCCAAAGCTATTAGTCAGATTTGTTTACAGATTAATTAATATGGAGAAGTGAACTGGCACAGCACGACACTGGATAAAACAGAGTTGCACACCAACACAGAACGCTATTTACAACTGGAGTCGAGACTGCTCTTTGAAATAGTATCTTGGGATCTTTTAGATCCAGCCAAGGGAACAGGCTGTTCAATGTACCATCTAAAACAGCACCACCAATAGTCCACACTCCCTCATTAATGTGCTTGAATGTGAACCTAGATTTGTGCTCAAATCCCTAGATTTAAACCCACAACCTTCTGACTCAGAATTAAGAGTGCTGCTACCGAGCAACAGCTGACAAGGGCTACTTTAATTAAGTTGGTAGTACATAGAAATTTATAAGTTCCACTATGGGCTTCAATAGAACCGAGACACACATCTTGTGCAGTGTTGAGAGAATACTGTATTGTCAACGATATTGTCTCCATGGATTTATCTTTCCTAGTTACTGATATCCACTTTTTCTTCTAGTCCTTGTATATTGGTGAATATATTTTTACAGAATACAATAAAATCCTAATCAAATGAACTTCCAAGTTGTGTGTGAATCAAGGTTTCCAGACAACATGTGCAATTGCTATTTATACCTTTTGCTCACGATATATTCTGACATAATTAATCAAAACAGACCAAAAATATAAACAATTAATATTTGTAGAACACTTTAAATGTAAAAGAACATCCCAAGGGTACACACACAGGGTAAATAGTGAGAAACTGTTCTCACTGAAGGCAGTATCAAGAACTAGAGGGTACAGATTCAAAATAATTGGTAAAAGGAGTGAAAGCGAGGTGAGGAAAATTTTTTCACCTCTAGGGTGGTTGGAGTCCAGAGCGAACTTCCTGAGAGGGTGGTGGAGGCAGGTTTGATTGACTTATTCAAAAAGGGAATTGGATTGCTATCTGAAGGAGAGAATGTGCAAGGTTACGGGGATAAGGCAGGTAACAAAGGCATGAATAAGGGTTCCAGCAGCAAATGAGCTGATGGGACGCACTTGGGCGATGTTACGGAGGTGGAAATAGGCAGTCTTAGTGATTGTGCAGGGTCAAATATGACACCAAGACTGTGAATAGACTGGTTTAGTCTCACACTGTAGCCAGGGAGAAGGATGGTGTAAGTTGCCAGGGAATGGGGACCAAAAACAGTAGCTTCAGTTTTCCCAATATTTAATTGGAGGAAGTTTTACCTCATCCATTACTCGATGTTTGATAAGTAACAGTGGAGTTATCAAGGGGTGGGGAGATAGAGCTTGGTGGAGTCAGCATATATGAGAAAGCTAATGATGTACTTCCAAATGATGCCATTGCAGATGAAAAATAGGTGGGAGACCCAACGATAGATCCTTGGTACACACCAGAGATTAATGGTGCAGAAATGGGAAGTGAAGGAAGTGAAACCATTGCAGCTGACACTCTGGATAAGATAAAATAGAAAAGAATGGAACCAGGTGAGAGCAGTCTCACCTAGCTAGATGACGGTGGAGAGATATTGGAGGAGGATGATGGGGTCAACTGTGTAGAAAGGCTGCAGATAGGTCGAGAAGGATGAGGAGGGAAATTTTATCTTTGTCACAGGCACATAGGACGTCGTGTTACTTAAATGGGAGTCATTTCAGTACCGCTGCAGGGGCAGAAACCTGATGGGAAGGATTCAAACATGGCATTCCAGGAAAGATAGGAATCAATGATACATTCAAGGACTTTGGAGAGGAAATGAAGTTTAGAGATGGGGCGATAGTTTGCAAGGGTGATGTGATCAAGAGTTAGGGTTTTTTGAAGAGAGTAGAGAAGAAAGGAGGAGTACAATACCTGAAGAGAGAACTGTTAACAATATCAGCCAACATGGGGACCAGGGGGACAAACTGAGTGATCAGTATTTTAGTGATAATAGGGTCAAGGGAGCAGGAAGTGGTGAGGGGGGAATAGGACAGAAAAGAGAGAAAGATGCAAGTTCGGGGCTAGGGCAGCAGGAAACTTTATAGAAAATTTGGCCGGGTAGGATAGTGAAAGGGAAGGGTGCAATAGAGGCAGCTGATCAGGTGGTTACAGTGATAGTGATAAAGAAGTCCATGAGTTCTTTGCACTTACTGTTGAAGGTGAGTATGGAGGAAACAAGGAAGGGGGAATTTAAGAAGGTGGTTTGTCGTACCAAAAAGCAGCTGGGGTTATCTTTGCAATCCAGGACAATCCTAGAACAGTGAGCAGTTTTAGCAGACTAGAATGGAACTCAAAAGGTGCTTTATGTGGTCCAGCCAGATCTGGCGATGATGGCTAAAGCAGTTGCTCACCATGCCTTTTTAAGTCTGAATACCTTGCATTGAAGGGAGCAGAACTGAAGTCTGGACAAAAGAATGCTGGAAAAGAGAAACCAATGGTTTTATTTGGGCACTAGGATATTAAAGGTGGAGGTGAGGATGTGATTAATCAAATCAGTAACTACAGAAATGTTGGGGTGAATGAAGGGCCAAAGGTTGGACAGTTGGGGTTTTGAAAGTGCAGTTCTTAACCTTTAGGGATAGTTTTTCCAGCAGAGGATACATAAGCAAGCAGGGTTGGGGCAGGAAGCAATCAGAGATGGCCTTATCTGTGATTAACACAATGGGACTGCCAAGACCACGAGATGAAACGGTCAAGGGGTAAGCCGTGAATATGGGCTGGGGAGTTTACACTTGGGGGAGGGGGATAGTGAAAGAGAGATTTAGGGAGGATAAAAGGATAGTGAAGGACATGACGACTTGAAATAAAGGTCGAAATTACTGAGGATGTGAAGTCTTTCGGTGCAAAGGCTGAGGGAAGAGGCAATAACAACATCTCTGAGAAAACTATTTTGTGTGCTTGGGAGGGTGGTAGAAAACGATAACTTTGATCATTTACTGCTGCTTAAATGAAGAGATGATTCGCAAAAATAAACATTTTACGGCAGCTTATCAGATGCCCGCACCAAAACCAGCTTCTGGTGCCAAGTTTTGCCTGCCTATACAGCACTCACACCTGGCCATCCTTTTCAAATTAATCTAAACATTGGCAAAGGATTAAGATTTTCTGATACTTCATCTGGTTGTCAAGAAATTACTTTTGGCCTGAAACTGGTATTTACCCTAAGTTATGAACATAAATGTTTATTTGTTTACTGGCTGATTTGTGCGGTATTGTTCATGGGTGTTCGAGGTATGAATGTTGTGATGTACAGCTACTAACTTGATCTGTCAATTTAAGACCCTGCAAAAGTACTCACTGCAAGGAAATCACAGACAAATCTAGATAAGCTGTAGCTGTATGCAAACCCCTCAAATCAGTCAGAAGGGAGGTCTAATGGTAAATAAATTTTAGGCCAAAAGGCATACTATTGCTGGCCACAATTAAGTGGTGGAACTTCCAATTCTCCATCAAATGGTGAGGAAAGCTTTTACCCCCTCCCCCGCCAGCTAGTTTTAATCCCATGTCAAAGCACCCGAAGCAATATTCTATCTTCTCTCCAAACACACATGCACAACAGGAAGACGTGCAATCAAAAATTCATGGGAGAAGATGGCATGAAGCAACCAAGTTCAAGTAGGCAGTGATTACATTAGATGCTGAAAACCTATGGAAGCAATAAAATTGCTAGTATGTGTTCAAAACACGAAAGAAGAAAACTCCACCACCTCCCATTCGGACTTAGGCCAAACTTACACCTCCCCCTCTCTCTCAGAGCAGGGAGCACTGAACATTTTCCTCAGTGAGCAGTCATGGATTGAACTCAATTCTCCTCTCCTAGTTGGATCAAAAATTTACCAATCACTACTAACTACATCATCCTCTGGCACCCCCCCCACATTCTGCTGTTCCCTTTCTGACACATCCAAAATATTACCCAAACAATGGCATCATCATCAGATGCCTTTACGATGCATTAGTTTCCCTTTTGGGGACCCCAGATTGCAACTTCTCAGTTAGCACAACGGGAGGTGTATCTGAGGATATCTTACACTGCCATTATTCGATGTCCCATAGCATTGAACATATGTGGCCAAGTGCAATTTTAATTAGTCAAATGGGGTCACGCACAGCTAATGGAAACAATGTGGGAGAAAGAGTAAGAGAAGTAACCAACGCCCACCACCACCACTTTCTACTATTGTCCCCATTGGTTGTTTGTCCCATGCCTCGATCATTACTCCTAAATCTACTTCTGTGAACTCACTTAATTAGCACTCTTCCACCCCCTCCAACTTGCTGAATTTTCTGGTGATTGCCTCTTGGCATATGAGTGGAGAATTGCCAAACAGATGCAGCCCACTGAACACTACCCTTATCTCTACTCCTTTCCCACCATCCCATTGCCCCATACTTCTGCACTCCCCCATCTCCCTTTCTGCTTTCTCCTGCTACACTGAGAAATGCTTGCTAGAACATGAGCAAATAGCTAATGCAGACTGATTAAGTACCAATAGTGCAATCTATCTAGGCCAAGGGCCTTAGCTGCCTTAAATGCCTTCAGCTTGTCTACTGCCACTTTAGGGGTTACATCCAATTTTCTTAAAATCTCATTGTGCCCTAGAAATTCTAACCCAAATGGAAGAATATCTGTGGTGCATGATTGTTACTTTCACCTCCTTGCTCATAAAATCAGCTCATTATAAAAAAGTCAGGATGTAAAGAGAAAGATCACCAGTTTTGTACAATAAAATCAGGGAAATCTGGAACATGCTTCAATTATCTGAAACTTCTCACCATCTCAATGTATCACTACTGACACTATTTCAGTGACACATTATTATTTCAGTTAACTTATTAATAAGTGAAAATTTCAACAAATTCATTAAGAAAACTACTTAAAAATGCTACTGCTATCGTAAAGAAATCTAGTTTATAAAATTATTTTTCTACTACAAGATGATGTCACTTCTCAGAGATCATAGCCTTGTCATGTATGACAAGGGTCTTCTTGTATGAACCATCGAGCCTTGGAACTATGTCATCTGGAGGCTAGAACTCCTGGTAGGGTCTCCCTCGGTGAACAGGTCCAAGGTGAGGTTCTAGGCAAGCCACCAAAGGCCCCGCTTGAAGGTTCTAGAAATTACACAGAGAACCTCTCCCAAAATAGGGATCCTGGGACCCACCCCTGGAGCCAGGCCTGCAGGGTGAGGGGGCGGGGGGGTTGCTTGCTGGTGCCGGGCCACCCACGTAACCCAGTCGAGCTCAGGTCGAAATGGCTTTGTGGAGTTGCCTTGTGGGTCCCACCAGGTCGGGTGTGATGCCAGTAAGGCAGTGAGCGACAGCGAGACAGATCAAGATGGACTGGACCTCGTCAATGGAAACTGGCTCTTGGGACGTGGAATGTCGCCCCATTGGTGGGGAAGGAGTTGGAGCAGGTGGTGGTGGTGAAGTAATGACTAGATATGGTTGGTCTCACCTCCACACAGTTGGCTCTCATACCATTTACCCTCCATCCCTCCCCATGAGTGGCTGCGGACAGGTATGGGGATACTCTCAAATCTCCAGCTTGGTGCCACACAGTTGGAATTTGGAGTGGACGAGAAGGTCGCCTCAATGAGGCTTTACGCCTCAGAGGAAAAATTTGACTGTTGTTTACGTTTATGTGCCAAACAGCAGCTCAGATAACTCAGCCTTCTTAGAGACGGTGAGATTGGTGCTCAATAGGTTGCCATCTACTGACTCTGTAGTCTTACTGGGGGAGTTCAACACTCATCTGAGGAATGATGGGGATACCTGGAGAGGGGTGATTGGAAGGAATGGTCTCCCCGATCTGTACCAGAGTGGTGAGTGGTTATTGGACTTCTTTGCTAGTCATGGATTGTCCATAACAAACACCATATTCAAACACAAGGATGCTCACAAGTGTACCTGACACCAGAGCACCTTGGGTCAAAGGTCAATGGTCGGCTTTATAGTTGTGTCATTGGAACCAAGGCCATATATTCTAGACACTCTGGTGAAGAGAGGGACAGAGCTGTCAACTAATCACTAGCTGGTGGTGAGTTGGAGTCGACGTGTGGGACGTGGGCTGCACAGTCATGGGGGGCCCAAACGTGCTGCAAGGGTCACCTGGGAGCGTCTGGCGGGCGTTTGTGTGTGAAATGATTTCAACTCCTATCTCTGAAAAGATTTCTCTTTTTTCCTGGTTGAGGCCAAGGGCATGGAGTCTGAATGGACCACGTTCAAGGCCTCAATCATTGAGGCGAGCATGAAAAGCTGTAGCTTGAAGGCGCTCGTCATGGCAGCAACCCTAGGGCCCGATGATGAACACCAGTGGCGAGGGAGGCTGTCAAATCTAAGGAAGCAGCCTTCCAGGCAACTCTTGCAGATAGGCCTCCTGATTAGGTTGAGGGGTACCAGCAGACCAGGAGGGATACAGCAGCAGCGATTGCTGAAGCGAAAACTCAGGCTTGGGAGGAGTTTGGAGAGGTCATGAAGACTGACTATTGGACGGCATCAAAGTTGTTCTGGCAAGCCATTCAGCACTTTAGGAGGGGTCGGCGGTATGTCGTCCAAGCTCTTCTCAGCAAGGGTGGGGGGAATTGCTGATCACAACTGGGGAGATCGTCCTAGAGGTGAAAGGAGCACTTTGAGAAATTCCTCAACCCAGTGGACACACCCTCCTTACAGGAGGCAGTGCCAGAACTCTCCAGTGAGATCGGATCTACCGCAGTTGCTGAGGTCACTGCGATGGCCAAGGTCCTCCATAGTGATAAGGCAGCAGGGATGGGCAAGATTTATCCTGAGATGTTGATGACGCTGGACAATGTTGGGGCATCCTGGATAACATGCCTCTTCAATGTTGCGTGCAAGGTGGGGACAGTGCCACTGGATTGGCAAACTGGGTGATGGTCCCCATCTTTAAGAAAGGGGACCAGAGGGTGTGATCCAATTATAGAGGTATCACACTCCTCAGCCTTCTGGGGAAAGCCTATGCCAGAGTGCTGGAGAGGAGACTTCGTCCGTTAATCAAACCTCGATTCGGAGGAACAATGCAGATTCTGCCCTGGCCATGGAAAAGTGGACCAGCTCTTTTCCCTATCATGGATATTTGTGGGTTTGTGGGTGTTTGCTAATCCAGTCTCTCTGTTTTGTAGGCCTGGAGAAGGAATACGAGCGCGTTCCTTTGGGTATTTTGTGGGAGGTGCTGCAGGAATGAGATGCTGGTGCCACTTCTGCGTGTTTTCAGGTTCCTCTATTTGCAGAGCGACAGTTGTGTCCGCATTCTCAGCGTTATGTCAAATTTGTTCAAGGTGGGCACTGGACTCCGCCAAAGGTGCATCTTGTCTCCACCCCTGTTCGTGACTTTCACGGACAGTATATCAAGTTGCAGCTGAGGTACGGAGACTATCCAGTTTGGAAGCTTGAGGGTGTCATCTCTGCTGTTTGCAGATGATGTTGTGCTTCTTGCCTCTTCCGACTGTGATCTCCAGCACACACTCAAACGTTTTGCTGCCGAGTGTGACATGGCTAGGATGCGGATCAGCACCTCCAAATCTAAGGTCAAAGTTCTCTTCCAGAAAAGAGTGGGTTGCTCTCTCCAGGTGAGGGGTAACAGCTTCCCTTAGTGGAGGAGTTCAAGCAACTTGGGATCTTGTTCACGAGTGATGGCAGGGGAAACGCAAGGTTGACCAGTGGATCGGTGCGGCGGCTGCAGTTCTGCAGGCGCTCTACCGGTCCGTGGTGGTGAAGCAGGAGCTGAGTTTTAGGGCAAAGCTCTTGGTTTACAGGTTGATTTAGTCCCAACCATACCCATAGTCATGAATTGTGGGTAATTACCAAAAGTATAAGATTGCAGGCACAAGTGGTGGAAATGAGGTTTCTCTGCAGGGTTGCTGGGCGTACTCTCCGGGACAGGGTGAGGAGTTCGGCAATCCAGGAGCACCTCGGAGCAGAATCGCTGTTCCTCTAGATCAAGGGAGGCCAGTTGAGGTGGTTCGGACATCTGATAAGGATGCCCCCGGTACACACCCACTGGAGCTGTACCAGGCATGGCCCAATTGGCAGAGACCTCAAGGCTGACCCAGGGCAGGCTGGAGGGATTACATCTCTCAACTGGCCTGGGAATACCTGGGAATCCCCCAGCAGGAGCTGGAATCTGTAGCTGAGGGAAGGGAAGTCTGGTTGGCCCTGCTCAGCTTACTGCCATCGTGACATCTCACCAGGAGGAGTGGTATGAAATGGATGGATGGATGGATGTCAGTGCCTCTCCTTTATGCTATATACTGTATTCTGGGACAAGGAATATAACATAATTAGAACTGACTTGTACTTTGCTGACAGATTTTTTAAAAATTCCACAGAATTACATCTTATGAAATCTAACTAACTTACTAGGTTCTACACAAAATCTGAGGAAATAGCCAAAAATCCAGATGATCGCACTTCCTATTATTTTTATGGTGGAGCATCTATACCTTTTTATTTCATAACACTGCAGAATATTTTAATAGTGACAAAAGCCATTTAGACCATCAATATTCATCCCCCTAGTATCTTGAAATAAAATACATAGCATCTAGAAGAGAGTAGACTCAACAAAAGTGATGATTCCAGCACCCAACGCGCTCACCTTTGAATGTTAAAAAGGCAGGTGAATTCTAAGTATTTTTGCCAAAGTATTTTACCCCCGTTGTCAAATCACCCCAAAAAGAATCAAATTGTGGAATCATAAAATGGTTAGAGCACAGGAGGCCATTCAACCACTGTCGATGCCAGCTCCCTGCAAGAATAATTCTGGTCCCACTCTCCTGCTCTTTACAAGTAGCCCTGTAAATATTTTCTCTTTAGATAATTATTCAAATCTTTGAAAACCATGATTGAATCTGAATTCACCATACTTTCAGATAATACACTTCAGGTCCTAACCACACACTGTGTTGAAGTTTTTCCCCATGTTACCTTTGGTTCTTTTGCCATTCGTCTTAAATCAGTGTCCTCTGGTTTTCGGCCTTTCCACCAATGGAAACAATTTCAGCTACTGTCCAGACCCCTCGTGATTTTGAAACTCTTATCAAATCTCCTCTCAATGTTCTCTTCTCTAAGGAGAACAGCCCAGGTTCTTCAAGTTACCCACGTAACTGAAGTTCTGCATCCTGGAGCCATTCTCATAAATCTTTTCTTCACCCGCTCTAATATCTTCACATCCTTCCCAAATTGTGGTGCCCAGATTTGGACACAATACTCCAGTTGTGGCAGGATCAATGTTTTGCAAAGGTTCATCATAACCTCCTTGCTTTTGTACTCAATTACAGTATTTTTAAAGCCTAGGATCCCATATGCCTTATTAACCAATTTCTTAAACTGCTTTGCTGCCTTCACCAATTTGTGCACACCTGCCCTCTGCTCCTGCATCCCCTTTAGAATTGTATCCTTTATTTTGTATTGCCTCTCCTCATTTTTCCGACCAAAATATATCACTTCACACTTCTCTGCATTGAATTTAATCTGCTAAGTGTCCATTCCACCAGCCTATGCCCTCGTGAAGTCTATCACTATCCTCCTTACAGTTCACAATACTCCCAAGTATTGTGTCACCGGCAAACATTAAAATTGTGTCCTGCACATCCAAATCCAGGCCTTTAATACAAATCAATGGTCCTAGTACTGGCGTCTGGGGAAATCCACTGTTACCTTCCTCCAGTCCAAAAAAAAATTCCCAAAAAATAAATTCTCCGTGCCTGCTTCTTGTCACTCAACTTTATATCCATGCTGCCAAGATCCTTTAACTCCATTGCTATTATGTAGCACGTTGCCGTTTGAGGGAGCCCGCCATGTGCAAATTGGCTGTCTTGTTTCCTATGTTACAACAGTGACTGCACGTCAAAGTACTTCATTGGCTGTAAAGTGCTGAGACGTCCAGCGGTCATGAAAAGCACTATTTATCAGCTTTAACTTTGCTGACAAGCCTGTCATGTGGCACTTCAAACACTTATTGCAAGTCCATGTACACCACATCAACCTCATACCCTCATCAAACCTTCTCTGTAACATCAAAAAAAACTTGCCTTTTTGCCTTTAACAAATATGTGCTGCTTTCCTTAATTAAACCATTCTTGTCCAAGTGACTGTTAATTTTGTCCCAGATTATTGTTTCTGAAAATTTTCCCATCACAGATCAAACTGACTAGTCTGTAGTTGCTGGGCTTATCTTTAGATCCATTTTTGAACACGGGTGTGACATTCACAATTCTCCAGTCTTCTGGCAGCACCCCGTTTTTAAGGAGGATTGCAAATGCCTCTACAGTTTCCACCCTTACTTCCTCAGTATCCTGGAATGCAGTCCATCCTGCCCTGGTGACTTACCAACTTTTAAATATAGCCATCCTTTCTAATGCATCCTATCAGTTTTTATTCAATCCAGTGTCTCAACTAACTCCTCTTTCACTATGACTTTGGCTGTTTCTTCCTTGGTGATTCTTCCTTGGTGAAGACAAAAGCAAAGTACTCATTTAGTATCTCAGTCACATCCTCTGTCACCATGCATAGACCTCCTTTTTTGGCCCTACCCCTCCTTTTACTATTTATATGTTTATAGAAAACTATTTGATTCCCTTTATGTTAACTGCCAGTCTCTTATACACTCTCTGCTTCTCATTTCTTTCTTCACTTCCCCTCAACTTTCTATATTCAGCCGGGTTCTCAATTGTATTATTCACCTGACATCCACCACACAGACTCCTTTTCTGATGCATCTTACTTCTATCTCTCGTTAACCAGGAAGCTCTAGCTTTGTTTGTCCTACCTTTCACCTTCGTGGAAATGTACCTCAAAGGACCCCAAACCATCTCCTTTTTTAAAGTTGTCTTAGTTTTGTTTGCCTGTCTTTGATTTCAATTTACCTGGGCCAAATCTGTTCTCTCTCTACTGAAATTGTCTCTCCCTCAATTATTTTCGCTCTGGATTGCTCCTGTCCTTTTCTATAGCTAACGTGAACCTTATGATTTTATGATCACTGTCCCCCTAATGACATTTGATCCGCTTGACCCAAAGCATTCCCCAGAATCAGATCCAGCAATGCCTCTTTCCTTGTTGGAACAGAAACATTTTGATTTAGAAAATTCTGCTGAACACACTTCAGAAACTCTCTCTCTGTCCTAAAACTATTACTATCCCAGTTTATAATGGGATAATTGAAGTATCCCATTCTAACTATTCTATACTTCTTTCACCTCTCTAACAGCCTTGCAAATTTGTCCCTATATTTCTTTCCCAATAGTTGGTAGCCTTTACAATACATCCAGAAGTAGTAAACATTCATTAGTCTGAGTAAGGCTTGTTGTTATCCAACTTAAGCTTCATAAGACAAGGACAGCACTGAGACCCTTCCTCTTCCTGATTGTCACGGATGTTCTAACTGAGCAGGTGAGACAGGAAATGCTATGGTCAATGATATTTGCAGATGACACTGAGCTATGTGGTGGGGGCGAAGTATTTGGAGAACTGGAGAAAAGCAGTGGAAGACAGGGGTATGAAGAACAGCAGATCAAAGATCCAATGTACAGGTTATCAGTTTGAGCCTAGGGAAGAGGATCAGAGTGAAGGTGTAAATATTTTGGGTGAAAACTTGGAGTAGTGAGTAGTTGCAACTACCTGGGGTCAGAGCTGGCAAAAGATAGAAATATGGAAATGGAAATTAAGCAACAGATTAGCTCTGGTTGGAGTGATTGAAAGAATGGAGTATACTGTGATAGAAACGTGAAACTGAAAGGAAAATCTACAAGACAGTTGCGAGACCGGCCTTGTTAAACACTGCATAAACTTGGGCAACATCAAAAGATGAGGAGAAATGCCTGGACATTAATACAAGCATACTAACAAGGAGAAGTAGGCCATTCGGCCCCTCAAGCCTGCGCCGCCATTTAATAAGGTCATGTCTGATCTGATAGGAACCTTGAATCTGCACCCCCCTACCCCCGATAACCTATCACCCCCTTACTTACCAAGAATCTATCCACCTCTGCCTTAAAAATATTCAAAGGCTCTGCTTCTACCACCATTTCAGGAAGAGAGTTCCAAAGACATGATCCTCTGCAAAAAAATTTCACCTCATCACCGTTTTAAATGGGCAACCTCTTATTTTGAAGCGGTGATCCCTAGTGCTAGATTCTCCCACAAGAGAAAACATCCTCTCCCCATCCACCCTGCCAAGACCCCTCAAGATTTTATATGTTTCAATCAAATTGCTTCTTACTCTTCTAAACACCAGCAGATACAAGCCTAGCCTATCCAACCTTTCCTCTTAAGCCCATTCCAGGTATTAGTCTGGTAAACCTTCTCTGAACTGCTTCCAATACATTTACATCCTTCCTTAAATAGGGTGACCAGTATTGAATAAAGTAGTCCAGATGTGCTCTCGCTAGTACTCTGCACAAATGAAGCACAACCTCCCTACTTTTGTATTCAATTCCCCTCACAATAAATGATAACATTCTATTAGTTTTCCTAACGAGATATGGATGCTGAGATGGATGTACCGAGTGACAAGAAAGGGCAAGATCAGGAACCAGGACACTGGGGGAGGTGGGGTGGTCAATGAAGATTGTGGGCACTTTGAAAAAAGTAGCTAAGAGGAGACTGAAATGCTGTGGTCGTGTGTTAGAGAGAGAGGAAATATGGTGAGGTGAGTGATGGAGATGGGGCTGCCAGGAAGAAGGAAAAGAAGAAGGCCTAAGACCAGATTGGAAGGTGCGGTGGTGAGAGTATAAACACAGCAAGATTGGAAGAGGAATAGATGACTGACAGGAGGAGATGGAGAAGTGATCAACCAGCATTATGGCAAGCCCAAGTAAAATGGGAGAAGCCAAAAGTAGTATAGTAGTGTCTGTCTTAATAATCATCTTTGGATTTACAAGTCCTTATGTTAAATTCATGTCCTCCACCCCTACTCTCCTGGATTATTTTGAAGCAATATTTTGCGGCAATATTTTGCATCTATCATTTAATAGTTTATACATCAGTGAGATTCCTTTCCACACAACACAGTAATCCACTCATCTACTATTATGTCGCTAATGATGCAATAACATGATTGGGAATGGGAAAAATATAGGTTTACTTTTAACATTGTAAAATTAGTTTACACATCCATGATTAATGCAAATATATTGATGTGAAACACACAATGAGTCAAAATATGCCACAAAGAATCAATAATTTTTACAGGGAATCTGCCTAGAGAAATGTTCCTGCAAAAGCAGTAAATTGAGGATGAAGAATCAATTCTGTTGTGCTGCGTCATTCAATCCTTCCAATGGCACCTGTCTGATGCCATCCCCTACCTCCCATGCCATTTCCACCCCATTCTTTCCATCCCTCTCATGCCATCCCCTTCCTTCCCAGAAGGAATCTCTCCAGTCAGGGTTATCACAAATCAAAGCTCACAATGGCTATAAAATCTCATGCAAACATTTGTCACTGGGATTTCAACAGTCTGACAATAGACAAGTAAAAGTTCATTCACTTGAATAGTGAAAGACACTAGCTTCCAAACTTGGGTCAAGTCTGGAGGAACTGTGGTGAAGGATGGGTGGTTTATGGCTCTCTCAGGTTATATAAGTAGCTGGAATAATTTAAAGTTGTGTAGCTCAGAGTATTGAAGTATCTTCGATCCCATGCATTACTGGCAAGATTGCACTAATTCCATAGGTTAATTGGTCTCAAAAAATACATAAGAGATAATAGATAGATATCAATTATATTGAACCTCCTTGGGTCTCTCCACTATGTTAAAGGTGCTATTTAAATGCAAGTTTTTGGTCTTATGTGTAGCTAGCTCCAGGGACAGCACATTTCCCTTCAGTCAGTTTAATGCATTACTCTGAAATAATTCTACAGCTTTTGCACTCAGCATGCCAGTCAGTGCCCTCCTTAGTACCTATCTGAATACAGGAATTGTAATAAAAGATCAATAATCTCCTGTAGCTTGCCCTATAACTATCCCTACAAACAAAAAAGATTTGCATCCATTTAGCACTCTCGTGTTTTTCAAATGTCCAAAGCACCTTACATAGAATTTTTTTCCCAAAAAAATACTTTATTCATAAAATATCAAGGACAACATTCAAAAACATTTCAAAATGGTCATTACGGAAAGTGCAATGATGTTCAACTTTTCTTCATAGAGCATGTTGTACTCAGGTGCCTCAATACAATTGCGATACATGTGATTTTTCCGATATATAGTCAATGTCTGCCACACAGCTCGAGACATTCTACACAGCTTCCAGCCCCTTGGTGTACTATGAGTGAAAGGCTTTAGACGTTGGCCTTCCCCCATTGCACCTTTGCGACAGCTGCTCCAAGCTTTAGTGCGTCCCTCAGTACAAAGACCTGGATCTTGGAGTGTGCCATTCTGCAACATTCGGCCGTTGACCTTTCTTTCCACTGGAAGACCGACAAGGTCCAGGCAGGCCAAAGAGCGTCTGTCATCAAGCTGATGATCCTCCAGAAGCAGCTGACATGCGTCTCGGTGTGGAGCCCTGGAAACAGCCTATAGAGCAGAGTCGTACGTCACAGAGCTGCTTGGGATGAACCTCAAGAAAAACCACTGCATCTCTTTCCAGATCTTCTTTGTAAAGACACATTCCACAATGAGGCATACAACAGTCTTCCCCACCGCAGCCGCTTCGAAGGCAGAATGTAGTGGTACAGAGACTTCAGCCGTGCATGAAGGATCTGGCAGAGAGTGCCTTTCTCAGCACCAGGCATGCTATGTCTTGGTTTTTGTTTAAAGTTCTGCCGATATGGCATTCTGCCAAATGACTTTGACAGTCTACTCAGAGAACCATTTGACAGGATCCACCATCTCCTTTTTCTGCAGTGCTTCGAGGACATTACGTCCAGACCACTGCCTGATGTGCTTGACCACAGCCTAATGGTCAAAGGTGTTTTTCTGTACAAACTTTTCCACGAGGGAAAGGTGATACAACATGGTCCAACTACTTGCAGCGTTCTGCAGCAACGTGGCCAGACCCATCCTTCGCAACACCAAGGACAGGTAGACTCTCAGAATGCAGTGACACTTGGTGTTTGCATACCAGGGGTCTACACACAGCTTGATACAGCTGCACACAAAGATGGCCATCAAGATTAGGGCAACATTGGGGACGTTTATCCCTCCTCTATCCAGAGCCTTGTACATGGTTTCCCTATGGACTTCCCCATCTTTGACCACCAGATAAAATGGAAGAAAATAGAATGGCTCGGTTGACTACTGCAACGCAGGGTCAGGGTATGGGCCACACCTGCCATGTACAGCAACAAATAGAGCACCTCACGCCTGATAACCAGGTTCTTACCCGCAATGGAGAAGGAGCATCGCTCCCACATGCCCAGTTTCTGCCTCACCTTAGCTATCTGCTCCTCCTAGTTTTTCCCCGCACGCCCTGGCCTCTCTGAACCATATCCCCAGCACCTTCAGGTAGTCTGGCCTGACAGTAAAGGGGACAAAAGATCAGTCAGTCCAGTTCCCAAAGAACATGGCTTCGCTCTTGTCACTATTTATCTTGGCTCCTGAGGCCAGTCCGAACTGGTCACCGATGTTCATCAGTCTACGCACCAATGGCAGCATCGATGTACAGGAAGGCTTTGACCTGCACGCCTTTGCTTCCGGATACTGTGACTCCTGCTGTGCTCGAATCCTTCTTGATGTACCCAGCAAAAGGTTCTATGCAACACACAAACAGGACAGTGGAGAGAGGTCAGCCCTGCCCGACTCCAGATTTGATTGGAAAGTTTTCCCAATTTCCACCCATTGATTGAAACTGCACTACTGAGGTTTGTGGAGAGCAGCTGAATCTAATTGCTGATTCTTTCCCCAAATCCCATTTTGGAGAGCATATCCATCATGTAGGTGTACGATATTCTGTCAAAGGCCTTCTCCCGGTCCAGGCTGATGAGGCCTGTCCCATACGTAGGCCATTGTATCCGAGTAGTGCAAAGCTATCAGGGATCTTCCTACTGTGCAGATCTGGTCAGAGTAGATCACCAACTCCAGAGCAGACTTGACCCAATTGGCAATGGCCTTGGACAGAATTTTGTAGTCCACATTCAACAGTGAAATGGGCTGCTGATTTCTAATTTCCTCCCTTTCCCTCTTCTGCTTGAAGAGGAGGCTAACGATGCCTTTCCTCATGGATTCTGACATGCTGCCGTCCAGAAGCATGTTCCCATACACTTCCAGAAAGTCTGTGCCAATCCAGTCCCACTGAACTAAATACAAAGCACCCTACATAGAATTAATTATTCTGTGCAATGAGATAAAAGTGACAATTATTTTGTGCATAGCAGACAACCCCCTGCCAAATAAACCCTCCAACAGACACATCCCTTATAAGCTGGCCAATCAAAACAATCCAGACACACAAAAAACATTTTATAATAAATTTGCTTTATCATATCTTTCTCAAAGTTTGGGAAACGAATTTACAGGCCAACAAAAGAAATAAAAATGCTCAACTTTGCTATATGGTCAGGATAAACCATTAAATTGACAGCCACAAAACAGGCACCTGCAGAAGTCACCTCTTATTGTGGATCTAAGACCTTCTTGAGGTAGCATTACCAAATCTATCTCACCACATTGCTAAAGTTAGAGCATCATTGGAAGCCAGGAGATAAAATAAATGCTACAAAAACGTTTTTAGTTTGAGTTATAGGTTTCAATGCTATAGGAGGGATTAGTACAAATCCCGTCTTATCCAAAACTAGAATGTTCAAGAGAACCAAGCCAACAGCATGCTTTTGCAAATATCAGGTTTGCAAGAATTTAAAAACACCATCAATTCACTGGAGAGCATGACATTAAGATGGTCCAAGTTTATTTCTCGAACAATTTACTTAGAGGAAGAATCAAAATAGTTTCACCCCCCTCCAAAATTGGGGCAAATGTTTTTACCCACAGCACTTTGAAATCTAAAACTACAACTAAGTCATCTCTGGTATATAAAAGGCAAAAATCACAACACAGTATCTGTACAAGTATACAGAAGTATACCGGCTGATGTTCCTTATAACAGACTTTTCAATGTATATCAACAGGCATCAAAAGAAAACAACGATATCCCTGCAGCAGGTATAATACATTGTGAAAGATATTCTTTTGTAGTGCTGTTCTAGATGATATGCAGCTATTATTTTCTTGCATTTCTTACCACTGCTGGAATTCCAAATAAGCTCCATAATTTAAATTCTTACAGGTGCTTAGATATTTCCAAAAGACTTCCCGGATTTGAATAATTGTCAGCAACATTCAAAAATAACTGGCTGTCAGAGATAGAACTGAACAAACACATAGCCTGTTCGAAAATCGTTTGGTACTTCCCACAAGCTTTGCAGATAACTGAACAAAGTATAAAATATTATTGGGTTAAGCTTGGTTTATAACATTCTGGCTGCAGTTAGCTTTTGAGCCGTTATGTATTGTGGCTGGATTTAAAGAGACAGGTACTAAGGCAAAACTGAAGCAAAAATTATGCATCACAACCTGCATCTTGACCGAGAATCCATAGACACACAACCTATTAACAACAAGTCCCACTCATAAGGATACATGTTTTTTAAAACAGGGCCAAATGCACTGAAATAGACTAAAGCAATGTCAAGACACCATCAACGCGATAAATCCACATGAAGTATAAGCATGCCATAAAACTAACAGCATCTATTACAATGTATCAGAAACCCTGGGGTGATTTCAGACTTAATTTCAATAAAGGATCCAGATGGCTGACATAAATGTTGCCTGAATCCTTCTATTAGATTAGGAGATTCTAATCATTACTGTGTATTAATCTGAGTGTACATTGGACAACTTTTTGAAAACACACAATATATATTAATCTCCAACAGAATTACCATTCTATAAAGCAGTTTCCAATAACTGACCTGCGTACGGGTCTTCAGCACAGCTGTGTGAACAGGTACTGTCAACTTTGAACTGAAAAAGTCCAAAAATGATACATAGAAGTATACATATATACTGTGTACATATAATTTTTTCAACATCTTGTAATTAGCACAGATCCAGTGCTTCACATGTTTCAAAGGGGTCATATCTACAGAGCAAAATGAGTGACCAGCTGACGTTTTAAATCACCATTTCATTAAACAGAGTTTGGATCAGTCAGTAAGTATGAATGAGAAATGGACAAGCAGTATATCAATGAACAAGCAAAACTACTCAATATTTTAAGCTAACAAACTGCACTGTGAATTAGTGGGAAGTGCCAAATCATTCTAACAATTTTGTTGTTAGTTTGAATCATCATCCCGAATTTCCCCACTGTTTCGTTTATTGACAAATTTTCAGCATTGATTAATTTTTTTTAATGTGCTTCTTGCATTAATGAATTCTAAATAAAATGCTTATTCTAACTACTATGTGCAGATCTGGATTTAGGTGTCTGGGTCCATGACACCACTGAATTTTTACTAAACCAGAACAGAAAACAATCACACGGCTCCCAACGTCTGATTAATGTACAGGGCAAAAGAATTACGCAGCCAGAGAATACTGATAACAGCTGAAAAGGAAACCATAAGTAGGCAAAAAAAAAATTTCAAAGTTGAAAACAGTGGTGATTGACTCAAGGGCAACATCGCATCCAGTCCACAATTCCCAGCCTCCAGATTCAAATTTCAGCTTTTCTGCGCATCCCAGGTACTCATTCCCCTTCTCATGCCCTGCCCATTTTTTTAATGCATCCAGAAAATAAATCAAACTGATTTTTTTGCTCTGACCTTGAAATGACCTGGTTGATTTACCAAGGAGAACCAAGCAGCTGCCAAACTTTCAAAAGCTCCAATAATTAGCCCTTAATTAGCTAGGCACAGGACCTACTCAAATACTTTGCACAGGGAATGGTCTGAATACCATTCCTAAGCAGCGACGCAAGCGAGGTTAGCAGCTTAATATTGCAATGGTGCACCAACTATGTAAACAATGACAAGAGAGGCCAGCCATCATTAAAAGCAAAATAATTGGGAATGTTTAGGCTGTCACCCTCAGGGTCTGTAAGTCTCAACCATTTCCCACTTGATTTTGTGATTTAGAATATTATTTAAAACTATTGCGTATTTCAACTTTGGAAATACTCAGGTACACTTCTTTCTGTAATAAATATATATATATACATACACACATCTGTGTACATGCGTGTACACACACACACACACACACAATGTTACTTTAGAAAATGATCTCTTAACTGCCTGCCCTTACTTTACAATTGTCAGGCAAAGTTTAACAACTATGACTACTTACTTGTATCTTCAATTATGTGGCAACATCACCTCTATGATGCAAGCCAATACTTCTTTGCTTGCATTTCAAACATGAAACTGCATATATGATCCATTGTGCAGTTCTTCAGATGATTAAATGTCCTATCATAAAGATCCACATTACTACCAACTGAAGAGATGAGGATATCGGGAGTTCAGTTGCAATGCTGCAACTCAAAGAGTTTAATGACAACTGCAGAAAATTGTCTCACCAAGTTACAAATGCCAGAACTTGGATTGAGAATAAATTAAAACAATCAACCTTTTCACTATCGCAGGTTTATAGTTATGAGCTAACCTCCAGACATGAACCTATAGGTCTGCTTGCATCTTGAGGAGTTTGGATGTGGTAGTGTTGGCAGAGGGAGGGTGGGGGGAGGAGTCGGGAAGAGGAATAAGGTAAGGAAGGCAAATAAGGATTTCCACACAGGCGTAACATTTTTGTTGAATGCTTACTGATAAATCTCTAGCAACAATGTTTCTTTGGAATTATTTAAATAGACTTCCTACACATCATTTGGGGATACATTATGTAGCTATCTCCAAACAACTCAATCATTTAATCATGTGGCCTCATCTTTGATCAAGATACAGCTCAAAACATGTCCTCAAAACATCCCTGAAGAGATTAAATATCCCTAACTCATGGGAGTCACTGTTCGTGAGTGGCCAAAATGGAAAAGGAATACATCGAAAGACATTGTCAGGAGAACACAAGCAAAGCCAAGGCATCAGAAAAAGTGCACAAACCTCCAAGTACCTCATCTCTCTGACCCTTCAAGAACCACTTGCCCCACATATGGCAGAGTCTGCAGATCACACACTAGGCTTATCAGCCATTTCAGAACCCACCGAACCCAGAGTGGAATCAAAATATCCTCGATCCCGAGGGACTGCCTAAGAAGAGCAACTATCATCAAGCACCGATGTTGTGGCATATACTCCCAACCAATCTGGCATGGACAAAAAATTGTACTGTGTAGCAAACTTTCAATTACAATTTTAAACATCTAAACATTTACTCAACAAAATGAACAGTTCCCAAGGTTTGAGGATTTCAGCAACAGGCAAATTAAGCAGTTTTATTAATATACTTTCAAACACTTTCAGCAGTTTCTGGCAAGCCTATTTTTAACATATATTTCTATTCAATAAACTTTCAAAAGTAAGACACTAATTTCATAAATAGAAACAATATACTTCCCAGCAACAAAAAAAACTATTTATAAGATTAGTACTTTGTCAGATAATCGAGTCATGCTTCTTAAAAAAAGTTTCCTTCTAACACTTTAAATTCAAAGTGTAAATTTGAAGTATTGATAGGGGTTCCCCAATTGTTACATAAGAAAATTTGAGTTCTAATTATTTGCTCATCTTTCCCACCTACCCTCACATTGTCTTTAATATATTCCACTTATTGATCCATTTCCTCTGCCTTATTACGCTTTTCTTTCAATTTTCCTTGCACATTTTTCAGGTTTTCTTTAAAGCAATGTGTTTACAAATTGTGGAGCACAACAGCAGTAAACACAAATAAAAATCAATTTAAACATGTGAATTAGAAATGTAAAACTATTCAATTCACAGAACTGGGATACTGTAACAGGCTAGTAAATGGAGAAGAAGAGAGGCAGGGGCAGAACAAAAGACTGGACTGAGTGAACACTGTCTTTTCACTCTAAGTCCCTAACTTCACTTTCATCCCAGATTGCTGGGGTTACAGTCTCTGTGCTATTCGGAACACTCCTATAGAAACCAATGCTGAGCAGTCCCAAAGCAAAACTGGTAACAGTACAACACCAACAGGTTTTTAGCCCCTGGTGGAACTTCAAAAAAAAGGTAGGTAGTACTTTGTCAGATAATCGAGTCATGCTTCTTAGAAAAAAGTTTCCTTCTAACACTTTAAATTCAAAGTGTAAATTTGAAGTATTGATTTTCAATTATATTATAGATTTTACCCTTGCAACTTGTATTATGGGGCCTCTCCAGGTTACTTTTTCTTATGCTCAATAAGTCAATTTCCCATAGGCAGGACAATGCTTGTATCTTATGTAGAGAAAGACTTCTAAAGCAATCTCTGATAATGTACAGTGGTCTAACAATTGACCAGTTTTATGCCTTTAGATTTCCAAATATGATTTCCATGCTGCATGTGTTTCTTCAGAAGTTGAACAATACCAGTCACACCAGGCACTTTTGTAACAGAATGAAGTACCAAACAGGTTGTTTAGCCTGTCAAAGTTTCTAGCATGACCGCTAGTCATTTAAAGACACAAGCAGGTTGTTGAAATCGGTCCATGTAACAGGAACCACGGACCAATTCACAAGATTAAACAGGCAGTAGTTGAGTTCCTTTGGATAGCTTTCATTGTTCATCTGGTTTTCTTTTTAAGAACACACTACAAAGATTTTGTACAAGAATGATAGCCATCCAATCCTTACTGCTTGGATGATAGTTTGCCTAATGATTACTCTGTGTCTTCTTTCCAATGTGTGGTGCAGCTATATTAAAACTGTGACTTACTAGTATATCACAAGTGTAGAACATTTATATCCAAGTAGTTAATAAAACAAAGTACTTTACATGAACAATGGGCAGCAAGCCCCATAATTCATACACAAAAGCATACTGATGATCACCTGTGATGTTTGACAGGTGCTGTTTGTTAAAACTACTTGATTGGATGCATGGATTAGTAACCCATAGATGCATATTAATTGTACCTAGTAATGGTTGATGGAAAATAATTAGCCATGTTGGTTTAACTGGGTCTTTAACATGCTCCAAAGCTAGTCATTCTCCCAACATGCAGCTGCAAAAGCCATGTTGAATGCAGTACCTTCCTTAGAAGAATCAATTTACACGTTAAAGAACATATAATACAGAAAGAAAATCCTAAAACATTCTGCTCCAAATTTTGTGTTGAAAATAACAGCGAGGCTAACAGCACTCAAAGTACAAGCACACAAAGACAAACACAGAAACTGCAGTCCGATACCCCCTGCTCCTCCAGAGGCTGCACTAACTGTACTTCTCATGTTGATTTCATAGAAACATAGAAAATAGGAGGAGTAGGTCATTCAGCCCTTCGAGCCTGCTCTGCCACTGAATATGATCATGGCTGATCCTCCATTCCAACGCCGTACTTCTGTGCTCTCCCCATAGCCCCTGACGTCTTTAGAGTCCAGAAATCTATTTCCTTCTTAAATATATTCAGTGACTTGGCCACCACAGTTCTCTGTGGTGGAGAATTCCACAGATTCACCACCCTGAGTGAAGAAGTTTCTCTTCATCTCAGTCCTAAATGGTCTACCCTGTATCCTGAGGCTGTGACCCCTGGTTCCCCCCACCCCACCCCCACCAGAGGAAATATCATCCTTGCATCCAGTCTGTCCATCCCTGTCAAAATTTTATACGTTTCAATGAGATCCCCTCTCATTCTTCTAAACTCCAGTGACTACATGCCTGGTCGACCCAATCTCTCCTCATACGACAATCCTGCCATCCCAGGAATCAGTCTGGTGAACCTTCACTGCACTCCCTCTGTGGCAAGTATATCCTTTCTTAGATAAGGAGACCAAAACTGCACACAATACTCCAGGTGTGGTCTCACCAAGGCCCTGTACAGCTCCAGTAAGACATTCTTGCTCCTGTACTCAAGTCCTCTTGCAATGAAGGCCAACATGCCATTTGCCTTCTTAACTGCTTGCTGCACCTGCATGCTTTCAGTGATTTCAGTGCTAAATCTAGTTAAAGGTCTGGAAGTGTAGTACTTACCCACTAGTTACCTAATATCCATGGGAGAAACATTTATGGCTGGTGCATTCAGGTGCAAGTGAATTTTTAAATGGTGAGAGCAGTCATTACTTTCAACAATCTCTCTGGCACAAAAAAATACTACATGGATAGAGTCTCATTCCTTCAGAATTTAATTGGGGTTCAAGACTATTTTTTGAAAAAACAGAAATTAATATTCAGTGCATCTTGTCTGTCTCTTGTCTTTCTTTCAATCACATTATTTTGCTTTCTGCACATGATTTAAATCTAATTCATACTTCCTTGGTTAAGACCAGATTGATTAAAGAGACTTGTTGCTTGTGCTGCTCACATATGCTACAGATCCCTTGTAAAAGGCAGAATGCTAGAACAGACTGGGATGACAGCAAGTCTCCTGCCCACATAGACAGCAATGAGCACTGTTTCTTTGCCACTGATCTTTCTTTCTGACTTAAAACAAGACCAATCCCAAATCAGTCATATTTGAGTTGTGACTAAGGAAAGCATTTTGAACAATATGACAATGGGTGAATAATGGTAGTTAAAGGTCCATCATTGGTGGTAGCAGCAAATTGAGATGAAGAGACAGTATTCAACATTGAAGTGCACTGGCACCAATATTCTGAAAAAACCCTACTGATCTGAGTGCATTCTTTATTCACCTAATAATTCTAATTGCATTACATTTTTAAATTCAATGCATTTTGCTCAGTAGACATCTGTATAACTGTGCTACAGAAAACAGACTTGAGTTAGCAAGTCATCTGTCATGGAGATCACAATTGAACTATGACTAGAAATTCAAAAGTATAATTAACATGAATGTTACAACAAATGATTACAACTCTGCATTTTTCTTAACTTCCAGATAACCTTTCATGGAAACTATTCTTCGGTATAACTGTAGGATTATAGAAAGAACCTTAAAATATGAACAGCTCTTCAATAACTATTGCAGCCAACTCCACTAAACTGAACATATGCCAGCTAAATATTTCTACTATATTCACAAACATTTTTTAAATCTATATCTACAGTCTTTAATTTTTAAAAAGGAGTAGCACTTTCTGACCAGGGCTCAGATGGTTAAATCTCAGTATTAACTCTTATACAACTAACTTCTCTCCAAGTCTGTGAAAAACTCAAGCATGCCTGACATAAGACTATCTTAACCATCCATCTCCAGATCTTGCTGGACTATATCAAGCTCTACCAGGCTAGTACTCTCAGATCATCATGGAGAAGTATCCAAGCACTGGCTACATTTTATACTCTTCACTGCCACCTTAAGCCCTTCTTTACCATTTCTCCAACCTAATCTAGAAGCATCTGGAATTCATTTCCAAAACAGACTATTCATTCAAATCTTTTTGCTGCTTGCTCATCCTGTGATATCCATGGATCCAAACCTACTCCAGTCCCATCTCCACCCTAGCCTGATCTATTCAGAGTTGCAAGTCTTCTGCACCCTCTCCAAGTTCGTCTCAAGACCACCACCTCATGCTTTCAACATTATTCCTACTAATTTCATGATCACCAAGCTTCTCTTACTGGCCCTTATTTTAGCTAACAGTTTGCTCTTCTCACATACTGTCCCCTACCTTCCAAAAGTAATCGCCCACCCCTCCAAAGAACCCTACCCCTCAACCTTTGCCAAATATTGCCCCACCTGAATCATTATTTCCTGAAACATAACATCATGACCTAATTTCAGCCCAACCTCTCCCAGTGTTCGACTGAATTCTTCAAGTCTGGTTTCCGCCCCTCCCATAGCATCAAAACTGTTCTAACCAAAGTCATGAACAGCATAGTGATCAAACTGCATATTCTTTCAACATTCTTATTGACCTAATGCAATTAATCACACAATCTTCCTCCATTATTCAGCTGCATAGTTTCCTCACTTAGTTCCACTCTTACCTATGCAATCATAGCCAGAAGCTTCTCTTTTCAGCCATGCTCAGTTACCTCTGGAATCACCCAAGGATTCATCCTTAGCCCACTCATCAAGGGGGATTTTCTAGTCCCAGCCACCTCAGTGTCAGAAATTCCCGCCCGAAGCATTCCATGCCACCCGGGATGATTCTCATGGCGGGTGGGGCCAGAAAATCCTGGCCATCTCTAATTGTTTGCTATCCCTGGACATCATAACTGAAGCCATGGGCAGCTTTCACCCATGTACTGATGGTTCAGCTTTACCTGTCCACAACATCTCTCCTTACAATAGTGACTATATGTCAAAAGTAACTGTGTAAAGCATTTTGGGACAACCTGAAGCTTATCTGTGCCTCTTTCAAACCTTTCATTTCCCTGTGTTGTCAACAACCAGTTTTGAATAAGCTATTAATTTCCTCAAGATAAACTTTTGAACCCCACTACAAACTCCTTACTCTTGCCATCAACTTAACATCCGTGGGCAGCTTCTCAGGTTGAACCAATTGTTTGCAAAACTCTGACTTGAGCTTCAAGCATTATGTAAAATTTTGGGCTCCATATTTAAGGAAGGATATACTTGCATTGCTGGCAGTACAGCGCAGGTTTGCTAGATTGATACGGGTGAGACAGTTTTCCTCTGATGAGAGACTGAGTAAATTGGGTCTATATTCTCTGGAATTTAAAAGAATGATTGAGAGGTAATCTCATTCAAACATTCAAGGTTATAAAAGTGGCTTGACAGGGTAAATAACTGGAGGAACAGCACCTCATCTTCCGACTAGGCACTTTACAGCCTTTCGGGCTGAATATTGAATTCAACAACTTTAGATCTTAAACTCCCCCTCCCCCCATCCCCACCCCGTTTCTCCCCCCTCCCTTTTTTTTCAATCATTTATATAGATTCTTCTTTTCTCACCTATTTCCATTATTTTTAAATCTAAAACTAAAACTTTGTTAGTCTTTCCACCCCACCCCCACTAGAGCTGCACCTCGAGTATCCTGTCTTCCATTCTTAATTAGCACTTTTCTTAGACAATATCACCACCTTCAACACCTCTTTGATCCTTTTGTCTGTGACATCTTTTGATTATCTGCTCCTATCACTGCTTGCTTATCTCCACAATCATCCCACCCTCAACTTCTCTCTCCCCCCACCCCCCCACCTTAGACCAGCTTATATTTCACCTTTCTCCTAACTATACTCAGTTCTGCCGAAGGGTCATGAAGACTCGAAACGTTAACTGATTTCTTCTCCACCGATGCTGCCAGACCTGCTGAGTTTTTCCAGGTAATTCTGTTTTTGACCTGAAACAATGTTTACCCTGGCTGGGGAATCTAGAACAAGGGGGCTCAGTTTCAGGATAAGGGACTGATCATTTAAGACTGAGATGAGAAGAAATTTCTCACTTTTGTTAGTGTAATTCTCTAACCCAGAGGGCATATATTTATTGATATATAGTTAAACCTGAAAAAGACAGATTTTTGGTCTCTCAGGGAATCAAGGAATATGGGGAGTAGGCAGGAAAGCGGAGTTGGAGTTGAAGCCCAAGATCATTAAATGGCAGAGCAGGCTTGACAGGCTGTGTTTTTTTTCTTGCTCCATTTCTTATGTTCTTATTCCTTCCATCAAGACGACTTTCTCCTTCCACCTGTCTCCATTCCTACTTTACTCCATTCAGGCCTGATTGTTCTAATGCTCTCCTGGTTGACCTTCCAACCTTCATCAAGCTCAGCTAATGCTAAACTCTTTAAAGATGCTAGTGTTATTTTTTTTTCAATGACACTTGTTCCTTTAAATTCATCTGGCTCAGGTGATGTTCAAGCTATCTGAATGCACACAGCATGCACACCAAGGAAGATTACAGCTCAGAAGAGTAGCTAAAAAGTTCAACCAAAGTTCACCAACAAAATAAAATGGTCAATTAGTGCTGTGCAATTGCAATCTTACCGACATTACAAATGTCAAAGTCAATTTCCACCGGAATAGCCAATTCTTGCATTATGTGGAAGTAAGTAGCCAATTTCACATGAATAGTTTCATATTGCAATCAATATTCTGTTGTCATGGTATGAACAAATCACAGAAAATAATTACTAAAGTTAGATTTAGTTTTCAGTGAGCATCGGTTTAAAGTCTTCCAGTTGAGTCTATTTTCCTTTCACTCAACATATCTATTTCTTCCATTACAATTAAGATGACAAATGCACGATTCAGGGTTCTAAAAGACCTCCCAAATTTGATGCAACAAGTGCTTTATTTGTTAGCACATTTGATAAAAGAACCAGTAAAACTCCAGCTATTTAATATTGCAGAGAACTTTTACATAATATTTGAGTATCAAGGTCCTCCAATTACTAAACGGATAAAGGTACAGTTCCTATAGTAGTTACAGACCAGGAAAGTCCAGATTTGATGCCAGTCTGTGCAAGTTAGCTCTCAGTCAAGCCAGTGGTATGGAGAAAAATAAATTAGAATTCCTACTTTCAAATGTTATCCACCAACTAAAACTGCAAGTGCACACATTGGGACACTGACTGAGGATGTGGCTACGAAGTTCACCATGACCAAAGGCTTGCCAGCACTCACTATCTCGACTCACACGAGTGGGAAAAGTACTGGAAGACTATTTGTGTCTGTGGAGCCATATTCCAGGAAGTGGTAGCATTGGGAGATGTATCTAATTGCGTGCCATAGTCAGGGATGCATTGACCTGACACCCAACAGAAGGTGGCATCTTGAAAATAACCATAATAAGAATTTAAAGGCTATAATAATCCAATGCAAGATCAGCCATTTATAAATCAAAGACAATAACAGCATAGACATACCACATTATTCAACTTGCAAGTAAGAAAACATGCTTTCCTCATCCATCAGTGTTTTCTTTGAACTTTCCAAATTTAATAATATTCAATTACCCTAATCAGTAATGCATGCCATGGGTTAGAGGGACAAGATGACAAACACACTGAGCAATAAAATTTCATTACCAGAAATTATTCAAAGCTCAATCCAATGAATTTTAGTGAAGCAACTTGCTTAATCTCAGCTCCCTAGATGACAAAGGAGAGAAAGAATGAAGCAGCAGAAAAAAGGCTGGAAGGTACACAGTGGAATTCTTGAGCTATATGAATGACTTAGACTTGGGTGTGCAAGGTGTTGTAATATGGGTTCTTTAGATGTTTCAATAATGAGATATTAAGGCTTGTATATTTAAACATGAATCGTTTATTGTTAACCTTTAACTATTTGCAGATCCCAGGTTACCCTCCTGCATGGTGCTGTTACCTCCATGCAGGCCGATTCCAGAGCCTCCCTAGTCTGCTCTCAGTCTATTACCATGTGACTCTACATCATACCGTGGGCAGGGCTATTCTCCAGTCCTTCGTTAATCCTTGCTCTGCAGAGCATCTTTACATTATAGTGGCATGCAGGCACATACAGCATCATACAACATTGCCCTTTCTTCGCCGAAGAAAATTTTCCTCCCTTCTAAGGAGGTATTACAATACAATCTTTACTTGCTATCCCTTCCCCCCACCTCAAGTCTCAGATTTACAAATTCAGACAGTCTTGAGCCTTGACAGTTCTTCCACATCTTGGTCTGTCACATTTGGAGGAATGGTTGCCGTACTCTGTTTTTGGAACTTGGCCTTCTCCATTTGATTCGCTCTGTGCTTCTTTAATAACAACTCGTTTGCATTTTTCAGACACTGTGGGTTTGTCCTGTTCCTTCTGAGGCAAATATTCACTCCGTTCATTCCTAAAATTGTCTTGAATTTTCGTTTTCCGTGGTATCTGTCATGTTCCTGTTGGATGTGCACATTTTGCAAAGAAACCTTCATTTCCCCTTGTTTCACAATCTCAATCAAACATTTGCTTGCTGTTTTATTTTAAACCGTTTTGCAAGCTTATGAATCTTTTCATTCAGCTCAGCCTTTTCTCCTTCCAATTCCTTGTGCTTCAGTGTCTGATTTACATTTTTCAATCTTAGGTCTGTCTTATCTTTGTCTGCAGCATTACTTTGTCCCCGTGCTTCATTTTGTTTTCACTGTTGGCCTGGTTTGTCTCCGGTGAAGTCTTAACTTGTTTCAGTACTGTAATTGTGCTACTCATGGTTTCATTAACCGCTCGCAGTTTGGAAAGTTCTACAGCTTTTCTTTTCAGTGCCTCCTTGTTGTCATTCAGCTTCTGTCTTTTTTTTTTAAAATATAGCTTTCTGCTTCCCCCTAGAATATTGCTGGGTCTTCTCTGCCAATTGGTTCTTCAGTTTGTTCAGAGTGACATTAAGTTCATTTTGCTTCTCTTCACATTTTTCCAGAGGAATAAACTTTGTCCTGAGGGATTCTTGTAACATGTTAAGGTCTTTCGACAGGTTTTCCTTTTCTTTGCAAAGCTCACTTGTTTCATCTTGAGCTTTCCTGTAATTCAACACAGTCCCTTCAAATTTCTTCTGCCATGCCTCCATTCTACTGTTTAAGAGTCTTTATTTCTTCATGTTGCTGAATGGTTACACATTCCTTTCTCATTTGATCTTGTTGACCACTTGTCAACTCACCCTTGGCTTCAGTGCATTGTTTTGTTGCTACTGATAATTTAAATGCAGCTTTTTCTCAAGTAATATTCAACATCCTTTTTAGCTCGTGATTTTTCTGACTACACATTGATTCTTCAAGGAGTCTTTCAGGGTCCCAACTTATGTGTGCCTTTTCTGCTTGTTTCGCCTGGCTGTACGTCTGGTTTGAATTTTCCCAACTCCTGCTTTAATTTGCCAACCGTGGAATCGAGGGTCATTATCTCCCCCGATACCTTTGTGGCGTCTCTGAAATGTGCTTGTTTTGATCTCGAACAGCTTGGTTCATTGAAGACTTCAGTTTATCGTGCATTTTCAAAGGTATACACTCAGCTTGAATCTTGCACTTCAAATCTTCCAGTTCAGCACTGATGCAAACATTTTCTGTCAAACAGCTTCATTTGCTTTTTGCACGTTTTGCTTCTTTTGAGCTGCCCTTGCTCTGGGAGTCTCTCGTTGCCCTGGCAGAGATGCCCTTGCTCTAGGGGTCTCTCACTGCCCTTGGTAAAGTCGACCTCGCTCTTTTGCCCTTGCTCTGAAGGTCTCTCATTGCCCTCGGTGGAGTTGCCATCACTCTGGGGGTCTCTTCCAATTTTCTGTCCATGGTGGTTTCCTTTTCTCGTAGTTACAGCTTTAAATTGCGTTGCCTCATTAAGACTGAGTCAGTAACCGTTTTTTTAACCTCAGGCTGTAGTTGCTAGGCAACAGTTGACTTCCTTCTGAATTTTTTTTTACAAAGAGACTTGTTGCTGGGGAGATTTTTGATTCAACTTTGAAATAAGGCTTTGGAGGTGTTGTATTTTGCAATAAATGTCTCAGTGCAGGTACAGAGTGTTCCAGCATTTGGTAGTGTCCTGTATT
Organism: Cetorhinus maximus; assembly: GCF_964194155.1. Classification (NCBI taxonomy): domain Eukaryota; kingdom Metazoa; phylum Chordata; class Chondrichthyes; order Lamniformes; family Cetorhinidae; genus Cetorhinus; species Cetorhinus maximus. The sequence goes on along the minus strand of NC_135887.1, from coordinate 73,861,829 downwards.
GTACAGGGCTGGAAACCTGAATGTGCTCTCATTTTAAAACAAGGGTGTTTGAAGCTATTCCCTTTCAGTTTGGAGTGCTTTTAAAACTAAGATTTCAACATCTTGCTCTGTGCAAGACGACAGGGGCTCGACTGAAAAGGGTTCCCTTCTCAATTTTTTTCTTTTTTCTTTACTGTGCTCTGCAGGTTTCTCTATTTAACTCTGCCAGCCGATTTTTACAGGTTTGTTCCTTTTTAAAAACCTTTATTATTTTACTTGCAGCTCTCTTTCGGCTACCCTCTGGATGCTGAGCCCTTGGGACTGCCACCTATTCTAAAATAGAAGTAAGGCTGCTTTTTTTGTATTTTTGTTCACCATCTTGTGAAATGTGTCACTCAGTTTCTTGTAATTTTCTGTAATGGACTTCTACTCACTCTGGTGGATTCTTCACTTCCAAATCTGTAGTGAAGCTTCTTCAAATTTCCTTCTTAGATGCACATCTCTCTAGCTCAGCTTCAGCTATTTTTAGTGTTTCGTACCTTAGGATGCTGTTCTGGGTTCATGCATTTAGCTGCCACCTTTCATATCACCACGATCATCATGTCAGATTATGGTACTCTCTCTGATGTAATATATTTTAGAAACTGCTAACCATGTTGTACTATGCTGATAGCGCTGATATCCCACTGCTGCCAACCATGTTGTAATATGGGTTTTTTAGATGTCTCAATGATGAGATATTGAGGTTTGTATATTTAAACATGAACCATTTATTGTTAACCTTTAACCACTTACAAATCCCAGTTTGCTGTCATGCATGGTGTTATTAGCTCCATGCAGGCTGGTTCCAGTGTTCTCTCTAGACCAAGAGAACTGCCTATTACCATGTGACTCGATATATCATACCGTGGGTGGGGCTATTCTCAGTCCCATGTTCACCCTTTCTCTGCCAAGCATCTTCATATTACAGTGGCATGCAGCCACACACAGGATCATACAACACAAGGTACAATTTCAAAATTTGCAGATGACACAAAACTTGGAAGTATTGTGAGCTATGAGGGTAGTTATAGACTTCGAGGACATAGGCTGGTGGAATGGGCGGGCACGCGGCAGGTAAAATTTAATACAGAGAAATGTGGTGATATATTTCCTCATTCTTCCAAACAAAATGTAAAACAAAGGATACAATTCTAAAGGGGGTGCAAGAGCAGGGGGATATGAGGTAGACGTGCACAAATCGTTGAAGATGGCAAGGAAGGTTGAGAAAGTGGTTAATAAGGCATGCAGGATCCTGGGCTTTATAATTAGAGGCATAGAGTACAAAAGCAAGTAAGTTATGGTGAACATTGTGAAAGCATTAGTTTGGCCTCAACTGAAGTATTGTGGGTTTATCTAACTTTGGGCAGTATACTCTAAGGAGGATGTGAAGGTATTACAGTGGGTGCAGAAAAGATTTTTTAGAACATTCTGAGGGATGAGGGACTTCAGTTCACGTGGGTAAAGTGGCGAAGCTGAGGCTGTCATCCTTAAGAGGAGATAAGATTGAGAGGAGAATTGACAGCTGTTCAAAATCATGACGGGTCTGGACAGCAAAGATAGGGAAAAACTCTTCCCATTGGCAGAAGGGAAGCAAAGGACAGTTAAGGTGAATGGCAAAAGAACCAGACAAAACATGAGGAAAAACTTTTTTTTAAAAAAAAAGCAGGAAGTGGTTAGGATTTGGAATGCATTGCTTGAGTCTGTAATGCGGGCAGATTCAATCCTGCCTTTCAAATGGGAGTTGGATAGTTATCTGAAGAGAAAAAAATTGCAGGCCTTCAGGGAAAAAGTAGAGGTGTTGGACAAGCTGGGTTGCTCTTAGAGAGCATGGACAAGACTGGCTGAATGGCTTCCTCCTGTGCTGTAACTATTCCATGACTCAGTTATCTGTTTCTTAATTCATAGGATATGACATCATACAGATTAAGCAGAAGCTGTTATTGTACTGAGAATTTATTCGTGCACTCAGTTTAACAAATGCTAAGGCAAACTATGGAAAAGAGAGCGCAATGATTCATGCATTCTTTCATAGTACAGTATTATACACAATAGTGTTGATAGTTCTTTGTTGTGATTGAGTTACCAGTAAAACAGCCCCTTGGAAGTTCCATGTACCTGTAAATTAACGAGCAGCCCTCACCTAACTGTGGCAACTTTTCACTGCTCCAAGGAAAACATACATGACTCTCTGGAAACATGAGCAGAGTTTGAGGGGCAGCAGTATACTTTTAGGAAGGGTGCGGGGTGCAGTCGGGGAAGAGGCAAAGGAGTAGGAACTAGGAGTGGAATTGTGGGAAGCAACTATAGCAAAATATTTTTTTTTCAAACATGCAGAGTGCAATATTAGTTACATTAGAGGGATGTTGTCTAATTTAATATTTTTGGGGGCTGTCATATGCTTTGCAGATTAGGTTTGTGCACAGACATTTAGCTTTTCATGTACTGGGCAGATGCATTTTGACAGAGTGGTTCGGGCACAAAAAAGGCCTCAAGCCTCCATGCCAATAATACAGTCAGCAAGGTGTGATGAGCTGTCATAACATTACTGGTCCACATACGTTGTTTAACAGCTATCAGGAGAATTTTACGAAGACAGGAATCTGTGAGTGAGGATTCAGACGACAGTAGTTTGAATGAGTTGGTTAGAAATGTAAGAAGGGTAAGGAAATATTGGATAGGCTAGAGTTGTTTTCTTTGAAACAGAGAAAACTGAGGGGAGATTTAATTGAGGTAGCTTTAAATTGTGAGAGGCCTAGGTGGAGTGGATAGCAAGGACATATTTACCTCATCAAAAATCCAGTGGCATAGATTTAAAGTAATTGTAGAAGGATCAGTGGGGAGCTAAGGAGTGTTTTTTCACTCAGAGGGCGATGGGGGGGCTGGAGGTCACCACCGGAGAGGGTGTTAAAGCAGAAACCCTCATTGAATTTAAAAAACACTTTGTTATGGCACCTCAAGTGCATATCCAAGGGCTGTGAGCTGGAAGGTGGCATAGACTAGGTAGCTCTTTTTCAGCCAGCACAGACACAATGGGCCAATGGTTTCCTTCTATACTGTAAATCTGTGTTTCTGAAAGTCTAGATCTGTTTACTGGTTTTTCTGTTTTCAGAACATTCCACAACAAAGTACAGTTTACTGGGGCTTCTCCCATCTCCACCATGCCACTGTAACATTAACAGTGCATCACCATGCAGAATTTTAAGCTAAATGGTTGTGCGCAGTGGTGTGAGAGATTGCATGATGTTGGGTATCATTTGTGGATGACTATGGTGTAAGTCATGAAAGCAACCAGGTTCTCTACCATAACTGTCTTCAGTTTTCCTATCATGTCTGGCCAATGACCAATGTTGCCTCATCAGTTCTTTATCCAATTGCCATATTATGCTAACATGGGCACTTACAACAAGATACATGTGCGAGGAGGGAAGCAGCAGGGGGTTAAACAGGGAGAAGGCAGTGCTTTACAGATGAACACAGATGTTCTTTAGACAGAGTTCTCAAGATCCCTTTCTCAGTCCCTGCAATGCTTGCATTTTACAGGCTTATTGAAATAATGACAAAAGTGCTCAACAGTTTGATACTACGTCTTGTAGCAAATGTAAGCAGGCCACTGAATATCGAGTTATTTGGGTATTCTGTAACAGAACATATTTGAAAAATATCTATCAGTGGACCAAGGGCTATTCCAGTGGTGTGGAAGGACACTGACCTAGCTCGGCTGTTGGAAGGAGTGCTGGGACAACCAGAACGAGATCCTGGTCCATCCCAGTGCACCAGCACCATAATACTAGCAGTAACGACTTTCTAGATGAAAACAAGTTCCTGATTGTTTCAATATTTGGCCTCAATCAGTGGGAAGTTGGGGGGGGGCTGAGAAAACAGAGGGAGGAAGGAAACAGCAGAAGGAAGAATTGGAGGAGGACGACGACATCAATAAACGGGTGAATTAGAGGGCACTAATAGAAGGGGTTTTGGAGAAAAACAACAAATACAGTTGAAGGTACCAGTAGGTGATAGAATTAAAGGGGGGGGGGGGGGGGGCACCAGTAAATGTAGTCCGGTTTGACAATAAATTGAAGCTATTGCAACAATGCTCAATAGCAGAGTAAAACAAATCAGATATTGGGAAGCAAGGTCAATATTAAACCAAATACTGACATAATCCCGCCACTTTCTAAATCATTGGTGCAACTGTACTGTGGTTACTGTGTGAAATTGTGGGCACCACAGTACAAAAAGGATAGCACAGCTCTTGAAAGGATACAGAAGAGAGTAATCGGAATGATGGGACAGAGAGGCTGGATTATGGTGCGCAATTCTATAAATTGGGTACGTCCTGACTGAAAAAAAATGATTAAGAGGCAATAGGATTGCTGTTTTTAGGATTCTGAAGGGAGCATAATAGCACCACCAGAGGACAAAGCCTGCACTTCAAGGAGGGTAAATTCAAACTAATGTTCAAAACAATATTTCAGTGAATAGTCGTCCATGAAACAGGCTTCCCAAGGACAAGGCAGAAGTAAATAGTATCTGATTCACTTAATCAACTTGATCAACATAAGTTGATAAAGCTGTTTAAAAAAAAGGCTGAGAAGATCTTTGGATTCATAAAGCGGTATAGAACATAAAAGCAAGGATGTTAAATCCTTGGTTAGGTATTAGCTGGTGTAGCATGTCCAATACTGGACTCCCCGATTCAGGAAGAATATCAAGGCCCTATAAGTGCAGGAGATTCCCCAGAATACCAGGATCATGGCTTCAGTTATATAAAGAACCTAGAGATGCTGGAATGGTTCTGGGGATTTGATGGAGTCACCCAAAATGATGATTTTGATAGTGTAACTAAGGAGGAATTGTTTCAACAGGCAATGAGTCAAAGGCAATGAGTCAAAACCAGTGGTCACCGTTTTAAGATAATTGATAGAAGAACCAGGAAAATTATTTTTACCCCACAAATTACAATGATCTGGAATGGCACTATATAAAAAGGTAGTGAATGCAAATTCAATAGCAATTTTCAAAAGGGCACTGAATCACAGAATCTCAGCCCATCAAGTCTGCACCGACACGTGAGAAACACCTGACCTACCTACCTAATCCCATTTAACAGCACTTGCCCCATAGCCTTGAATGTTATGACATGCCAAGCGCTCATCCAGGTACTTTTTAAAGGATGTGGGTTAATCCGCCTCCACCACCCTCCCAGGCAGCGCATTCCAGACCATCACCACGCTCTAGGTAAAAGAGTTTTTCCTCACATCCCCCCCTAAACCTCCTGTCCCTCACCTTATATATCACTGGATATATATTGGAAAGGAAAAATTTGCAGGGCTAAAGGGAAAGCACAGGTGAGCAGGACTAATTGCATAATTCAAAGAGCTGGTACTGGCCTCCTTCATGGCTGAATGATTCTATAAATGTGTGTCACAGCTGAAATATCATTATTTCAACTGGATGGACCTAAAGAGATCATGCTGCTAAACATAGAAACCAAACTCAATATACAAGGAAGAATGAATTACCCATAAATAGCCACATCAACAACATGAATTCTCCCTCCCTCCCCTGTATGTGAATAGATTAAGTATTTAACTAGAGAAAAGACAATATGTGAATACTTAGTTAATGCATATTGTTGCCACATAAAAATGAAGTTTTATTTCTGTAGTATTCCTCGTGTACAGAGGAAGTCTCAAAGCATTTTCAAGAGGAGAACAATGGATGTCAAGCTGGAACTTAAAAGAAAAATGGAAAAAAGATTGGGACAGCTGAAGGAAAAACTTCTAAGTAAGTTTTTGAAAGCAAGAAAGGAGACAGAGATCAAGGCCACACAAGTAACCACCAATGCCAGAGAAGGGTAAAGCAGGGAAGTAATTGGCAGAGAAAAAAAAAAGAGGCAAGTACACTGGGATGGTCGACAGGCCATGGAAGCTGTTGAACGCAAAAGAGAAAACCTTCAAATCAATTCAATGAGCCAGGGAATCAGTGAACCCTTGAAAGCACAAAGATGGTGTAAGTAACAGGACTGTGTGAGGTGACTTCTTGGGCCAAAGCTTTCCAAATGAATTAGGATTTGTAAATAGTAGGCACTAAGTGGAAGAGCGTTAATGAAGTCAAGACTCAGAAGGTATGGTACATGGTTTTGGCAGCACACATGGGGACAAGCAATGTTGTGGAGGTGGAAGAAACTGGTCTTGTTATATCCAATGTTGGGAAAGAAACCACTATTGGGTTGAGCAGCATACAAAGATTCAAGACTTAGTTCAACATGGAAGCCAAGGAGATTGATGCAGTCAAAAATTGAAGTTGGTGGGAACAGAATTGTCATAATTTTATGGCAAATCAGAGCTCAAGTGGGTGGATCAGAAGGTACTCACCTTTGAAAATCATTTGCCATTCAAAAAGCATCAAGTTGCAAGAAAGGAATTGTGTAAGCTGTACTTACAATAACTGTAGTAATTATAGTGCGTAGGTGATGCAACCAGCTTGCAGGAGACATTTGCCTAATCAAGCATACAGACTGAAAGTTGGCAATGATACACTTCACGTATTTTGCTTCAGTGTCTTTTGTCATTATTAGATTTATACTGTGGAAACTGGAAACTACTAGTCTCCTTAGCATAAATAAAGCCATCAACATTCTTGAGGCTTAGGTTTACACTGTGGAAGCTGGAAGCTACTAGTCTCCTTAGCATAAATAAAACCACCAACATTCTTGAGGCTTAGTTTAAAAAATGTGCATTTATATGGCAACTTTCACAACCACAGGACATCCCAAAGTGCTTTACAGCCAATGAAGTACTTTCAAAGTGTAGTAACTGTAGTAATGTGGGAAATGTGGCAGCAAATTTGCACACAACAAACTCCCACGAGCTACAAAAGTGATGATGACCAGATAATACTTTTCTATGATGTTGACTGAGGGATAAATATTGGCCAGGACACTGGGGATAACTCCCCTACTTTTCTTCAAAATAAAGCTATGGGATTTTAACATCCACCTGAGGGGGCAGATGGGACCTCGGTTTAATGTCTTATGCAAAAGGCAACCCAAAGTGCAGCACTGCATTGGAGTGTCCATCTTGATTTTTGTGCTCAGGTCCTGGGATATAAACCCCACTACCTTCTGACTCAGAAGTGTGCGCGCTACCAACTAAGCCTCAGCTGATACTGGTCACATAGCATAAATTTAATAGTTATCAGGGACCAGGAAGGGTTTCTAATAGAATAGCACAGTTCTATTCTAATAGAATAGTTCTTTAGATTAGTACAGTACAGAAGGAAGCCATTTTGCCCATTGAGTCTACATCAATTCTAGTCCCAGTCTCCTGCTCTTTCCCCGTATCCCTGCAGCTTTTGCCTCCTTTGGGTGTTTATTCAATTATAGCTCTTATTGAATCTATATCCATCACCCTATCACAAGCAGTGCATTCAAAATCCTAACCACTCATTGCATAATAAGTATTTCTTATTACCTTTGATTCTTTCGCCAATTACTTTAAATCTGTGCCCCCTAGTCATCAACCCTTCAGCCACTGGAAACATTACAGGGATTTTAAATACCTCTACCAAATATCCTTTTAGCCTTCTCTGCCCCAAGGAGAGCAACTTCAACTGCTAACCCAATAGTCTATCTATGCAACTAGAACCATCCTTACCCATCTACCATGCAGTGCAACCACTATATTGTTTCACTTTTCCTACTAATTATACCAAACACCATTCTATTTGTTCAGAATAACTCAGCTAATCCATGTGACAGCTAATAGAAACATGACTGTAAATGTAACAGGTTACACCAAGATTCAGGCATTCTCCATTTCATTACTAAAATCAATTTCAATGCATGGAAGCCTTCAAAAGGCATCCTAAACTTTGGGAGGTTAAAAAAACACAAAATTATTCTGCCGAAGGGTCATGAAGACCCGAAACGTTAACTGATTTCTTCTCCACCGATGCTGCCAGACCTGCTGAGTTTTTCCAGGTAATTCTGTTTTTGTTTTGAAAAAGAACAAGTATTTGCAGTCAGCCTGCACAGTGCTGACACTAGTAGAGATGCTTAATTATCTTGCAGTTAAAAAAAAATCTCAATTTAAAATCCAGAATCTTTTCACAATTTTGACATTTTGAATAGGTTTGGTAGAGCCAGAATAGACCAAATTGCTTTGAGATTATGCATTTAACATGTGGAAGAGTTGGATGCAACACGAAAAAAATCCTACAATGGATCTTGTTATTTATAATACACCAGTGACAAAATCTATATTTTTAAATGCTGAAGTATTACTTTTTCTTGAATGGTCACTATCTGTATAGAAGCAGAGCAATACTAGGCACGCTACACTTAGGACAGTTAGATGTCCACAACTATTTGGTCTCTTAGTGGCAATTATCCTCTGGGACTTCGGCAGAGATGGGAGCTAACACACCCAAAAATGGGAAATTGAAACAAGGTCAATCATCTCTGGGAGACTTCGCAATCAGATACCTGAAATATCAATAGTTTGCCATCACCAAGGGCTAGAAATTATCCCAATTCATCTCCCAATAACTAACTCAATGCCTTAATGGGCAAGGTGATTACAGGTACACAGCAGTTGTAAACTTAGCAATACTTCATGTTAGCAAACAGAGACACTTGGAAATCCACAAACTTTCGTCGCTGCCAACTTGAGCATAAGTTTTTCAGACTTGAGTAAATAAAGAGTATTCTTACAAGAATGTAGTGACGCTCTCACTGGAGACAAACGGTTGTGGGTTCAAGTCTCTCTGGGGACTTCAATACATAAATTAGACTGACGCTTCAGAATAGCACTAAAGGAATGCTGCAATGCCAGAAGTTGTGTGTTTTGGATGAGGCATTAAGCCGAGGCCTCATTTGTCCTATCAAGTAGGTACAAAAGATCCCAAGGCACTGTTTGAAGGAGCAATGGGGAATTCTTCCAGCATCCTGATTAACATTTGCCCCTGCACCAGCAATGAAATGGATAAAAACAAAAAACTACTGCGGATGCTGGAAATCCAAAACAAAAACAGAATTACCTGGAAAAACTCAGCAGGTCTGGCAGCATCGGCGGAGAAGAAAAAATGAAATGGATTATCTGGTCATTAACTAATTGTTACCTGTGGGAACTTAGTGAGCACAAACTGGCTGAGAAATTTTCTGACATTACATCAGTGACTATGCCTCAAAAGTATTTAAATAGCCGTAAACAGTTTGGGATGTCTGAAGTTGTGAAAGGTACAAATAAATGCAAAGATGTGAAGGGTCATGAGGACTCGAAACGTCAACTCTTTTCTTCTCCACCGATGCTGCCAGACCTGCTGAGTTTTTCCAGGTAATTCTGTTTTTGTTTTACAAATAAATGCAAGTTGTTTCTACCTTTTGTTCCTTATTGGTTGGCCTATAGATTCAGCATGCTACCATTGATACTTTACATGCTTTTGGACCACTCTCATGGAACAAAGAATGCCACAAGAGTTTCTTTTAGAAATAACAGCATTCAGGTAGCATCCTGTCGCTTCTTTCAGAAACATCCCAAAATCCGTCACACTCGAATTATTTTGAAATGTAATCCTCATTATTATGCAGCTGGAAGTATTCTAATGATCTATAGATCACTGCACAATGTTGTCAGCAATAAAACATGCAGTGTCTTTTTCATCCAAACAATGCTCCTTCTGTAAAGTAAAAATGTTTTCAGTGTTTTAATTAACCTTCTGTAATTCACTTAACACAGGCAATCTGGAGGATGATGATGCAGAACAGTCACTGTAACACCATGGATAAGGATGAAAAAGGATGAAAATAGCCATGATATGTTCCAAGGTTGATACCACATCCTATCCTATCCCTGCTCACTTAACAATGGAGACTGCAATGGGGCTAGGAAGAAGTAGACAATACCTGAAAGCCATTAGTCCAAAGTAATTATTTTTCTGAATACATAATGTTCATTCATGGCTGTTGTATTTGTGCAATCTGTGGAGCTTGGGTTATTCATACAATGATGAAATAATATAGGAAATTGCATTAACAGGATACATTTTTGCATCATGTTTTAAAAACCATGTTTTATTGCGGGTACTGCCTTAGAAGAGATAGAGTGCAGCTTATTGCTAAGATTCTTAGTGACCCCACAAGAAATCAGAAATACGTATGGCAAAGTTTACTGAAGAGCAGCCTCCTTTTCCCCAACACTTATCCTCATTACACCGGGGCTTTTGCTTTGCTAATTCAAATGTACATTCTAATTCTCTGCTCACTTTGTGGTTTCCTTTACATAAGGGAAAAGGCTGGTAGAAGAGAGAGAGTGCAAACCTTGTTTCAGTGACCGCTTTGTTGTACACTTCCATTTGAGGTGTCAGCTGTTGCTCAGTGGAGGGAGCATTCTCGCCGAAGTCAGAAATTTGTAGATAGGAGGCCAATTCCAAAGATATCAACACAAAACCTAGATGAGCACTTCAATGCCATAATAACGGAGTATGAAATCATCAGGGGTGCCTTTCAGACAAGATGTTAAATCAAGGTCCAGTCTATCCTCTCAGGTGGATGTAAAAGATCCCATGGCATTATTCAAAGAAAAGCAGTGGAGTTTTGCCCAGTATCCTAACCAATATTTATCCCTCAACAAACACTGTTAAAACATGTTGCATGCTAATTTATCTTAACGATGCTTGGAGCACCTTGTTGTACACAAATTGGCTGCTACATTTCCTACGGTACAGAAGTGACTACACTTGAAGAGCACTTCATTAACTAAAACATGTCGTCCAGAAGTAATGAAAGGCACCACATAAATGCAAGTCTTTCCATTTGTCCACAGAGTGATTCTGAGCTGGCTTTCCACTTTAACTTCTCCCTCCCAATCCCTATGACATGTCTACCATTTGTCCAAAGGTCAATGCAAACTTTGAGAACAATATCTCATCTTTCTCTGAGGTACCCTACACTCCCTGGTTTGTATACTGACTTCAGTACACCTAGATCCTCATTTTTAAATTAAATTTAATTTCAAACCTGACCGCAAGACTTTCCATTTCTCCCCCTCTTCTCATTTCCCCAAGCCTTCCTCTTCCTTAGTTACTTAAGCTCCAATTTTCTCTGTTAGCTTAACTTAACTGTCAATAATCCATTCACTATTAAATTTGCTTTTAATATAGCCTCCGCTTCTTCAGATTGTATTAATATGCTGATCTACATCTTGCTTTTCAATTTTGAAAAATAATTTGTCCTCAAAATGTTCTTTATAGATACTGACTAACCTGTTGTGTTTTCCTTCTGTACTTTCCAAGGATATGCACAGAGGGCATGTAGGGAGAGTTAGTACCCATACCCAACCATTTTCCTTGCTCTCTTAATTCTGGACATAAAGCTAAAATTCCACCAGCTTTTTAGGTCAACTAAAGATGGGCAATAAATGGCAGCCTTGCCATTGGCATCCAAATCCAAAGAATGAAAATAAAACTTACATATCTACTAGTGCAAGCTGGATGAAAGCAATTGGCTGGAGTATACAGTTTCAGAAAGCATGTGTAACTGTAATAATAACTCTGAAGTTCTAATTCAAATAGAATAAGTAGATTTTAAAACCAAAATGACAAATTTTGTCAAATTTGACAAATTTCAGTCATGAAACTACTGTAACCAGATTTTAAAAATCTAAGAACGAAAAATAAAATGTAAACAGTTAAAGCCAATCTTTATATCTCATCAAAAGTATCAGAGTGAACTGCTAGCCAAAACCGGGTCAGTTTCCTCAAACATCTTTTATCCTAACAAATAAGTTGCAGAGTCATAATGTATACATTTTGAACGGTCATGATTTGCAGAGGAAGCATTTAATTCATAGGTACCTACTTAACCTTGAGGGAAGGATCTAATATTTGCACATTAGGATATTTGCTTTTCAACAGCAATCAGGTTTTGTAACTTATGCTATTTAGTGTTTCCACCTAGTTTGATGCCCCACAAGCAAATTAAAATAATTCACTTTTAATTCTGGTTCTGCAAACACAAAACTTTCCTCAGAGGGGTAATGCAGTCAAGCACTGATCCAAATTTTGAACAAGGATTGAATTCCTATCTAACAAACCATTCCCTATACCCACCCACAATTACATTACAAATAATTCTTCATTGCAGACAGAAACAGCTCGTCCATAATCCTTATCTAAGCAATCACATGCAGTTTTAGTGCTCAGTACAAAGTCAATCATCTTATGTCTACTTTTTGCAAACACGCATATCGTATATACGAGTTATATTTTGGATTTCAGTTCTGTTGAAGGGTCATGAGGACTCGAAACGTCAGCTGTGCTCTTCTCCACCGATGCTGCCAGACCTGCTGAGTTTTTCCAGGTATTTTTGTTTTTTTTTTATTTTGGATTGTCTGGAACTGTGATAATTTAATAGAAGTTATTTTAATCAGTCCGGAAAGATCCTTGACTCTTGATAAACTGGTTACATTTTTAACCAAAATTCCCCTGTATTATACTTTCAGGATACAATACACATTTCTTGTATCTTTTATTCCACTTCTACTTCACATTCCCGATGAATTTGGTGTTCGGTCCCAGTGGATATATGTCCTGGTTAAATTATTTATATGCCAATGCATGCATCAGTAAATGTAATAAACAATTGCTTGTATGTTTCTCTCGCTTTGGTTTCACTCTAGATTCTGTCTACATAAGCAAATGAAATCCACAATGAATGCAGCAACACCACCTCAACTCTTTTTTGTTGGCTTTAAACTGTACCAATGCATACAGGTGTATGCTGCATCAAGCAAAAAACAGGTCTTGATAGTTTTCACTCAAAACCACCCCTCCTGTCATTGAAAGCTAGTCATTACTCATTAATTCCAAATTTTCAAAATAAGAAAATAAATCACTGAACGAGAAAATTTGGCCCATTAAGTTTACTCCTCCTAGAGTACAATTCCCCTTTTAATACCAAACTTATTGCCATCTCCTGAGTGCAATACTACAACGTTTCTCACTGTCCAAAATAATGAAACCCCTCCCCCCCCCACCCCAGAATATCTGACCAACCATAAAAGCTAGAGTGAAATAGGTACTTCGAGCAGGGAGAAAGCAGTGAACAGAAGCTGAGCATAATACAACATTGCAATAGAGTCAGGAAATATAATGTAATGCAGTCTAATAAACACTTGCTACGATGAACACATTTGATGTACATCAACCCATGTGTTACACCAAGGCTACTCTGCAATTATTGATATTTTTAAAGCAAGTTAAAATAAATCAATTCTTTCCCCTGGAAGAATGTTCCACATTTCTCCTATCCTTTTTTAAAAATTCAATCTTGGGTTATAAGATCCATAAGGCGGCAATTTTTGTCCATCCTAGCTCCCCTGACAAGTGGGGATGGGCCTTCTTTTTGAGGATACTTCCACACTGCTGTTCAATAGGGAGTTCCAGAATTTGGAATCCATCCAAATCAAAATGGTGTTTGACTTGGAACGTAACTTGGAGGTGATGCTGTTCTAATGTACCTGCTGCCCTTGTTCTTCGAGGTGGTGAAGGTCAGGGGCTTGGGAGACATTATCAAAGAAGCCTTGGTGAGTTGCTTTGGTGTATCCTGAAGATGCATGCACTGTAGCTTCAGTGTGCCAGTTTTGAGGGATTGGAATTTAAGGTTGTTAATTATGGTGCTAATCAAGTGGACAGCTTTGGCATGGTTAATGTTGAGCTTCTTGCAGCTGCGCATGTCCAGGCAAGTGAAGGTTATTCTATTGTACTTCTGACTGTTGCATTGTAGATGTGTAGCTTTGGTAGACAAAATGAGCCATTTGCCACAGAATACCCAGACTCTGTGGGACTGGGTGCAGGAGGCTGGGGACAAGGAGAGAAGAATATCCTAATCTGAAGTCTATTGATAGTCCCTTAGTCTTACTGGGCCCTTTTACCAGTCTCCAGTATTCTCCCTTCACCTGGACCCCTCCCTTGGCCTCTTAACGTCTGCTCTCTAGACTACTTCTTTCTCCCCTTCTCAAGTCTCATCACACACAGATTTGCAGCTCTTCTGAAGCTTTCCATCAATTTCAACAGCTTCTAGTTTCCTGCGGCCTTACCATTTCCTTTTCACAAGGGGCATCCAATCTCTAACATCTTTATCCCCCACCAGGGTGGTCTGAAGACTACGTTTCTTCCTTGAATGGAGGCCAAGCCAATCCCCATCCTCCACACACTCCTTCACCTGGCTGAATTTGATCTCACATTAAACAAATTCTCTTTCAACTCCACTCACTTCCACAAAATAAAATAATGTTGTTCTGGGTACCCACATGGGTGCGAGATATACCTGCTTTTTTGCAGGATATGTGAAGCATTCCTTGTCCCAGTTCAACTCAGAACCCCCCTCACCTCTTTTTCTGGTACATTGATAACAGTATCTGTGCCCTTTCCTGCTCTCGCCCTGAACTGGAAAATACCAACTTTGCATCCAGTTTTTATCCTTCTCTCAACTTTATATGGTCCATGGCCTGCCTCTTCCCTTCCTCGGCTTCTGTTTCCATTTCTGGAGATGGCAATCAACGAATATTCATTATAAGCCCACTAAACCCACAGTTACCTTGACAACACTTCCTCACATTCCACTTCATATAAATACTCCACTCCATTTTCCCAGTTTCTCCATCTCCAACACAGATCTGTTCTGATGATGCAATCTACTCTTTAGCCTTGCTCCACCAAATCTTTTGTCATTTTATCTCTCCTGTCTTCCACCCTTCTTCCACTCATTCACTTTCTTAAAATCTGTTACATTTCTACCTTTTCCCAGTTCTGTTAAAAGATCAACCTAAAACACTGTTTCTCTCTCTCTCCACAGATGCAGGCTGATCTAAGTACTTCCAACATTTTGTTTTTATTTCAGAATGCTGAACAATATAGCCAAAATTACTAAGTACAACTACAAGATGGATCAGAATGTCAGGCGTACTTGACTGATTCTCCCAGCAAAGTGTAATACCAGCCCTTCTGATATGGCTTCCATTTTCTTCAATCGAGGAATTCATCCCTCCCCAACTTGGTTGACAGCCCACAACCGTGTGCATCCCATTTCCCACATTTCCGCTCTCACCCTTCCCCTCCCTCCCAGAGCAACGATAGGCTTCCCTTTGTCCTCACCATCTACTCCACCAGCCTCCATATTAAACTGATCATTCTTCTACATTTTCACCACCTCCAAACAAATCATCCCATCCCCTCCCCTTACAGCATTTCAAACAGACCGTTCCCTCCACTGGTCCATTCCTCAATCATACCCAAGGCCCACTCCTCTTCCCACAGAATCTTTCCACGCAAATACAGGAAATGCAATATTTGCCCTTTTACCTCCTCCCTTCCACACCCTTCAAGGTCCAAACACTCCGTCCAGGTAAAACAGCAATTTGTGTACTTCTTTCAGTTTAGTATACTGCAATCGCTACTCACGATGCAATCCACTCTGCACCAGGGGACACAAAACAGACCGGGGAACCGCTTTATGGAAGATCACAACACAAGCGTGACTCCAAGCTTCCAGTTGCCTGTCATTTTAATTCTCCACCTTGCACCCCACCCCCCACCAACCTTTTTATCGTCAGCCTCCTGTAGTGTTTCAATGAAGCTCAACACAAGCTCAAGGAACAGCACCTCATTGCACAGGGTATACTGCAAAGAAATACTGTAGACCATTCAACTCAGCCAGTCCACATGCGTGTTCATGCTCCACACAAGCCCCCTCCCACCTTTCCACATCTAAATCTATCATAACCATCTATTCCCTTCTTCCTCATATGCTTGCCTAGCTTCCCTTAAACACATTTTCACACTATTCTCTTCAACCACTCCTTGTGGCAGTGAGTTCCACATTCCCATCAGTCTTTGGGTGAAGCGATGTCTGAATTTCCTATTGGATTTCTTGGTAATTATCTTACATTGATGGTCACCAGGTGTGCTCTTCCTATCAAGTATAAACGAAGGACAAGGACAGCAGACACATGGGAACACTACCATCTGGAAGTTCCCCTCCAAGCCACTCACCATCCTGACTTGGAAATGTATCACCGTTCCTTCACTGTTGCTGGGTCAAAATCCTGGAACTCCCTCCCTAACAGCACTGTGGGTGCACCTACACCACATGGACTGCAGCGGTTCAAGGCAGCAGCTCACCATCACCTTCTCAAGGGCAATTAGGGATGGGCAATAAATGCTGACCTAGCCAGCAACGTCCACATCCCATGAATGAATTTTTAAAAATTCTCTCTGTATCCATTCTATCAAAGCCTTTCATCATTTTAAAGACAATAAGTCACCCCTCAGTCTTTTTCCCCCAAGAGAGGGGAGACACAGCCGGTCAATACTTTCCTGATAAGTATACCCACACATTTCAAGTATTATCCTTATAAATCTTCTCTTCATCTCCAGTGCCTCTATATTCTTTTTTAGCATGGCAACCAGAACTGCACGCAAAATTCTGTGGTCTAACCAAGGTTTGATCGAGGTTTAGCATAACTTCCCCACTTTTCAATTGCATCCCAATGGAAATAGTGTTTGATTTACATACGAACAAGGTGGAGTAGGTCACTCGGCCCCTCAAGCCTGCTCCGCCATTCAATAAGATCATGGCCAATCTGAATGTAACCTCAACCCCACATTCCTGCCTACCCCTGATAACCTTTCATTCCCTTGTTAATCAAAAATCTATCTAGCTCCGTCTTAAAAATATTCAAAGACTCTGCTTCCACCGCCTTTTGAGAAAGACTACCCTCAGAAAAAAATTCTCATCTGTATTAAATGAGAAACCCCTTATTTTTAAACAGTGACCCCTAGTTCTAGATTCTCCCAAGAAGAAACATCCTCTCCAGATCCACCCTGTCAAAACCCCTCAGGATCTTAAAGGTTTCAATTAAGACACCTCTTACTCTTCTAAATTCTAGTGGATACAAGCCTGTATCCTCATAAGAAAGATTTGCTTTTTTTGTGACCTTGCATATTTTAGTAATTGGTGTATTTGTGCTTTAAGATCCCTTTGTTTCTCTACCCAATGACAACTTGCACCTTCCAAGTAATAAGACCTCCCTAATCTTCCTACCAAAAGGTACTACCTCATTGACTGGTGTTTAAATTCACTTGCCAAATATTTGCCCATGCTGCAAGTTTATTAATGTCTTCCTGTAATTTGTTGCAGTCCTCCTCAGTATTGGTTATCCCCCAATTTGGTGTCATCCACAAATTTAGAAATTGTGTATTTGATTCCAATGTCCAAATCGTTATTGTAAATTGTGAACTGCAATGTTCTGATTCAACACGTTACAAACTTCCGGACTCAATGTTGAGTTCAATTTCAGACCATATCCTCTGACCCCATTTTGTTTCTTTTTTCTTTGTTGGTTTTCGTTTTTGAATTGGAACTCTTCACCATTCTACCATTCACATGCTCTAGACATATATTTTGTTTCTGTGCTTGTCCCATTACCCTCCCTTTGGCTTTGCACCATCAACCCTTCTGCCATTTAATCTTGCATGCCTTCCATCTGATCTCAGACCTTCCCTGTTGTTCCTTCTCATCACTCTCTACCCTTTGTAATATAAGGCATATTACATTTCTAACTTTTCCCACTTCTGATGAAAGATCAGCGGCTTGAAATGTTAACTGTTTCTCTTTCCACAGGTGTTGCCTGCCTAAGTGTCTCCAGCATTTTGTTTTTAATTTCATAATGCTGAACTATATAGGCAAAATAACAGAGTCCAAGTTAATGTGAATGTCAGGCATACTTGCCTCTTGGATCCGAGCAAAGTGCAATTGCATCCACTTTACATAACATGCAACAACCTGAAAGGAGTTTTTGAACCTAGCCTGATGCCTTTTTAACTCAAGTAATCACTGGAAAGATCATGTTTCATGTTTAGCAACAGCAAGACACATGTTAAGCAGATTATCATCATTTTTAAGTGTTCCCCACATTAGATTTAATTGTACCTATAGAACAGAATTGTTAAAATATTACTTTTATTAGATTAATTTACATTACAAACAAAAAATGTTAGGTGGGTATGAGATATCAATAACTTAATTCTTTTTTGAAATGTCATCCGTAAAAAGCCTGGAACTGGACATCTAGCATGTATTATAAAAACAGAACACAGGTCAGCAGCTCCAGCAACATCAGTGGAGAGAGAAACAGAGTTAATTTTTCAGGTAAGATGATCCTTTGTCAGTTCTGATGGAAGGTCATTGACCTGAAACATTAACTCTGCTTCTCTCTCCGCAGACACCACCAGATGAATATTTCCAGAATTTTCTGCTTTTTAGCATTGAATGTTTTGCTTTAGTATTAGGTGCCAAGTGACGCGTTACTATAATAAAACATAATTCTGTAGAATAAGACAATATTCTTAAACCTGGACTTTATTATGCTGCTTAAATTACAATGTCCTGTCCTGTGTGCAACTTGTCTGCATAACAAATTTCCCTAATTAGACTAGGCAGTCTAAATAAATATTCTTATTTATCCTAAATAAACTGCCCAGACAATTGAAGAACCAGTATTCAGTGCCCAGAATGTCACTGTGCCTTGTTAGTCACTGTTGTAATGTAGTTGGATGTGGCAGCTTATTGGCTTACAAGATCCCACAAACAGCAAATGAGTTACACGGTCAGTTAAATTGTTTCAATGGTGTTGGTTGAGGGCCGAATGTTGGCCCTACTTTATTTTTTGAAACTCGAAGTCCTATAACAATCCACCCAATAGACAAACAATGCTTCAGTATAAATCTCAGCCAGAAGTGAACACCTCCATTATACAGTATTGCACCAATATCAGCCTAGATTGCAGTTGGGTTTGAACTCTCAACCTGCTGACCCAGAAACAAGAGTGCTAATAACTGAAACATGATGACATTGAGCACCAATTCTAAAAGCAAAAGGCAAATTAAGAACCAATGTCAATAAGTGCAATACAAAGATCAATGTTAAACAGATCTTGGTACAAGATGATGGAGACATAATAAACTCTGGAATCATTTAAACAGAGATGTTGTTTATTGGAGGCATGGGCAGAAAACCACCTCCAACGAAAGAGAACCTAACCACCTTCCCTTGACAATCAATGGCATTATCATTGTCAAATCACCCATCATAAACATCCTGGCAGTTACCATTGACCAGACATTTAAAAATTGACTAGCCACATAAATACAGTGGCTGCAAGAACAGCTCAAAAGCTTGGTATTCTGCGACGATTAACTCACCTTCCAACTCCCCAAAAGCCTGTCCACCATCTTAAAGGCACAAGTTAGGAGTGTGATGAAATACTGTCCAATTGCCTGGATGAATGCAGCTCCAACACTCAAGAAGCTCAACAACTTCCAGGACAAAGCAGCTGGCTTGATTGGCACTCCACCCACCAACATAAACATTCACTCCCTCTAGCACCAGCATACGATGACTTTAGTATGTACCAACTTAAGATTGATTGCATCAATTTGCCAAGATTTCCTCAAAAGCACCTACCAAACTCATAACCTTTACCACCTAGCAAGACAAGGGTAGGAGGCGCAAAGGAACATCACCACCTCAAAGTTTCCCTCCAAGTCACACATTAACCTAGCTTAGAAATATATCACCACTCTTTTATTGTCGCTGCGTACTCTTCCTGGAACTCCTCCCTAAAAACATCTTGGGAATGACTACACCACATAGGCTGCAGCAGCTCAAGGTAGCAGCTCACCACCAACTTCAAGGGCAATTAAGGATGGGCAATAAATGCTGGCCTTGTCAGCTACCTCACATCCCATGAACGAATAAAATGATCTTTAGACTCAAAAGAATTACTTTTCATCTCCCAGTGAATTCCTGAGAACTACAGAACTTCAACATATATATATGCATTACAAGAAAATGCACAGCAAAATGGTGCCAAAATACTTGCAACTGTTTGGCCCTTATTCAATCATTTTCATGTCGCCTGCATAAATGGTCATCCTCAACTAAACATACCTCTGGCACTGTGGCAAATTTTAAGTACACAAAAATTCAGCAGAACCTTTTAAATGTACACAAAATATTTCAACTTCAGAAAACACAAGAATGTTTTAAACAGACTTGGTTACAATGGCAAATGTTCCAGTATGGGAACAAGGCATTAAACCCCATAATTGTATTTACAAGGCAGCAACTTCTAGGTGTAGATTATATATAAATTATATACCCTAAATTATCCTCAACTCCATAGTTTAAAAAAGTCCTACAACAACATTCAATTCTTCTATAAGGGCGTGCTGCACTGTGCAAGAAGTTTTATTTAATTGTCAGAAATTTTGAAGTTAACATTTTTAAAATATCAATTCTTCATGGGTAGGGAATGCTAATACCATCCCTAACCTCTTAAGATTCACAGCAAATTCTAGAATGACTTCAGGACTGTAATTTCATATCGCAGGTTAGATTATTATAAACCATTTAACGTTCACTCTCATAGGAACCGCTCCATTTATTGCTTGTAGTACTTCCCAGAGTTCCATTATTTTGAACTTCTAAAATTTGCTTTGTATCTGGGAGGCAATGGCGTAGCAGTAGTGTCGCTGGACTAGTGATCCAGAGACCCAGGGTAATGCTCTAGGGACCGGGGTTCGAATCCCACCAAGGTATATGGTGGAATTTGAATTCAATAAAAATATGGAATTAAAAGTCTAAAGATGATTGTCGATTGTTGTAAAAACCCATCTGGTTCACTAATGTCCTTTAGGGAAGGAAATCTGTCGTTCTTACCTGGTCAGGCCTACATGTGACTCCAGTCCCACAGCAATGTGGTTGATTCTTAAAATGTCCTCTGAAATGGCCTAGCAAGCCACTTAGTTGTAACAAACCACTACAAAGTCACAAAAAAAGGAATGAAACCAGACGGACCACCCGGAACCGGCCTAGGCACCGGAAACGACAACAGCAATCTCAGTCCTGCCAGCCTTGCAAAGTCCTCCTTACTAATATATCCTTACTAATATCTGGGGGCTAGTTGGGAGAGCTGTTTCACAGACCAGTCAAGCAACAGCCTGACATAATTATCATCACGGAATCATGCCTTACAGATTATGTCCCAGGCACCACCATCACCATCCCTGGGGGTACGTCCTGTCCCACCAGCAGGACATGCCCAGCAGAGTTGACGGTACAGTGGTATACAGTGGGGAAGGAGTTGCCCTGGGGGTCCTCAACATCGACTCTGGACCCCATGAAGTTTTATGGCATCAGGTCAAACATGGGCAAGGAAACCTCCTGCTGATTACCACATGCCACCCTCCCTCAGCTGATGAATCAGTGCTCCTCCATACTGAACACCACTTGGAGGAAGCACTGAGGTTGGCAAGGGCACAGGAAGTACTCTGGGTGGGGGGCTTTAACGTCAATCACCAAGAGTGGCTCAGTAGCACTGCTACTGATGGAGCTGGCCGAGTCCTAAATAACATAGCTGCTAAGCTGGGTCTGCGGTAGGTGGTGAGGGAACCAACAAGAGGGAAGAACATACTTGACCTCATCCTCACCAACTTGCCTGCCACAGATGCATCTGTCCATGGCAGTATCGGTAGGAGTGACCAGCAGGCAATCATTGTGGAGTCGAAGTCCCACCTTCACACTAAAGATACTCTCCATCATGTTGTGTGGCACTGCCACCATGCTAAATGGGATAGATTTCGAACAGATCTAGCAATTCAAGACTGGGCATCCATGAGGCGCTGTGGGCCATCAGCAGAGGCATTATTGTACTCTAACACAATCTGTAAACTCAGCCCAGCATATCCCCCCACTTTACCATTACCATCAAGCCAGGGGATCAACCCTGGTTCAATGAAGGGTGCAGGAGGGCATGCCAGGAGCAGCACCAGGCATACCTAAAAATTAGGTATCCACCTGGTGAAGCTTTAACACAGGACTACTTGCATGCTAAACAGCATAAGTAGCAAGTGATAGACAGAGCGAAGCGATCCACAACCAATGGATCAGATACAAGCTCTGTAGTCCTGCCACATCCAGTCGTGAATGATGGTGGACAATTAAGCAACTCACTGGAGGAGGCTGCTCCACAAATATCCCCACCCTCAATGACTGAGGAGGCCAGCACATCCGTGCAAAAGATAAGGACGAAGCATTTGCTACAATCTTCAGCCAGAAGTGTCAAGTGGATGATCCATCTCGGCCTCCTCCAGAGGTCCCCAGCATCACAGATGCCAGTCTTCAGCCAATTCGATTCACTCCACGTGATATCAAGAAATGGCTAAAGGCACTGGATACTGCAAAGGCTATGGGCCCTGACAATATTCCAGCAATAGTACTGAAGACTTGTGCTCCAGAACTTGTCACACCCCGAGCCAAGCTGTTCCAGTACAGTTACAACACTGGCATCTACCCGGCTATATGGAAAATTGCCCAGGTATGTCCTGTACACACAAAGCAGAACAAATCCAACCTGGCCAACTACCGCCCCATCCGTCTACTCTCCAACATCAGTAAAGTAATGGAAGGGGAATCAACAGTGCTATCAAGCAGCACTTGCTTAGCAATAACCTGTTCACAGAAGTCCAGTTTGGGTTCTGCCAGGGACACTCAGCTCCTGACCTCAGGAGAGGTGAGAGTGGCTGCCCTTGACATCAAGGCAGCATTTGACAGAGTGTGGCATCAAGGAGTCCTAGCAAAACTGGAGTCAATGGGAATCAGGGGGGAAAACTCTCCACTGGTTGGACTCATACCTAGCACAAAGGAAGATGGTTGTTGTTGTTGGTCAGTCATCTCAGCTCCAGGGCATCACTACAGGAGTTCCTCAGGTAGTATCCGCAGCCCAACCATCTTCAGCTCCTTCATCAATGACCCTCCTTCCATCATAAGGTCAGAAGTGGGGGGTGCTCGCTGATGATTGCACAATGTTCAGAACCATTCGCAACTTCTCAGATACTGAAGCAGTCCATGTCCAAATGCAGCAAGACCTGGACAATATCCAGGCTTGGTCTGACAAGTGGCAAGCAACATTCATGCCACACAAGTGTCAGGCAATGACCATCTAAAACAAGAGAGAATCCAACCATCGCCTCTTGATGTTCAATGGCATCACAATCACTGAAACTCCACTACCAACATCCTGGGGGGTTACCATTGACCAGGAACTGAACTAGGCGAGCCGTATAAATACTGTGACTACAAGAGCAGGTCAGAGGCTAGGAATCGTTTAACGAGTAACCCATCTACTGACTCCCCAGAGCCTGGCCACCATCTACAAGGCACAAGTCAGGAGTGTGGTGGAATATTCCCCATTAGCTTGGATGAGTGCAACTCCCACAACACTCAAGAAGCTTGACACCGTCCAAGACAAATCAGCCCACTTGATTGGCACCACATCCACAAACATTCACTCCCTCCAGCACTGACGCACAGTAGCAGCAGTGTACACCATCTACAAGATGCACTGCAGGAATTCACCAAGGCTCCTTTGACAGCACCTTCCAAATCCACTACCATCTAGAAGGACAAGGGCAGCAAATAATTGGGAACACCACCGCCTGGAAGTTTCCCTTCAAGTCACTCACCATTCTGACTTGGAAATATATCGCCATTCCTTCACTGTCAAAATCCTGGAACTCCCTCCCTAACAGCACTGTGGGTGTACCTACATCACATGGATTGCAGCGGTTCAAGTGGGCAGCTCACCACCGCCTTCTCAAGGGCAACTCGGGATGGGCAATAAGTGCTGGCCTAGCCAGCAAAGCCCACATCCCATGAATGAAGTTAAAAAAAGATTCTTTTCAAAAACTGGCAGTGTCGTTTTACAATGCAAAAGAAAAATAATTGCCCAAACTTTTATTCTCCTTTAATCATCACAATAACTAAGCACAATTTGTGGAAAGTTTAAAATAAGTATTAAATGTATTACACATATGAAAAAAGATGTCTGGTATTGAGTTACAGGATATAAATTCAATCAAGCAGCTTGGACAGTGTCAAGCAGCAACGGTAACCTCCTATGGTTTTCCTATATCAGTTAATTCCTTAACCAAGATTGAATTACTGGAGAGCCAAGCTGTAACAATTTTTTTGGGCATGTATGCTCCCAGGATGGTCCAAAGCACCACCACTTGCTAAAATAAATGAGGATTTCTTTTCCCCGAATCTTCAAGGTCTACCATGCCTTTGCGCAACCAATTTCTGTAATCTTCTCTAGAAATATATTTCCTCCAATATCCTCATTCAGTTCTCTGGCCTTCCTTTCCCACCACCACCCCCTAACCCTTCCCACTTTAAACCACCATTAGAGGCAGAACCTCAGCTACCTCAAACCAATTCTACAACCCATTCTCTAAGCATCTCCACCTGTCTATTTTTCTCTCTACCTTCAACAATCTTTTACAAATCTAAGTTATGTCAGCTTTTCAAATTCCTTCTACTTCTTGTTTTTATTTCAGATTTCCAGCATCCACAGTATTTTGCATTTATTTTTGAGTCAGACGTCCATGCTGGACGAGCAGAAAGTTTCCTCCAACTAAATATTGGGAAGACTGAAGCCATTGTATTTGGTCCCAACACAATCTCCAAACTGCAATGGTTCAAGGAGGCAGCTCACCACCACCTTCTCAAGGGCAACTAGGGGTGGGCAATAAATGCTAGCCCAGCCAGCAAAGCCCACACCCCGTGAATGAATAAAAATGAATTTTTAAAAAATCCCGAGTTATTGACTCCATCCTTCTGTCTGAAGCAAAGCTAGACTGTTTGCAACCTTGGTGTATAACTGTCCCCAAGATGAACTTCCCATTGCAAATCCCTGTCATCACTAAGACTGCCCATTTCCACTTCCATCATATTGCTCGACTCCACTCCTGCCTCAGCTCATGCACTGTTGAAATCTCCATTCATGCTTGTTTCCAATGCACTCCTGGCTACCTCCCATATTATATCCTCCATAAACTTGAAGTCACCCAAACCTATAATGCTCACATCCTAACTCACACCAAATACCGTTTACTTATCACCCATGTGCTCACTGATCAACTTTGGCTCACGATTAATAAACACTTCAATTTTACAATTCTCATCCTTGTTTTCAAATCTTTCCATGGCCTCATCCCTCATACCTCTAATTTCCTCCAGCTATCCATCACTTGGACATATCTGTGCTCCTTCAATTCTGGCCTCTTGACCACCCAATTTTAAATCACACCATCACTGGCAGCTTGCGTTTCAGCTGCCAAGGCCCTGAGTTGTGGAATTACCTTCCTAATTTTTTTTTCCTCTCTACACCTCTTTCTTTAAGATGCTCCTTTAAACTGATCTCTTTGACAAAGCTTTTGATTATCTGCCCCAAGGATCATTTCCTTTGGGGCATGGCTCCAATTTTATTTGGAAAGTTTCCTATGAAATACCTTGGGATGTTTTACTACATTAAAGGCAAGTTATTGCTGTTGTTTAGATAGAAACATGAATCTAATCTTACCGTTGCACCAGTCCTTTAAATTCACAAGGCACCTTTTAAAGCTGTCCGATCATCGGAAAATTAGCAAAAGAACCGATAGTATTACAATTTTATCATTGAACATTATAAAACTAAACATTTTACAATCTAGTTTGTTAAATTAATGCCAAAGATCACAGAAGAAAAGGGAATCAAAATAACGCTCGTTGAAAACACAGCATCAGGAACATATTCTCCTTTGAAATATACAAAATCTACGCTGCAGCAGCATGTTCCCATCCAGTTATAGGCCCATTGTTTCCATGGTGGCACGTTGTACAGGGATAAATATGTAGGCAGTACATGCCACTGAAGGAGCAGATGCCAATGGAATCAGATACTTTAGACAGTATACCACCCAAATACATGCCAAAAGAAGATCCTCACACACAGGAGCTGCAAATAAGGTTCAACATTCTGCAGAGAAAGCAAACATCACAAGTCTATTCAGGCCAAATTTATATAGAGAAAACACGAAGAATAGGCAAACATATTTTGAAACTTTTGTTCTGTAACTACAGTTATAGGTCATTAAAGCTACAATACCCCAATTATTTTCTGTGGCAGGATGGATGATCATCTCAGCCTCCTCCTGTAGTCCCCAGCATGATAGATGCCAGTCTTCAGCCAATTCAGCCACATCACTTGATATCAAGAAACAGCTGAAGGCACTGGAATCTGCAAAGACTATGGGTCCTGGCAAAGTTCCAACAGTAGGACTTGAAGACTCGTGCTCTCCAGAACTAGCCACACCCCAGCCAAGTTATTCAGGCATAGCGCTGGAACCTATTTAACCATGTAGAAAATTGTCCAAGTATGCCCTGACCACAAAAAGCAGAACTAACCCAACCCGGTCAATTACTGCCCCATCAGCCTACTCTATCATCAAAGTGATGGAAGCTGTCATCGACAGTGCTATCAAGCACAGCAATAACCTGCTTTATGATGCTCAGTTTGGGTTTTGCTAGGGCCACTCAGCTCCCGGCCTCATTACAGCTTTGGTCCAAACATGAACAAAAAAAATGGGGGAGAAAACTCTCCACTGATTGGCATCACACCTAGCACAAAGGAAGATGATTATGGTTGTCGGAAGTCAATCATCTCAGTCCCCGGGCATCGCTACAGGAGTTCCACAGTGTAATGTCCTCGGCCCAAATTTCAGTTCATCAACAACCTTTCCACCGTCGTGAGTTCAGAAGTGGGGATGTTCACTGACGACTGTTTACTACCATTCAGACTCCTCAGATACTGAAACAGTCCATGTCCATATGCATTAAGACTTGGACAACATTCAGGCTTGGGCTGGTAAGTGGCAATTAACACTCCTGCCACACAAGTGCTAGGCAATGACCATCTCCAACAAGAGAGAATCTAACCATCTCCCCTTGACATTCAATGACATGACCATTGTTGAAACCCCCACTATTAACATCCTGAGGGTTACCATTGACCAGAAATTGAACTGGACTAGCCATATAAATACTGTGGCTACAAAAGCAGGTCAGAGGCTGAAAATTCTGCACCAAGTAACTCACCTCCCAACTCCCCAAAGCCTGTCCACCTCTACAAGGCACAAGTCAGGAGTGTGATGGAATACTCTCCAATTGCCTGAATTAGTGCAGCACCAACAACACAAGAAGCTCGACACCATCCAGGACAAATCCGCTCGCTTGATTGGCACCCCATCCATCACCTTAAACATATGCCCCTTCCACCAACAGACAGTGGAAGCAGTGCACACCATATACAAGATGCACTGCAGCAACTAGTAAAACATCCTTCGACAAGCACCTTCCAAACAAGTGACCTCTAACACCTAGATGGACAAGAGCAGAAGATGCATGCGCCACCTGCAAGTTCCCCTCCAAGCCACACACCATCCTGACTTGGAACTATATTGATGTTCCTTCACTGTCGCTGGGTTAAAAACCTGTAACGCCCTTCCTAACAGCAGTGTGTGAGAACACCTATACCAATGGACTGCAGTGGTTCAAGGCAGTGGCTCACCAGCACATTTTCAAGGGCAATTAGGGATGGGCAACAAATGCTGGCCTAGCCAGCCATGCCCACATCTCATGAAAGAATAATTTTTTAAAAAATATAAAGCATTATATTCCAAAGAAGGATTTAAAGGTATAGAAGAGAATTGTTCCATTAATATTCATTTTGTAAGATCGATCAAAATCCAGAAATGCATCCTGCTTGAAGTTAGTGTTGCCCTTCACTCTACAGTTTGGCTTCCAACAGAGTATTGGATCAGCTGCAAACCATGCAGGTCAAAGAAGCCACCTTTACTGAACTACATCTAAATGTGAACAAGGCATCTGACATACATAGATGACTTGCACAATTTACACCGAATGTTTTTAAAACAATTATCCACTTTAGCAGAAAGAATAGAAAATCAGTATGCTATTTAAATGGAGAGAGACTGTAGAACTCGGGGGTACAAAGGGATCTGGGTATCCTGGTACATGAAGCACAAAAAGTTAGTAAGGAGGTACAGCAAGTGATTAGGAATGCAAATGGGGCGTTGGTGCTTATTGTAAAGGGAACGGAATATAAAAGGAGGTAGTTTTGCTGCAGCAGTACAGGGCCTTGGTAAAACCACATCTGGTGTACTGTGTACAGTTTTGGTCTCCTTATTTGAAAAACGATATAACTGCATTAACAGTGCAGAGAAGGTTCACTCGATTAAATTGGGGGAAGACAAATTTTACAAAGCCGAAAGGTGAACTGGTGAAAGTGGACTGGATACAGCTACTAGAAGGGAAAACAGTGTCAATTCAGTGGGAGGCATTCAAAAGTGAGATTCCAGAAGCACAGTGTAGGCATGCCCCACAAAGAAAAGGGGCTGTACTGACAAATCTAGAGCCCCCTGGTTATCCAGAAGCATAGAGGCCAAGATAATGCAGAAAAAGCATGCTTCTAACAGTCACAAAAAGCTTAATACTGTAGAAAGCCTAGAGGTGTATAGAAAGTACAGGATGAAGCAACAAAAGAAATAAGGAAATTAGGAAAGCCAAGAAAGGATACAAAAAAATATTGGCAGGTAAAATAAAAATCCCAGAGATGTTTTACCAGTACATTAAGAGCAAGAAAACTAAGGAAAGGGAGAGCCTATCAGGGATGTACATGGTAACTTATGCGTTGATGCTCAAGATATGGGCAGGGTTCTCAGTGAGTACTTTGTCTCTGTCTTCACTAAGTAAGGGATGATGCAGACATTCTAGTTAAAGAGGAGTGTGAAATATTAGATTCAATAAGCATAGTGAGAGAGAAAGTACTGGAGGGAGTGGCATCCTTGAAAGTGGATAAATCACCAGGGCTGGATGGATTGTATCCCAGGCTGTTAGAAGAAGCCAGGGAAGAAATAGTGGATGCTCTGAAGATCATTTTCCAATCCTCACTAGATACAGGCAAGGTGCCAGAGCATTGGAGGTCTGCGAATGTTCTATCATTACTTAAAAAGGGTGCGAGGCATAGGCCAGAGAATTGTAGGTCAGTCAGACTGACTTCAGTGGTGGGCAAATTATTGGAATCAATTCAGAGAGACAGGATAAACTATAGCTTAGAAAGGCACAGATTGATCAGAGATAGTCAACATGGTTGTGTTATGGGAAGGTCGTCCCTTACTAATGTAATTGAATTTTTTTTTTTTAGGAACTAACAAGGAGGATTGATGAGGGTAGTGCAGTGGATGTTGTCTACATGGATTTTAGTAAAGCATTTGTCAAGGTCCCACATGGCAGACTGGTCAAAAAAGTGAGATCCCATGAGATACAAAAGAAAGTGGCAAGTTGGATCCAAAATTGGCTCAGCAACAGGAAATAAGGGTAATGGTCAATGGATGTTTTTGCAAATGGAAAGTGGCTTCCAGTGGAATTCCACAGGGCTCAGTGTTGAGGCCCTTGTTATTTGTTGTACGTATTAATGATTTGGACTTAAATGTGGGAGGCATGATTGGAAAACTTGCAGATGACACAAAAATTGGCCACATAGTTGATAGTGAAGAGGATAGCTGTTGTCTCCAGAATGAAATCAATGGTTTGGCTGAGTGAGCAGAAAGTGGCAAATACAATTCAATCTGGAAACGTGAGCTAATGCATTTGGGGAGAGCAAACAAAGCTAAGGAATACTCAACGGGAGGATATTTTGAGAGGGGTTGAGGAAGTGAGGCCCCATGGAGTGCATGTCCTCAGATCCCTGAAGGTGGCAGGACAGATGGATAAGGTGGTAAAGAAAGCATATGGAATGCTTTCCTTTATTTGGACAAGGTATTGAATACAAAAACAGGGATGTAATGCTGGAACTATACAAAATGCTGGTTAGGCCACAGCTGGGGTTTTGTGCACAGTTCTGGTCACCACATTACAGAAGAACATAATTGTTCTGGAGAGAGTACAGAGGAGATTTACAAGAATGTTGCCAGAGCTTGAAAATTGCAGCTATGGAAAGATTGGGTAGGCTAGGATTGTTTTCCCTACAACAGGGGAGGCTGAGGGGTCACCTAATTGAGGTTTACAAGATTGAGGGACCCAGATAGGATAGACAGGAAAGACCTGTTTCCCTCAGCTGAGGGGAAATCTGGGTGTATATGTGCATAGATCATTGAAGGTGGCAGGACAGGTGGAGAAAGCAGTTAATAAAATACAGTATCCTGGGTTTTATCAATAGGGACATAGAGCACAAGTGCAAGGAGGTTATGCTGAGATTATATAAGACACTAGTTAGACCTCAGCTGGAGTATTGTGTACAGTTCTGGACACCACGCTATAGGAAGGATGTGAATGCATTGGAGAAAGTACAGAAGAGGTTTTCAAGAATGGTTTCAGGGATGAGAAAATTCAGTTATGAAGACAGAGTGGAGAGGTTGGGACTATTTTCCTTGGAGAGAAGGATAAGAGGACGTTTGATAGAGATGTTCAAAATCATGAGTGGGCTGGACAGAGTAGATAGGGAGAAACTGTTCCCACTTGAAAATGGATAGAGAACAAGAGGGCACAGATTTAGAGTGATTTGCAAAAAGAAGCTAATGTGATATGAGAAAAAACTTCTTCACTCAGCAAGTGGTTAGAGTCTGGAATGCACGGCCTGGAAGTGTGGTAAAGGAAGGTTCAATCCAGGCATTCAAGAGGGCATTGGATGATTATTTGAATGGAAACAATGCGCAAGGGTACGGAGAAAAGGCAGGAGAATAGCACTAAGTCGTACTGCTCATTTGGAGAGCCGGTGCAGACACAATGGGTCAAATGACCTCCTTCTGTGCCATAACAATTCTGTGGTTTTGAGGTTGAACAGGTTGGGCCTATACTCATTGGAGTTTAGATGAATTAGAGGTTATTGAAACTTGATGGGCTGGATACCAGGTAGATGTTTCCCCTTTTGGGAGAGACTTGAACTAGGGGACAGGGTTTAAAAATAAGAGGTCTCCTATTTAAGACGGAGATGAGGGAAACATTTTTCGCTCAGAGGGTCAATAGTCTGTGGAATTCTCTTCTCCAGAGAACAGTGGAGGCTGGATCATTGAATATATTTAAGGCAGAGTTAGACAGCTTTTTGATCAACAATGGAGTTAAGAGTTATTTTGGAGTTGGGGGGGTGGGGGGGCAGGCAGACAGGAAGATGGAGTTCAGACCACAACCAGACCAGCCATGAATTAATTGAATGGCGGAGCAGACTTGAAGGGCTGAATGGCCTACTCCCGTTCCTAAATCCTAAGTTCCTAATTCTATAAATCAAAGTAATGCAAACTAAAGCACATGTATTTGACACAAGTAGGACCAGCATTATTTTTTAATTTATTTTACAATTTTCACCATTCTCCAATAAAAGCAATAACCTATACTGGAGTACAATTACATGGGTGAAAGCACCCTCTACCCAATATAGTCATTGTTCAATTATAAACCTAGACCCAATGTTGATAGGTCATTTGAACACAGGAGCTTTACATGCAAGCCCATTCCGGTCCTCACCCGTTTCCCACAAGCATGCAAGAGTCACAAACAAACAACTGAAGGAAGGAACCTTGGCAGATTTTTTCCAGTCCCCAGGTCAGGTGCACCATGAACAATCATATTGACGTTGCATTAAATCAACTGAGGGCAAGTAACTCTGAAGGCCTGAAAAATCAAACCTGTACCTTCCAATTTTCATGACTCCATAGTACACCAGACAGTACATTCCTTCTGCTTTCAGAGGAAGGATAAGAAAAATATTAATTCAATCTGGCAGCATTTCATGCAGCCATCCACCATTCCACATAGTGGCAGGGTAGGGGTTCATATTACCAATTTGATGATTCCTCATTTTGGAAGATTCATCATGAAAAAGTACCATCACCATCCAAGCTCAAATGAAAAACGGACACTTGGAAGGTGTACAAGAGGTTGCCTACATCCATAGAGGTTCGAAAATTGGTGGGTATAACTTGTCGAGTTCCATGTTCAAGGCAAAGAAAAATGAAATACTGGTAATGTAGCAGTTCTAATTACATGCATTTCAAATTTCACGTTAAAGTCACCCTTACCCAAAAAAGATAAACATCATAATCCTCATTTTCAAACACCAACAGTTCAACTCAAAATCGAATTGCTTTTCACATGTCCTGTATATGAAGTTTCCCAATATTATAATCGGTAACTATGCATTGAAAATACTATATTGGCTATACAGCACTTTGAGGCATCCCAAGGTCACGGAAGATAATATATAAAACATATTCTCAACAAGTCCACCCACCACATAGCATCTGAAATGCCACATGCCTTAAACTTGTTAATATTAGTACATTTTTCTTTTTCTTTAGTTATAATATTGTGAAAAATCTGAGATGTTAGGGAACTTGATAGTGTCTTTTCAACGGCAACATAAATTATACATGAATCAACCTTGTAAACCAACAACACATTTTAGTAAAATGCTATTCCTGTCATAAGACAACACTTCCCAGTAAAAAACTGCAGTCTTGTCTAATTAAACAAGACCCTTTCCATTATATACATGAAGTTTCATGCCAAAACAGCTGCAGTAAGGAAAAAATACTAACAGTGAAACTCCAATTTGTAAAATATGGACACTTCATTCTACTCCTGATAATTCAACATTTTTTGGTAAACCTGTGATAATCTAAAATAAAATAAAATGTACAAAAAGTCACAAAAAAAATCACTCCAAATTTAAAAAAAAGAGTTTGAATTGAAAACCACAACTCAGAGCAAGATATGGGCTATATGTATTGTGTCAATGACTTGTATAACTCATGTGGCTTACAAAGAGGTTTCGGCAAAATATTTCCTGTATGCCACACAAGTGCTAGTCTTCATATAATGTATTCCAGTCATATTAAGTGCAAAATGATTTCTCAATAAACTAGCATACATCACAATTATTGTCAATGTTATCACGTAGATGTATGATACTCCAGTGGTCGAGAGAAATGGAATCTAAAGTTGTTTTTGCAAAAGCTAAATCAAATCAATTCACTTCCCTGGAGCTCACTGTGCACATTACTTAAAAAAGTTACAAAACAGTAAACCAATCCTAAGAATCAGAGGGTTAGAAATTCTCCAGTGAATCTCTCTAGGTTGCTTTAAAATAAAGAGTAGTATTCCCCAGTAATACACATTAAATTTTAGCCACCTTGCAGTATTTTTATCGTAAACATAATTCCTCACAGAGCATATTCCCACATCAACCGAATTAGGAGTTCTGGTTGATGTTAGCCTTGACACTTGCCACTTGGCAATATGAAGGCGGCACAGGTTTGGGGGGTGCTGGAGGGGTGGGGGGTTTACAGTGTACAAAAAACAAATCATGCATGTAATTTTATATAGTTCAAAACTTCTTAAGTATATATGCGATATACTTAACTATATAAAATTCTGTGTGCCCTTCATATTCAAAAGTGTTAAAAGTATATTAAAAAAGTAAATTTCCGACAGTGAAGAAACTTGATCCGGAGCTGGTATTTTACAAGCACCTGGCAATTTACAAACTTCCCTCACTAACAGCAATTAACCTATCATTGACTTCAGGGCCTACTGAGACTACTACCACACAAGGAATACTTCAGTAGTAGCCGTTAACGCAAAGAGCAAATTAGCAGTTAAACACAGCAACTGTCCTCTAGACTGCAGACTACCTGCCTGTGAAAGTGCTTTGCAATCAGTTAGTGCAATCCAAGGTCCACAGCAGCCTTAGAATCTGGCTCCTGAAACCCTAGTATCTCAGACCTACTAACACTTATTTCTAGTTATTGTTTCCCCCGGTCCCCCACTCCTCCATTTGAATTTTGTGCGTCTGAATATTTTGAAAGGACTATTTTTAATGCTGTCACCTCATTGGTGGATATGTCCTAAAGCATTCACCAAGATGCACTCACATCAGCAACTTGAAACATATGCAAATTAAAGCGAACATCAATTCAAATCTTAAAAGTGGCCTGAGGCTCCATGATATGCACCTAAGTGGCCTACAAAATTAAAACCTTAAACACCACTGTGCTAGACTATAAATGAAATATTAGAAATCTCAATTTGGGATTCCAGTTTCTAGCCACTTATCCTTCACCTGACTTAACATCTGAAATCCTCTTTTCCCCTAATTTCTCCACACATTCTCTAGCTTTATTAACAAGATATCCATTGTCCTCTTCAAACTTTGTCACTTCAGTATTGCAATATCTACACATCAAATGAAACAGTTCCACTCTTTTGGAGCAACCTTACTAACCAGTCATACATTTCCTGAAATTTTGAAAATGAATCAACACCTTGTCACCTGATTGGAAGAAGTGAAATACAGAAAATAAAAGCACAATTAGGAAGATGTAATCTTCATAAATGTATTTATTCTCGCACCCCACATTTTTATTTCTCACACACAGTTCAATACAAAGTTACAAAGACTCCCACACTTTTCCAGAACCACTTCATCGAATTCAGGGTCGCGGGAAGTCGGAGCCTATCCTGAGAGGCAATGGGCACTAAACAGGGTACACCCAGGACATGACACCAGTCCATTGCAGAGCACACACTCAACACGTGCGCGCACACACATAAAAAGGGCAGTTTACCATAGCCAATCCACCTAACCAGCACATCTTTGGACGGTGGGAAGAAACCAGAGCACCCAGAGGAAATCCACGCAAATACGGGGGCGGGAAATGTGCAGACTCCACACAGACAGACACCAGACGTCACAATCAAACCCAGATCCTTGGAGCTATGAGGCAGCAGCGCCCAGTTACAAAAAGTGATAAACAAATATGTCAATGTTACTTCTAAACCAGGGAAAAAAAGCATTTCAAAATTTATATAATACCACTTTAGTCCTGAATGTCCTAACTCTGGAATCCAAATTTGCACTTTTGATAACACTATAGATTAACTTGTGTTCAATATACATTTACATATTTTTAAGCTTAAAAAGGGTGGAATATATGATCAAGAAATTTCGTAAATGAGGAAGCACATACTGCATTAAAATTTATTAGATGTTATACTACAGTATGACT
Source organism: Cetorhinus maximus (assembly GCF_964194155.1). Lineage (NCBI taxonomy): Eukaryota > Metazoa > Chordata > Chondrichthyes > Lamniformes > Cetorhinidae > Cetorhinus > Cetorhinus maximus. The sequence continues at coordinate 73,826,786 of NC_135887.1, read as the reverse complement.
TACATAATTCAGTATGATTCAAAGTACAATAGTTACTTCACATCAAGTCATCTTTTAACCCCATCAGAGTAAAGGGCTAAGTTTATGCAAGGTACATATCTAAAATACTATCACTGACAACCATACTGTTGAATTCCAATACAGTATTAAACTTTGTTTTTATCAATCATAAAAAAAATCCATTTGCTCCAAAAACGACATGCCCCTCCAACCTACCATGTCTCCACTTTACCATTGAGCTGGGTAAGGCACAATAAGATGCGCAAACAACTCTTTCCAATTTTTCTGACGTTTTCTGAGTCACTTTGCAACCACTTTCTCTCCCCCAAAGCAGTGCTAAATTCAGAAACTCAAGGGAGAGGGAACAAGCTTACGCTCCCTTTTAACCACGAGTTGGTACTCACAAGCCTTACACAATGAATAATAAACAGTTAGCCTATATAACAGTTTTTTAAAAAAGTCTTGATCACTTGCTACTACATATTTCCTTTTCATCCTGGAATGTGAAGCATTCTAGGTTATCAAAATTTGCAATTTGTGTTGGTTTTGCAAGAAAAATCACACTCAGATAATTAAAGCACTAAAGGTTTACGTCCAGAGGGAAAATATAACAATGATTTAAAAATCCCCAGTCAGGGACAACCCTACACTCCACAACTGGCCAGCAGGTGGTAGGTTTTCAGTAAGACAAGTTCACACCACCACCTAATATAGTACACATTTAGCAGCCAAAGAATTAAGTAAAAATGCCCAGCTGAGGCAGCGAACTATAAATCTGGAGCTCAAGATCAGGATCCTCTTGTCAAGGATTAAATGCTCAACTGCTAGGAGTTGCCAGGTTCACCATAAACAAATCTTGAATTCAGTTGAGAGAAAGAAAAAGTAAATCTAGTACTTTCTGCAGAGAATGCAGAATTGTTTCCAATAGTCAATGGTTACAACTAAAAAAACTATTTACAGAAATTGTCAGTATTTAAGAACAACTCGTTTCAGCTTCAGCAGAATGAAAATATTGATGCCAGCTCTTATGTTTGACCAATTATGATTTTTACAAAAGCCAAACTAATTAAGACAGTGGAGTAATATCAAGGTAAAATTAGTCCTACATGACCTTCAGAAATAAGGTGAGGAAGGCGAGAAAATGTAATCAATGCTTCAATAAAACAGAATCTTTTGCAAAGTTACAAGTCAACACTATACTTAAAATTAAATAACAGTTTAAATTTCACAATCAAATCCTCTTCCACAACAGGACAGATACTGTTGTCAAAGTAGCATCACAACTACTTAGGCACAAATTCAACTTACCAAAAAATGTCAGCTTTTAAACCAAAAACTATAAAAATAGCACGTCAAATCCAAGTACTCACTCAAGTATGTATTTCTACACTGAACTGGTGGTTGGCCTGCATGGTTACTAAGGCAGCTAATCACATGACAATGATTGAAGGCTGACTTTACAGAAACAAAATCAGACAAAAGCTTTAAAGAGGACATGAGATTTAAAATTGTAATTAAGGGTGCTGTTCTAGAATTAACAAGGTACATCAATAGTCTTGAGAATGGAAGTTCAAACACAAGTGCTTTTCTGTAGATCTTTACTTCTCTGCCTTTAAAAAATTTCTGATTTTTATTTCATCTTTTATTTCAGCTCAAGATACAATTTACTCAGGAGTGGAAGAAAATAATGTGAACTCAGATGTAGATGCAGCTTCGTAGAACATGACATATCTCTTTTAAGCAGGATACTATAAATACTGGAGTGAGAGTAATGTGAAACTGAGTGCACAAAGAACCTAGACTCAGAAACAAAGAGATAAAAGGGAAAGGGGGGGTCAATTCACACCCACACATATAGCCAAAAGGAAATTAAATAGGGAGAAGCCAAGCCTTTACTATACTTGTACAAAAAAAATCAAAAAAAGGGTCAGAAGGTAAACTTGCAAAATCTTAAAAGAAATGCCTGGTAGAAACAACTAAGCTAGACAAAGTGAGAATGAGGGAAGTATGTGGGAGAAATACACTACCTCAAAAATGGTGTTCGTAAAATAATTTGAATAGAAATAATTAATGCGCGTTGGAAATACAAAAGCTATAGATGGAGTTAGAGTAAAAGGAACTGAAGAGATATGAACAGGGAGTTTCAAATGTACAACACAAAAGGTTAGGATTAGATAAAGAACATTGTCACTTCAAAATATATGCTACTCCAATCATTTTTAAAACTACAAAATTTGAAAAGGCCAGCCATAATAACAGGTGCAATTAGGGCTATCTGAACATCAGGTTATTTTTCCAAACCATCACCAGCCAACTCCACTAGCATTACAAACTTCCAGAAAACTATTCATAATCCTCCAGGTTGAGCTCATCCCTGGAGAAAACACAACCATCTGGAACAGAACAGCCACAAATTCATTTTTCCCCTTACTTGTTTCTCACTGAGAGCAGTTATCTTGGCTTGCAATTCATGTAGTTGTTTCTTCAAATCAGCATTCTGTGAAATAAAATTTAAACAATAATATATCTTAAAACTAATACAAGTCTTGTTCCAATACTAGGAAAATGAGTCATTCAACATTTTCAGTTGAATAGCGTACAGAGGAAGAAAATCAAAAAGCCATTTTTTAAAAATGACAAAATAACAAAAAAGACCTCATTTTCTTTGTCTTACTGAGTTTAAAAGTACCTAAGGATTTGGAATAGGCCAGAACTATAATGGATTTTCATAAACAAAATAATCCATATTGCACATTTTCTAATTTTTAAAAGCTTTTATAATTGGGAATGAAAAAGCATTTTTAATTATATATTCACTAAATCAGTACTTATATAACACACCACATGTGAAAAAGTAAACAGGACATAAAAACAAAATATACCTGTGGATCCTGTTTCATCTGGGCCACAAGTTTCTGTTTGGAGAAGAGATGAAATAGAGAAAGTTAATGTTCTTGAGCGAGGAGGCTTTGCCATAGTGAATATTTCAAGGGACTTATTGGGTTTTATTGAACAATCCAGAAGAGGTCAAGTGTTTTGCTAACTGTATCTACTTTCTTCAACAAATATGGACTCTTATAAGGCATCTCAGAGTGCTTTAAGATATAAATTCTATATAAATGGTCTTGATCAACGATAATGAGTCCTTCTTAAGAAACCTTTTCCTAATTTCTGATTAACTGCAAAAATCAGTTAGAAGTTAATAATGCTTCCAGAATACCAGAAGTAGAGTTGTTTTACATATAAAATATGTATTCAAGTTTATTTTTGTTTAAGCAAACTATATAATTAGTTTCTGCAAATTCATAACTTTTATTCATAATTCAATTACAAGAATGTACTTTACTATTTATCCACTTGTTCTCGTTTCTCCCCATTCCCCCAAAAAATTATTGGATGCAGTTTTCAAATACTTAAAATATAAGGCACACCCTACATTTAAATAGTTTGTGACGGCAAAATTGTGCATTGTACTTATTTTTTAAAACATGAAATGGGTTCTTGCCAATTATTCCCTTTTAACAGATGTACCTTGTGTGTGTGTCGTTGAGAGGTAGTGATTGAAATTAAAACACACATACACACACACACACATACAATAAATGAAAATAAGAGACCAGGTTACCTGATGAAACTGGATTTCCACTTTCAGAGCCTCCTGCAGAGTTTGTAACTCCATCTCCTCTACTTCCCGCGCCACTTTCCTTCACTTTTTTGTCCTCCACCCCTTTAAAAGGAAATACCCGGCTCCCCTTCTCTTCCCCCTCCCCTCTTTCCTCACGCAGCCAAAAAAGAGAGTATAAAAAATACAATTCAACAAAAACAGGGCCCGAAATAATTTCAGGAGGGAGAATAAAGTCCATTAAACATCGCGGTCGGCCGCATGTGTATAAATATCTGCTTTTTATTTATATTGATAAATATGCTTTATATATAAAATATATATAAAAATGTATAGATAGAGAGAAGGGGAAACAGAAAGATACAGGGAGAGTGAAGGCAAAACAAGTTCTCCCATCCACCAGACTCATCACTCTGCGCCGCCGCCGAGCCAGAGGGGGGCGGTGAGCTGCCCGACCAACAACAACTTCAAAAACATTTCCCCCTCCAAATTATTATAAGCAGAGGGGCCGAAATCAGAAGATTTTTAAAATAAAATGGCACCGAAAATAAATCGACTGAGAATATAAAACAGAAAGGGGGGGGGGGGGGAAAGAGGTGGTGGAGAGGAGGAGGAGGGGGGTGGGAAGAGAAATCCTGAGGAGAAAACACCACCTCGGTGTGAAACGAGCGGCCGGAATTTATTTTACTTTTTCTTTTAATTTTTTTTTAAAAAAAAGATATCTGGGTTAAAGAAAACTTCCAATTTTTCCCCTCTCTCCCTCAAGAAAAGAAAGTGGCTGTGTTGTGCGCGCGCCCCTGCCCTCTCTCTCTCTCTCCTCACTTACTTACTGGGCTTCACGCTCAATCCCTGCTCCCTCATCCCCCCCCATCACCAACACCCCCCCCCCCCCCCCCCCCAAACACCCTCCCTACTCCGCGCGTGCCCGCGCCCGGCTCTGCTCGCCGTCTCGCTGTTTTCCTCCACGCCCCCCCCACGCCTGCCTGCCTGCCTGCCTATCCGTTTGGTTCTGTTGCTCGCCTCCACGGGCACGCGCTTAGGCCAGGTCGCGCGGACGGGGAGGGGTTTAATCGAGGGCAGGGAGAAAGGAGCGCGAGGAAGGAGGGTGGGGGGGGGGGAACTATTTAACGGCGCGAGCGGTGGCGAATTTATTTCACTTTGCCTAAGGAACAACGGTGCTGCGGCTTTCATTGCCTAGGGAAAGTGCCCGGATGTAGCGACTCCTCACTTTACTCTAAACTCAAGTGGGATTATTTATTTAACTTTCTTTCTCTTTTTATTATTTATTTAACTTTCTCTTGTTTTAAAAAAAAGTGTTAGATAACTTATTCTAAGCACTCTTGCTCGCCTTGAAAAACACACAATAAAAAATAAATTTGGTCACTCAAGTCAATTTGCTGTAAAACTATGAACTTTTATTTATAACCAATTCCCATGGTTATCATTACTGAGTATTTATGCATTTTTTTGCACAGCGAGGGTTGGGGTTTTTAATTTGTTATTGGGTGACTTGAAATACTCGAAATGTCACTCCAAATTGTTAATTTCAGCAAGAAACAAAAAATTCACTTAAGGGACAAAATATAGTTATAAATAAATATCCCACGCCCTTTCACAGGTCCCTTTTTTTTTGACTGTACTACAAATGTGCTGGGAAAATGCAAATTTTGTGCCTGTGACACTATTTTATTTCAAATGTTAATCTTTTCATGAAAAAAGATCAATGCTTCAACAAACTTTATTTGTAATTTCAGTAAAGCATGTCTGCTTATTTCAATAACTCAATTACCATGTACACATTTTTTTGGAGAAGAGTAAAAATGAATGAAGCTTATAAACAGATTATATTGTAGACTTGAACTTGTTTCACTTCTCTTGTAGTTTGGAACAAAATGGCGGAAGAGTGCTTGAAAGTTTTTGTGGCTGGGTTTCAGATTTCAAGCTACAGTAATTGGATTTGAGAAGAATCAAATAAAAAGCGAACAGAAAAGAAAGAGAGCTGTGGCTTTTCTATTCCCACCCCCCCCCCCCCCCGCGCCCCAACAACAAGAATTAGAGCTGCATGACATTCGAAATTATTAAACCATGAGTATTTTCAATACAAGCAAATGCTTTTATTATTATTTATTTTCCTCCAAAATGCATTCATGATTTTTTTTTCCCCTCCCCGTTGACGTGTGGAAGTGTTCACCCAGGTTTGTTGCAGCTCCTGCGAGAAAGGGAATGAACCAGAATCCGGTTTCAATTAGTCTTTTTTTCATTCGTTTAGCAGTTCCAATTTTAACGTTCTTCCATCCAAAAGACTTTCTTATTTTTAATATAATGTATTTAATACTTTTGCTGATCAAGTGATAAATCGGATCACTGCTATTCTCTACAAATCAAGTTTAAATGGAAGGTTAAAAAATGTGCAGGCACGAACGAAGTCTACTAAAGTCCCAACACAGTAATATTTTCTTTAACTCTTCCCATCCCAATTCTAATTAAACATGTTCACACCGTTAGTGTGTGTGCTTATTAATATACAAACAACTTATAAACCACTATACTATTAGTTTTAATTAATGATTTTTAACGAGGTGTAAAAAAACACTCTGCATGTACTATCCCTTTCAGTCGATGAAAGTTTCAAATAATTTGTATTGCAGTAACTAAAGAATTAAGTTAAATTGAGAATAAAAGGTGAAAATAACCTGGAGAAATGTAGTAAATTTTAAAACAAATCCTAGCCTTACTTTTATTGTAATTTCTACATTTACTTTTACAGACTCTATAAAAATTGGTCTGCATCCCTTTTAAACAATCTCATTGGACAATGATATCACGTGACTGTTCAAAGCTTGGTGACATTTTGGATGAATCTCATTGGCTGGTAGAAACCAGATTGTTCTATGTGTTCCATTCTCTAGCGATTTCATTAACCCAACTAATTGTGTGAGAGATCTGATTATTTCATTTGGTTAAAAGGGCTCCAGACTAGTAAGCCAGCCCAGGTTGCAAGTGAAATTCGTGGGATGGGGTTTTGTTTAGAATTTCCTGGTTATATAACTATTTCTCAGAGAGTTCATAATTAATTGGTTTTAAGCAAAGTGTTTTTACTGCAGGAACATTGGGAGCTAAAAAGAATTTCCCATCAAAAATGTTACCACAGTCTTAATTAGCCTATAAATTAGAAGAAACAAGGTCAATGTGTTATTCTCACATAACATTTATGCATACTAGTCATCTCCTGTAGCATTTAAGTGAGTCAGGGAATGTGTTGTTCTATAAGGACCAGGCCTATCTCCTGGCACCTCTACAACTCAATTAGTTCTTCATTGGCTGCAAAGTACTTTGAGATGTCATGAGGTCATGGAAGTGCTATAAATGCTTCATTCTTTTAGATCATGGCTCTCCTGTAAATTGACTCCTGTCTTTGCTCCACATATCTAATATATAACATCATATCAGACCTTTTAGCTTAGAATAATTGAGAATGTCAAATTATGTTTATATTATAGAATATAAAGGAGTATTAGTGGTGCTTTCAGGCTCAGATTCCATCATTATGTTCTTCATGTGAACACTGGATCAGTGGCCTTGATTTACAGTAACAAGTTAACTTGATGATCTAGTTAATTTTATGTTTTTCCTTTTCAAGTTCTGGTTATAGAGGTAAATGCTGGCAAACATGCTCCAAAGGCTGGTATATGGGAACTGTGTACAGGTGTAGGAGGGGATTGGAAGGCTATATGGATTGGCAGTGTTGGGTGGATGGTCATGGAGTGTGTATGGTGGGTGGGTGGCATAGGCATGCAAGTGTAAAGGAATGGAGAGGTAACACAAATCAGAAATAGGGTGGGGGAATAATAGAGGAAAAAGCATAGCTGCTCAGCATAGCATAGCAGAGCAGGCGATGGAAGAGAGCTGAGAGGGAAAGGCAGGGTACTGAATTGGGGAGGGGGAATAGAATTTTTTTAATGATTTCCTAAGCTTGCAATATTTAAAATACAACTTGATAGAAAACAATAAAGAACTTACATAGGATCTGGAGCAGGCCATTCGGCCCATCGAGCCTGCTCTGCCATTCAATTGGATCATGACTGATCACCGACCTCAATGCCACTTTCCCGTACTATCTCCATATCCCTTAATGTCATTAGTCTCCAGAAATCTATCAATTTCTGTCTTGAGCATGCTCAATGATTGAGTCTCCACAGCCCTCTGGGGTGAAGAATTCCAAAGATTCACCACTCTCTGAATGAAGAAATTCCTCCTCCTCTCAGTTTTTAGTGACCTACCCCTTATCCTGAGATTATGTCCCCTGGCTTTAGACTCTCAGCCAGGCGAAGTATCTTATCTACATCCACCCTGTCACGCCCTGTAAGAATTTTGTAAGTTTCAATGGCGTCGTTCCTCATTTTTGGAAATTCGAGAGAATACAGATCCAGTCTCCTCATACATCAATCCTGCCATCCCAGGGATTAACCTGGTGAATCTTTGCTGCACTCCCTCATGGTAAGTATGAGACAGGATACAAACTGGCCGTTAACTTGGCAGCTTCACTTTAATAAGGCTCAGTTCACCATATTAATATATAATTATAGATTATATTATCAAATAAGCTTAGGCAGAGGTGCCCAAGTTTTTAGTTCCCATGGGCTGCATAGGGAACGTTTTAATGATATAAAACATTTCAATATATAATTTCCTATGACTTTTTAATGGCATTCATATTAGCAAGTGGAAATGAGTCATCAACACATCCTACCAATAAAAATAGAAGGGGGCTACTACCCTCTACCACCATTTTAGACATGCTATAAGGTTCGTATGGAGGCATAAAAATTATAACACAAGAAATAACTAAGCTCAGCTACTAAGATGTACACACAGACCTGGAAATATCTGCTAAATGGAGTGGCAATGGGAATTTGGAGGAATTTGAAGGAATTCACTGCTAAGTAATACAGATACTGTAGTGTGTTGTTATCAAACTAAAATTTAATTAATTTTCTCACTTTAACGGTCAATCAGTTGTCGGTGGACCTTTGACTAGATGTTAATTATTGTGACTGGCTACTAACTGACCTGTTGTAACTAGTAAGTTTCTAATAGCTATATATATTAGAGGGATAACTGCTGACGCACAGAGTTGCAGAAGGGAGAAGGAGGTATTAAGCCTAACCCTAACCCTAACCTAATGCTTTAAACCAAGGGAATAACAGTAATTAGATGAATAATCAGTTATTTGATCTAAAAGAATACATTTAACTAAGTAGAGGATACCAATATTAAACAAACCCAAATTGCATTAAATAAAAATCTGATGTACACAAATTAAATCATAAATAGGAGTAAGGGGATACTAAGCTAAAGATATATATACAATATATTAGTTTTAACTAAAAGGATGGAACAGCTGAGAACCATTGTTTGTAATTTCTGTGCCATGTGGGAACACTAGAATGCTTTACGTGTCCTGGATAATCACACACATAGGAAATGCCTCCAGTTGCTCGAACTCAAGCTCAGGATTTCAGAACTTAAGGAGTGGCTGGAATCACTGTACGGTTGAGAATTCTTTTGTGGACCTCGCAATCCAGGAAGCGGTCACCCCACAGCCAAAGAGATTTCAGGAGGATAGTAAGTGAGAGCCACCCAACAGGATAAGAAGAGGCAAGTGGTGAAGGAATCCTCCAGGATTGTGGTATTTTCAAGCCGATTTTCATTGCAGATTTATGACAGCATGAGACAAATTACTACACAGGAGGCACAACAATGTGTAAAATGAAGTGGTCAGGGGGATTCGATCAAGGGATAGACAGGTGTTTCTGCCACCATTAGCATATGTCCCGCCAGTTGCCTCCCTGGTGCCAGGGTAAAGGAGATCACTGAGAGTGCTGAACATTTTGTGCTGAGGAGAAAGGGGAATAGCCAGAAGTTGTGATTCATGTGAGAACAAATGATGTAGGGAGGAAAAGGGTTGAGCTGATCTTAATATCAGTAACTTGGGAGGAAACTAAAGTGCAGAGTCTCATAGATAGGAATCTCTGGATGACTCCCAGTGCCATACACTAGTACGTTTAGGAATAGTCGGATAAGACAGATTAATTTACATGGCTGGAGAAATGATGCAGGAGGGAAGCCTTCAAATTTCTGGGGCATTGAGACCACTTCTGGAGCAAGAGGGACCTGTTCAAGTTGGACGGGTTGCACCTCAATAGAGCTAAGACCATTGTGTTCCTGGGAAGGTTAACTAGTACAGTGGGGAAGAGTTTGAACTAATTTCACATGGGGATGGGCACCAGAGTGAAATATTAAAGAGGAGAAACAAGGTGCACTGAGTACTGGGAGAGACAAGTAGCACAAGAGTTTAGGAAGTTCAGAAATGGGAGGAATCAAACAGGGGACAGATATGATGGAGGTAGTCTAAGATAGGTTTGGAGCGCATGCCCATAAATGCACACAACAAGGTGATCTGGAGATACAGCACAACCTGAGACTGTAATATAGTGGCAATAACAGAGACATTGCCCAAAGAAGGGAGGATTAGAAACTTAATATTTTTGGCTACAAAATATTCAGGAGGGAAGGAAAAAATTGTGTGGAGGGGTGAGAGTATTGATCGAAGAAACTAATGTAGGACTGGAGAGCAATGATTTAGTTGATGGCTCAAAGACAGAGTTTATTTGGTTAGATTTCCAGAAAAAAGAGGAGCTGTTATGCTACTAGGAGTACACTATAGCCCAGCATTTAGTGGAAAGGAGAAAGAGGAGACAATTACAGACAAATTACAGAAAGATAGAAGAACTGCAGAGTAGTAATAATGGGAGATTCCAATTATTCCAACATGGATATTATCAGTGTAAAGGGCAAAGAGGAGGAGAAATTTCTGAAATTTGTACAAGAGAACTTTCTTGATAATTGTGTTTTATCTCAGTGAGGAAGAAGGCAGTGCTGGTTCTAGTTTTGTGATATGAATAGAGGCAACAGGGCATGTTATGGGGGAGAGTATTTGGCTTCATAGTACATTAGAGAACCAAGTTGGATATAAAAAGTAGAGCCGGAATCTAAAGAAAACGGAATAAGAGGGACAAACAGGCAAAATGAGAATAGATTAGCTGCTCACATAAAATGGAACCCAAAGAGGAGGTGATGGCGTAGTGGTATTGTCACTGGACTAGTGATCCAGAGACCTAAGGTAATGATCTGGGGACCCAGGTTTGAATCCTGCCTCTGTAGATGGTGGAATTTGAATTCAATAAAAATTTGGAATTAAAAGTCTAATGATGACCATGAAACCATTTCAATTGTTGTAAAAACCCATCTGGTTCATTAATGTCCTTTAGGAAAGGAAATCTGTTGTCCTTACCTGGTCTGGCCTACACATGACTTCAGACCCACAACAATGTGGTTGACTCTTAAATGCCCTCTGAACAAGGGCAATTTGGGATACGCAATAAATGCTGGCCTGGCCTGTGATGCCCACATCCCATGAATGAATAAAAAAAATGTTTTAAATAAGGTCTTTTATAAACACACAAATAATGAAAGGGTAGTCAAAAAGTGGCGGGTTGATTAGGGACCAAAAAGGAGATATTCTTGTGGAGGCAGAGGGCATGGCTAAGTGAGTGAGTATGAAATGAATACTTTGCATTTGTCTTCACTAGAGTTGAGGATACTGCCAATGTAGCAGTAAAGGAGAGAGCAGTAGTTCTATTGAATAGGATAAAAAATAAAGGAGATACTTAAAAGACTGGTGATCGTCAAATTCGAAAAATCACTCGGTCCAATTGGGATGTATCCTAGATTACTGAGGGAAGAAAGGGTGAAAATTGCAGAGGCTCTGGTCACAATCTTCTAGTCCTCCTTGGATATGGGGCCAGTGCCAGGGGACTAGAGGATCACAAACGTTACACCATTGTTTTAAAAAGGGCAGACAGATAAACTTGGCAACTAAAGATCAGTCAACTCGACATCAGTGGTGGGGAAACTTTCAGAGACAATAATGTGGGATAAAATTAAATGGCATTTGGAAAAGTATGGGCTAATAAATGAAAATCAGCATGGATGTGTTAAAGGCAAATCATGTTTGGATAACCTGATTGTGTTCTTTGATGGAATAATGGGGATGTGGGATGAGGGTAATGCAATTGTGTGTGTGGGCTCTCAAATGCTGTTTGACAAAGTACCATATAAGGACTTCTTTGCAAAATTAAAGCCAATGGGATTAAATAGAAATTGGCAGCATGATTCAAAATTGCTGAAGTAACAGAAAGCGGAGAGTAGTGGTGAATGGTTGATTTTCAGACTGGAGGGAGTGATGTTCCCCAGGTGTTGGTATTAGGACTATTGCTCTTTTTAATATATATTAATGATCTGGATTTCGTTATACAGAGCACAATTTCAAAGTTTACAGATGATATGAAGCTCTGAACTATGGTAATAAGAAGAAGGATAGTAACAGACTTCAGAATGACATAGGCTGGGATTTTCCAGCTGCCTGCGATGGGTGTCATGGTGGGCAGGAGAAGAAAATATCATGAGAGCAGCAAAAATCCCTTTTACATCGGCTGGAAAACAGGTTGTGATCATCCGTTCCTGATGTCAATGGCGGCATGCGTTTCCTGCCACGCCATGTCGGGAACCTCATACTAATACATTTGAAAATCATGCATACTCATTATAATGGCTGCTCGCCAGAATCAACCCCCCACACTGTGCTGAATCAAAAGGGCGTATCAGCGCCTAATTAGACCAACATCTTTCACAATCGGTAAGCAACGTGCACCTAGCGACCTGCGCTTTTTTCATGACTTTGAGGTTTGTTTGTCAACCTAGCATCACGCAGCATTCGCGGCATCCCGGACTCAGTGCCAGGTTTCACAGGCAGCTCCACAGCGCTTTCAGGGTGCTTTCACAAGCAATGCTCTACCCACCAGACCAGTGGTAAGGCAGGGGAGGCTTGTATTGTCCTGCAGGGCAAGGGCTTGACTGGGAGAGGGTGGAAAGTGGACAGAGTCAAGGGAAGCCATTGCCCTGCAGGACAGGACAAGGGCTCCATTCTGGATTGCGGGGGTAAGAGAGGGTTGAAGGTTTCATTCAGACACGTGGCTAGGGGGTTGTGGGGGGGTGGAAGCGTCCTTGGGCCAGAATGGGAAAGACTCTCTTACAGAGAGACATAAGGGAGTTGGGGCCAGAATGTGAGGATCGGGGAGTGAAGAAGTGCTTCATTTCACATTGCTGATTGTCCTTGTCCCAGTCCAGGGATGGGGAGGGCTTGTCAGTCATGCCCAGCATGTTGTGCGTAGGGCATGGTCATTACATCAGGTGCGTCAATCCAGGGGTTTCTGGCTTAATACTGGGCTACAAATGACATGCTCACAGTCAGGGGAGGCCTCTTCAGACTATAGATGGGGAAAAGATAGTGTTGGGCCATTCGAAGATCTCTTAGTGGGGTGGGGGGGTCTCTATATTTCACTGTGCACTAGGCCTCAAGGTGGGGAAGGCTAAGGTCCAAATGGGGGCATAGGCACATCAGCTTCAAATGATTCAGGGGGTAACACAGTGACATCTACCACAAATACAATGGGATCAAGCATTGGAGGGGGAGGCTTGAGAGTTATTGGAGGGAGGGAAACCTGAACATTATGCTCTTCAAGGACGATGGGAGGGATTTTCACAATCACACAGGGAGGGTCCAAGCTGGCCTGGTAGTGAGACCTCAGCACCACCAGCTTGTAACCTGAAGCGATGGCACAGCACAAAATTAAACTGAGAAAAAACACTGCTGGTGAGGGCTCTGAGGGTCTTTTGCAGGAGTAGTGCACTGCACTGGGGTGCATTAAACGGGCACCCAGCTGAACTTTGAACTCCGAAATTAAGAGCTGAGCAAAACTGAGACATATTAGGAGCCTTTCAATGACAATGCAGGGAATCAGGAGAGTGAGGCAATGAAACATGTTCATACAAGACTAATCCTGAATCGTGGTAAAAATCAATCTCCTTGTATTAACTCCTTGTTCCAAGCATGCCAATTGCCCAGAGCAATAAAAAGGTCAAGAGCAATTGGGCGACTGGACAAGCTTCAGATGCATCTTAAAAGCAGGTGCTCAGAGTCTTGGAGCTGGGAGGTTCATAGATGAGAAGCCTCATCTTCCCCCCTGCCCACCTCTCCACGCCCACCCACCCACCCCTGCCCCCCCCACCCCCCCCACCCCGCCCCACCCCCCAAATACTTTCAGTTCTTCAATGAACATTAGGCCTTATGTAATAAAAACAAAAAACTACTGCAGATGCTGGAAATCCAAAACAAAAACAGAATTACCTGGAAAAACTCAGCAGGTCTGGCAGCATCGGTGGAGAAGAAAAGAGTTGATGTTTCGAGTCCTCATGACCCTTCAACAGAACCAATCAACGTTCTGTTGAAGGGTCATGAGGACTCGAAACATCAACTCTTTTCTTCTCCACCGATGCTGCCAGACCTGCTGAGTTTTTCCAGGTAATTCTGTTTTTGATTAGGTCTTATGTGTTTTCCAAAAAGTGTAGTATTAGAGTGCAGTGAATGAGGATCCCAGGGCCTGGCCAAAGCAATCTCATAGCAGTCAGTGATCTAGAGGGGTGGTGGGATGGGGAGAGGAAGACCTTGAAACGTACTTTGCGTGCTGGCCAGGATTTCAGTGGCAAACAGGTGCTGACACTGGAACAAAGCCCTTGAACCCACAGTCACTCACTAGTCACCAAGAGGTATAGGACCTTTAGAGCATCATGCTGACTCATGTCTTTTTCTCATTGATGCTGCAGAGAGGAGACCTTCAGGAAGATGGAGGCTGGGTGTATTGCTGCCTGTACAATTGCATACAGGCATGAGAGAAAGTGGAGAAGATAGTGACGGCGGCACCAGGCTCCAAAGGGAGGAGCTCCATCCTTATGAGCAAGAGACAGAAGGCCCCCTCCAGACACAGAGGATGAGGCTCACAGGTACGTCATGCACAGGTGACTCTTAAGATTTAGGGTGTACAGAACATGCATGTCATTTCTGCAGATCAGCGCGAGACATCGTCACCGATGCCTCCGCATGTCCAGGGATCAGGTGGCTCATATCTGCCACACTCTGCATGAGTTGACACCACGGGGACTGGGAGGACATCCTTTCCCAGTGGCTCTGAAAGTCAGCACCATTCTTAATTTCTACACAAGTGGCTCTTTCCAGGGCTCCACTGAGGACTTCTGAGGATCAAAAGAAGCAAAAGCAATATGAGAAAAAGAACTTTTTCATGTAGTGAGTGGTTAAGGTCTGGAGTGCACTGCTTGAGGCTGTGGTGGAGGCAGGTTCAATCAAAGCATTCAAAAGGGTATTAGACTGTTATTTGAAAAGAAAGAATGTGCAGAGAGTTTCAGGGAAAAGGCGGGAAAATGGCGCTTAGTGAATTGCTCATTCGGAGATCCGGGGCAGACACGATGAGCTGAATGGCCTCCTCCTGCAACATAACAGTTCTGTGATTTCATGTCAGCATTCGACCCACAAGCGAACACAGGAGATGACAGATGTCCTTTTTGCCAAGGCCCACAATTACTTCGACTTCGCTAGAGATCAAGAAATCCAGGACACTAGAGCACTTGGCTTTGCAGTGATTTCTGGATTCCCACAGATGCAGGACGCCATTGACTGCACTCAGGTGGGTGTGAAAACTCCCTGGCAACAGGCACTCCAATACATCAACAGGAAGGGTTTCCACTCGCTCAATGTGCAGCTGGTCTACAACCACAAGAAACAAATCATGCAGGTTTGTGTAAGATACCCAGGAAGCTGCCACAACTCACACATCTTGAGTAGATCCCAGATCCCAGACATCTTTGAAGGTCTACACTGGATTCAGGGTTGGCTGTCGGTGACAAATGATACCCGCAAAGGATGTGGCTGATGATGCCCATGTGGCGGACACAAAATCCTGCTGACAGATGGTACAACAATGTTCATACCACTACCCGAACATTGGTGGAGCACACCATTGGCATCTTGAAGACGCGATTCCGATGCCTTGATAGAACTGGCGGAGTGCTCCAGTATACCCCCCCAGAGGTATGGATCATCATGGCTTGCTGCGCGCTGCACAATCTGGTGCTGCAAAGGGATGCTCGATGCTGACATGAAATCACAGAACTGTTATGTTGCAGGAGGAGGCCATTCAGCCCATTGTGTCTGCACCGGCTCTCTGAATGAGCAATTCACTAAGCGCCATTTTCCCACCTTCTCCCTGAAACTCTCTGCACATTCTTCCTTTTCAAATAACAGTCTAATATCCTTTAGAATGCTTTGATTGAACCTGCCTCCACCACACTCTCAAGCAGTGTACTCCAGACCTTAACCACTTGCTACACAAAAAAAAAAATTTTTCTCATATTACTTTTGCTTCTTTTGCCAATTACTTTAAATCTGTGCCCTTTTGTTCTCAATCCTTTCGTGATTGGGAACAGCTTTTCCCAACTACTCTGTCCAGACAGCTCATGATTTTGAATACCTCTATCAAATCTCCTCTCAGCCTTCTTTCGTCCAAGGAAAATAAACCCAACTTCTCAATCAGTCTTCACAACTGAAGTTCCTCATCCCTGGAACCATTCTAGTGAATCTATGCTGCACTCTGTCCAATGGCTTCACATCCTACCTAAAGTGTGGCATAAGGCCATCTGCTTTTTTTAAGTTTCAATAGACTCCACTGTTCACATTTCCTAGTGTTTGTTATTACAGCTGAGCCCAATATGAATGCTTGGCTGAGTTTCAAAAGCTACAGGACTACTTACCTTGGCATGGGGCTGTGTTCATATTTTGACAGTTTTGGGAGGTTGATGAGCTGCACATCTCCTCCAATGAGGAGGACATTGAAAGGGATGTGGGCAATGAGGTTCAGCAAGCCAAGGCTGCAGGGGAAGAGGCCATAGCGAGGCCAGATGAGGCAGGTGTGCATGTGAGGTCCTCAAGGCCACCAGATTCCATCAGGAGGATGACGAGTTATAGTGAGCATCCTTTTGGACATGTGTCCTCCATCATGGGCCCACATGAATACCAACATTGCTCTCTCTCTCATTTCAACCATGCACTTCAATCTGAGAGTGAGTACTTACACATTTAGCTAACCATTGTCCTGATCCTTTGAAGAATGAGGAAGCCTTGGGAGCATGTGTTCTTGATGAGATGAGGTGTTACCTGGAGGAGGGCGTCCCGGCATCAGAAGTTACTGCCCCCTCCAGTGTCTCTCCAGCACCCCAGTCACTACAGCAGCCTAGTAGAGGCAGAAACCTCAATGGACTTGTAGCTGTATGCCTTCAGTCTGACAAAGCTCCTCAAGGAGATCCATCTCC
The DNA here is from genome assembly GCF_964194155.1 of Cetorhinus maximus. NCBI lineage: Eukaryota > Metazoa > Chordata > Chondrichthyes > Lamniformes > Cetorhinidae > Cetorhinus > Cetorhinus maximus. The sequence goes on along the minus strand of NC_135887.1, from coordinate 73,809,823 downwards.
ACCAACAGGATAACGCATTCTGTATTACCTTGATGGTGACACTGATAGGTCACACTTGGCCAAGGATGCTCTACAGGGCTTAATCCATTTTGACATCACTTAGTCACCTGTGTCACCTTCTTCTCCATCACACTGGCATCCAGCACTCTCAGTTAGAGCTGTAGACCTGCATTCATCTGACCTTTTTATGGCTGTGGATCACCTGAGGATCATGATGTTCACACAGTTGCCTGCCATACATTAAAATGCATCTTCTGTAACACAACCTGCCCTCGTGGCCAGCCCTGGCCCTTGCAAGCTCCAAAATACTAAGAGACCATGAAGCCCTCAAGGTCGCGCTTCGTTGGTAATAAAGAGCACACTTCAGCTTCACTACATCCTCACTCCTATCCCACTGCTGCCCTCAACATTGTTTAAAGCTACCATATGTGTTTCCAGAGCATACTCAAAGGCTCCATTGACTGCAACACATCACCATTAGGATTTATCATCACTGACCTCAGTAAGGATTTAGGTGAGGACATGCTATGCAGAACATATAGCAGAGCGCTGCATTCCTACATTGTGACAAGAGCCTCGTAGCCACAACACAGTCAACTACAAGGTGAGAAACGCTCAAGGTTGTAGGGTCAAGTGCCAGCACAATAATGTGGCTTTGAGAGGCAGCGGTCCGGCACATCAAGGAGGGAAGGTGCTCATACTTATCGGTGAGCTTAGCAAACGTGCACTCGGAGAATACCTGATCGGCTTGTGAGAGTGTGAGTTGAGAGTGATGAGATGGTTGACTTACCCTGGTGGAACAGTTGAGATCATTAATCCTCTTTCTGCACTGGATTACTGACCTTTTCTGTGTGATGTTAGCGCTGACCGCCGCTGTCACCTCGTCCCAAGCCGGATTGGTGGACCTCCTCCAGTCATGGCGGAGTAGAGGACATCACAGTGTCCTCCACAGCATCCAGCAGGTGGCCCAGTGAGGTAACACTAAATTTAGGAGCAGCATGCTCCTTCCTGTTGGGAGCCATGTGTCATGAAACTATAATAAGTTTCATAATATTATTGTGGTTTATTGTAAAGTAGGTTTATGGGTGTGAGTGTAGATGGTTCTGTCTGTGTAATTTAGTTAAATTAGAGCCAAATAGGCTGCAAGCTTGAAATTATCAAAAGAAGTTAGGGGTAAAAGACATTTGAAATGCTAATGAGTAAACATGGATGAGGTCTTAACGTGTAATGTGTGAAGGAAATTTTCATTTTTAGATAAGTGAAGGAGTTGTTTGGGTTTCAAAGGGATGGTGGGATGTTTACAACCAACAAAATAAATAGGGCAAGGTTATTATGTTTATTTTTCTCAAAAGGTACTGACCATATTGGCAACATGAAAAATTTTTATATCATGGGAAAGGTACATTTCCAAAGACATTTAGAACAATGGAATTTACAGAATAAAGAGAGAGAAACATATATAAAGAAGGAAGGAAGGTGATGTTGTGGGGCCATACAAGAACTAAAAAGGAGTGTGTAAAACAGCCTCAGGGAAGCTTCCAACCATGTTTGCAAAGTCTGCTGTGTCCAGTAGCTAAAGTTGGAGAAAAGCCTTTGGAATTCCACTGTCTAAGGGGTGCTGTAGTAAACTTGTTGGCCTGTTATTTGAATTTAAAATCTATTTTGGGCTCTTGCCTTGAAGGGGGTGTATAGTTGGGAGTCGGTTTAATTAGGAATTTTGGGATTTGTTATAATATTAAAGTAACCATAATTTTATGTATGTACTTGAAAATTTTTCTTTTGTTAATAAATGTTTTAAATTAATTTTTAAAACCTCTAAAGGTGTTAGTGGGCTCATTACTTCTGAATTTAGTGCCCAAATCTATTCGTAAGAAATACAAATTGTAAAACTGTTGAGATAGCGTGGATAGATTTGGTCCACCTGGCACATATCACCTGCCACGTCATAATACACGTCATCCGTGGAGCAGTCCTGGGCTACAGACATTGAGAAGGTTGTGCGCAGGTGCGGCTTAAATATGGCGCCCAGAGCAAAGAACCCCTGAGGTCATGGATGAATCAGATGCTGCCTGCCTGTAATCCGACATGTTTCCTGCTGATGCATAATTAATGAGGCAGGAAGTGGACAATACGGCACGAAAACCTGCCATTGCGCCCAGCAGGAAGAACGTCACTTTTCCCGCCCATCACCTTACTAAGAGCGCGGATGGGAAAATACCGCCTATAGACTTGCTGGTGAAATGGGCAGACATATAGCACGTGTTTGAGTGTCACAAGGTTCCGGTCCAGTCCCACTCCAGGGTTTGAGCACAAAAATCAAAGCTGGCATGTACTCCAGTGCAGTATTGAGGGAACGCTGCACTGTTGGAGGTGCCACCTTTCGGATGAGAAGTTAAGCTGAGGCTCCTGCTGCTTAGGTGGATGTAAAAGATCCTATGACAGTATTTCAAAGAAGTGCGGGAGAGTTATCCCCGGTGTTCTGCCCAATATTTACTCCTCAATCCTACATCACAAAATAAAATTATCTGGTCATTATCACAATGCTGTTTGTGGGAGTTTGCTGTGCACATATTGGCTGCCACATTTCCTACATTACAAGAGTGACTACACTTCATTGGCTGTAAAGTATTTTGTGACATCCATTGTTCATGAGAAGTGGTACATGAATTCAAGTCTTTCACTTCAGATAAAATTTAATAAAGAGAAGTATGAAGTGATATATTTTGGTAGGAAGAATTAGGAGAGGCAATATAATCTAAATGGTGCAATTGTAAAAGGGTGCAGGAACTTTGGGGTCTATGTACGCAAACCTAGGACCAGTTTAGAAATCTGTTAAAAAAGCATGTGGAGTCCTTGGCATTATTAATAGAGGAATGGAGTTCAAAAACAAGGAAGTTGTGCTGATCCTTTATAAAACATTGGTTAGGCCTCAGCTGGAAAGTTGTGTTCAATTCTGTACTTTAGGATCGATGCCAAAGCTTTAATACAGGGCGCAAAAGAAAGTATCAGGGCTGAGGGACTTCAGTTATGTGGAAAGTCTGGAGAAGCTGGGGTTTTTCTCCTTTATGCAGAGAAAGTTGGGAGAAGATTTGATATATAATGAATAGCTTTGATGGAGTAAATAAGGAGGAACTGCTTTCAGTGGCAGAAGGGTCAGTAACCAAAGGACACAGATTTAAGCTGATTGGCAAAAGAACCAGAGGTGACATGAAGAAACACAGCGAGTTGTTGTGAGCTGCAATGGGCTGCCTGAAAGGGTGATGGAAGCAGATTCAAAAGTGAATTAAATAAATGCTTGAAAGGAAAATATTTACAGGGCTATGGGGAAAGAGCAGGGGAATGGGACTAATTTACTAAACAGCTGGCAGAAGCATGATGGGTCAAGTGACCTCTTTCTGTGCTAAATCATTCTATGATTCTACTTAATTATATCTTTTGTTTTTAAAATGTGCCTGAAAGTGTTTTCTGTTGCCCTCCTGTGCATCTCTGAGAAGATTAAGCCTTGAATTTGTGGAATCTCCTGTTACTTTGTCAACATGGAACTCTGCTATAACTCTCAAGGGATTTTTTTTGTTATGACGAACAGGTATGTCAGGGTGCTCGGAGTGAGTCATTAAATTATGCTACTGCAAGAGGTAGGGGTATGCAGCCCATGGAAAAAAAGATTTGGAAAGAGGGTTGTATCATCCCAGAGGCTGTGATATAAGTGCTTTTTGATTGGCCTCTGGCAAATGAATCTATAAATGCTGGCATGAAAATTCCATAACTTCAGCAGGATACTGATGGAAACCTGAGGGAAACAGTGTAAATGTTTCAGCACTTTATGCCATTTCCCTTGAGTGGTTTGCTAACCTCCCGCTGTAACTTCAACAAGAAGTTGGGAGAAGCCATGTAGAATTTCAGGCCCAGCATTTAGATCTTCTGCAGTTAGATAAATAAATATATCCCCTTCACCTACCAATGATGCATAAATAAGTAGATTTTTGCCTGCCATTATTGGAGACGGTTCCTTTCATTTCCTGTCATCTAATTTGGGTGGTGTTTTTTTTTAATACCAAAAACCAAAATCTGAGAAAAAATAACGTTCACCCTTCCTCTTCATCAAATATATTTGCTGCAGTCCTTAGGGTTGCCAAAATGTTGTTTTATTCAGAAACTCCCTCTACATTTGAGTAATTATTCAATTCTTCCAGAAATCACTATCATTTGCCAGCATATTGGTAGATACCGAAGATAAACCTATATGAGAGAAATGCAGCTGGTGCAGGTATTCAGATATTACAAAGACCTACCAGGAGTTGTTCTTGTCCAAGATCTTCCACACTTGGTAGTTTTCTTCTCAGCTATTATTTGTGATCTTGTCTCTTACTGCATTTGGCAACTGTAGTAGCAGGAGGTCAGTTGGTATAAAGTTGCTTAGTCACCAGCTCACAATCCAGCACACTTCCCAATTTCAATTGGCTTAAGCAGTAGAGAGACACCAATCTTAGTGTTACAAATTTGGGGGGGAAATTAGGCTCTTTAACACTCGTTTTCTGGACGCTACAAGGTGTTTTAAACTACAAATTTGGTATATAGAAAAGTGTGGTGGACACCCAGGAGGAAAAAACCAGTTTGGACCAGTATTCTTATTTCCCTGTTTTTATTGTTTCTTTCGTGCTAGGCACTGTATGAAAAACACGGTTTGTGCATGCGTGCTTAATGACTGCCAGTAGTACGCAGAGCTGGCAGATCGTATCGTCAATCAGTCTCAAATGCTGATTTGATGCTGGAGTTAACACCTTGGAGCTCCAAACTCCAGCTATGCCTCCTCTTAACCTTGCACAGCTGAGTATGCATTAAACGCCATGAATGACTAGCGCTAAAGGAGTCATCAAATACTTACAGGTTGCTGGATGATTTCTTCTGGCTTTTGCTGTAATTTTACACATTTTGGTGCTTTGCTGGCTGGCACTAGAGTACTTTTTGGTAACTTAAAGGCTTGTGTACAAACCAGTTGCTTCCAGACATGTAGATTTTTGGCTTGGCATTGAGCATGACTGGGAAAATGAGCAAAGGCCACACACAAGTTGCAAGAAGAGGCAGGAAGCATTTCTTTGTGCCCTCTGGTGAGCTAGCACTGCTCTGTCATTTCCTTCAGTTCTGCTTCCACGTACTTGTGGCCAATGTTTCCACATGTAGATTCTGCCTCTATCCTATCCAGCAAATGACACACAGTGTCAGCATCTGGGTTAGTAGCTGTGATTGTGAGATCGAGTGATGGTGACTCTTTGTCTTCACTGTCTTCTTCCTTGTCCTCCACTATCTGGGCAGATTCCAATTCTTGAGTCTCCGAATTGAAAAAGAGACGAGGGTTGAATTGTGATGACAGGAGAGGGGAAAGTAAGATATGCGTGCTTACATCACCTGCAGTTTATAAATCAGAACAGATTGAGGGATGAGAGAAGAAGGTTTAGGTATATTAATACCCTCACCTTCAATCACCATCGCCATTGCCTTAGCAATCACACTTCCCATATTGTCAACACTGTCTCCTCCATGGGGGTTAAAACATGCATGTATGCCCCTCTCCCTCCCATTCATTCTTGCTGCATCCTGTTGTGTGCACCTTCTCCTGTCAGTGAGTGCCACACAATATGTTTGGGTGATGTGGCTGCCATGGTTGAATAGCTGCTCTTGCTTACCACTACAGCACAAGCTGTGAGATATGAATGGAGGGCTTGCAACAGTGCCAAGTGTGTAAGATATATAGAGGGTGTATTTGCCTCTCCCATCAAGAAAAGATTTGGAATGCTTAGGCTGCCTCCATAACATTTTAATTTTGAAGAAATTGTCATCTCTTCAGGTATTTGTCTTTCATGGACTTAAAAGTGAAAGAAAAAATAAATGAAAGGGCTGGAGAGTTGTAATCCAATCATTCTGAGAAGTGCAACATAGATTTAGTTTGGAGTATGTTCTGGCATAGTCAAAACTTATTTAATCATACACAGCTCATTTGCTAACCCAACCACTGGTGCAGGCAAGTCAGTGTGTATTGGTCCCAAGCCCAGATAAATGGGGAGGATTAGTGGCAGGAAGGGTATCTGGCTGTAAAGCCACCCGCCAAATCCAAATGATGGTTGAAAAGAATAGAAATGACACCTGTGTTAGAGCTTATACTGCGAGCTGCGCATAGGGTCCCTGCCTGAACACTCTGAGGAATGGGAAAGGGTGACCAATGAATGGATGAGGACAGCTAAAGGAGAAAGTCTGAAGGAGAGGTGAAAAGATGACCAAATTCAAAATAACAAGTCCAAATGTTGATAGACTGACAGGGAGAAGCATGAAGAAACTGACCTGATGGTGTGGTGTGAAAAGGAATACAAATTATGAGCCTCCAGGAAACAAAGTGGAAGGGCAACAAAGTAAGAGAAATTGGTAGTGGATATAAACTTTACTACCATGGACAGGATGGAGAAGAAATGGTGTTGGAGTAGTATGTGAACAAATAAAAGACAAGGTTCTGGTAGTGGGCAGACTCAGTAACAGAATCGACAAAGTAAAGCTAGAAATCAAGGGTCAAATGTACAATGCAGTTGTTATGCATGTCACACTCACATCATATGCCCCTGAATTTATGGAGACAATGAACATCTTTACTTTTAAAGAAAACACAGCATGGCATGTGGACAATCTACATCAATCCAAGATGGAGTCAGGGGTCAGATGACTTGTAATTTATAGGAATAGGAACTAACTCAATCTCTGGAATGTCATTAAAATGTAAATGTGAGTGGAGTACCCTCCTTTGAAAAGGAATTCTGGATTTGTAATCACTTGTGAATTTACAGTTCCTATTGTGTCTGGGCATTTATATAAACTCAAATTCAATGGTCCCCCAGACTCAGTGTCTGTGAACTAGAAACTCAACAAAGAGAGGTAAGAAACCATTTTACCACAAGCAGTGTGAATGGCCACCACTCATCCTCTATTGTTTAGCAATGGCTTCTAACATTGTATCAATCTCTATGGATAATAGAAGTATTGATCATGTGGTCACATGATGGAAGCTGACTAGAGATAACACATTTGATTATTCCAAGTCAGTCTGGAAACCAACAGAACACGAGGGGGACCGTCCTCCAGCAAGAAGAAAGGAACCCTTCCTAAGACAAAAATTCTTCCCAGGTAGTGAGAGAGGGACTAATTTGTGTTCATCTGCAAGATTCGTCTATAGTCTAGTTACAACTACATAGGAGAAACCCAGAGACCTTAAACTTCCATTTATTTTAAAGGAACCACGAGAGAGAACCATCAGTCCTGCAATGCTTGCATCTTAAAGGAACATAGGAACATCGGAAATAGAAGCAGGAGTAGGCCATTATGCCCTTCGAGCCTACTCCGCCATTCAGCTAGATCCTGGCTGATCTATCGACCTCTGTCTTAAATATACACAATGACTGAGCCTCCACAGCCCTCTGGGATAGAGAATTACAAAGATTCACCACCCCCTGAGTGAAGAAATTGCTCCTCATCTGAATCCTAAATGGCCTACCTCTTATTCTGAGACTGTGTCTCCATGTTCTAGACACCCCAACCAGGGGAAACATCCTTCCTGCATCTACTCTGTTGTGCCCTGTGAGAATGTTGTATGCTTCAATGAGATCACCTCTCATTCTTCTAAACTCTAGAGAATACAGGCCCAATCTCCTCAATCTCTTCTCATAGGACAATCCTGCAATCCCAGAGATTGGTCTGGTGAACATTCATTAAACTCCACCTACGGTTATTATATCCTTCCTTAGGTAAGGAGACCAAAACTACACACAATACTCCAGGTGCAGTCTTACCAAGGTTCTACACAATTGCAGCAAGGCTTCTTTACTCCCATACTCAAATCCTCTTGCAATGAAGGTCAACATACCATTTGCCCTTCCTAGTTGCTCACTGCACCTGCATGTTAGCTTTCAGTGACTTCTGAACAAGGACACCCAGGTCTCTTTGAACATCAACATTTCCCAATCTCTCACCATTTAAGAAATACTCTGCATTTTTTCTTACCAGAATGGATAACTTCATATTTTTCCATATTCTATTCCATTTACCATGTTCCTGCCCATTCACTTAGCCTGTCTAAATCCCCTTGAAACCTCTTTGCATCCTCCTCTCAACTCACATTCCCACTTAGCTCAGCAAACTTGGAAATATTACATTTGGTCCCCACTTCCAAATCATTGATATGGTTTGTGAATAGCTGGGGCTCAAGCACTGATCCTTGCAGTACCCCACCAGCTACAGCCTGCCAACCTGAGAATGACCCGTTTATTCCTGCTCTCTGTTTTCTGTCCATTAACCAATTTTCAATCCATGCCAACATGTTACCCCTAATCCCATGTGTTCTAATTTTTCTTGCTAATCTCCTATGTGGGGCTTTATTGAAAATCTTCTGAAAATCCAAATACACCACATCCACTGGTTCACTCTTTTTTATTCTGCTAGACATCCTCAAAAAACACTAACAGGTTTGTCAAATATGATTTCCCTTTCATAAAACCATGTTGACTCTGCCCAATCTCACCATTATTTTCTAAGTATCCAGTTATCAGATCCTTTATTATAAATTCTAGCATTTTCCCTACTGTTGATGTCAGGCTAACAGATCTGTAGTTCCCCATTTTCTCTCTCCCTCCTTTCTTAAATAGTGGAGATACATTTGCTACATTCCAATCTGCAGGAGCTGTTCCAGAATCAATTGAATTTTGGAAGATGACCACCAACACATTCACCATCTCTAAGCCACCTCTTTCAACACTCTGGGATGTAGGTCGTCAGGTCCAGGGGATTTAGCAACTTTCAGTCCCACTAATTTCTCCTTTAATTTTTACTAATACTAATTTCTTTCAGTTCCTCATTCTTGTTATTCCATAGTCCTCTAGTATTCCTGGGAAGTTTTTTGTATCTTCCGCCATAAATATGGACAGAAAGTATTTGTTTAGTTTTTCTGTCATTTCCATATTCCACATTATAAGTTCTCCTGTCTCTGCCTGGAATGGGCCCACATTTGTCTTTGCTAATCTTTTCCTTTTTACCTACCTATAAACAGTTTTACAGTCAGTATTTCACTAGTTTACTTTCACATCCTGTTTTCTCTTTATTAGTTTCTTGGTCCTCCGTTCCTGAATTCTAAAATGCTCCCAATCCTCAGGCTTACTTTTTTTTGCCAACTTTATAAGCTTCTTCCTTTGATCAAATACAACCTTTAACTTCTCTTGTTAACCATGGTTGGATTACCTTTCCTGCTGGGTTTTTAATGCCTCAAAGGAATGTAAATCTGTGGTAAACTGTTATGGCTCCCACTGGGGTTACTCCTGGACAAGCCTGATCTCAGAGTGGAACCCAGCTTGATAGATCCTAACTTTTATTTGTTTGTTTAGATACGTGGAAAGTAGCTACTGAACAGAGTCACAGGAGTCAGTTGATGAACTTTTAACAAAAGAACAAAACATTTATTAAACAAGAAAAGATTAACTATATTACAATACTCCTTCACCCACAACTATACCTTTACAAATATATACAGATTTGTAAAGATGACACAAGTTACAAAAGCTATCTTATACTCTAATGTCCACAATAAGTACACAATCCACATACCAATAGGTACCCTATGTGGTCAGACACATCACACTCTGAAACCAAGTGACAGATGCCACCTCAAACAGATGCTATAGATCTCTCCTCAACTCCCCCCAGACGCTTGTCACACCATGAGCCAACCAGTCTCATTGAACTCCGTCTTTCACATGAGGGTTTCTAATCTCCACTCTCCAAGACCTCACCTTGGAATCTTCTCCCAAACAGATGCTTTCTCTCAGGGTTCACTTCCAGGCTTTCAAACTCTTCTTCCAATGTTCCTCTTCCCTGGGGCATCATATGCATTCAAGCTGTCTTCCACACACTCTCTTTCATCGACTCAGCCATCAACATTGCTTCACATGTCTGCAAAGCGTTCCAGACCTTTAGTTGCCTCTTTGGACCTTCTTGCCTCTTGCAAGCAGTTCTCACTTTACATCTGCTTCTTGCAGCTTTTGCCTCTTTAACTCTGAAGCTTGGAGCCTTACTCCCTGCCCCTCACTCTTAACTTCATTAATAGGACCTTATCCAGGTTCCTGTCCTTCCTTGGACTAGAGGGCCTGCTTGGGACTTTCCCCTGTTTCCCAGTCCTTTGGCTTGGGACCTTTTGATCCTTTTGGGAAATTTATAGCTTCGTCTCCCAGTGTCCAGTCTCTCTGGGGTCTTGGCTTCAAGCTAAACTTAAATGCTGTTTCTTTAGTTTTTCTGTTTATGTCTGTTGGGGGGGTGGGGAGTGTGTGGGTGGGGGGACCTGCCTCTCTGACCCCTGTTGCTAGGCAACAGCCAGTTTTCTACTGTTGTATTTGTTTAATTTCTCCTTAGAAGTTGTAAAAACCTCATTAGAAATGCAAGCACCCTTCTAAAATGAAACTAAAACTCAATTTGATCGTTCTTAACACACAGATACAGAAATAAAAAATAAACTTAAACTTTAAAGCTAAAATTTATCCCTAACGCTTACAAATACCAATATAACTCACTTAAACTATCTCTATTTCCTAACATAAATCATGTATTCATTCTTTAAATACTAGCCATTGCCTGTCTACTATCATACCTTTTAATGTGGTTTCCCAATGTACAACAGACAATTTGTGCCTCCTCATTCGCAGTTTCCTTTGTTTAGATTTAAGACACTAGATTCAAATTGATTTGCATTACTTTCAAACTTCATATAAATTCCTATCATTTATGGTCACTTTTCCCTAGAAGCTCTTTTACAACAAGATTATGAATTAGCCCTTTCTCATTGCACAATACTAGATTTAAAATAGCCCTTCTCTAGTTGGTTTCTCAACACACTATTCTAGAAAACCTTGTATACATTCCAGGAATTTGTCCTCCACAGCCTCAGTGCTAATTAGGTTTGCCCAGTCCACATGTAGATTGAAGTGACCCATGATTATTGTATTACCTTTGTTACATGCACCTCTAGTTTCCTGATTTATACCATGCCCTACATTACCACAACTGTTTGGTGGCCTATAAACAACTCCTACCAATGTTTGCTGTCCCATGCTGTTTCTTAGCTCCACCCAAACTGATTCTACGTCTTGATCTTCCGATCTAAGATCCTCTCTCACTCATGTACTGCCTGATCCTTTATTAACAGTGCTATCCCACCTCTTTTTCCTTTTTGCCTGTCCTTCCTAAATGTTGAATACCCTTGAACATTCAGTTCCCAGCCTTGGTCACCCTGCAGCCACGTCTCCATTATGACAATTAGATCATACCTATTTACTTCCATTTGTGCCATCAATTCATCTACCTTGTTGAGAACAGACTAAAACTATATTTTAAAAAAATAAATACAGATGTGTTCATTGCTATCTCTAAATAGTAAAACTGAACAAAGACCTTAAAATGGCTGAATTTATATCTGTCTGTGACCCCTGAACAAAAGGAGCTACCTGGCAGTATCGGTGAAGCTTGCACCTCATTATCTTTAAAGAGCCACTAATGATACATTGTGGGCTGCACAGACCAAATTCAAAGAGAGTTATACAAATCATCTGCATTTCATAACCCAGGCTGGTCAACAGGAGTTTACCTGTCTGCTATGACAAAGAGCTCCGCAACCTTCCTTTCAATTCTTAATGGTTGAGACATTTAATAATCTCAGGGACCCAGACAAGGGATACACACCCTTTGTCAAAGACACTGTGAAGAGGTGGGGGTTATGTGTCATGGACCCCTAGTTGTGAAACCAGTAATGTTGCCTTGTGGAACTGCATACTCAGTCTGCCATCTTACAAGCTACCTCACAGAAAAGGAGCTCGGCCCAGATGAATACCTGGCCCCATCTACACTGTTTCTGCTGGAACTTCTGTACCATCGTCTACGAGACTGATTCATCTCTGCATGCCTATCTCATCGTATGAAGTCAACACCACCGGAAAAGTGAATTATACAGCATTGGTTTATAGCCCGCTGACCTCCATGGAGGAATACCTTATTGGACTTTGATTCTGGATACATGAAATAATATTTTTTTCTCTGTAGTCTCTGCACTGTAAATCTTTCTTTTCTCTATCCCTCTTTTACTGCATGAATGCACAGGAGGCAACATGGTAACCCTCCTGCATTTTGAGAGTGTGCGAATAAATTAACCCTTTGAGTTCATTCTATCTCGAGTTTGCTGTGGGGCTATTAATACAAATTGGATCACACCAAAATTATGGGTTTGGGAAATACGACACTGCTGGTAAAGGGGGGAGCATATCTAAAACATCTTTTTGTTCATGGACAAGTGGTGAGAGGAGAAATTACTGCTGTTTAAATTAACCCCCCTCCCCCCTCCCCCCTCCTGTCTGTAACAGAAATTGGAAGCTCAAATCTGGGATCACCCATTTGAATTTGACTAGAGTCCAAGTTAAGACACAAGCCCAATCTGATATAAAAAAGTCAATTGGAAATCAAATGTAGAAAATTCAATGGCTAGAATGAATTCTAAAACACAGTAACTTACCACAGCAAATCCCTTTTCCCTTAACACCAAGAAAATGGCCACTTTTGATGCTCAGATGTGGGTCAAACAAGGGAATTTGAACAGTGAAGCTTTAGCGGCCCTTAGTACAGAACAATTGAAAGCTGTAGCTAGGGAGATACAATTAAAATTGCCCAGTAAAGTGAAGAGGAGTGAACTGATCCAGTTGTTGGGAGAACATTTGGATCCACGTTACCAATGGACCATTTAGATGTAGAGTTCAACCATGACTTTGAATCCCACCCCCTTCTCCCAACACCACACTCGCCAAATTCGAGCTGGAAAATCTCAGATTGCAGCTAGAATTTCAGGAGAGGGAAAGAGAGAGAGAAAGGGAAGCACAGGAGAGGGTAAGAGAATTGAAAATTGGAAATGGAGCTAGCAGCTCAAAGGGAAAAAGAAATCAGACAACTGGAAACTGAGAGGGAAAATCTCTCTCTACCTGGTAGCACCCCCTATCTCCCTAACTCAGAACCACTGTCTGAGGCTCTCAGGTATGCTAGATTCATTCCCAAATTCGAAGAGAGTGATATGGAATGATTTTTTTGCCACTTCTGAAAAAATAGCAAGACAGCTAAAATGGCCATCAGATATCTGGGCATTTTTAATTCAAGGGCAGCTGTCAGGGAGAGCCCAAGGGGTTTGCTCCATGCTGACCCCTGATGTGTCCATGAATTATGAGCAGACCAAGGTGGCCATCCTAAGTGCCTATGAGTTAGTCCCAGAGGCATATCACCAGCAATTCCAGAACACTCGCAAGAAGCCCACACCAACCTACACTGAGTTCAAACAGCTGAATCAAATTGCGTTCGAATGATGGGTAAGTTCCCCAAGAATCCTACAAACCTGTGAGGGGTTGTGTGAGTTGATATTGTTAGAGGAATTTAAAAATTGCTTACCCTCCAACCTGCAGGTGCACTTGGAGGAGCAGAGAATCCTCACGGCTCAGGATGCAGCAGCTGCAGCAGACAGCTATGATCTCGCCCATAGGCCTGGAAACTCAGGCAGACCCTTTCCAAACTATCCCTTTGAACATTGGAAAGAGAAGCAGGCCCACCCAGATAGGAGAGCCTCCCGACCCCAACACCCAGAAAAGAAAACACAAAGGAGGGCGCAAGAAGCCCCCCTGCAGCCTGAAAGGGGAACCCTCAGAGACTGGTGTGCTCTCATTGCAATAAAATAGGTCATTCCAGACCTGAGTGCTGGAGATTGTGAGGGAAGCCCATAGGTCTAATAGGGCTCCATATGATTAGTCCCCCGAAGAGCACCCTGATGGGTAGCACAGCAGAGCAGGCGGAGACACTCGCTCCTGAAACCATGTGGGGCATGGCACTATGTGTGTGAGAGCCGGACAAACTCCCGGAGAGATTCCGGAGTTTTGTCCTTTCAGGAACAGTGTCCCCATGTCTGCCCCAGACTGTGAGCAAGTCTGTTGTACTGCTCCGGGACACAGTGGCCATTCAGACCTCAGTGTTGGAAGGAAACCTAAACCTACCCCCTGAGTCTTCCCTGAAGGCCAAAGCCCTGATCAGTGGAGTGGGAGGATGATCTGTGTTTGCACCCCGTTCATAGGGTCCACCTAGAGTGTGAACTTGTTTCAGGCCCTGTCACGGTAGGAATTGCCCCTGAATTATCGGTAGAAGGAATCGATTTCCCCCTTGGAAATGATTTGGCTGGCAGCAAGGTGTTAGGCAGCAAAAGAAAAGAGGCCCACGTCAGCCAGCAGAAATGTGAAGGAAAACAGAAAACTGGGGAAGGTCCAGAGGCCTGAAAGGGTGAATTAGCACCTATAAACCTTGAGCAAGGGCAGTTTGAATGCAAGGCTGAAGCCAGGCCAGTAAAGTTAAAAGAGGAAACAGCCTCACAGAATTAAATAGCGAGCAAAGAAGTCCTAGAGCAGGGAAAGAAATAGTGAGGGTCATGCCACATGTAGTTGAAGAGCCTGAAGGAAGACAAATTATTAAACCAGAAAAGACAAAGGTTAAGGCATTGCTGAAAGTACGGTTGGCAGAAACCTTCTTTCTGATATTAAACAGAGACAAAGGGAGTTCCCAAACCGATGAGCAGATAGGGAGTGAGATGCCTCCCCCAGTCAAAAAGCCACAAGGAAGTGTGGGGGCAGTGATGTTTTAGGGGATGTGGAACAAGTTAGGAGAGTGACCCCTCCCAATCTAAAGGCCCCAGCTGAGAAGCCACTGATTAGTCTGGCTGGCAGCTTTATGGCGAATCTAAATGGGGAACAGGAAAGTTCCCAAATTGGCCCAGAAAGAGTGAGGGTGATGCCTCATTTAGTTGAAAAGCTACCAGGATGTACAGTGAGAGCTGACCCCCCACCAGGGGGAAGCAGTGTTCCAAAAGACATGGAACCTACTATCCAACTGACAAGCAGAGGGATCCCAACCAGATTGGACCCCATACTCACTCACCTAAATGCGGAATCGCAAGGTGACCTGACACTGCATTCAAAACACTGCACTCTCCTCACAATCAGTCTAACCACAGTCCCTGGGTTTGAACAGCTGAACCCACAGGTTACCAATGTGAACAGGGTGAAGCTAAGCTGGACAAGAGAGGTTCAGCCCTATGATCAAAAGACCTGGCACTCACAGCGTGAGATACCCAGCATTCCCCTGCGGATAGCCCAGAGTAGCTTGACCATCACTCACCCTGAGTGCTAACCACCCTGTAAAACTCCCTGATCCTTTAGAGGGCACACAATCAGGGACAGGATTTTCTGGCTGACGGGGGTGGGGGGGGTGGGGGGGGGGGGGCGGGTGTGGGCGGGTGTGGACCTGATTGCCACCTGTGATCGGGTTCACGCTGCCATTTTACGCGGGTGGGCCAATTAAGGCCCGCCCAGCATGAATCGCGGCTCCCGAGGACAGCGGGAGTGGGCAGGCAGTGGCGGGCCTGCAATGACCCTGGCTCCAATGGCAACCCAGCAGCCTGTTTTAAAAAGTTGCTGCAGCCTTTCCAAAGCTGTGGAAGAGCTTCCCAGAGCTTCCCAGAGCGCTGCTGGTGAGCAGGCCAGGCAGGAGGGTAGGGCAGGGGGGCACTGTGCCCCTCTTTTCCGATAATTGTCTTGCTGCCCTCCTCAAGGAAGTGGCAGCACGGCGGGAGGTCCTGGTACCCGAGGGCAGGAGGAGGAGGCCCCCCTCCACATGACGAAATGTGCCTGGGAGGAGGTGGCGAAGGTGGTGAGCTCCTGCGATGTGGTGCGGCGCACCTGGATCCAGTGTCGCAAGTGCTTCAACGACCTGTTGCGCTCAGGAAGGGTGAGTTCCATGTTGGCATTGGTCATGTAACCCAGCAGGTAGGCTTTCCCCCCCTGTTGCCATCATCACCCTGCACCCCACCCCACCCCCCACCAAGTCTGAGTGTAGTGACTGCATTGAATCATTGACGGCCTGTGCCCTTCGCTGGGTGGGCAGGCAGATATTGCCCATGCCGAGGTCACCCTAAGAGGGTGGTGAAGAGATGGGTTCTGCCCCCACAGAAAGTAGTACATTGTGACTCACATGACTGTTTTGGGGGCAACCTGGAGGAGCTGCACCTAGGCAGTGTGCTGGAACTCCAGGACATGTCAAAGTCAGGGTGATGACATGCTGCGAGGGGAGCTTCAAGGTAGCGTGGCACTGATCGACCTGCTGTCCTCTGTGCTCCATGTGCTTGTGTCTCCTTGCAATTGAAGGTTAGACCGTGTGGTGCCAAATGTGATGTAGGCAGCATTTGGCAAAGGGGGTGGGGGGGTTGGGGATCAGGCCGAGCATCTTTGTGTGAGTGTTCGGCAGCAGCGGGGTAAGAAGATACTGGAGCTCTGCAATGTCCCACTCTGGTTGGGGTGGGTCGTCCACGAAGAGAGTCCAGATACAATTAGCACTAATCAATGCTCTTCTCTCCTGTTCAGGAGAAGAATGGACATAATGCCGCCGAACGGGTGAGGACGGGGGGAGGACTGGCACAGTTAGCAATTCTCAGCCGCTTCGAGCAGGAGGCCCTTGATTTGGAGAGGCGCCATGCTCCCAGATCCACCGGTGTCAGTGAGGCTGGGGTGCCATGGGCAGGTATGTTTGCCCAGCAGTGAGGTCACCATCGTTCTCCCAGCAGCCATGGCAGTACTGAATGTTCAGTGATTGAAGTTTGCAACATGGCTTGACCATTGCTTATGGAAGGATGAGCGCATAATTATCCGGGGGACAGGGATGCACATTGACATTGTCTCTACGTTAACTGATCCACTGTCCTTGTTCTTCCTTTCAGCACCAGCGGAGCAGGGACGGGAGGAGGAGCACCAGAGGACCCCTCTCACACCTGAGGGACCTGACGTCTCAGACTCACCAGCATCACACCATCTCTGCCAGGCAGGCACCAGTGCAGATACTAGCACCTCGGTGGGAATTAGAACATCAGCTAGTGTCCTGGAGCACAGCGGTGAGGGCTCTTCACAGTCGCTGGAGGAGCTGGCAGAGACAGAGAGTACCCATGGTGCTAGCAGCCGGAGGACTGCAGGGGACCAGGCACATGCCCAGTCGGTGCCTGATGTTGTACCTCTGGAGTCGTCCGCGACACAGCAGGTGCAGGAAATGCAGCCGGGTGTGCAGGAGCATCTGGGGGAGATACATGAGGTTATGCTTGGCTCGGTCTCCGCGGTGGAGTCTATGCGGTCGATCGCTGAAGCAATGAGCCTCATGTCCGAGCACCATGCGCCTTCCATGGAGAGAGTGGCGACTCTCGCGGAGAGGCTCCTCCTGGTGACCCATTAGGGCTTCCTGGGGATGCGCTCGGACCAGCAAGCCCTCACATCGGCATTGACCTTAGCTGCCAGTGTGGGAGATGGTCTGGGCACCAAGTTTCCCAGCTTGGTGCCCATCCATCCACGGTGAGCAGGGAGGCCCGAAGTGACCTCACGTCAGCACAGCAGCTGCCTGGCGTCTCTGGGGGCACCTCTCAGGGCGCTCCGGATGAGGGCGGCAGCTCTTCCGCCACTCTGCCAGTGACCATTGCATCCGGTGAGGCTGCGACGACTGGGGAGATGTCAGCTGTGGAACTGGCAGCGCCCTCCCAGGCCAGGCCAGTACAGGCCCCATGGACCAGAGGACAACCGCCAAGGTCATCGAGGCCAACAGGACAGCAGAGTCAGCAGATTGTCTCAGATGCCACTCCCAGCGAGGGGGCAGCACCAAGACGTAGCACCCGTAAATGGAAACATGAGGCACCTTAGACACACCACGGGTTTATCACTGGTGCTTTTGTGTTGGCCCACAATGAGGTCTTTATGAGTTGGTGTGATTTTTAACACCTTTTTCATTTTGTTTCATTAAGTTTCTTTGGTTGCAACATTAAATTCAGACATGTCACCATGGCTGAGGTTGCCTCTCTTGTTCTGCAGGTGGGTGGTTTCCAATAATTTAATGAGTGCTTTGTGGGACATTCAGCTTTATTAACAAGGACCTTAGATAACCTTCTTAACCAGGCAGATTTTGCACTTAGGTCTTGAATATGGAGCTTGTCCTGGAGGTCCATATGTGATGTGCTACCTGAAGGTTTGTTGGATTAAAGCCTCCCGGGTGTCCCTGCCTCCCTGTAGTATGCCCGGGTCAGCGTCTACCCCCTCAACATTTCCCTGTGCGTGCTCATCCTCGGACTCATTGCTGGACTCATCGTGTGCAGCTGCAGCCAATGTGTCTACGTCTTCATCGTCCACAGCATCCCCCCTTTCCAGCGCAAGATTGTGGAGAGTGCAGCATGCAACCACCATCAGTGACACACGGTCTGGGGGGTTCTGGAGTGTACCCCCTGAGCAGTCCAGGCATTGGAAGTGCATCTTGAGAAGACCAATGGTTCTCTCCACCACAGCCCTTGTGGAGGCGTGGCACCTATTGTACCGCTGCTCAGCTTCTGTTCTTGGATGGCAGAGAGGTGTCATGAGCCACCTTCTGAGGGGATAGCCCTTGTCACCCAGCAACCATCCATCAAGCTGGGCCGGAGCACTGAAGAGTCCCGGCACCTGGGAGTGTCCGAGGGTGTAGGTGTCATGGGAGCTGCCTGGGTACCTTGCACAGACTTGTAGAATCAGCATCCTGTGACCACAGACTATTTACACGTTCATGGAGTGGAAGCCCTTCCTCTTGACGAAGGCACCGGGCTCACCTGCTGGTACCTTGATGGCCACATGTGTGAAGTATATTGTACCCTGGAGGCGGGGGAAGCCAGAAATGGCCGCAAAGCCTCTGACTCGCTGTGTCTGGCTTGCCTGGTCCCAATGGTGAAGGATGAAGGTCGATGCACACCTGCACGGGGTGTCTGTAACCTGCTTGACACAAGTGTGGGCAGCTGATTGGGAGACACCGCAAAGATCGCCCACTGAGCCCTGGAAAGAGCCAAAGGTATAGAAGTTGAGGGCAGCTGTGACCTTTAGAGCCACTGGCAAGGGGTGTCCACCCACACAGTTAGCGGAGATCTCAGGCCCAATCATCTGACAGATATAGTTGACTGTCTCCCTTGAGAGATAGAGCCTCCTTCGGCACTGCACCTGAGACATATTGAGGTAGCTGCTTTGCCGCCTATATATCCTGGCAGCAGGATAGTGGCATCTTCTGCGGTCTCTTCTGCCTTAGACTACCTCTTGGTCCTGCGCCCCTTGTGCCTGCGCCTGACCTCCCAAAGGTGGCTCCCCTGGAGGCTGAATGTGCACTCCTGGCCTCCTCCCCCTTCTAGCCCTCCCTTCCTCCTCAGAGGAGGTGCCTCCAGTGGAAAGTTCAGCTCCCATTCTTAGGCTAAGGAAAGGCTTCCTGAAACATGCAGGCCCAAAAAAGATTCATCACTGCAAAGTGCTGACCTGAAGGTTGTGAGTCCACACCAAGAAGCTGGAATGTGTTTTGAAGTATTGAAGGTCACACAGGCAAGTATCAGTAACTTTGAGAAAACAATATTTGACAGAACACACTCGTGACCCCACTGAGCCCTCTTATCTTGCCCGTGGATGAGGTTTATATAAACGTGCCTTACCCGCCTGCCAGTTGCGCCTGTGCACCGACCCGAAGATTCCACGGGCACCGAAAAATCACGGTCAATTGGCGCCTCAAGGGTCTTATGTGGCTCGTTAATTAATGGTGGCCGCGCATTGCAGAGCATCGCACGCCCACCCAATGAAATATCATGATGGCGCGCGGTGATGTTGGGATGCTCGACCGAGGTCACCGCACATCATTTTACACATGTGCATGCGGGGCCCGCCCCTGCATGCCAACAGGAAAATTCTGCCCCAGATGTTGGACAGGCAGAGTTCTGAAACCAATGGCTTTACTTAGGCCTGATCCCCAACAGAGGAAAATTCAGAACTCTAGCCTTGAATAGACTTCCCCAAAAGACAGAGCTGAACCTTCCCAGGTCACCCAGACATTCCACATCACAGGACAAGGCAATGTACTTGGTGATTCACTAATCTTGATTTAAAGCTCAAAATAAAGGATGCAGCAGGGAACTGCCATTGCCCTTGCTAGTTGTGTATATGATGTGTCAGTGTGAATAAGAGAATGAATGCATGCTTCTTTACTTCCTATTCTTCATTCATAAGATCGCACATAAAAAAAAAAAATAGAATTCATTTTATTTCCCCGAGGCTGCAAGGACTGTGAGGGACTAAGACTTCACCCTGTATATATATTTTTATAAAATATATTGAGATATGCTCATTGCTATCTCTAAAAATTTAAAACTGGACAAAGGCCTTAAAATGGCTGAATCTATGTCTGTCTGTGACCACTGAACCAAAGGAGCTACCTGGCAATGTTGGAGAAACTTGTTCCTCATTATCTCTGGAGAGCCACTAATGATACATTGTGGGCTGCACAGATCAATTTCAAAGGGAGCTATACAAATGCCATCTGCATTCCATAACCCAGGCTGGCCAACCAGAGTCTGGACAAAGGGCGCTGCAATTTTCCTTTCAATTCTTAATGGTTGAGACACTTAATCTCGGGGACCCAGACGAGGGATGCACACCCTTTGTCAAAGACAGTGTGGAGAGGTGGGAGTCATATGACACAGACCGCTAGCTTGTGAAACCAGTAATTTGCCTTGTGAAATTGCCAACTAAGTCTGCTGTTTACCATCCTACAAGCAGCAACACAGAAAAGGAGCTCAGCCCAGATTGAATACCTGGCCCCATCCACACTGTTTCTGCTGGAACACCTGTACCATCACCTACAAGACTGATTCATCTCTTAATGCCTATCTCATCATGTGAAGTCAACACCACTGGAAAAGTGAATTCTACAGCATTGGTTTTTAGCCCGCTGACCTCTGTGAAGGAATACCTCAATGGACCTTGATTCTGGACTCGTGAAACAATATTTATTTTCTCTGTGGTCTCTGCACTGTGAATCTTTCTTCTCTCTATCCTTCTTTTACTGTATGAATGCACAGGAGGCAACATGGTGACCCGCCTGCATTTTGAGAATGTGCAAATAAACGAACCCTTTGAGTTCATCCTATCTCGAGTTTGCTGTGGGGTTATTAATAGAAATTGGATCACACCAAAACCAAGGGGTTGGGATATACGACACTGCTGATAAAGCGGGAAGCAAATCAAAAACACCTTTCTGTTTATGGATGGGTGGTGAGAGGAGAGCAGTTTAAATTAACCCCGATCCTGTCCATAACAATGCCTTTAATTTTGTCTTTATTATTTTCACAACATCTAGCGTTATCTGCTGGCACACTCTTAAGTTTGTACACGCTGTTCTTTCCTGCCACATTCAGATGATTAATTCCCTTATTGCTACTTTACTCACTTGCCTTGTCCTCTCTTTTTAATTTATCACGTCTTCCCTTAATTGATCCCTCAATTGCTATTTAGTTTAAAGCCCTCTCTACCACCCTCGCTATATGACTTGCCAGAACATTGGTCCCAGCACAGTTCAGGTGAAAACTGTATCAACAATGCAGCTCTCACTTTCCCAAGTACTGTTGCCAATGCCCCATAAATTGAAATTTATTTCTCCCGCACAAATCTTTGAGTCACATTTTTAACTCTCTCATATTATTTACCCTACTCCAATTTGCTTGTGGCTCAGGTAATAATCCAGAGATTATTATCTTTGAGGTTCTGCTTTTTAATTTAGCCCTAGCTGCTCATGCTCTCCTATCTATGTCATTGGAACCTACGTGGACCACAAAAACTGGATCCTACCCCTCCCACTACAAGTTCCTCTCCAGTCCAGAGCAGATGTCCCGAACCTTGGCACCAGGCAGGCAACACAGCCTTTTGGATCATGCTCTCAGCTGCAGAGAACTGTGTCTATCCCTCTGACTATACTGTCCGCTGCTACCACTACATTCCTATTAACTGCCCCTGCTTGAAAGGCTTCCTGTACCACAGTGCCATGGTCAGTTCGCTCATCCAACGTGCAGCCCGTGCTTTTGTTCATACAGGCTGCAAGAACCTTGAACCTGTCAGACAACTGCAAGGGCTGAGGCTCCTTCACTTCTACTTTCTGGATCCCCATACCTGTCTCACTCACAGTCACATCCTTCTGTCCCTGACCATGGACTAAACCAGGTGACCCTATCCTAAGGGGCGTGACAATTTTCTGGAACAAAATCTCCATGTAACATTCCTCACCCATGATGTGTTGAAATGTCTGCAGCTAGGCCTCCAGTTCAATGACTCTGAGCCAAAGTTCCTCCATCTGTAGTCACTTACTGCAGATGTATCTGCCTTGGATCACACAAATGTCCTTGAGTTCCCAAATTTTGCAGCCGCCACACATCACCTTCCCTGCCATCTTTTTGGTGCTTAGTTGATTAATTATTTTACTAATTAAATTTTAATTAATGATTCCAGTCCTGCCTGTGCTTATATTCTTATTATTTCAATAAATGGTCTATTTACCTCAATTGAAATTCCCTAGTTAAGATAATTATGAAATACTCACCAGCCAATCTAATAAACTTTACTACTATTAGTAAACCTTACTACTAATAAAATCTTACAATTACTAAAATTACATGAGTTTTGAAAGATAAATGAGAAAAATACTCACCAACCAATCAACTACCTGTTTTCCTATGACATAACACTTTGATTTTTCTCAGAATACAGTTGGTCTGCTCTGGAGCCACAAGTTGAATAGCACTGTCAGGTGATGCTATCTCCTTCTGGGTCCTCCTCTCTCCTGTTCTTTCAGGTGCTGCTGTCTGTCTCCAGATACTCCTCACTCCCACTCCAAAAGGACTAGCTTAAACACATGATTTGCTTCTCATTATCCTGTTAATAATATAAGTTCAGGCTTCATCTCTAGAACTCTTCTTTTCTTGTGTGCCTGTGTGTTTCAGTGTTTTCATTGCATTTAACTTTTGGAGTGTTGTGTGAATGAACGTTTATCTTTTCTTCTGATTTAAACTTACCAGAAAGCCGATTTCGTATCCTTTTAAGTCATAACACTCAAAAGGTTTAACACACTCCCTTTAAAAATATACATCTTGTTGCAGACAACTTTGAGGTGAGGACAAAAGGGAAAAGTTATCCGACCATCTCTCTTCATATATAACATGCACCACAGAGCAGGTGTGAATCAGAGGAAAACGAAGAATTATGGGAACAGATGGACAACGCAATTCAAAAAGACCAAGTAGTGGCAGTCTGGCGGTGGCAGATTATCTAAATAGACGTGTGGGGACAGAAAGAGCAGGAAATCAGGTTATCCATGGTGGACATGGTTTTGGAGAAGCAAATGAAGAAGATGTCAAGATCCTAGAGTTTGCAGTGTCATGCTAACTGACCATACTAAACACCAAAACTGCAGAAACCACCTTATGTCCTACAATAATGGTGGTAGAGAAATACAGCTGGACTATATCATGGTCAGAAAAGAAAGGAAGCATGGAATTGCAAAGTCTTCCCAAGTGAGACATTGGCCACCCAACGCAGGAGATGCACAAGGAGTGCTAGCAAGAGTAAGAATACATGAGGGAGAGTGAGAGTTTCAAAGTCAAAGTTGAATTGCACCAAGGATTGTCACTGAGCACCTCCCTCTTCCTGATTGTCATGGATGATCTAATTGAGCAAGTGAGACAGAAAGTGCCATGGTCAATGATGTTTGTGGATGACATTGAGCTATGTGGTGGGGATGATGAGAACATGACTGAGTATATGGAGAGCTGGAGAAAAGCACTGGAAGACAGGAGTGTGAAGATCAGTGGCCTAGGATCCAATTTATGAACTGTTTGAGCCTCGGGAAGAGGATCAGGCTGAAGGTGTAAATATTATGGGTGAAGACCTGGAGGAAGTGAGTAGCTTCAAGTACCTGGGATTAGAGTTGGCAGAAGATGAAAGTATGAAAATTAAAATTAAGAAATGGATTAACTCTGGTTGGAGTAATTGGTAGAGTGCAGTGGAG
Source organism: Cetorhinus maximus (assembly GCF_964194155.1). NCBI lineage: Eukaryota > Metazoa > Chordata > Chondrichthyes > Lamniformes > Cetorhinidae > Cetorhinus > Cetorhinus maximus. The sequence goes on along the minus strand of NC_135887.1, from coordinate 73,785,823 downwards.
TGTAATGTGATAGAAAAGTACCACAGAAACTGAAAGGAAGAACTGGAAGGAAACTGGAAGAAGAAGAAGAAGAAGAGACAACCTACTTTCCAGCTGTGATGCACTGATCTGGTTTAATGCTCTAGAAGATCGGATACCACTGAGAAAATATAGGTTGTACATACTTTTGCTTTCAGGCTTACCTTAGAAAAGGTTAAGAGTTCATGTTTACAGTATCACAAAATCTTTACAGTGCAGAAGGAGGCCATTCGGCCCATCAAGTCTGCACTGGCTCTCTGAAAGAGCGTTCCACCTAGTCCCACTCCCCTGCCTTATTCCCATAACCTTGCACATTCCCTCTTTTCAGATAGCAATCTAATTCCCTTTTGATACTCGACTGAACCTGCCTCCACCACCCTTTCAGGAAGTTAGTTCCAGACTCCAACCACCCTCTAGGTGAAAAAAATCTTCCTCACTATTACTCCTTTTGCCAATTATTTTGAATCTGTGCCCTCTAGTTCTTGATGCTTTCTTGAGTGGGAACAGTTTCTCACTATTTACTCTGTCCATACCCCTCAAGATCTTGAATACCTCTATCAAGTCTCCTCTCAGCCTTCTTTTCTCCAAGAAAAACAGTCCCAAGCTCTTACGTGTTCTGACGTTTTAGACAGAAAATCCTAGTAGCTTTCACTGCTTTTAAAAATGGTTTTCCTGAGGTCCTTCCTCCTCAATAATTTCACATTGGCAGGTACATAGTCTACAATGAAGTCTAGGCATTTTCTTTCAATGGCTATTTGTGCTTTCTACAAAAATACTCCAAACTCGACTATACCAATGCTGTCCTGGCTAGCGACCCATCTTCCACATTCCGTAAACTTTAGCTCATCCAAAGCTCTGCTACTGACTCGTACCAAGCCCTGTTCTCTCCTCACCTTCTGTGCTCACTGACTTACATTGGCTCCTAATCCAGCAATGCCTCAAAGGTCAAACTTCTCAGCCTTGTGTTCAAATCCCTCCATGGCATTGCTATTCCCTATCCCTGTACTCTCCTCCAGTTCTCAAATCCTCTAAAAAAGCTATGCATTCCCCTAATTTTGACTCTTGTACATTCCTGATTTTCCACATCCTCCGTTGGTAACTGTCCCTTAACTGTTTAGGTCCTAAGCTCTAGAATTCTCTCCCTAAATAACCCCAATTCTCTATCTTTGTTCTCCCTTAAGGTGTTCCTTAAAATCTACTTCTTTGACTTCTTTTAATCATCTAATGACTTGTCCAAATTGAGATGCTTTACTATGTTAAAGACACTATACAAATGCAAGTTATTACTGAGACTTCTGTCAAGGCCAGAAATTGCAGATAGAAGTTATTTAATTAAATTAGTTCCCCTTTTCCTTTCACTCATTACGAGATTTTGCAGAATGTATGAGTTGAATTTTTAGGCCTCGATGTTGGCAAACACAGAGGTGGATAGTGTGTGGAATTTCACACCACCAGACAGCATGCCAATTCCTTGGCTCCATCCCACTCCCTGGACCATTTTCCAGCGTTGGGAATGGTGGGGGTGGAGTATGGGCAGGGTTATCTGTCTGCAAGCATTGGGTAACAAATTAACTTTGTTTAAGGTCTGTTAAAGCTTAATGTTGAGACCAACTGCGGTTTTCCAGTGGGTCTCCCGGTCCCTGGAACATTGGGGAACAGTGAAGCTGCCTGGAGGTGAACGCCTGGTGGCAGGCAGTTTTAGAGGCCCTCCCTTCAGCTGCAGCCTCAGGCTGCCAGATAATGGATCCCCTTAACAATGGTGGCCTGGTTGCTGAGGTCATTTTTTATCTTGCCATAAAAAAAACTGGAGAGAGGGTGCCTCCATCTTGGGATGCCCGTTTTTCTCATTTATCTGTTGCTTCTTCAGAGCTGACGGGCCTCCTTAATTGGACTGCGAGCCTGCCCTCTGGCTACTGATTGGTCAATTCAGGCAAAAGTACAACCAGGTGACTGTGTTACCCATACAATGTGGGCTCTGAGCCCCATTTGACCATGATGGCAAGTTCCCAAAGCCCGCAGGGAAAATTCTGCCTGGTTTGGTTTATTCTCTTCATATATCCTGAGTAGCAAGTTTGTCTCTACTTTTCTCATGTTTGAATTAAAAGATCCGTACCTGTTTACTTGTATTTGTTGCTGATTCCTGATCAAGTGCAAGTGCTAAACAGAAGGTCTATGCAAGTTGCACAGTGCAACGTTGAAGTTCGAAGCAGGAAGTTAAAGGAAAAAAACGCACACTAGATGCAACCGTTTTATATGCACTAGTGGATTTCCCACGGGACTGCTTACAGTCTGTGAGAGCATATGCCATTTTATAACACCAAGCAGCATTATGTCATGTAACACATAACTAATTGTTAGGGCTAATGATTTATGTGCTTACTAGGTAAGATTGTAATTTTAATGCATGATATTCTGAAAGTTATACCAGTGTTTTGGGGATCAACTTTCCTGGCTGAGTCCATGTTTCAGTAATAATGCTGAATTCGGGGGTCTTCATTATTATGTTTCTTTACTTCTGTACTCACTTTTAAAACGTTCTATTTTGTAACACCTGGAATATACAGTGGGATGTACCCGCCTGCAATGGGGAGAGGTTTTGTGGCATGTGGAGGGTCCTGAAATATGGCAATACTTGGGAAAACTGAGTTTTGTAACAAAAGAATGGAATACTAAGGTTCAGCCGAGCTAATAGGGTAGTGCGGGGATTTTGCAACTCTGCTATGGTGATCCTGAGTTCAACAACTAGGGGTGGAGATGCACAGCAGGCAGGGACTTGTCCCACTGAACAAGTCAAACTGGAGCTTCATAGCACTGGATGGGATCCTGCAGTTGCACAGCACTATGGTGGAAATGAAGTTTGCAGCACTGTACTGGATAATGGGGTTTAGGAGCACATGAGAGAGAGGTGCTGAGGTTCAGCAGCATAGAAGAGATGGTCCTGGGGTTTGGTAACACTGTTTTGCAGGCAGGCTCCAGCAATCGAGGGAGGGTGGCGTCATGATGCACCAGTGGTCAGTTAAGTGAGAGGATGGCCATTGCCTCTGGGGGTTCCACAATGGGCCATGAAGAGCCATCAAGGAGGCACACCTCAACACCCACCCCTGGGAAGCTGCTGGGGGGCTGTCAGGGTTCACCTGGTGGTTTCTCTCCCTTGCCCACCTTGTGGCAGCGGGCTTTCCTGGCATGGGAAAAATGGCCTTGAGGGTGGAAGTGGCCTTTGATTGGCCACTTAAGTTGCTCAATTGACCATCCAGAGGGTGGCTGCACCGCTGAGGTGCCTGCTGTTGGCAATATGCCATGGCGGGTAGATTTCGGGTACCCCTCCCAATGCCTTCCTCCGCTTTATTGCCAGCCCTCCGACCTCCCAACTTGTCCCCAACAGATTGGGAAAAGTCAGCAATGGAGCTCTCAAAGTAGGAAGTAAAAAAAGCAGGATATATAAATAACATTAAAATCATTGTACAGGAACGGAAATAAAGACTAAGGGAGAGACATAAAAGAGAAAAACAAAAAAGCTTAACAAAAAATTACTTTAATATCTGCAACATTAAATTTTCTTCCAGGGGACTGCAACTCAACACTCATAAAATTAATTATTTATTTAATTATTATTAATTATTAGTAATTAACACTTATTACACCATTAAAAACTCAGCTCTTCCTGATTGCACTAGCGCTGACGTTTTAATTTGTCTTTGGTGCTCGTGGCTAATTTCCCTAGGCTCACACCATTCTAGTGACTTCTGTGTAGAATCTAGCAGTGAAGAATGCAACAGCACACCCTTGGAGGAGCTAGTCTGCATTTCCACATTTAACTGTACTTGGGCAGATGCCTGAAGTTGTTGTCTGTTTTATTCTGTAATGACAGCAAAGCTATGATTAGTACAGCAAAATCTGGGCTAATGAATTTTATCTGGAGGCTTCAAAGAATGTTTATCTGGAATTTCTGAAGAGTATTAGTTCTAGATGGGTGGGGAGAGGAAAATGAATTACTGAACTGTATATTGATTTGGTACAACATGGCAAACATTATTTTTTAACTGTAAGTGAAGTTAGCAAAGTTGGGCAACAACTATGAAAAGATATGTAAAGTTTGTAAGAATTTTGGGGATTTTAAACTCTAATTCCGTGTGTCTTCACTCATTTAATACTAATCTTTTTGAGATGTTAACCATTCAGGCAATAAGAAATAGTCTGTTGACCTAATGTCAGGAAATGTTTATTAAATAACAAAAGGTAATATTTAACAAAGTTAGGCAGTGACTTCACTGGCTCAATGCAGTTCTTGCTTCCTGATTCAGCCTAGGGCGACACGTGGTCTCCTCTTCCTCACTTCTGTGATCTTCTGCTCCCAGCTGGAAAACAGTCTCTTGTCTGTGTAATTCTTTAGTTTTCAAACTCTGCTCATCTTGCTGCTAAAAGCTGGTGCTTATTAACCCTTTCTGATGCATAACCCATCCTCATGATTAGTGGTGTTTCTGATCTCTGGTTGATCCAGGAAGTGCATGATTGATTTCTTAAGGGTGATAGTCATCTACAGGTGTCACTTCCTGTTATCTCCTGACTGGTCCCCTGTGGGTCAGTCTCTCTTATTAATGTTTTTCTGTTCCTTCATTACATTTTATGGCTTTCTACTAAGATAACTTTTATGATAGCTTCTTTGTCTGCCTATTTGAGATGAAAGAGTGTGTGGTGTCAAGTACTGATAATTAACTTCTGGGCTTATCGTCCCAAATGCCTGATTGATGTATAGGTATCAATATTGTATGTAGTAGACATACTAAAAAGTAAAATTCTCATTAAGATGGATGCTTATCAGTGTTTTGGTTGAGTGAACACCTTCACTGGTGTGTATTTCTATAGTGACTGTTGGCGCTTGACACAAGTTAATTAAAGATAGTAAAAGAGTACAAAGTAACACACAGCCTTAAAACTAACAGAAATTACAAAGTTACTTCATATATAAAATCTACACATAGTATGTATAAAATCAGTGCATAAAGACAATCAGCATGTAAAGATGAGGGAGCAAGATACACTTACAAAATACAGCAGAATACATTCAATTGATACATGTTCTTAAGTAATAAGAGCAAACGAACTACATAGCTACACAACTGCTTACAAAACATAATTCTTAAGCTTACAGAACCAAAGCAATACATAGGCTTGTTATATAACTTAAAATAAAATAATTGCTTCTTTTTAAGGCACCACAAGTTAAAAGACCAAAATAGTTCAGACATAGGACTGAAGGCTTGAAACCTCACAGCTGTTCTTCTCACACAATAGGCCTTTGAGTCTTAGGTAACGAGTACAAACTGATGAGTGTTAATTGCTAGGGAGTGTAATGATTCCAGACTTGGGTCCGTTCAACCTTCATGCGCTTTGCAGCAATAGCCTGCAATTAAACTATACAAGCGTAGCTTTGCACAGGCCTAGGGCTATGTTGTATATTTCACTTGTCAAGTAAGGATGCAACTACAGACAAAGGGGCAGTCATGTGGTAATAGTGTCCTACATTTATTACAATTAGGCAGTATATAATATTAGATTAATGATCAATATAATTTGATAACTTGATCAATATGCTTTGATGACTTGATCATTACATATAACTAAACTACAAACTAATTTTTAAACATGAGCTTTCCTACAAGTTTCTGCTACATTGTGTTCACTTCCTCCACCTCCCTCTTCCTAAAAGGGCATTGGATTAATCCATGATTATGCTTGGTAAAGTACTGCAGTGGTTTGCCATTGCCTTTTGCAGTATTGTTGTGCAGGAAATTCTCCCACTCTTACTGCCCCCCTCAATCAAGCATATTGGAAGGATTTATAGGCTGATAACGTGGCCAAACAGGTTGATTATGAGGGTATCTTCCATTTCCATCAAGTCCTGAAGTGTGACTTGAACCTGGATCTTCTGGACCAGAGGTAGGGAAGTACCACTGCGCCACAAAGCATCCCCCTGTGTACACTTACTGTTCACTAAATTAAGTTGGCATTAAATAGGGTCTAGCATAGTGTTTTTCTGCTTCTTGAAGATAAGAGGGATTCTGTAGACACATGGCATGGAACCAAGTAACTATCTGAAGATATCAACAACCTGAAGAAGCTTTTACAGTTTGTCATTCTGGGAATAATATCAAACATACCTGGATATAAGGACAAGTGTAAACATTCTTGCTGATATGGGGAGTATGGGCTCACCTACAAGGTTAAGTTCAGGTAGTAAAAGACTCAAAGAGGTAACACATCTCCAGTGAATGAATCTGTAGCGTAATTAGTTAGTGCTTTCTTTAGGATCTGCGTTTGTATAGACAATTTTTCTATAAACAGTGATTGAGTAATTTGAGAATTTCAAAAGAAGCTTGAGAACAGAGGATGGATTTTCATCTGGGGTACTTTGACCACCAGAGGTGGGTTGGGCAGGACTTGCCTTTGCTGCTTCAACTCTACCATAACCCTGATCCATTTCGTCCGGTTTGGGGGGTCATTACACATACAGGGCGAAATCTTGTGAAGCTCCTGGGAGCAGGAAATGAGGCAGTTGGGAGCACTTAATTGAGCGGGAGGTAAAAACCCAGCTTCCTGATAGCAGGATGAAAGGTTGAGTATTAAATTGGTGGATTGAGGGCGGATCAAACTTCCCAACGGCAAGTGGTGGGAACCTACTTTTAATACTCTAGTGTGTCAAGCATGCTTATTAAAATGCAACTTGATATAAGTAATCAGCAAACGAGAAACACCTGTCTTCAGATTCATGATTGCATAAAAGTGGTGTGCAGAGGGCGAGGGAATCTTCTTGGAGGGTTTGGACTGCTTCGGAGATGCTTTCCTTGTATGGGGAGCTTTGTTAAACTATGGGAGAGGAGGAATTGATGATTGAGATCGGGTGGCAGCTGTGAAATGGGAACGAGGTATGGTTGACTGAGGGAGGGAGGAAGTGAAGGGGGTGGTAGCCCTACAAAGTCTCATGGGGGACAGAGGGGGGAAGTGAGACTATACAGGGAAGGCCAATGTCTAAAATTGGTTGGTCAAGCATGATTGTGGGGTGATCAAAGGTTATACAGGGAAGGTCAAGGCGAAATTCTAAACGTCAAGGGTAACAGAGGGAAGGTAAATGATGATAGATGGAGGGTCGAGGATGATGGATGGAGGGTAAGGCGGGCAATTCTAGTGTGCCGGGGGCTGACTAATGGTGATGGGAGATGGGAGGGTTGCTCTAAGGTGAATGTCAGTTGGTCAAGGGTGACAAATGTGAGTCGTGGGTCACTGAAGGCACAGCAAGGATGATGAAGTGAGGGTTGAGGGTGATGGAGGGAAGGTCAAAGGTGATTGAGGGAGGTTGCAGGGTGATAGCTTCCAGTTCCAGGGTTACTGTGCAAGTGTCAGCAAGAAGAGTTCTCTGGACTCAAGCTCGAGGATGGAGTTGTCTACGGTGGGGTGGGTGGAGACCAGGCTGTGGCTGATCTAAGTATAGGGCTCCCCATCGGTCAAAAATGCTCACGACAGGGGTGAGGGCCTTAAAGACCGTACTGACCAGATGCCTGCCTGCCTTTTGTTCACAGTTCACCTCAAGCAGACAAGATGGGTCAAGTGCACCCAGTGCTTCAGTTAGTTCTGTGCATCTGGAGGTGAATTGGCAGAGGATGACCCAGGTCAGCCACCAACAAACAGATCAACAAGGGGAACCAGCAGGGTCAGGCAGCTCAGAATGCTGGCAACCAGTGGGACACTGAGCATTGGTGAGTAATATGTTACAATATTATATAACTACATGCAAATGGCAGAAAGGCAATGTCAGAGATTACTGAGGATGTCATGGGCAGTGGTCACTCAACAAGGTTAGCTCCTTCAGGAAGATCTAAACCCTTGTGGATTGGGAGGCAATCCAATGCCAGTAGCTGGCACGGCGTGGAATTTCTACAGCACTGGTTCATTGCAAGGCTCTTCGGGGAACATGTATGGCATCTCGCCTTCAGCCCCACACAAATGAATCAGGGAGGTCACCAAGGTCATCAGGAAAAGCCGATGAATTTGTGCAATTTGCCTCAGACTCTAAGAGCCAGGCAGCAAGAGCTGTGCAATTTGGCTCCATCCCTGAGAGTCAGGCAGCCAGAGCTGGGTGATTTGGCTCAGTCTCTAAGAGCCAGGTAGCCAGAGCTGTGCGACGTACCTCAGACCCTGAGAGTCAGGCAGCCAGAGCTGTGCGATTTGGCTCAGACCCTGAGAGTCCGGCAGCCAGAACTGTGCGATTTGGCTCAGTCCATGAGAGTCAGGCAGCCAGAGCTGTGTGATTTGGCTCAGACCCTGAGATTCAGACAGCCAGAGCTGTGTGATTTGGCTCAGACTCCAAAAGCTAGGTAGCCAGAGCTGTGCGGCGTACCTCAGACCCTGAGAGTCAGGCAGCCCGAGCTGTGCGATTTGGCTCAGACCCTAAGAGTCAGGCAGCCAGAGCTGTGCGATTTGGCTCAGACCCTGAGAGTCAGGCAGCCAGAGCTGTGCGATTTGGCTCAGACCCTCAGAGCCAGGAAGCCAGAGCTGTGAGATTTGGCTGTGACTATAAGAGCCAGGCAGCCGGAGCTGTGCAATTTGGCTCAGACCCTGTGAGTCAGGCAGCCAGAGCTGTGCAATTTGGCTCAGACTCTAAGAGTCAGGCAGCCAGAGCTGTGCAATTTGGCTCAGACTCTAAGAGTCAGGCAGCCAGAGCTGTGCAATTTGGCTCAGACCCTGTGAGTCAGGCAGCCAGAGCTGTGCAATTTGGCTCAGACCCTGAGAGTCAGGCAGCCAGAGCTGTGCGATTTGGCTCAGACCCTGAGAGCCAGGCAGCCAGAGCTGTGCAATTTGGCTCAGACCCTGAGATTCAGGCAGCAAGAGCTGTGCGATTTGGCTCAGACCCTGAGAGCCAGGCAGCCAGAGCTGTGCGGTTTGGCTCAGACCCTCAGCGCCAGGAAGCCAGAGCTGTGCAATTTGGCTCAGACTCTAAGAGTCAGGCAGCCAGAGCTGTGCAATTTGGCTCAGACCCTGTGAGTCAGGCAGCCAGAGCTGTGCAATTTGGCTCAGACCCTGAGAGTCAGGCAGCCAGAGCTGTGCGATTTGGCTCAGACCCTGAGAGCCAGGCAGCCAGAGCTGTGCAATTTGGCTCAGACCCTGAGATTCAGGCAGCAAGAGCTGTGCGATTTGGCTCAGACCCTGAGAGCCAGGCAGCCAGAGCTGTGCGGTTTGGCTCAGACCCTCAGCGCCAGGAAGCCAGAGCTGTGCGATTTGGCTCTGACTCTAAGAGCCAGGCAGCCGGAGCTGTGCAATTTGGATCAGACCATGAGAGTCAGGCAGCCAGAGCTGTGCAATTTGGCTCAGACTCTGAGAGTCAGGCAGCCAGAGCTGTGCAATTTGGCTCAGACTCTAAGAGCCAGGCAGCCAGAGCTGTGCGATTTGGCTCAGACCCTGAGAGTCAGGCAGCCAGAGTTATGTGATTTGGCAGACCCTGAGAGTCAGACAGCCAGAGCTGTGTGATTTGGCTCAGACTCTAAGAGCCAGGTAGCCAGAGCTGTGCAACGTACCTCAGACCCTGAGAGTCAGGCAGCCCGAGCTGTGCGATTTTGCTCAGATCCTGAGAGTCAGACAGCCAGAGCTGTGCGATTTGGCTCAGACCCTGAGGGTCAGGCAGCCAGAGCTGTGCGACTTGGCTCCGTCCCTGGATTTCCACAGGTACAGGGAGAAACTGATTGCCCACACGTGGCACTGAGACCTCCCCGGAACATCCAGCAGCATTCAGAAACCGAATGGGCTTTCACTCTGTCAATGTGCAGCTGGTCTGTGATCACCACTATCGAACCCTGTAGGTGTGTGCTCACTTCCCAGTGAGCTCTCACGGCTCTTACCCCCTCACTCACTCTCAGGTGGCACAACTATTTGCTCTCCCTCAGCTCCTGGGGGACACGTATAATCATACGAATTAGGAGCAGGAGTAGGCTATTCAGCCCCTTTGAGCCTGCCACGTCATTCAATAAGATCATGGCTGATCAGATTGTGGCCTCAACTCCACTATTCTGTCTAACCCTGATACCCTTTGGCTCCTTTGTTAGTCAACAATTTATGTAACTCTGCCTTAAAAGTATTCATTGACGCAGCCTCCACTGTTTTGTGGGGAAGAGAGTTCCAAAGACACGTGACCCTCTGAGAGAAAAAATTTCTCCTCATCTCCATCTTAAATAGGCGACCCCTTATTTTTAAACTCTGTCCCCTATTTCCAGTCTCTTCCACACAGGGAAACATCCTTTCAACATCCAACCTGTCAGGTCCTCTCAGGATCTTATATGTTTCGATAAGATCACCTCACATTCTTCTAAACTCCAATAGACATAGACCTGGCTCTTGACACCTGTGCCCAACCTACAAAGTCCAACAGAGGAGGGGTACAGTGCCACCCATGCCACAGCAGGGACAACATTAGAACAGAGCATCAGACTGCTGAAGGTGAGAATCCACAGCCTGGATCGCACAGGTGCAGTTTTGCAGCATAATCCAGAGAGAATCACCAGGATCATCGTGCTTGCTGCGGCCTACACAACCTCATGCAGCAAAGGGGTGAGGAATTTGCAGTCAGGGAGATGGAGGAACTGGATGCCTCCTCGGATGAGGAAGAAGGGGAAGAGCCTGATGTTCATGGAGGAGTAGATGGTGTGTCTGCAGCTGCAGATGCCAGGGTGATGGAACTACATGCCAGACAGTCCCATGACACCCTTATTGAAACTAGATTCCAACAAGACTGATTTGGCTCAGACCCTGTGCGTCAGGCAGCCAGAGCTGTGCGATTAGTATCCATCCCTGAGAGTCAGGCAGCCAGAGCTGTGCGATTTGGCTTCATCCCTGAGAGTAAGGCAGCCAGAGCTGTGCGATTTGGCTCCATCCCTAAGTTTCAGACAACCAGAGCTGTGCGATTTGGCTCAGACCCTCAGAGCCAGGAAGCCACAGCTGTGCGATTTGGCTCTGACTCTAAGTGCCAGGCAGCCGGAGCTGTGCAATTTGGCTCAGACTCTAAGAGCCAGGCAGCCAGAGCTGTGCGATTTGGCTCAGACTCTAAGAGCCAGGCAGCCAGAGCTGTGCAATTTGCGTCAGAATCTAAGAGCCAGGCAGCCAGAGATGTGCGATTTGGCTCGATCCCTGAGATTCAGGCAGCCAGAGCTGTGCGATTTGGCTCAGACCCTCAGAGCCAGGAAGCCAGAGCTGTGCGATTTGGCTCTGACTCTAAGTGCCAGGCAGCCGGAGCTGTGCAATTTGGCTCAGACCCTGAGAGTCAGGCAGCCAGAGCTGTGCAATTTGGCTCAGACCGTGAGAGTCAGGCAGCCAGAGCTGTGCAATTTGGCTCAGACCCTGAGATTCAGGCGGCAAGAGCTGTGCAATTTGCCTCAGACCCTGTGAGCCAGGCAGCCAAAGCTGTGCAATTTGACTCAGACCCTCAGAGTCAGGCAGCCAGAGCTGTGCGATTTGGCTCAGACTCTAAGAGCCAGGCAGACAGAGCTGTGCGATTTGGCTCAGTCTGTAAGAGTCAGGCAGCCAGAGCTGTGCGATTTGGCTCCGTCCCTAAGAGTCAGACAGCTAGAGCTGTGCGATTTGGCTCTGTCTCTGAGAGCCAGGCAGACAGAGCTGGGCGATTTGGCTCAGACCCTGAGAGTCAGGCAGCCAGAGCTGTGCGATTTGGCTCAGACTCTAAGAGCCAGGCAGCCAGAGCTGTGCGATTTGGCTCAGACTCTAAGAGCCAGGCAGCCAGAGCTGTGCGATTTGGCTCAGCCCCTGAGAGTCAGGCAGCCAGAGCTGTGCAATTTGCGTCAGAATCTAAGAGCCAGGCTGCCAGAGCTGTGCGATTTGGCTCCATCCCTGAGATTCAGGCAGCCAGAACTGTGCGATTTGGCTCAGACCCTGAGAGCCATCCAGCCAGAGCTGTGCGATATGGCTCCATCCCTGAGAGTTAGGCAGCCAGAGCTGTGCGATTTGGCTCAGACTCTCAGAGTCAGGCAGCCAGAGCTGTGCGATTTGGCTCAGACTCTGAGAGCCCGGCAGCCAGAGCTGTGCGATTTGGCTCAGACCCTGTGCGTCAGGCAGCCAGAGCTGTGCGATTAGTATCCATCCCTGAGAGTCAGGCAGCCAGAGCTGTGAGTTTTGGCTCAGACCCTGAGAGTCAGGCAGCAAGAGCTGTGCGATTTGGCTTCATCCCTGAGAGCCAGGCAGCCAGAGCTGTGCGTTTTGCCTCAGACTCTAAGAGCCAGGCAGCCAGAGCTGTGCGATTTGGCTCCATACCTGAAAGTCAGGCAGCCAGAGCTGTGCGATTTGGCTCAGACCCTGAGAGTCAGGCAGCCAGAGCTGTGCATTTTGGCTCAGTCTCTGAGATTTAGGTAGCCAGAGCTGTGCAATTTGGCTCAGACTCAAAGAGCCAGGCAGCCAGAGCTGTGCAATTTGCGTCAGAATCTAAGAGCCAGGCAGCCAGAGCTGTGCGATTTGATTCCATCACTGAGAGTCAGGCAGCCAGAGCTGTGCGATTTGCCTCAGACTCTAAGAGTCAGGCAGACAGAGCTGTGCTTTTTGGCTCCTCCCCTAAGTGTCAGACAACCAGAGCTGTGCGATTTGGCTATGTCTCTGAGAGTAAGGCAGCCAGCGCTGTGCGATTTGCCTCTGACTCTAAGAGCCAGGCAGCCAGAGCTGTGCATTTTGGCTCAGACCCTGAGAGTCAGGCAGCCAGAGCTGTGCGATTTGGCTTCATCCCTGAGAGTAAGGCAGCCAGAGCTTTGCGATTTGCCTCAGACTCTAAGAGCCAGGCAGCCAGAGCTGTGCGATTTGCCTCAGACTCTAAGAGTCAGGCAGCCAGAGCTGTGCGATTTGGCTCCATCCCTAAGTGTCAGACAACCAGAGCTGTGCGTTTTGGCTCAGACCCTGAGAGTCAGGCAGCCAGAGCTGTGCGATTTGCCTCAGACTCTAAGAGTCAGGCAGCCAGAGCTGTGCGATTTGGCTCCATCCCTAAGTGTCAGACAACCAGAGCTGTGCGATTTGGCTCAGTCCCTTTGAGTCAGACAACCAGAGCTGTGCGATTTGGCTCAGACCCTGAGAGTCAGGCAGCCAGAGCTGAGCGATTTGGCTCAGACCCTGAGAGTCAGACAGACAGAGCTGTGCGATTTGGCTCAGACCCTGAGAGTCAGGCAGCCAGAGCTGTGCGATTTGGCTCAGACTCTGAGACTGAGGCCGCCAGAGCTGAGCGATTTGGCTCAGTCTCTGAGAGTGAGGTAGAAAGAGCTGTGCGATTTGGCTCCATCCCTAAGAGTCAGGCGGCCAGAGCTGTGCGATTTGGCTCCATCCCTATGAGTCAGACAACCAGAGATGTGCGATTTGGCTCCATCCCTGAGAGTCAGGCAGGCAGAGCTGTGCAATTTGGCTCAGACTCTAAGAGCCAGGCAGCCAGAGCTGTGCGATTTGGCTCAGTCTCTGAGATTTAGGCACCCAGAGCTGAGCAATTTGGCTCAGACCCTAAGAGCCAGGCAGGCAGAGCTGTGCAATTTGGCTCAGACTCTATGAGCCAGGCAGCCAGAGCTGTGCGATTTGGCTCAGTCTCTGAGATTTAGGCACCCAGAGCTGTGCAATTTGGCTCAGACTCAAAGAGCCAGGCAGCCAGAGCTGTGCAATTTGGCTCAGACTGAAAGAGCCAGGCAGCCAGAGCTGTGCGATTTGGCTCAGACTCTAAGAGCCCGGCAACCAGAGCTGTGCGATTTGGCTCAGACTCTGAGAGTCAGGCAGCCAGAGCTGTGCGATTTCGCTCAGACTCTGAGAGTCAGGCAGCCAGAGCTGCGCGATTTGGCTCAGACCCTGAGAGTCAGGCAGCCAGAGATGTGCGATTTGGCTCAGACCCTGAGAGTCAGGCAGCCAGAGCTGTGCGATTTGGCTCAGAACCTGAGAGACAGGCAGCCAGAGCTGTGTGATTTGGCTCAGACCCTGAGAGCCAGGCAGCCAGAGCAGTGCGATTTGGCTCAGACTCTAAGAGTCCGGCAGCCAGAGCTGTGCGATTTGGCTCCATCCCTGAGATTCAGACAGCCAGAGCTGTGCGATTTGGCTCAGACCCTGAGAGTCAGGCAGCCAGAGCCGTGAAATTTGGCTCAGACCCTGAGAGCCAGGCAGCCAGAGCTGTGCGATTTGGCTCAGACCCTGAGAGTCAGTCAGCCAGAGCTGTGCGATTTGGCTCAAAACCTGAGAGTCAGGCAGCCAGAGCTGTGCGATTTGGCTCAGACCCTGACAGTCAGGCAGCCAGAGCTGTGCGATTTGGCTCTGTCTCTGAGAGTCAGGCAGCCAGAGCTGTCCGATTTGGTTCAGACGCTAAGAGTCAGGCAGCCAGAGCTGTGCGATTTGGCTCAGACTCTGAGAGTCAGGCAGCCAGAGCTCTGTGATTTGGCTCCATCCCTGAGAGTCAGACAGCCAGAGATGTGCGATTTCGCTAAGACTCTAAGAGCCAGGCAGCCAGAGCTGTGCGATTTGGCTCAGACCCTGAGAGCCAGGCAGCCAGAGCTCTGTGATTTGGCTCCATCCCTGAGAGTCAGGCAGCCAGAGCTGTGCGATTTGGCTCAGACCCTGAGAGTCAGGCAGCCAGAGCTGTGCGATTTGGCTCAGACCCTGAGAGTCAGGCAGCCAGAGCTGTGTGATTTGGCTCAGACTCTAAGAGCCAGGTAGCCAGAGCTGTGCGACGTGCCTCAGACCCTGAGAGTCAGGCAGCCAGAGCTGTGCGATTTGGCTCAGACCCTGAGAGTCCGGCAGCCAGAGCTGTGCGATTTGGCTCAGTCCATGAGAGTCAGGCAGCCAGAGCTGTGTGATTTGGCTCAGACCTTGAGAGTCAGACAGCCAGAGCTGTGCAATTTGGCTCAGACTGAAAGAGCCCGGCAGCCATAGCAGTGCGATTTGGCTCAGACCCTGAGAGTCAGGCAGCCAGAGCTGTGCGATTTGGCTCAGACCCTGAGAGTCAGGCAGCCAGAGCTGTGCGAGTTGGCTCAGACCCTGAGAGCCAGGCAGCCAGAGCTGTGCGATTTGGCTCAGACTCTAAGAGTCCGGCAGCCAGAGCTGTGCGATTTGGCACAGACCCTGAGAGCCAGGCAGCCAGCGCTGTGCGATTTGGCTCAGACCCTGCGAGTCAGGCAGCCAGAGCTGTGCGATTTGGCTCAGACCCTGAGAGTCAGGCAGCCAGAGCTGTGTGATTTGGCTCAGACTCTAAGAGCCAGGTAGCCAGAGCTGTGCGATTTGGCTCAGTCCATGAGAGTCAGGCAGCCAGAGCTGTGCGATTTGGCTCAGACCCTGAGATTCAGATAGCCAGAGCTATGTGATTTTGCTCAGACTCTAAGAGCCAGGTAGCCAGAGCTGTGCGACGTACCTCAGACCCTGAGAGTCAGGCATCCCGAGCTGTGCGATTTGGCTCAGACCCTGAGAGTCAGGCAGCCAGAGCTGTGCGATTTGGCTTCATCCCTGAGAGTAAGGCAGCCAGAGCTGTGCGATTTGGCTCAGACTCTAAGAGTCAGGCAGCCAGAGCTGTGCGATTTGGCTCAGACCCTGAGAGTCAGGCAGCCAGAGCTGTGCGATTTGCCTCAGACTCTAAGAGTCTGGCAGGAAGAGCTGTGCGATTTGGCTCCATCCCTAAGCGTCAGACAACCAGAGCTGTGCGATGTGGCTCTGTCTCTGAGAGTCAGGCAGCCAGAGCTGTGCGATTCGGCTCAGACACTAAGAGCCAGGCAGCCGGAGCTGTGCGATTTGGCTCAGACTCTGAGAGCCCGGCAGCCAGAGCTGTGCGATTTGGCTCAGACACTGTGCGTCAGGTAGCCATAGCTGTGCGATTAGTATCCATCCCTGAGAGTCAGGTAGCCAGAGCTGTGCGTTTTGGCTCAGACCCTTAGAGTCAGACAACAACAGCTGTGCGATTTGTCTCCATCCCTGAGAGTTAGTCAGCCAGAGCTGTGCGATTTGGATCAGACCCTGATAGCCAGGCAGCCAGAGCTGTGCGATTTGGCTCAGACCCTGAGAGTCTGGCAGCCAGAGCTGTGCGATTTGGCTGAGTCGCTGAGAGTGAGGCAGCCAGAGCTGTGCGATTTGGCTCCATCCCTAAGAGTCAGACAACCAGAGATGTGCGATTTGGTTCCATCCCTGAGAGTCCGGCAGCCAGAGCTGTGCGATTTTGCTCAGACCCTGATAGCCAGGCAGCCAGAGCTGTGCGATTTGGCTCAGACCCTGAGAGTCTGGCAGCCAGAGCTGTGCGATTTGGCTGAGTCGCTGAGAGTGATGCACCCAGAGCTGTGCGATTTGGCTCAGTCTCTGAGAGTGAGGCAGCCAGAGCTGTGCGATTTGGCTCCATCCCTAAGAGTCAGACAACCAGAGATGTGCGATTTGGTTCCATCCCTGAGAGTCCGGCAGCAAGAGCTGTGCGATTTGGCTCAGACTCTAAGAGCCTGGCAGCCAGAGCTGTGCGGTTTGGCTCAGACCCTGAGAGCCAGGCAGCCAGAGCTGTGCGATTTGGCTCAGGCCCTGAGATCCAGGCAGCCAGAACTGTGCGATTTGGCTCAGACCCTGAGCGTCAGGCAGCCAGTGCTGTGCGATTTGGCTCAGACTCTAAGAACCCGGCAGCCAGAGCTGTGAGATTTGGCTCAGATTCTGAGAGCCAGGCAGCCAGAGCTATGCGATTTGGCTCATTCCCTGTGAGTCAGGCAGCCAGAGCTGTGCGATTTGGCTCAGACACTGAGAGTCAGGCAGCCAGAGCTGTGAGATTTGGCCCAGACTCTGGCAGCCAGAGCTGTGCGATTTGGCTCAGATCCTGAGAGTTAGGCAGCCAGAGCTGTGCGAATTGGCTCAGATCCTGAGAGTCAGGCAGCCAGAGCTGTGCGATTTGGCTCAGACTCTAAGAGTCAGGCAGCCTGAGCTGTGCGATTTGGCTCAGACCCTGAGAGTCAGGCAGCCAGCGCTGTGCGATTTGGCTCAGACCCTGAGAGTCAGGCAGCCAGAGCTGTGCGATTCTGCTCAGACACTGAGAGTCAGGCAGCCAGAGCTGTGCGATTTGGTTCAGACTCTAAGAGCCAGGCAGCCAGAGCTGTGCGATTTGGCTCAGACTCTGAGAGTCAGGCAGCCAGAGCTGTGCGAATTGGCTCAGACTCTAAGAGCCAGGCAGCCAGAGCTGTGCGATTTGGCTCAGACCCTGTGAGTTGTGTGATTTGGCTCAGACTCTAAGAGCCAGGTAGCCAGAGCTGTGCGATTTGGCTCAGTCCATGAGAGTCAGGCAGCCAGAGTTGTGTGATTTGGCTCAGACCCTGAGATTCAGACAGCCAGAGCAAGTGATTTGGCTCAGACTCTAAGAGCCAGGTAGCCAGAGCTGTGCGATTTGGCTCAGACCCTGAGAGCCAGGCAGCCAGAGCTGTGCGATTTGGCTCAGACCCTGAGAGTCAGGCAGCCAGAGCTGTGCGATTTGGCTCAGACCCTGAGAGTCAGGCAGCCAGAGCTGTGGGATTTGGCTCAGACCCTGAGAGTCAGGCAGCCAGAGCTGTGCAATTTGGCTCAGATCCTGAGAGTCAGGCAGCCAGCGCTGTGCGATTTGGCTCAGACCCTTCGAGTCAGGCAGCCAGAGCTGTGCGATTTGGCTCAGACCCTGAGAGTCAGGCAACCAGAGCTGTCCGATTTGGTTCCGACTCTAAGAGCCACGCAGCCAGAGCTGTGCGATTCGGCCCAGACACTGAGAGTCAGGCAGCCAGAGCTGTGCGATTTGGCTCAGACCCTGAGAGTCAGGCAGCCAGGGCTGTGCGATTTGGCTCAGACTCTGAGATTCAGTCAGCCAGAGCTGTGCAATTTGGCTCCATACTTGAGAGTCAGGCAGCCAGAGCTGTGCGATTTGGCTCCATACTTGAGAGTCAGGCAGCCAGAGCTGTGCGATTTCGCTCCATACTTGAGAGTCAGGCAGCCAGAGCTGTGCGATTTGGCTCAGACTCTGAGAGCCAGGCAGCCAGAGCTGTGCGATTTGGCTCCATCCCTGAGAGTCAGGCAGCCAGAGCTGTGCGATTTGGCTCCATACTTGAGAGCCAGGCAGCCAGAGCTGTGCGATTTGGCTCAGACCCTGAGAGCCAGGCAGCCAGAGCTGTGCGATTTGGCTCCATCCCTGAGAGTCAGGCAGCCAGAGCTGTGCGATTTGGCTCAGACCCTGAGAGTCAGGCAGCCAGAGCTGTGTGATTTGGCTCAGACCCTGTGAGTCAGGCAGCCAGAGCTGTGCGATTTGGCTCAGACTCTAAGAGCCAGGTAGCCAGAGCTGTGCGATTTGGCTCAGTCCATGAGAGTCAGGCAGCTAGAGCTGTGCGATTTGGCTCAGTCCCTGAGAGTCAGGCAGCCAGAGCTGTGCGATTTGGCTCAGACCCTGAGAGTCAGGCAGCCAGAGCTGTGTGATTTGGCTCAGACCCTGAGAGTCAGGCAGCCGGAGCTGTGCGATTTGGCTCAGACCCTGAGAATCAGACAGCCAGAGCTGTGCGATTTGGCTCCATCCCTGGATTTCCACAGGTACAGGGAGAAACTGATTGCCCACACGTGGCACTGAGAGCTCCCCGAAACATCCAGCAGCCTTCAGAAACTGAAAGGGTTTTCACTCTGTCAATGTGCAGCTGGTCTGTGATCACCACTATCGAACCCTGTAGGTGTGTGCTCACTTCCCAGTGAGCTCTCATGGCTCTTACCCCCTCACTGACTCTCAAGTGCCACAACTATTTGCTCTCCCTCAGCTCCTGGGGGACACGTATAATCATACGAATTAGGAGCAGGAGTAGGCTATTCAGCCCCTTCGAGCCTGCTACGTCATTCAATAAGATCATGGCTGATCAGATTGTGGCCTCAACTCCACTATTTTGTCTAACCCTGATACCCTTTGGCTCCTTTGTTAGTCAACAATTTGTCTAACACTGCCTTAAAAATATTCATTGGCCTAGCCTCCACTGTTTTGTGGGGAAGAGAGTTGCAAAGACACGTGACCCTCTGAGAGAAAAAATTTCTCCTCATCTCCATCTTAAATAGGCGACCCCTTATTTTTAAACTCTGTCCCCTATTTCCAGTCTCTTCCACACAGGGAAACATCCTTTCAGCATCCAACCTGTCAGGTCCTCTCAGGATCTTATATGTTTCGATAAGATCACCTCACATTCTTCTAAACTCCAATAGACATAGACCTGGCTCTTGACACCTGTGCCCAACCTACAAAGTCCAACAGAGGAGGGGTACAATGCCACCCATGCCACAGCAGGGACAACATTAGAACAGAGCATCAGACTGCTGAAGGTGAGAATCCACTGCCTGGATCGCACAGGTGCAGCTTTGCAGCATAATCCAGAGAGAATCACCAGGATCATTGTGCTTGCTGCGGCCTACACAACCTCATGCAGCAAAGGGGTGAGGAATTTGCAGTCAGGGAGATGGAGGAGCTGGATGCCTCCTCGGATGAGGAAGAAGGGGAAGAGCCTGATGTTCATGGAGGAGTAGATGGTGTGTCTGCAGCTGCAGATGCCAGGGTGATGGAACTACATGCCAGACAGTCCCATGACACCCTTATTGAAACTAGATTCCAACAAGACTGATTTGGCTCAGACCCTGTGCGTCAGGCAGCCAGAGCTGTGCGATTAGTATCCATCCCTGAGAGTCAGGCAGCCAGAGCTGTGCGATTAGTATCCATCCCTGAGAGTCAGGCAGCCAGAGCTGTGCGATTTGGCTCAGACCCTGAGAGTCAGGCAGCCAGTGCTGTGCGATTTGGCTTCATTCCTGAGAGTAAGGCAGCCAGAGCTGTGCGTTTTGGCTCAGACCCTGAGAGTCAGGCAGCCAGAGCTGTACGATTTGCCTCAGACTCTAAGAGCCAGGCAGTCAGAGCTGTGCGATTTGGCTCCATCCCTGAGAGTCAGGCAGCCAGAGCTGTGCGATTTGGCTCAGACCCTGAGAGCCAGGCAGCCAGAGCTGTGCGATTTGGCTCCATCCCTAAGTGTCAGACAACCAGAGCTGTGCGATTTGGCTCAGACCCTTAGAGTCAGACAACCACAGCTGTGCGATTTGTCTCCA
Source organism: Cetorhinus maximus (assembly GCF_964194155.1). Classification (NCBI taxonomy): domain Eukaryota; kingdom Metazoa; phylum Chordata; class Chondrichthyes; order Lamniformes; family Cetorhinidae; genus Cetorhinus; species Cetorhinus maximus. Next base: position 73,765,717 of record NC_135887.1, on the reverse strand, counting down.
TCCCTGAGAGTTAGGCAGCCAGAGCTGTGCGATTTGGATCAGACCCTGATAGCCAGGCAGCCAGAGCTGTGCGATTTGGCTCAGACCCTGAGAGTCAGGCAGCCAGAGCTGTGCGATTTGGCTCAGACCCTGAGAGTCAGGCAGACAGAGCTGTGCGATTTGGCTCAGACCCTGAGAGTCAGGCAGCCAGAGCTGTGCGATTTGGCTCAGTCTCTGAGAGTGAGGCCGCCTGAGCTGTGCGATTTGGCTGAGTCGCTGAGAGTGACGCACCCAGAGCTGTGCGATTTGGCTCAGTCTCTGAGAGTGAGGCCGCCTGAGCTGTGCGATTTGGCTGAGTCGCTGAGAGTGACGCACCCAGAGCTGTGCGATTTGGCTCCATCCCTAAGAGTCAGACACCCAGAGATGTGCGATTTGGCTCCATCCCTGAGAGTCCGGCAGCAAGAGCTGTGCGATTTGGCTCAGACTCTAAGAGCCTGGCAGCCAGAGCAGTGCGGTTTGGCTCAGATTCTAAGAGTCAGGCAGCCAGAGCTGTGCGATTTGGCTCAGACCCTGAGAGCCAGTCAGCCAGAGCTGTGCGATTTGGCTCAGACCCTGAGATCCAGGCAGCCAGAGCTGTGAGATTTGGCTCAGATTCTGAGAGCCAGGCAGCCAGAGCTGTGCGATTTGGCTCAGACTCTGGCTGCCAGAGCTGTGCGATTTGGCTCATTCCCTGAGAGTCAGGCAGCCAGAGCTGTGCGATTTGGCTCAGACCCTGAGAGTCAGGCAGCCAGAGTTGTGCGATTTGGCTCAGACCCTGAGAGTCAGGCAGCCAGAGCTGTGCAATTTGGCTTCATCCCTGAGAGTAAGGCAGCCAGAGCTGTGCGATTTGCCTCAGACTCTAAGAGCCAGGCAGCCAGAGCTGTGCGTTTTGGCTCAGACCCTGAGAGTCAGGCAGACAGAGCTGTGCGATTTGGCTCAGACCCTTCGAGTCAGGCAGCCAGAGCTGTGCGCTTTGGCTCAGACTCTAGGAGCCAGGCAGCCACAGCTGTGCGATTTGGCTCAGACTCTTAGAGACTGGCAGCCAGAGCTGTGCGATTTGGCTCAGTTTCTGAGAGTCAGGCAGACAGAGCTGTGCGATTTGGCTCCATCCCTGAGAGTCAGGCAGCCAGAGCTGTGCGATTTGGCTCCATCCCTAAGAGTCAGACAACCAGAGATGTGCGATTTGGCTCCATCCCCGAGAGTCTGGCAGCAAGAGCTGTGCGATTTGGCTCTGACGCTAAGAGCCAGGCAGCCAGAGCTGTGCAATTTGGCTCAGACCCTGAGAGTCAGGCAGCCAGGGCTGTGCGATTTGGCTCAGACCCTGAGAGTCAGGCAGCCAGAGCTGTGCGATTTGGCTCAGACCCTGAGAGTCAGGCAGCCAGAGCTGTGCGATTTGGCTCCATCCCTAAGAGTCAGACAACCAGAGCTGTGCGATTTGGCTCAGTCCCATTGAGTCAGACAACCAGAGCTGTGCGATTTGGCTCAGACCCTGAGATTCAGGCAGCCAGAGCTGAGCGATTTGGCTCAGACCCTGAGAGTCAGGCAGCCAGAGCTGTGCGATTTGGCTCAGACCCTGAGAGTCAGGCAGCCAGAGCTGTGCGATTTGGCTCCATCCCTAAGAGTCAGACAACCAGAGCTGTGCGATTTGGCTCAGACCCTAAGAGCCAGGCAGCCAGAGCTGTGCGATTTGGCTCAGATTCTAAGTGTCAGGCAGCCAGAGCTGTGTAATTTGGCTCAGACTCTAAGAGTCCGGCAGCCAGAGCTGTGCGATTTGGCTCAGACCCTGCGAGTCAGGCAGCCAGAGCTGTGCGATTTGGCTCAGACCCTGAGATTCAGGCAGCCAGAGCTGAGCAATTTGGCTCAGACCCTGAGAGTCAGGCAGACAGAGCTGTGCGATTTGGCTCAGACCCGGAGAGTCAGGCAGCCGGAGCTGTGCGCATTGGCTCAGACTCTAGGAGCCAGGCAGCCACAGCTGTGCGATTTGGCTCAGACTCTTAGAGACTGGCAGCCAGAGCTGTGCGATTTGGCTCAGTCTCTGAGAGTGAGGCAGACAGAGCTGTGTGATTTGGCTCCATCCCTGAGATTCAGGCAGCCAGAGCTGTGCGATTTGGCTCCATCCCTAAGAGTCAGACAACCAGAGCTGTGCGATTTGGCTCAGACACTAAGAGCCAGGCAGCCAGAGCTGTGCGATTTGGCTCAGACCCTGAGAGTCAGGCAGCCAGAGCTGTGCATTTTGGCTCAGTCTCTGAGATTTAGGTCGCCAGAGCTGTGCAATTTGGCTCAGACTCAAAGAGCCAGGCAGCCAGAGCTGTGCAATTTGCGTCAGAATCTAAGAGCCAGGCAGCCAGAGCTGTGCGATTTGATTCCATCACTGAGAGTCAGGCAGCCAGAGCTGTGCGATTTGCCTCAGACTCTAAGAGTCAGGCAGACAGAGCTGTGCTTTTTGGCTCCTCCCCTAAGTGTCAGACAACCAGAGCTGTGCGATTTGGCTATGTCTCTGAGAGTAAGGCAGCCAGCGCTGTGCGATTTGCCTCTGACTCTAAGAGCCAGGCAGCCAGAGCTGTGCATTTTGGCTCAGACCCTGAGAGTCAGGCAGCCAGAGCTGTGCGATTTGGCTTCATCCCTGAGAGTAAGGCAGCCAGAGCTTTGCGATTTGCCTCAGACTCTAAGAGCCAGGCAGCCAGAGCTGTGCGATTTGCCTCAGACTCTAAGAGTCAGGCAGCCAGAGCTGTGCGATTTGGCTCCATCCCTAAGTGTCAGACAACCAGAGCTGTGCGTTTTGGCTCAGACCCTGAGAGTCAGGCAGCCAGAGCTGTGCGATTTGCCTCAGACTCTAAGAGTCAGGCAGCCAGAGCTGTGCGATTTGGCTCCATCCCTAAGTGTCAGACAACCAGAGCTGTGCGATTTGGCTCAGTCCCTTTGAGTCAGACAACCAGAGCTGTGCGATTTGGCTCAGACCCTGAGAGTCAGGCAGCCAGAGCTGAGCGATTTGGCTCAGACCCTGAGAGTCAGACAGACAGAGCTGTGCGATTTGGCTCAGACCCTGAGAGTCAGGCAGCCAGAGCTGTGCGATTTGGCTCAGACTCTGAGACTGAGGCCACCAGAGCTGAGCGATTTGGCTCAGTCTCTGAGAGTGAGGTAGAAAGAGCTGTGCGATTTGGCTCCATCCCTAAGAGTCAGGCGGCCAGAGCTGTGCGATTTGGCTCCATCCCTATGAGTCAGACAACCAGAGATGTGCGATTTGGCTCCATCCCTGAGAGTCAGGCAGGCAGAGCTGTGCAATTTGGCTCAGACTCTAAGAGCCAGGCAGCCAAAGCTGTGCGATTTGGCTCAGTCTCTGAGATTTAGGCACCCAGAGCTGAGCAATTTGGCTCAGACCCTAAGAGCCAGGCAGGCAGAGCTGTGCAATTTGGCTCAGACTCTATGAGCCAGGCAGCCAGAGCTGTGCGATTTGGCTCAGTCTCTGAGATTTAGGCACCCAGAGCTGTGCAATTTGGCTCAGACTCAAAGAGCCAGGCAGCCAAAGCTGTGCAATTTGGCTCAGACTGAAAGAGCCAGGCAGCCAGAGCTGTGCGATTTGGCTCAGACTCTAAGAGCCCGGCAACCAGAGCTGTGCGATTTGGCTCAGACTCTGAGAGTCAGGCAGCTAGAGCTGTGCGATTTCGCTCAGACTCTGAGAGTCAGGCAGCCAGAGCTGCGCGATTTGGCTCAGACCCTGAGAGTCAGGCAGCCAGAGATGTGCGATTTGGCTCAGACCCTGAGAGTCAGGCAGCCAGAGCTGTGCGATTTGGCTCAGAACCTGAGAGACAGGCAGCCAGAGCTGTGTGATTTGGCTCAGACCCTGAGAGCCAGGCAGCCAGAGCAGTGCGATTTGGCTCAGACTCTAAGAGTCCGGCAGCCAGAGCTGTGCGATTTGGCTCCATCCCTGAGATTCAGACAGCCAGAGCTGTGCGATTTGGCTCAGACCCTGAGAGTCAGGCAGCCAGAGCCGTGAAATTTGGCTCAGACCCTGAGAGCCAGGCAGCCAGAGCTGCGCGATTTGGCTCAGACTCTAAGCGCCCGGCAGCCAGAGCAGTGCGATTTAGCTCAGACCCTGAGAGTCAGTCAGCCAGAGCTGTGCGATTTGGCTCAAAACCTGAGAGTCAGGCAGCCAGAGCTGTGCGATTTGGCTCAGACCCTGACAGTCAGGCAGCCAGAGCTGTGCGATTTGGCTCTGTCTCTGATAGTCAGGCAGCCAGAGCTGTCCGATTTGGTTCAGACGCTAAGAGTCAGGCAGCCAGAGCTGTGCGATTTGGCTCAGACTCTGAGAGTCAGGCAGTCAGAGCTGTGCGATTTGGCTCCATCCCTGAGAGTCAGACAGCCAGAGATGTGCGATTTCGCTAAGACTCTAAGAGCCAGGCAGCCAGAGCTGTGCGATTTGGCTCAGACCCTGAGAGCCAGGCAGCCAGAGCTCTGTGATTTGGCTCCATCCCTGAGAGTCAGGCAGCCAGAGCTGTGCGATTTGGCTCAGACTCTGAGAGTCAGGCAGCCAGAGCTGCGCGATTTGGCTCAGACCCTGAGAGTCAGGCAGCCAGAGATGTGCGATTTGGCTCAGACCCTGAGAGTCAGGCAGCCAGAGCTGTGCGATTTGGCTCAGAACCTGAGAGACAGGCAGCCAGAGCTGTGTGATTTGGCTCAGACCCTGAGAGCCAGGCAGCCAGAGCAGTGCGATTTGGCTCAGACTCTAAGAGTCCGGCAGCCAGAGCTGTGCGATTTGGCTCCATCCCTGAGATTCAGACAGCCAGAGCTGTGCGATTTGGCTCAGACCCTGAGAGTCAGGCAGCCAGAGCCGTGAAATTTGGCTCAGACCCTGAGAGCCAGGCAGCCAGAGCTGCGCGATTTGGCTCAGACTCTAAGCGCCCGGCAGCCAGAGCAGTGCGATTTAGCTCAGACCCTGAGAGTCAGTCAGCCAGAGCTGTGCGATTTGGCTCAAAACCTGAGAGTCAGGCAGCCAGAGCTGTGCGATTTGGCTCAGACCCTGACAGTCAGGCAGCCAGAGCTGTGCGATTTGGCTCTGTCTCTGAGAGTCAGGCAGCCAGAGCTGTCCGATTTGGTTCAGACGCTAAGAGTCAGGCAGCCAGAGCTGTGCGATTTGGCTCAGACTCTGAGAGTCAGGGAGTCAGAGCTGTGCGATTTGGCTCCATCCCTGAGAGTCAGACAGCCAGAGATGTGCGATTTCGCTAAGACTCTAAGAGCCAGGCAGCCAGAGCTGTGCGATTTGGCTCAGACCCTGAGAGCCAGGCAGCCAGAGCTCTGTGATTTGGCTCCATCCCTGAGAGTCAGGCAGCCAGAGCTGTGCGATTTGGCTCAGACCCTGAGAGTCAGGCAGCCAGAGCTGTGCGATTTGGCTCAGACCCTGAGAGTCAGGCAGCCAGAGCTGTGTGATTTGGCTCAGACTCTAAGAGCCAGGTAGCCAGAGCTGTGCGACGTGCCTCAGACCCTGAGAGTCAGGCAGCCAGAGCTGTGCGATTTGGCTCAGACCCTGAGAGTCCGGCAGCCAGAGCTGTGCGATTTGGCTCAGACTGAAAGAGCCCGGCAGCCATAGCAGTGCGATTTGGCTCAGACCCTGAGAGTCAGGCAGCCAGAGCTGTGCGATTTGGCTCAGACCCTGAGAGTCAGGCAGCCAGAGCTGTGCGAGTTGGCTCAGACCCTGAGAGCCAGGCAGCCAGAGCTGTGCGATTTGGCTCAGACTCTAAGAGTCCGGCAGCCAGAGCTGTGCGATTTGGCTCAGACCCTGCGAGTCAGGCAGCCAGAGCTGTGCGATTTGGCTCAGACCCTGAGAGTCAGGCAGCCAGAGCTATGTGATTTTGCTCAGACTCTAAGAGCCAGGTAGCCAGAGCTGTGCGACGTACCTCAGACCCTGAGAGTCAGGCATCCCGAGCTGTGCGATTTGGCTCAGACCCTGAGAGTCAGGCAGCCAGAGCTGTGCGATTTGGCTTCATCCCTGAGAGTAAGGCAGCCAGAGCTGTGCGATTTGGCTCAGACTCTAAGAGTCAGGCAGCCAGAGCTGTGCGATTTGGCTCAGACCCTGAGAGCCAGGCTGCCAGAGCTGTGCGATTTGGCTCAGACCCTGAGAGTCAGGCAGCCAGAGCTGTGCGATTTGCCTCAGACTCTAAGAGTCTGGCAGGAAGAGCTGTGCGATTTGGCTCCATCCCTAAGCGTCAGACAACCAGAGCTGTGCGATTTGGCTCAGACACTGTGCGTCAGGTAGCCATAGCTGTGCGATTAGTATCCATCCCTGAGAGTCAGGTAGCCAGAGCTGTGCGTTTTGGCTCAGACCCTTAGAGTCAGACAACAACAGCTGTGCGATTTGTCTCCATCCCTGAGAGTTAGTCAGCCAGAGCTGTGCGATTTGGATCAGACCCTGATAGCCAGGCAGCCAGAGCTGTGCGATTTGGCTCAGACCCTGAGAGTCTGGCAGCCAGAGCTGTGCGATTTGGCTGAGTCGCTGAGAGTGATGCACCCAGAGCTGTGCGATTTGGCTCAGTCTCTGAGAGTGAGGCAGCCAGAGCTGTGCGATTTGGCTCCATCCCTAAGAGTCAGACAACCAGAGATGTGCGATTTGGTTCCATCCCTGAGAGTCCGGCAGCAAGAGCTGTGCGATTTGGCTCAGACTCTAAGAGCCTGGCAGCCAGAGCTGTGCGGTTTGGCTCAGACCCTGAGAGCCAGGCAGCCAGAGCTGTGCGATTTGGCTCAGGCCCTGAGATCCAGGCAGCCAGAACTGTGCGATTTGGCTCAGACCCTGAGAGCCAGGCAGCCAGAGCTATGCGATTTGGCTCATTCCCTGTGAGTCAGGCAGCCAGAGCTGTGCGATTTGGCTCAGACACTGAGAGTCAGGCAGCCAGAGCTGTGAGATTTGGCCCAGACTCTGGCAGCCAGAGCTGTGCGATTTGGCTCAGATCCTGAGAGTTAGGCAGCCAGAGCTGTGCGAATTGGCTCAGATCCTGAGAGTCAGGCAGCCAGAGCTGTGCGATTTGGCTCAGACTCTAAGAGTCAGGCAGCCTGAGCTGTGCGATTTGGCTCAGACCCTGAGAGTCAGGCAGCCAGCGCTGTGCGATTTGGCTCAGACCCTGAGAGTCAGGCAGCCAGAGCTGTGCGATTCTGCTCAGACACTGAGAGTCAGGCAGCCAGAGCTGTGCGATTTGGTTCAGACTCTAAGAGCCAGGCAGCCAGAGCTGTGCGATTTGGCTCAGACTCTGAGAGTCAGGCAGCCAGAGCTGTGCGAATTGGCTCAGACTCTAAGAGCCAGGCAGCCAGAGCTGTGTGATTTGGCTCAGACCCTGTGAGTTGTGTGATTTGGCTCAGACTCTAAGAGCCAGGTAGCCAGAGCTGTGCGATTTGGCTCAGTCCATGAGAGTCAGGCAGCCAGAGTTGTGTGATTTGGCTCAGACCCTGAGATTCAGACAGCCAGAGCAAGTGATTTGGCTCAGACTCTAAGAGCCAGGTAGCCAGAGCTGTGCGATTTGGCTCAGACCCTGAGAGTCAGGCAGCCAGAGCTGTGCGATTTGGCTCAGACCCTGAGAGTCAGGCAGCCAGAGCTGTGGGATTTGGCTCAGACCCTGAGAGTCAGGCAGCCAGAGCTGTGCAATTTGGCTCAGATCCTGAGAGTCAGGCAGCCAGCGCTGTGCGATTTGGCTCAGACCCTTCGAGTCAGGCAGCCAGAGCTGTGCGATTTGGCTCAGACCCTGAGAGTCAGGCAGCCAGAGCTGTGCGATTTGGCTCTGTCTTTGAGAGTCAGGCAACCAGAGCTGTCCGATTTGGTTCCGACTCTAAGAGCCACGCAGCCAGAGCTGTGCGATTCGGCCCAGACACTGAGAGTCAGGCAGCCAGAGCTGTGCGATTTGGCTCAGACCCTGAGAGTCAGGCAGCCAGGGCTGTGCGATTTGGCTCAGACTCTGAGATTCAGTCAGCCAGAGCTGTGCAATTTGGCTCCATACTTGAGAGTCAGGCAGCCAGAGCTGTGCGATTTGGCTCCATACTTGAGAGTCAGGCAGCCAGAGCTGTGCGATTTCGCTCCATACTTGAGAGTCAGGCAGCCAGAGCTGTGCGATTTGGCTCAGACTCTGAGAGCCAGGCAGCCAGAGCTGTGCGATTTGGCTCCATCCCTGAGAGTCAGGCAGCCAGAGCTGTGCGATTTGGCTCCATACTTGAGAGCCAGGCAGCCAGAGCTGTGCGATTTGGCTCAGACCCTGAGAGCCAGGCAGCCAGAGCTGTGCGATTTGGCTCCATCCCTGAGAGTCAGGCAGCCAGAGCTGTGCGATTTGGCTCAGACCCTGAGAGTCAGGCAGCCAGAGCTGTGTGATTTGGCTCAGACCCTGTGAGTCAGGCAGCCAGAGCTGTGCGATTTGGCTCAGACTCTAAGAGCCAGGTAGCCAGAGCTGTGCGATTTGGCTCAGTCCATGAGAGTCAGGCAGCTAGAGCTGTGCGATTTGGCTCAGTCCCTGAGAGTCAGGCAGCCAGAGCTGTGCGATTTGGCTCAGACCCTGAGAGTCAGGCAGCCAGAGCTGTGTGATTTTGCTCAGACCCTGAGAGTCAGGCAGCCAGAGCTGTGCGATTTGGCTCAGACCCTGAGAGTCAGACAGCCAGAGCTGTGCGATTTGGCTCCATCCCTGGATTTCCACAGGTACAGGGAGAAACTGATTGCCCACACGTGGCACTGAGAGCTCCCCGAAACATCCAGCAGCCTTCAGAAACTGAAAGGGTTTTCACTCTGTCAATGTGCAGCTGGTCTGTGATCACCACTATCGAACCCTGTAGGTGTGTGCTCACTTCCCAGTGAGCTCTCATGGCTCTTACCCCCTCACTGACTCTCAAGTGCCACAACTATTTGCTCTCCCTCAGCTCCTGGGGGACACGTATAATCATACGAATTAGGAGCAGGAGTAGGCTATTCAGCCCCTTCGAGCCTGCTACGTCATTCAATAAGATCATGGCTGATCAGATTGTGGCCTCAACTCCACTATTTTGTCTAACCCTGATACCCTTTGGCTCCTTTGTTAGTCAACAATTTGTCTAACACTGCCTTAAAAATATTCATTGGCCTAGCCTCCACTGTTTTGTGGGGAAGAGAGTTGCAAAGACACGTGACCCTCTGAGAGAAAAAATTTCTCCTCATCTCCATCTTAAATAGGCGACCCCTTATTTTTAAACTCTGTCCCCTATTTCCAGTCTCTTCCACACAGGGAAACATCCTTTCAGCATCCAACCTGTCAGGTCCTCTCAGGATCTTATATGTTTCGATAAGATCACCTCACATTCTTCTAAACTCCAATAGACATAGACCTGGCTCTTGACACCTGTGCCCAACCTACAAAGTCCAACAGAGGAGGGGTACAATGCCACCCATGCCACAGCAGGGACAACATTAGAACAGAGCATCAGACTGCTGAAGGTGAGAATCCACTGCCTGGATCGCACAGGTGCAGCTTTGCAGCATAATCCAGAGAGAATCACCAGGATCATTGTGCTTGCTGCGGCCTACACAACCTCATGCAGCAAAGGGGTGAGGAATTTGCAGTCAGGGAGATGGAGGAGCTGGATGCCTCCTCGGATGAGGAAGAAGGGGAAGAGCCTGATGTTCATGGAGGAGTAGATGGTGTGTCTGCAGCTGCAGATGCCAGGGTGATGGAACTACATGCCAGACAGTCCCATGACACCCTTATTGAAACTAGATTCCAACAAGACTGATTTGGCTCAGACCCTGTGCGTCAGGCAGCCAGAGCTGTGCGATTAGTATCCATCCCTGAGAGTCAGGCAGCCAGAGCTGTGCGATTAGTATCCATCCCTGAGAGTCAGGCAGCCAGAGCTGTGCGATTTGGCTCAGACCCTGAGAGTCAGGCAGCCAGTGCTGTGCGATTTGGCTTCATTCCTGAGAGTAAGGCAGCCAGAGCTGTGCGTTTTGGCTCAGACCCTGAGAGTCAGGCAGCCAGAGCTGTACGATTTGCCTCAGACTCTAAGAGCCAGGCAGTCAGAGCTGTGCGATTTGGCTCCATCCCTGAGAGTCAGGCAGCCAGAGCTGTGCGATTTGGCTCAGACCCTGAGAGCCAGGCAGCCAGAGCTGTGCGATTTGGCTCCATCCCTAAGTGTCAGACAACCAGAGCTGTGCGATTTGGCTCAGACCCTTAGAGTCAGACAACCACAGCTGTGCGATTTGTCTCCATCCCTGAGAGTTAGGCAGCCAGAGCTGTGCGATTTGGATCAGACCCTGATAGCCAGGCAGCCAGAGCTGTGCGATTTGGCTCAGACCCTGAGAGTCAGGCAGCCAGAGCTGTGCGATTTGGCTCAGACCCTGAGAGTCAGGCAGACAGAGCTGTGCGATTTGGCTCAGACCCTGAGAGTCAGGCAGCCAGAGCTGTGCGATTTGGCTCAGTCTCTGAGAGTGAGGCCGCCTGAGCTGTGCGATTTGGCTGAGTCGCTGAGAGTGACGCACCCAGAGCTGTGCGATTTGGCTCAGTCTCTGAGAGTGAGGCCGCCTGAGCTGTGCGATTTGGCTGAGTCGCTGAGAGTGACGCACCCAGAGCTGTGCGATTTGGCTCCATCCCTAAGAGTCAGACACCCAGAGATGTGCGATTTGGCTCCATCCCTGAGAGTCCGGCAGCAAGAGCTGTGCGATTTGGCTCAGACTCTAAGAGCCTGGCAGCCAGAGCAGTGCGGTTTGGCTCAGATTCTAAGAGTCAGGCAGCCAGAGCTGTGCGATTTGGCTCAGACCCTGAGAGCCAGTCAGCCAGAGCTGTGCGATTTGGCTCAGACCCTGAGATCCAGGCAGCCAGAGCTGTGAGATTTGGCTCAGATTCTGAGAGCCAGGCAGCCAGAGCTGTGCGATTTGGCTCAGACTCTGGCTGCCAGAGCTGTGCGATTTGGCTCATTCCCTGAGAGTCAGGCAGCCAGAGCTGTGCGATTTGGCTCAGACCCTGAGAGTCAGGCAGCCAGAGTTGTGCGATTTGGCTCAGACCCTGAGAGTCAGGCAGCCAGAGCTGTGCAATTTGGCTTCATCCCTGAGAGTAAGGCAGCCAGAGCTGTGCGATTTGCCTCAGACTCTAAGAGCCAGGCAGCCAGAGCTGTGCGTTTTGGCTCAGACCCTGAGAGTCAGGCAGACAGAGCTGTGCGATTTGGCTCAGACCCTTCGAGTCAGGCAGCCAGAGCTGTGCGCTTTGGCTCAGACTCTAGGAGCCAGGCAGCCACAGCTGTGCGATTTGGCTCAGACTCTTAGAGACTGGCAGCCAGAGCTGTGCGATTTGGCTCAGTTTCTGAGAGTCAGGCAGACAGAGCTGTGCGATTTGGCTCCATCCCTGAGAGTCAGGCAGCCAGAGCTGTGCGATTTGGCTCCATCCCTAAGAGTCAGACAACCAGAGATGTGCGATTTGGCTCCATCCCCGAGAGTCTGGCAGCAAGAGCTGTGCGATTTGGCTCTGACGCTAAGAGCCAGGCAGCCAGAGCTGTGCAATTTGGCTCAGACCCTGAGAGTCAGGCAGCCAGGGCTGTGCGATTTGGCTCAGACCCTGAGAGTCAGGCAGCCAGAGCTGTGCGATTTGGCTCAGACCCTGAGAGTCAGACAGCCAGAGCTGTGCGATTTGGCTCAGACCCTGAGAGTCAGGCAGCCAGAGCTGTGCGATTTGGCTCAGACGCTAAGAGCCAGGTAGCCAGAGCTGTGCGATTTTGCTCAGACCCTGAGAGCCAGGCAGCCAGAGCTGTGCGATTTGGCTCAGACCCTGAGAGTCAGACAGCCAGAGCTGTGCGATTTGGCTCAGACCCTGAGAGTCAGACAGCCAGAGCTGTGCGATTTGGCTCAGTCCCTTTGAGTCAGACAGCCAGAGCTGTGCGATTTGGCTCAGACCCTGAGAGTCAGGCAGCCAGAGCTGAGCGATTTGGCTCAGACCCTGAGAGTCTGGCAGACAGAGCTGTGCGATTTGCCTCAGACTCTAGGAGCCAGGCAGCCAGAGCTGTGCGATTTGGCTCAGTCTCTTAGACTGACGCCGCCAGAGCTGTGCGATTTGGCTCAGACTCTGAGAGCCAGGCAGCCAGAGCTGTGCGATTTGGCTCAGACCCTGAGAGTCAGGCAGCCAGAGCTGTGTGATTTGGCTCCATCCCTGAGAGTTAGGCAGCCAGAGCTGTGCGATTTGGCTTCATTCCTGAGAGTAAGGCAGCCAGAGCTGTGCGATTTCCCTCAGATTCTAAGGGCCAGGCAGCCAGAGCTGTGCGTTTTGGCCCAGACCCTGAGAGTCAGGCAGCCAGAGCTGTGCGATTTGGCTTCAGCCCTGAGAGTAAGGCAGCCAGAGCTGTGCGATTTGCCTCAGACTCTAAGAGTCAGGCAGCCAGAGCTGTGCGATTTGTCTCCATCCCTAAGTGTCAGACAACCAGAGCTGTGCGATTTGGCTCAGACCCTGAGAGTCAGGCAGCCAGAGCTGAGCGATTTGCCTCAGACCCTGAGAGTCCGGCAGACAGAGTTGTGCGATTTGGCTCAGACTGAAAGAGCCAGGCAGCCAGAGCTGTGCGATTTGGCTCAGACCCTGAGAGTCAGGCAGCCAGAGCTGTGCGATTTCGCTCAGTTTCTGAGAGCCAGGCAGCCAGAGCTGTGCGATTTGGCTCAGACCCTGAGAGTCAGGCAGCCAGAGCTGTGCGATTTGGCTCAGACCCTGAGAGTCAGGCAGCCAGAGCTGTGCGATTTGGCTCAGACCCTGAGAGCCAGGCAGCCACAGCTGTGCGATTTGGCTCAGACTCTTAGAGACTGGCAGCCAGAGCTGTGCGATTTGGCTCAGTTTCTGAGAGTCAGGCAGACAGAGCTGTGCGATTTGGCTCCATCCCTGAGAGTCAGGCAGCCAGAGCTGTGCGATTTGGCTCCATCCCTAAGAGTCAGACAACCAGAGATGTGCGATTTGGCTCCATCCCTGAGAGTCAGGCAGCCAGAGCTGTGCGATTTGGCTCAGACTCTAAGAGCCATGCAGCCAGAGCTGTGCGATTTGGCTCAGATTCTAAGAGTCAGGCAGCCAGAGCTGTGCGATTTGGCTAGGTCTCTGTGATTTAGGCACCCAGAGCTGTGCAATTTGGCTCAGATCCTGAGAGCCAGGCAGCCAGAGCTGTGCAATTTGGCTCAGACTGAAAGAGCCAGGCAGCCAGAGCTGTGCGATTTGGCTCAGTCTCTATGAGCCCGGCAACCAGAGCTGTGCGATTTGGCTCAGACCCTGAGAGTCAGGCAGCCAGAGCTGTGCGATTTCGCTCAGACTCTGAGAGTCAGGCAGCCAGAGCTGTGCGATTTGGCTCAGCCCCTGAGAGTCAGGCAGCTAGAGCTGTGCGATTTGGCTCAGCCCCTGAGAGTCAGGCAGCTAGAGCTGTGCGATTTGGCTCAGACCCTGAGAGTCAGGCAGCCAGAGCTGTGCGATTTGGCTCAGACTCTAAGAGTCCGGCAGCCAGAGCTGTGCGATTTGGCTCAGACCCTGAGAGTAAGGCAGCCAGAGCTGTGCAATTTGGCTCAGACCCTGAGATTAAGGCAGCCAGAGCTGTGCGATTTGGCTCTGTCTCTGAGAGTCAGGCAGCCAGAGCTGTCCCATTTGGTTCAGACTCTAAGAGTCAGGCAGCCAGAGCTGTGCGATTTGGCTCAGACTCTGAGAGTCAGGCAGCCAGAGTTGTGCAATTTGGCTCCATCCCTGAGAGTCAGGCAGCCAGAGCTGTGCGATTTGGCTCAGACCCTGAGAGTCAGAGAGCCAGAGCTGTGTGATTTTGCTCAGACCCTGAGAGCTAGGCAGCCCGAGCTGTGCGATTTGGCTCAGACCCTGAGAGTCAGACAGCCAGAGCAGTGCGATTTGGCTCAGACTCTGAGAGTCAGGCAGCCAGAGCTGTGCGATTTGGCTCAGTCCCTTTGAGTCAGACAGCCAGAGCTGTGCAATTTGGCTCAGACCCTGAGAGTCAGGCAGCCAGAGCTGAGCGATTTGGCTCAGACCCTGAGAGTCAGGCAGACAGAGCTGTGCGATTTGCCTCAGACTCTAGGAGCCAGGCAGCCAGAGCTGTGCGATTTGGCTCAGTCCCTTTGAGTCAGACAGCCAGAGCTGTGCGATTTGGCTCAGACCCTGAGAGCCAGGCAGCCAGAGCTGTGCGATTTGCCTCAGACTCTAAGAGTCAGGCAGCAAGAGCTGTGCGATTTGTCTCCATCCCTAAGTGTCAGACAACCAGAGCTGTGCGATTTGGCTCAGTCCCATTGAGTCAGACAACCAGAGCTGTGCGATTTGGCTCAGACCCTGAGATTCAGGCAGCCAGAGCTGAGCGATTTGGCTCAAACCCTGAGAGTCAGGCAGCCAGAGCTGTGCGATTTGGCTCAGACCCTGAGAGTCAGGCAGCCAGAGCTGTGCGATTTGGCTCCATCCCTAAGAGTCAGACAACCAGAGCTGTGCGATTTGGCTCAGACCCTAAGAGCCAGGCAGCCAGAGCTGTGCGATTTGGCTCAGATTCTAAGTGTCAGGCAGCCAGAGCTGTGCGATTTGCCTCAGACTCTAGGAGCCAGGCAGCCAGAGCTGTGCGATTTGGCTCAGACCCTGAGAGTCTGGCAGACAGAGCTGTGCGATTTGCCTCAGACTCTAGGAGCCAGGCAGCCAGAGCTGTGCGATTTGGCTCAGTCTCTTAGACTGACGCCGCCAGAGCTGTGCGATTTGGCTCAGACTCTGAGAGCCAGGCAGCCAGAGCTGTGCGATTTGGCTCAGACCCTGAGAGTCAGGCAGCCAGAGCTGTGTGATTTGGCTCCATCCCTGAGAGTTAGGCAGCCAGAGCTGTGCGATTTGGCTTCATTCCTGAGAGTAAGGCAGCCAGAGCTGTGCGATTTCCCTCAGATTCTAAGGGCCAGGCAGCCAGAGCTGTGCGTTTTGGCCCAGACCCTGAGAGTCAGGCAGCCAGAGCTGTGCGATTTGGCTTCAGCCCTGAGAGTAAGGCAGCCAGAGCTGTGCGATTTGCCTCAGACTCTAAGAGTCAGGCAGCCAGAGCTGTGCGATTTGTCTCCATCCCTAAGCGTCAGACAACCAGAGCTGTGCGATTTGGCTCAGTCCCTTTGAGTCAGACAACCAGAGCTGTGCGATTTGGCTCAGACCCTGAGAGTCAGGCAGCCAGAGCTGAGCGATTTGCCTCAGACCCTGAGAGTCCGGCAGACAGAGTTGTGCGATTTGGCTCAGACTGAAAGAGCCAGGCAGCCAGAGCTGTGCGATTTGGCTCAGTCTCTATGAGCCCGGCAACCAGAGCTGTGCGATTTGGCTCAGACTCTTAGAGACTGGCAGCCAGAGCTGTGCGATTTGGCTCAGTTTCTGAGAGCCCGGCAACCAGAGCTGTGCGATTTGGCCCAGACCCTGAGAGTCAGGCAGCCAGAGCTGTGCGATTTGGCTTCAGCCCTGAGAGTAAGGCAGCCAGAGCTGTGCGATTTGCCTCAGACTCTAAGAGTCAGGCAGCCAGAGCTGTGCGATTTGTCTCCATCCCTAAGTGTCAGACAACCAGAGCTGTGCGATTTGGCTCAGACCCTGAGAGTCAGGCAGCCAGAGCTGTGCGATTTCGCTCAGACTCTGAGAGCCAGCCTGCCAGAGCTGTGCGATTTGGCTCAGACCCTGAGAGTCAGGCAGCCAGAGCTGTGCGATTTGGCTCAGCCCCTGAGAGTCAGGCAGCTAGAGCTGTGCGATTTGGCTCAGACCCTGAGAGTCAGGCAGCCAGAGCTGTGCGATTTGGCTCAGACTCTTAGAGACTGGCAGCCAGAGCTGTGCGATTTGGCTCAGTTTCTGAGAGTCAGGCAGACAGAGCTGTGCGATTTGGCTCCATCCCTGAGAGTCAGGCAGCCAGAGCTGTGCGATTTGGCTCCATCCCTAAGAGTCAGACAACCAGAGATGTGCGATTTGGCTCCATCCCTGAGAGCCAGGCAGCCAGAGCTGTGCGATTTGGCTCAGATTCTAAGAGTCAGGCAGCCAGAGCTGTGCGATTTGGCTAGGTCTCTGTGATTTAGGCACCCAGAGCTGTGCAATTTGGCTCAGATCCTGAGAGCCAGGCAGCCAGAGCTGTGCAATTTGGCTCAGACTGAAAGAGCCAGGCAGCTAGAGCTGTGCGATTTGGCTCAGACCCTGAGAGTCAGGCAGCTAGAGCTGTGCGATTTGGCTCAGCCCCTGAGAGTCAGGCAGCTAGAGCTGTGCGATTTGGCTCAGACCCTGAGAGTCAGGCAGCCAGAGCTGTGCGATTTGGCTCAGACTCTAAGAGTCCGGCAGCCAGAGCTGTGCGATTTGGCTCAGACCCTGAGAGTAAGGCAGCCAGAGCTGTGCAATTTGGCTCAGACCCTGAGATTAAGGCAGCCAGAGCTGTGCGATTTGGCTCTGTCTCTGAGAGTCAGGCAGCCAGAGCTGTCCCATTTGGTTCAGACTCTAAGAGTCAGGCAGCCAGAGCTGTGCGATTTGGCTCAGACTCTGAGAGTCAGGCAGCCAGAGTTGTGCAATTTGGCTCCATCCCTGAGAGTCAGGCAGCCAGAGCTGTGCGATTTGGCTCAGACCCTGAGAGTCAGAGAGCCAGAGCTGTGTGATTTTGCTCAGACCCTGAGAGCTAGGCAGCCCGAGCTGTGCGATTTGGCTCAGACCCTGAGAGTCAGACAGCCAGAGCAGTGCGATTTGGCTCAGACTCTGAGAGTCAGGCAGCCAGAGCTGTGCGATTTGGCTCAGTCCATGAGAGTCAGGCAGCTAGAGCTGTGCGATTTGGCTCAGTCCCTGAGAGTCAGGCAGCCAGAGCTGTGCGATTTGGCTCAGACCCTGAGAGTCAGGCAGCCAGAGCTGTGTGATTTGGCTCAGACCCTGAGAGTCAGGCAGCCAGAGCTGTGCGATTTGGCTCAGACCCTGAGAGTCAGACAGCCAGAGCTGTGCGATTTGGCTCCATCCCTGGATTTCCACAGGTACAGGGAGAAACTGATTGCCCACACGTGGCACTGAGAGCTCCCCGAAACATCCAGCAGCCTTCAGAAACTGAAAGGGTTTTCACTCTGTCAATGTGCAGCTGGTCTGTGATCACCACTATCGAACCCTGTAGGTGTGTGCTCACTTCCCAGTGAGCTCTCATGGCTCTTACCCCCTCACTGACTCTCAAGTGCCACAACTATTTGCTCTCCCTCAGCTCCTGGGGGACACGTATAATCATACGAATTAGGAGCAGGAGTAGGCTATTCAGCCCCTTCGAGCCTGCTACGTCATTCAATAAGATCATGGCTGATCAGATTGTGGCCTCAACTCCACTATTTTGTCTAACCCTGATACCCTTTGGCTCCTTTGTTAGTCAACAATTTGTCTAACACTGCCTTAAAAATATTCATTGGCCTAGCCTCCACTGTTTTGTGGGGAAGAGAGTTGCAAAGACACGTGACCCTCTGAGAGAAAAAATTTCTCCTCATCTCCATCTTAAATAGGCGACCCCTTATTTTTAAACTCTGTCCCCTATTTCCAGTCTCTTCCACACAGGGAAACATCCTTTCAGCATCCAACCTGTCAGGTCCTCTCAGGATCTTATATGTTTCGATAAGATCACCTCACATTCTTCTAAACTCCAATAGACATAGACCTGGCTCTTGACACCTGTGCCCAACCTACAAAGTCCAACAGAGGAGGGGTACAATGCCACCCATGCCACAGCAGGGACAACATTAGAACAGAGCATCAGACTGCTGAAGGTGAGAATCCACTGCCTGGATCGCACAGGTGCAGCTTTGCAGCATAATCCAGAGAGAATCACCAGGATCATTGTGCTTGCTGCGGCCTACACAACCTCATGCAGCAAAGGGGTGAGGAATTTGCAGTCAGGGAGATGGAGGAGCTGGATGCCTCCTCGGATGAGGAAGAAGGGGAAGAGCCTGATGTTCATGGAGGAGTAGATGGTGTGTCTGCAGCTGCAGATGCCAGGGTGATGGAACTACATGCCAGACAGTCCCATGACACCCTTATTGAAACTAGATTCCAACAAGACTGATTTGGCTCAGACCCTGTGCGTCAGGCAGCCAGAGCTGTGCGATTAGTATCCATCCCTGAGAGTCAGGCAGCCAGAGCTGTGCGATTAGTATCCATCCCTGAGAGTCAGGCAGCCAGAGCTGTGCGATTTGGCTCAGACCCTGAGAGTCAGGCAGCCAGTGCTGTGCGATTTGGCTTCATTCCTGAGAGTAAGGCAGCCAGAGCTGTGCGTTTTGGCTCAGACCCTGAGAGTCAGGCAGCCAGAGCTGTACGATTTGCCTCAGACTCTAAGAGCCAGGCAGTCAGAGCTGTGCGATTTGGCTCCATCCCTGAGAGTCAGGCAGCCAGAGCTGTGCGATTTGGCTCAGACCCTGAGAGCCAGGCAGCCAGAGCTGTGCGATTTGGCTCCATCCCTAAGTGTCAGACAACCAGAGCTGTGCGATTTGGCTCAGACCCTTAGAGTCAGACAACCACAGCTGTGCGATTTGTCTCCATCCCTGAGAGTTAGGCAGCCAGAGCTGTGCGATTTGGATCAGACCCTGATAGCCAGGCAGCCAGAGCTGTGCGATTTGGCTCAGACCCTGAGAGTCAGGCAGCCAGAGCTGTGCGATTTGGCTCAGACCCTGAGAGTCAGGCAGACAGAGCTGTGCGATTTGGCTCAGACCCTGAGAGTCAGGCAGCCAGAGCTGTGCGATTTGGCTCAGTCTCTGAGAGTGAGGCCGCCTGAGCTGTGCGATTTGGCTGAGTCGCTGAGAGTGACGCACCCAGAGCTGTGCGATTTGGCTCAGTCTCTGAGAGTGAGGCCGCCTGAGCTGTGCGATTTGGCTGAGTCGCTGAGAGTGACGCACCCAGAGCTGTGCGATTTGGCTCCATCCCTAAGAGTCAGACACCCAGAGATGTGCGATTTGGCTCCATCCCTGAGAGTCCGGCAGCAAGAGCTGTGCGATTTGGCTCAGACTCTAAGAGCCTGGCAGCCAGAGCAGTGCGGTTTGGCTCAGATTCTAAGAGTCAGGCAGCCAGAGCTGTGCGATTTGGCTCAGACCCTGAGAGCCAGTCAGCCAGAGCTGTGCGATTTGGCTCAGACCCTGAGATCCAGGCAGCCAGAGCTGTGAGATTTGGCTCAGATTCTGAGAGCCAGGCAGCCAGAGCTGTGCGATTTGGCTCAGACTCTGGCTGCCAGAGCTGTGCGATTTGGCTCATTCCCTGAGAGTCAGGCAGCCAGAGCTGTGCGATTTGGCTCAGACCCTGAGAGTCAGGCAGCCAGAGTTGTGCGATTTGGCTCAGACCCTGAGAGTCAGGCAGCCAGAGCTGTGCAATTTGGCTTCATCCCTGAGAGTAAGGCAGCCAGAGCTGTGCGATTTGCCTCAGACTCTAAGAGCCAGGCAGCCAGAGCTGTGCGTTTTGGCTCAGACCCTGAGAGTCAGGCAGACAGAGCTGTGCGATTTGGCTCAGACCCTTCGAGTCAGGCAGCCAGAGCTGTGCGCTTTGGCTCAGACTCTAGGAGCCAGGCAGCCACAGCTGTGCGATTTGGCTCAGACTCTTAGAGACTGGCAGCCAGAGCTGTGCGATTTGGCTCAGTTTCTGAGAGTCAGGCAGACAGAGCTGTGCGATTTGGCTCCATCCCTGAGAGTCAGGCAGCCAGAGCTGTGCGATTTGGCTCCATCCCTAAGAGTCAGACAACCAGAGATGTGCGATTTGGCTCCATCCCCGAGAGTCTGGCAGCAAGAGCTGTGCGATTTGGCTCTGACGCTAAGAGCCAGGCAGCCAGAGCTGTGCAATTTGGCTCAGACCCTGAGAGTCAGGCAGCCAGGGCTGTGCGATTTGGCTCAGACCCTGAGAGTCAGGCAGCCAGAGCTGTGCGATTTGGCTCAGACCCTGAGAGTCAGACAGCCAGAGCTGTGCGATTTGGCTCAGACCCTGAGAGTCAGGCAGCCAGAGCTGTGCGATTTGGCTCAGACGCTAAGAGCCAGGTAGCCAGAGCTGTGCGATTTTGCTCAGACCCTGAGAGCCAGGCAGCCAGAGCTGTGCGATTTGGCTCAGACCCTGAGAGTCAGACAGCCAGAGCTGTGCGATTTGGCTCAGACCCTGAGAGTCAGACAGCCAGAGCTGTGCGATTTGGCTCAGTCCCTTTGAGTCAGACAGCCAGAGCTGTGCGATTTGGCTCAGACCCTGAGAGCCAGGCAGCCAGAGCTGAGCGATTTGGCTCAGACCCTGAGAGTCTGGCAGACAGAGCTGTGCGATTTGCCTCAGACTCTAGGAGCCAGGCAGCCAGAGCTGTGCGATTTGGCTCAGTCTCTTAGACTGACGCCGCCAGAGCTGTGCGATTTGGCTCAGACTCTGAGAGCCAGGCAGCCAGAGCTGTGCGATTTGGCTCAGACCCTGAGAGTCAGGCAGCCAGAGCTGTGTGATTTGGCTCCATCCCTGAGAGTTAGGCAGCCAGAGCTGTGCGATTTGGCTTCATTCCTGAGAGTAAGGCAGCCAGAGCTGTGCGATTTCCCTCAGATTCTAAGGGCCAGGCAGCCAGAGCTGTGCGTTTTGGCCCAGACCCTGAGAGTCAGGCAGCCAGAGCTGTGCGATTTGGCTTCAGCCCTGAGAGTAAGGCAGCCAGAGCTGTGCGATTTGCCTCAGACTCTAAGAGTCAGGCAGCCAGAGCTGTGCGATTTGTCTCCATCCCTAAGTGTCAGACAACCAGAGCTGTGCGATTTGGCTCAGACCCTGAGAGTCAGGCAGCCAGAGCTGAGCGATTTGCCTCAGACCCTGAGAGTCCGGCAGACAGAGTTGTGCGATTTGGCTCAGACTGAAAGAGCCAGGCAGCCAGAGCTGTGCGATTTGGCTCAGACCCTGAGAGTCAGGCAGCCAGAGCTGTGCGATTTCGCTCAGTTTCTGAGAGCCAGCCTGCCAGAGCTGTGCGATTTGGCTCAGACCCTGAGAGTCAGGCAGCCAGAGCTGTGCGATTTGGCTCAGCCCCTGAGAGTCAGGCAGCTAGAGCTGTGCGATTTGGCTCAGACCCTGAGAGTCAGGCAGCCAGAGCTGTGCGATTTGGCTCAGACCCTGAGAGCCAGGCAGCCACAGCTGTGCGATTTGGCTCAGACTCTTAGAGACTGGCAGCCAGAGCTGTGCGATTTGGCTCAGTTTCTGAGAGTCAGGCAGACAGAGCTGTGCGATTTGGCTCCATCCCTGAGAGTCAGGCAGCCAGAGCTGTGCGATTTGGCTCCATCCCTAAGAGTCAGACAACCAGAGATGTGCGATTTGGCTCCATCCCTGAGAGTCAGGCAGCCAGAGCTGTGCGATTTGGCTCAGACTCTAAGAGCCATGCAGCCAGAGCTGTGCGATTTGGCTCAGATTCTAAGAGTCAGGCAGCCAGAGCTGTGCGATTTGGCTAGGTCTCTGTGATTTAGGCACCCAGAGCTGTGCAATTTGGCTCAGATCCTGAGAGCCAGGCAGCCAGAGCTGTGCAATTTGGCTCAGACTGAAAGAGCCAGGCAGCCAGAGCTGTGCGATTTGGCTCAGTCTCTATGAGCCCGGCAACCAGAGCTGTGCGATTTGGCTCAGACCCTGAGAGTCAGGCAGCCAGAGCTGTGCGATTTCGCTCAGACTCTGAGAGTCAGGCAGCCAGAGCTGTGCGATTTGGCTCAGCCCCTGAGAGTCAGGCAGCTAGAGCTGTGCGATTTGGCTCAGCCCCTGAGAGTCAGGCAGCTAGAGCTGTGCGATTTGGCTCAGACCCTGAGAGTCAGGCAGCCAGAGCTGTGCGATTTGGCTCAGACTCTAAGAGTCCGGCAGCCAGAGCTGTGCGATTTGGCTCAGACCCTGAGAGTAAGGCAGCCAGAGCTGTGCAATTTGGCTCAGACCCTGAGATTAAGGCAGCCAGAGCTGTGCGATTTGGCTCTGTCTCTGAGAGTCAGGCAGCCAGAGCTGTCCCATTTGGTTCAGACTCTAAGAGTCAGGCAGCCAGAGCTGTGCGATTTGGCTCAGACTCTGAGAGTCAGGCAGCCAGAGTTGTGCAATTTGGCTCCATCCCTGAGAGTCAGGCAGCCAGAGCTGTGCGATTTGGCTCAGACCCTGAGAGTCAGAGAGCCAGAGCTGTGTGATTTTGCTCAGACCCTGAGAGCTAGGCAGCCCGAGCTGTGCGATTTGGCTCAGACCCTGAGAGTCAGAGAGCCAGAGCTGTGTGATTTTGCTCAGACCCTGAGAGCTAGGCAGCCAGAGCAGTGCGATTTGGCTCAGACTCTGAGAGTCAGGCAGCCAGAGCTGTGCGATTTGGCTCAGTCCCTTTGAGTCAGACAGCCAGAGCTGTGCAATTTGGCTCAGACCCTGAGAGTCAGGCAGCCAGAGCTGAGCGATTTGGCTCAGACCCTGAGAGTCAGGCAGACAGAGCTGTGCGATTTGCCTCAGACTCTAGGAGCCAGGCAGCCAGAGCTGTGCGATTTGGCTCAGTCCCTTTGAGTCAGACAGCCAGAGCTGTGCGATTTGGCTCAGACCCTGAGAGCCAGGCAGCCAGAGCTGTGCGATTTGGCTCAGACCCTGAGAGCCAGGCAGCCAGAGCTGTGCGATTTGCCTCAGACTCTAAGAGTCAGGCAGCAAGAGCTGTGCGATTTGTCTCCATCCCTAAGTGTCAGACAACCAGAGCTGTGCGATTTGGCTCAGTCCCATTGAGTCAGACAACCAGAGCTGTGCGATTTGGCTCAGACCCTGAGATTCAGGCAGCCAGAGCTGAGCGATTTGGCTCAAACCCTGAGAGTCAGGCAGCCAGAGCTGTGCGATTTGGCTCAGACCCTGAGAGTCAGGCAGCCAGAGCTGTGCGATTTGGCTCCATCCCTAAGAGTCAGACAACCAGAGCTGTGCGATTTGGCTCAGACCCTAAGAGCCAGGCAGCCAGAGCTGTGCGATTTGGCTCAGATTCTAAGTGTCAGGCAGCCAGAGCTGTGTAATTTGGCTCAGACTCTAAGAGTCCGGCAGCCAGAGCTGTGCGATTTGGCTCAGA
The DNA here is from genome assembly GCF_964194155.1 of Cetorhinus maximus. Lineage (NCBI taxonomy): Eukaryota > Metazoa > Chordata > Chondrichthyes > Lamniformes > Cetorhinidae > Cetorhinus > Cetorhinus maximus. The sequence goes on along the minus strand of NC_135887.1, from coordinate 73,742,749 downwards.
CCCTGAGATTCAGGCAGCCAGAGCTGAGCAATTTGGCTCAGACCCTGAGATTCAGGCAGCCAGAGCTGTGCGATTTGGCTCAGACCCGGAGAGTCAGGCAGCCGGAGCTGTGCGCATTGGCTCAGACTCTAGGAGCCAGGCAGCCACAGCTGTGCGATTTGGCTCAGACTCTTAGAGACTGGCAGCCAGAGCTGTGCGATTTGGCTCAGTCTCTGAGAGTGAGGCAGACAGAGCTGTGTGATTTGGCTCCATCCCTGAGATTCAGGCAGCCAGAGCTGTGCGATTTGGCTCCATCCCTAAGAGTCAGACAACCAGAGCTGTGCGATTTGGCTCAGACACTAAGAGCCAGGCAGCCAGAGCTGTGCGATTTGGCTCAGATTCTAAGAGTCAGGTAGCCAGAGCTGTGCAATTTGGCTCAGACTCTAAGAGCCAGGCAGCTAGAGCTGTGCGATTTGGCTCAGTCTCTGAGATTTAGGCTCCCAGAGCTGTGCAATTTGGCTCAGACTCAAAGAGCCAGGCAGCCAGAGCTGTGTAATTTGGCTCAGACTGAAAGAGCCAGGCAGCCAGAGCTGTGCGATTTAGCTCAGACTCTAAGAGCCAGGCAGCCAGAACTGTGCTATTTGGCTCAGACTCTGAGAGCCCGGCAGCCAGAGCTGTGCGATTTGGCTCAGACCCTGTGCGTCAGACAGCCAGAGCTGTGCGATTAGTATCCATCCCTGAGAGTCAGGCAGCCAGAGTTGTGCGATTTGGCTCCATCCTTGAGAGTCAAGCAGCCAAAGCTGTGCGATTTGCCTCAGACTCTAAGAGCCAGGCAGCCAGAGCTGTGCTATTTGGCTCAGACTCTGAGAGCCCGGCAGCCAGAGCTGTGCGATTTGGCTCAGACCCTGTGCGTCAGGCAGCCAGAGCTGTGCGATTAGTATCCATCCCTGAGAGTCAGGCAGCCAGAGTTGTGCGATTTGGCTCCATCCCTGAGAGTCAGGCAGCCAAAGCTGTGCGATTTGCCTCAGACTCTAAGAGTCAGGCAGCCAGAGCTGTGCGATTAGTATCCATACCTGAGAGTCAGGCAGCCAGAGCTGTGCGATTTGGCTCAGACCCTGAGAGCCAGGCAGCCAGAGCTGTGCGATTTGACTCCATCACTGAGAGTCAGGCAGCTAGAGCTGTGCGATTAGTATCCATCCCTGAGAGTCAGGCAGCCAGAGCTGTGTGATTTGGCTCCATCCCTGAGAGTCAGCCAGCCAGAGCTGTGCGATTTGGCTCAGACCCTGAGAGCCAGGCAGCCAGAGCTGTGCGATTTGGCTTCAATCCTGAGAGTAAGGCAGCCAGAGCTGTGCGATTTCCCTCAGATTCTAAGAGCCAGGCAGCCAGAGCTGTGCGTTTTGGCTCAGACCCTGAGAGTCAGGCAGCCAGAGCTGTGCGATTTGGCTTCAGCCCTGAGAGTAAGGCAGCCAGAGCTGTGCGATTTGCCTCAGACTCTAAGAGTCAGGCAGCCAGAGCTGTGCGATTTGTCTCAGTCCCTTTGAGTCAGACAACCAGAGCTGTGCGATTTGGCTCAGACCCTGAGAGTCAGGCAGCCAGAGCTGAGCGATTTGCCTCAGACCCTGAGAGTCCGGCAGACAGAGTTGTGCGATTTGGCTCAGACCCTGAGAGTCAGGCAGCCAGAGCTGTGCGATTTGGCTCAGTTTCTGAGAGTCAGGCAGACAGAGCTGTGCGATTTGGCTCCATCCCTGAGAGTCAGGCAGCCAGAGCTGTGCGATTTGGCTCCATCCCTAAGAGTCAGACAGCCAGAGATGTGCGATTTGGTTCCATCCCTGAGAGTCAAGCAGCAAGAGCTGTGCGATTTGGCTCAGACTCTAAGAGCCATGCAGCCAGAGCTGTGTGATTTGGCTCAGATTCTAAGAGTCAGGCAGCCAGAGCTGTGCGATTTGGCTCAGATCCTGAGAGCCAGGCAGCCAGAGCTGTGCAATTTGGCTCAGACTGAAAGAGCCAGGCAGCCAGAGCTGTGCAATTTGGCTCAGACTGAAAGAGCCAGGCAGCCAGAGCTGTGCAATTTGGCTCAGACTGAAAGAGCCAGGCAGCCACAGCTGTGCGATTTGGCTCAGTCTCTATGAGCCCGGCAGCCAGAGCTGTGCGATTTCGCTCAGACTCTGAGAGCCAGCCAGCCAGAGCTGTGCGATTTGTCTCAGACCCTGAGAGTCAGGCAGCCAGAGCTGTGCGATTTGCCTCAGACCCTGAGAGTCAGGCAGACAGAGTTGTGCGATTTGGCTCAGACCCTGAGAGTCAGGCAGCCAGAGCTGTGCGATTTGGCTCAGTTTCTGAGAGTCAGGCAGACAGAGCTGTGCGATTTGGCTCCATCCCTGAGAGTCAGGCAGCCAGAGCTGTGCGATTTGGCTCCATCCCTAAGAGTCAGACAGCCAGAGATGTGCGATTTGGTTCCATCCCTGAGAGTCAAGCAGCAAGAGCTGTGCGATTTGGCTCAGACTCTAAGAGCCAGGCAGCCAGAGCTGTGTGATTTGGCTCAGATTCTAAGAGTCAGGCAGCCAGAGCTGTGCGATTTGGCTCAGATCCTGAGAGCCAGGCAGCCAGAGCTGTGCAATTTGGCTCAGACTGAAAGAGCCAGGCAGCCAGAGCTGTGCAATTTGGCTCAGACTGAAAGAGCCAGGCAGCCACAGCTGTGCGATTTGGCTCAGTCTCTATGAGCCCGGCAGCCAGAGCTGTGCGATTTCGCTCAGACTCTGAGAGCCAGCCAGCCAGAGCTGTGCGATTTGTCTCAGACCCTGAGAGTCAGGCAGCCAGAGCTGTGCGATTTGGCTCAGACCCTGAGAGTCAGGCAGCTAGAGCAGTGCGATTTGGCTCAGAGCCTGAGAGTCAGGCAGCCAGAGCTGTGCGATTTGGCTCAGACTCTAAGAGTCAGGCAGCCAGAGCTGTGCGATTTGGCTCAGACCCTGAGAGTCAGGCAGCCAGAGCTGTGCGATTTGGCTCAGATTCTAAGAGTCCGGCAGCCAGAGCTGTGCGATTTGGCTCAGACCCTGAGAGTCAGGCAGCCAGATCTGTGCGATTTGGCTCAGACCCTGAGAGTAAGGCAGCCAGAGCTGTGCGATTTGGCTCAGTCCCTTTGAGTCAGACAGCCAGAGCTGTGCGATTTGGCTCAGACCCTGAGAGTCAGGCAGCCAGATCTGTGCGATTTGGCTCAGACCCTGAGAGTCAGACAGCCAGAGCTGTGCGATTTGGCTCAGACCCTGAGAGTCAGGCAGCCAGAGCTGACCGATTTGGCTCAGACCCTGAGAGTCAGGCAGCCAGAGCTGTGTGATTTGGCTCAGACCCTGAGAGTCAGGCAGCCAGAGCTGACCGATTTTGCTCAGACCCTGAGAGTCAGGCAGCCAGAGCTGTGTGATTTGGCTCAGACTCTAAGAGCCAGGTAGCCAGAGCTGTGCGACGTACCTCAGACCCTGAGAGTCAGGCAGCCAGAGCTGTGCGATTTGGCTCAGACCCTGAGAGTCAGGCAGCCAGAGCTGTGCGATTTGGCTCAGACCCTGAGAGTCAGACAGCCAGAGCTTTGCGATTTGGCTCAGACCCTGAGAGTCAGACAGCCAGAGCTGTGCGATTTGGCTGAGACCCTGAGAGTCAGGCAGCCAGAGCTGTGCGATTTGGCTCTGACCCTGAGAGTCAGACAGCCAGAGCTGTGCGATTTGGCTCTGACCCTGAGAGTCAGACAGCCAGAGATGTGCGATTTGGCTCCATCCCTGGATTTCCACAGGTACAGGGAGAAACTGATTGCCCACACGTGGCACTGAGACATCCCCGGAACATCCGGCAGCCTTCAGAAACCGAATGGGCTTTCACTCTGTCAATGTGCAGCTGGTCTGTGATCACCACTATCGAACCCTGTAGGTGTGTGCCCAACCTACAAAGTCCAACAGAGGAGGGGTAAAATGCCACCCATGCCACAGCAGGGACAACAATAGAACAGAGCATCAGACTGCTGAAGGTGAGAATCCACCGCCTGGATCGCACAGGTGCAGCTTTGCAGCATAATCCAGAGAGAATCACCAGGATCATTGTGCTTGCTGCGGCCTACAGAACCTCATGCAGCAAAGGGGTGAGGAATTTGCAGTCAGGGAGATGGAGGAGCTGGATGCCTCCTCGGATGAGGAAGAAGGGGAAGAGCCTGATCTTCATGGAGGAGTAGATGGTGTGGCTGCAGCTGCAGTTGCCAGGGTGTTGGAACAACATGCCAGACAGTCCCATGACACCCTTATTGAAACTAGATTCCAACAAGACTGATTTGGCTCAGACCCTGTGCTTCAGGCAGCCAGAGCTGTGCGATTAGTATCCATCCCTGAGAGTCAGGCAGCCAGAGTTGTGCGATTTGGCTTCATCCCTGAAAGTAAGGCAGCCAGAGCTGTGCGATTTGCCTCAGACCCTGAGATTCAGGCAGCCAGAGCTGAGCAATTTGGCTCAGACCCTGAGAGTCAGGCAGACAGAGCTGTGCGATTTGGCTCAGACCCTGAGAGTCAGGCAGCCGGAGCTGTGCGCATTGGCTCAGACTCTAAGAGCCAGGCAGCCACAGCTGTGCGATTTGGCTCAGACTCTTAGAGACTGGCAGCCAGAGCTGTGCGATTAGTATCCATCCCTGAGAGTCAGGCAGCCAGAGTTGTGCGATTTGGCTCCATCCTTGAGAGTCAGGCAGCCAAAGCTGTGCGATTTGGCTCAGTCTCTGAGAGTGAGGCAGACAGAGCTGTGCGATTTGGCTCCATCCCTGAGATTCAGGCAGCCAGAGCTGTGCGATTTGGCTCCATCCCTAAGAGTCAGACAACCAGAGCTGTGCGATTTGGCTCAGACCCTAAGAGCCAGGCAGCCAGAGCTGTGCGATTTGGCTCAGATTCTAAGAGTCAGGTAGCCAGAGCTGTGCAATTTGGCTCAGACTCTAAGAGCCAGGCAGCTAGAGCTGTGCGATTTGGCTCAGTCTCTGAGATTTAGGCTCCCAGAGCTGTGCAATTTGGCTCAGACTCAAAGAGCCAGGCAGCCAGAGCTGTGCAATTTGGCTCAGACTGAAAGAGCCAGGCAGCCAGAGCTGTGCGATTTAGCTCAGACTCTAAGAGCCAGGCAGCCAGAACTGTGCTATTTGGCTCAGACTCTGAGAGCCCGGCAGCCAGAGCTGTGCGATTTGGCTCAGACCCTGTGCGTCAGACAGCCAGAGCTGTGCGATTAGTATCCATCCCTGAGAGTCAGGCAGCCAGAGTTGTGCGATTTGGCTCCATCCTTGAGAGTCAGGCAGCCAAAGCTGTGCGATTTGGCTCTGTCTCTGAGAGTCCGGCAGCCAGAGCTGTGCAATTTGGCTCAGACTCTGAGAGCCAAGCAGCCAGAGCTGTGCGATTTGGCTCCATCCCTGAGATTCAGGCAGCCAGAGCTGTGCGATTTGGCTCAGACCCTGAGCGTCAGGCAGCCAGAGCTGTGCGATTTGGCTCCATCCCTGAGAGTCAGGGAGCCAGAGCTGTGCTATTTGGCTCAGACCCTGAGAGTCAGGCAGCCAGAGCTGTGCAATTTGGCTCAGACTTTAAGAGCCAGGCAGCCAGAGGTGTGCGATTTGGCTCCATCCCTGAGAGTCAGGCAGGCAGAGCTGTGCGATTTGGCTTAGACCCTCAGAGCCAGGAAGCCAGAGCTGTGCGATTTGGCTCTGACGCTAAGAGCCAGGCAGCCGGAGCTGTGCAATTTGGCTCAGACCCTGAGAGTCAGGCAGCCAGAGCTGTGCAATTTGGCTCAGAACCTGAGAGTCAGGCAGCCAGAGCTGTGCAATTTGGCTCAGATCCTGAGAGTCAGGCAGCCAGAGCTGTGCAATTTGGCTCAGACCCTGAGATTCAGGCAGGAAGAGCTGTGCGATTTGGCTCAGACCCTGAAAGCCAGGCAGCCAGAGCAGTGCAATTTGGCTCAGACCCTGAGATTCAGGCAGCCAGAGCTGTGCGATTTGGCTCAGTCTGTGACAGTCAGACAGCCAGAGCTGTGCGATTTGGCTCCGTCCCTAAGAGTCGGACAGCTAGAGCTGTGCGATTTGGCTCTGTCTCTGAGAGCCAGGCAGCCAGAGCTGTGCGATTTGGCTCAGACCCTGAGAGTCAGGCAGCCAGAGCTGTGCGATTTGGCTCAGACCCTGAGAGTCAGGCAGCCAGAGCTGTGCGATTTGGCTCAGACCCTGAGAGTCAGGCAGCCAGAGTTGTGCGATTTGGCTCCGTCTCTGAGAGTCAGGCAGCCAGAGCTGTGCAATTTGGCTCAGACTCTGAGAGCCAAGCAGCCAGAGATGTGCGATTTGGCTCCATCCCTGAGAGCCAGGCAGCCAGAGCTGTGAGATCTGGCTCCATCCCTGAGATTCAGGCAGCCAGAGCTGTGCGATTTGGCTCAGACCCTGAACGTCAGGCAGCCATAGATGTGCGATTTGGCTCCATCCCTGAGAGTCAGGGAGCCAGAGCTGTGCGATTTGGCTCAGATCCTGAGAGTCAGGCAGCCAGAGCTGTGCGATTTGGCTCAGTCTGTGACAGTCAGACAGCCAGAGCTGTGCGATTTGGCTCTGTCTCGGAGAGCCAGGCAGCCAGAGCTGTACGATTTGGCTCAGACCCTGAGAGTCTGGCAGCCAGAGCTGTGCGATTTAGCTTAGACTCTAAGAGCCAGGCAGCCAGAGCAGTGCGATTTGGATCAGACTGTAAGAGCCAGGCAACCAGAGCTGCTCGAAATGGCTCAGACTCTAAGAGCCCGGAGGCCAGAGCTGTGAGATTTAGCTCAGACTCTGAGAGCCAGACAGCCAGAGCTGTTCGAAATGGCTCAGACTATAAGAGCCCGGAGGCCAGAGCTGTGAGATTTAGCTCAGACTCTAAGAGTCAGGCAGCCAGAGCTGTGCAATTTGGCTCCATCCCTGAGAGTCAGGCAGCCAGAGCTGTGCGATTTAGCTCTGACGCTAAGAGCCAGGCAGCCAGAGCTGTGCAATTTGGCTCAGACCCTGAGAGTCAGGCAGCCAGAGCTGTGCAATTTGGCTCAGACTTTAAGAGCCAGGCAGCCAGAGGTGTGCGATTTGGCTCCATCCCTGAGAGTCAGGCAGGCAGAGCTGTGCGATTTGGCTTAGACCCTCAGAGCCAGGAAGCCAGAGCTGTGCGATTTGGCTCTGACGCTAAGAGCCAGGCAGCCGGAGCTGTGCAATTTGGCTCAGACCCTGAGAGTCAGGCAGCCAGAGCTGTGCAATTTGGCTCAGAACCTGAGAGTCAGGCAGCCAGAGCTGTGCAATTTGGCTCAGATCCTGAGAGTCAGGCAGCCAGAGCTGTGCAATTTGGCTCAGACCCTGAGATTCAGGCAGGAAGAGCTGTGCGATTTGGCTCAGACCCTGAAAGCCAGGCAGCCAGAGCAGTGCAATTTGGCTCAGACCCTGAGATTCAGGCAGCCAGAGATGTGCGATTTGGCTCAGTCTGTGACAGTCAGACAGCCAGAGCTGTGCGATTTGGCTCCGTCCCTAAGAGTCGGACAGCTAGAGCTGTGCGATTTGGCTCTGTCTCTGAGAGCCAGGCAGCCAGAGCTGTGCGATTTGGCTCAGACCCTGAGAGTCAGGCAGCCAGAGCTGTGCGATTTGGCTCAGACCCTGAGAGTCAGGCAGCCAGAGCTGTGCGATTTGGCTCAGACCCTGAGAGTCAGGCAGCCAGAGTTGTGCGATTTGGCTCCGTCTCTGAGAGTCAGGCAGCCAGAGCTGTGCAATTTGGCTCAGACTCTGAGAGCCAAGCAGCCAGAGATGTGCGATTTGGCTCCATCCCTGAGAGCCAGGCAGCCAGAGCTGTGAGATCTGGCTCCATCCCTGAGATTCAGGCAGCCAGAGCTGTGCGATTTGGCTCAGACCCTGAACGTCAGGCAGCCATAGATGTGCGATTTGGCTCCATCCCTGAGAGTCAGGGAGCCAGAGCTGTGCGATTTGGCTCAGATCCTGAGAGTCAGGCAGCCAGAGCTGTGCGATTTGGCTCAGTCTGTGACAGTCAGACAGCCAGAGCTGTGCGATTTGGCTCTGTCTCGGAGAGCCAGGCAGCCAGAGCTGTGCGATTTGGCTCAGACCCTGAGAGTCTGGCAGCCAGAGCTGTGCGATTTAGCTCAGACTCTAAGAGCCAGGCAGCCAGAGCAGTGCGATTTGGATCAGACTGTAAGAGCCAGGCAACCAGAGCTGCTCGAAATGGCTCAGACTCTAAGAGCCCGGAGGCCAGAGCTGTGAGATTTAGCTCAGACTCTGAGAGCCAGACAGCCAGAGCTGTTCGAAATGGCTCAGACTCTAAGAGCCCGGAGGCCAGAGCTGTGAGATTTAGCTCAGACTCTAAGAGTCAGGCAGCCAGAGCTGTGCAATTTGGCTCCATCCCTGAGAGTCAGGCAGCCAGAGCTGTGCGATTTAGCTCTGACGCTAAGAGCCAGGCAGCCAGAGCTGTGCAATTTGGCTCAGACCCTGAGAGTCAGGCAGCCAGAGCTGTGCAATTTGGCTCAGACCCTGAGAGTCAGGCAGCCAGAGCTGTGCGATTTGGCTCAGACTCTAAGAGTCAGGCAGCCAGAGCTGTGCAATTCGGCTCAGACCCTGAGAGTCAGGCAGCCAGAGCTGTGCAATTTGGCTCAGACCCTGAGATTCAGGCAGCAAGAGCTGTGCAATTTGGCTCAGACCCTGAGAGCCAGGCAGCCAGAGCTGTGCAATTCGGCTCAGACGCTGAGATTCGGGCAGCCAGAGCTGTGCGATTTGGCTCAGTCTGTGAGAGTGAGGCCGCCTGAGCTGTGCGATTTGGCTGAGTCTCTGAGAGTGAGGAAGCCAGATCTGTGCGATTTGGCTCAGACCCTGAGAGCCAGACAGCCAGAGCTGTGCGATTTAGCTCAGACTCTGAGAGTCTGGCAGCCAGAGCTGTGCTATTTGGCTCAGACTCTAAGAGCCAAGCAGCCAGAGCTGTGCGATTTGGTTCCATCCCTGAAAGTCAGGCAGCCAGAGCTGTGTGATTTGGCTCAGACTCTAAGAGCCAGGCAGCCAGAGCAGTGCGATTTGGCTCAATCCCTGAGATTCAGGCAGCCAGAGCTATGCGATTTCGCTCAGACCCTGAGCGTCAGGCAGCCAGTGCTGTGCGATTTGGCTCCATCGCTGAGAGTCAGGCAGCCAGAGCTGTGCGATTTGGCTCAGACCCTGAGAGTCAGGCAGCCAGAGCTGTGCAATTTGGCTCAGACATTAAGAGCCAGGCAGCCAGAGGTGTGCGATTTGGCTCCATCCCTGAGAGCCATGCAGCCAGAGGTGTGCGATTTGGCTCCATCCCTGAGAGTCAGGCAGCCAGAGCTGTGCGATTTGGCTCAGACTCAAAGAGCCAGGCAGCCAAAGCTGTGCGATTTGGCTCAGACCCAGAGAGTCAGGCAGCCAGAGCTGTGCGATTTGGCTCCATCCCTGAGAGTTAGTCAGCCAGAGCTGTGCAATTTGGCTCAGATCCTGAGAGTCAGGCAGCCAGAGCTGTGCAATTTGGCTCAGACCCTGAGATTCAGGCAGCAAGAGCTGTGCGATTTGGCTCAGACCCTGAAAGCCAGGCAGCCAGAGCAGTGCAATTTGGCTCAGACCCTGAGATTCAGGCAGCCAGAGCTGTGCGATTTGGCTCAGTCTGTGACAGTCAGACAGCCAGAGCTGTGCGATTTGGCTCCGTCCCTAAGAGTCGGACAGCTAGAGCTGTGCGATTTGGCTCTGTCTCTGAGAGCCAGGCAGCCAGAGCTGTGCGATTTGGCTCAGACCTTGAGAGTCAGGCAGCCGCAGCTGTGCGATTTGGCTCAGACTCTAAGAGCCAGGCAGCCAGAGCTGTGCGATTTGGCTCAGACTCTATGAGCCAGGCAGCTAGAGCTGTGCGATTTGGCTCAGACCCTGAGAGTCAGGCAGCCAGAGCTGTGCAATTTGCGTTAGACTCTGAGAGCCAGGCAGCCAGAGCTGTGCGATTTGGCTCAGATCCTTAGAGCCAGGCAGCCAGAGCTGTGCGAATTGGCTCAGACCCTGAGAGTCTGGCAGCCAGAGCTGTGCGATTTGGCTCAGACCCTGAGAGTCAGGCAGCCAGCGCTGTGCGATTTGGCTCAGACCCTGAGAGTCAGGCAGCCAGAGCTGTGCGATTTGGCTCAGACCCTGAGAGTCAGGCAGCCAGAGCTGTGCGATTTGGCTCTGTCTCTGAGAGTCAGGCAGCCAGAGCTGTCCGATTTGGTTCAGATACTAAGAGTCAGGCAGCCAGAGCTGTGCGATTCGGCTCAGACACTGAGAGTCAGGCAGCCAGAGCTGTGCGATTTGGTTCAGACTCTAAGAGCAAGGCAGCCACAGCTGTGCGATTTGGCTCCATCCCTGAGAGTCAGGCAGCCAGAGCTATGCGATTTGGTTCAGACTCTAAGAGCCAGGCAGCCAGAGCTGTGCAATTTGGCTCAGACTCTGAGAGCCAAGCAGCCAGAGATGTGCGATTTGGCTCCATCCCTGAGAGCCAGGCAGCCAGAGCTGTGAGATCTGGCTCCATCCCTGAGATTTAGGGAGCCAGAGCTGTGCGATTTGGCTCAGACCCTGAACGTCAGGCAGCCATAGCTGTGCGATTTGGCTCCATCCCTGAGAGTCAGGGAGCCAGAGCTGTGCGATTTGGCTCAGACCCTGAGAGTCAGGCAGCCAGAACTGTGCGATTTGGCTCAGTCTGTGACAGTCAGACAGCCAGAGCTGTGCGATTTGGCTCCGTCCCTAAGAGTCGGACAGCTAGAGCTGTGCGATTTGGCTCAGTCTGTGACAGTCAGACAGCCAGAGCTGTGCGATTTAGCTCAGACTCTAAGAGCCAGGCAGCCAGAGCTGCTCGAAATGGCTCAGACTCTAAGAGCCCGGAGGCCAGAGCTGTGAGATTTAGCTCCGACTCTGAGAGCCAGACACCCAGAGCTGTTCGAAATGGCTCAGACTCTAAGAGCCCGGAGGCCAGAGCTGTGCGATTTAGCTCAGACTCTGAGAGTCAGGCAGCCAGAGCTGTGCAATTTGGCTCAGACCCTGAGAGTCAGGCAGCCAGAGCTGTGCAATTTGGCTCAGACCCTGAGAGTCTGGCAGCCAGAGCTGTGCAATTTGGCTCAGATCCTGAGAGTCAGGCAGCCAAAGCTGTGCGATTTGGCTCAGACCCTGAGAGCCAGGCAGCCAGAGCTGTGCGATTTGGCTCAGACTCTAAGAGCCAGGCAGCCAGAGCTGTGCAATTCGGCTCAGACCCTGATATTCAGGCAGCCAGAGCTGTGCAATTTGGCTCAGACCCTGAGATTCAGGCAGCAAGAGCTGTGCGATTTGGCTCAGACCCTGAAAGCCAGGCAGCCAGAGCTGTGCAATTTGGCTCAGACGCTGAGATTCAGGCAGACAGAGCTGTGCGATTTGGCTCAGTCTGTGAGAGTGAGGCCGCCTGAGCTGTGCGATTTGGCTGAGTCTCTGAGAGTGAGGCCGCCTGAGCTGTGCGATTTGGCTGAGTCTCTGAGAGTGAGGAAGCCAGATCTGTGCGATTTAGCTCAGACTCTGAGAGTCTGGCAGCCAGAGCTGTGCTATTTGGCTCAGACTCTAAGAGCCAAGCAGCCAGAGCTGTGCGATTTGGTTCCATCCCTGAGAGTCAGGCAGCCAGAGCTGTGTGATTTGGCTCAGACTCTAAGAGCCAGGCAGCCAGAGCAGTGCGATTTGGCTCAATCCCTGAGATTCAGGCAGCCAGAGCTGTGCGATTTCGCTGAGACCCTGAGCGTCAGGCAGCCAGTGCTGTGCGATTTGGCTCCATCGCTGAGAGTCAGGCAGCCACAACTGTGCGATTTGGCTCAGACCCTGAGAGTCAGGCAGCCAGAGCTGTGCAATTTGGCTCAGACTTTAAGAGCCAGGCAGCCAGAGGTGTGCGATTTGGCTCCATCCCTGAGAGCCATGCTGCCAGAGCTGTGCGATTTGGCACCATCCCTGAGAGTCAGGCAGCCAGAGCTGTGCGATTTGGCTCAGACTCAAAGAGCCAGGCAGCCAAAGCTGTGCGATTTGGCTCAGACCCAGAGAGTCAGGCAGCCAGAGCTGTGCGATTTGGCTCAGACCCTGAGAGTCAGGCAGCCAGAGCTGTGCGATTTGGCTCAGACCCTGAGAGTCAGGCAACCAGAGCTGTGCGATTTGGCTCTGTCTCTGAGAGTCAGGCAGCCAGAGCTGTGCGATTTGGCTCAGACCCTGAGCGTCAGGCAGCCAGAGCTGTGCGATTTGGCTCCATCCCTGAGAGTCAGGGAGCCAGAGCTGTGCTATTTGGCTCAGACCCTGAGAGTCAGGCAGCCAGAGCTGTGCAATTTGGCTCAGACTTTAAGAGCCAGGCAGCCAGAGGTGTGCGATTTGGCTCCATCCCTGAGAGTCAGGCAGGCAGAGCTGTGCGATTTGGCTTAGACCCTCAGAGCCAGGAAGCCAGAGCTGTGCGATTTGGCTCTGACGCTAAGAGCCAGGCAGCCGCAGCTGTGCAATTTGGCTCAGACCCTGAGAGTCAGGCAGCCAGAGCTGTGCAATTTGGCTCAGAACCTGAGAGTCAGGCAGCCAGAGCTGTGCAATTTGGCTCAGATCCTGAGAGTCAGGCAGCCAGAGCTGTGCAATTTGGCTCAGACCCTGAGATTCAGGCAGCAAGAGCTGTGCGATTTGGCTCAGACCCTGAAAGCCAGGCAGCCAGAGCAGTGCAATTTGGCTCAGACCCTGAGATTCAGGCAGCCAGAGCTGTGCGATTTGGCTCAGTCTGTGACAGTCAGACAGCCAGAGCTGTGCGATTTGGCTCCGTCCCTAAGAGTCGGACAGCTAGAGCTGTGCGATTTGGCTCTGTCTCTGAGAGCCAGGCAGCCAGAGCTGTGCGATTTGGCTCAGACCCTGAGAGTCAGGCAGCCGCAGCTGTGCGATTTGGCTCAGACTCTAAGAGCCAGGCAGCCAGAGCTGTGCGATTTGGCTCAGACTCTATGAGCCAGGCAGCTAGAGCTGTGCGATTTGTCTCAGACCTTGAGAGTCAGGCAGCCAGAGCCGTGCAATTTGCGTTAGACTCTAAGAGCCAGGCAGCCAGAGCTGTGCGATTTGGCTCAGATCCTGAGAGTCAGGGAGCCAGAGCTGTGCGAATTGGCTCAGACCCTTAGAGTCTGGCAGCCAGAGCTGTGCGATTTGGCTCAGACCCTGAGAGTCAGGCAGCCAGCGCTGTGCGATTTGGCTCAGACCCTGAGAGTCAGGCAGCCAGAGCTGTGCGATTTGGCTCAGACCTTGAGAGTCAGGCAGCCAGAGCTGTGCGATTTGGCTCTGTCTCTGAGAGTCAGGCAACCAGAGATGTGCGATTTGGCTCTGTCTCTGAGAGTCAGGCAGCCAGAGCTGTGCAATTTGGCTCAGTCCCTGAGCGTCAGGCAGCCAGAGCTGTGCGATTTGGCTCCATCCCTGAGAGTCAGGGAGCCAGAGCTGTGCTATTTGGCTCAGACCCTGAGAGTCAGGCAGCCAGAGCTGTGCAATTTGGCTCAGACTTTAAGAGCCAGGCAGCCAGAGGTGTGCCATTTGGCTCCATCCCTGAGAGTCAGGCAGGCAGAGCTGTGCGATTTGGCTTACACCCTCAGAGCCAGGAAGCCAGAGCTGTGCGATTTGGCTCTGACGCTAAGAGCCAGGCAGCCGGAGCTGTGCAATTTGGCTCAGACCCTGAGAGTCAGGCAGACAGAGCTGTGCAATTTGGCTCAGACCCTGAGAGTCAGGCAGCCAGAGCTGTGCAATTTGGCTCAGATCCTGAGAGTCAGGCAGCCAGAGCTGTGCAATTTGGCTCAGACCCTGAGATTCAGGCAGCCAGAGCTGTGCGATTTGGCTCAGTCTGTGACAGTCAGACAGCCAGAGCTGTGCGATTTGGCTCCGTCCCTAAGAGTCGGACAGCTAGAGCTGTGCGATTTGGCTCTGTCTCTGAGAGCCAGGCAGCCAGAGCTGTGCGATTTGGCTCAGATCCTGAGAGTCAGGCAGCCGCAGCTGTGCCATTTGGCTCAGAATCTAAGAGCCAGGCAGCTAGAGCTGTGCGATTTGTCTCAGACCCTGAGAGTCAGGCAGCCAGAGCCGTGCAATTTGCGTTAGACTCTAAGAGCCAGGCAGCCAGAGCTGTGCGATTTGGCTCAGATCCTGAGAGTCAGGCAGCCAGAGCTGTGCGAATTGGCTCAGACCCTTAGAGTCTGGCAGCCAGAGCTGTGCGATTTGGCTGAGACCCTGAGAGTCAGGCAGCCAGCGCTGTGCGATTTGGCTCAGACCCTGAGAGTCAGGCAGCCAGAGCTGTGCGATTTGGCTCAGACCCTGAGAGTCAGGCAGCCAGAGCTGTGCGATTTGGCTCTGTCTCTGAGAGTCAGGCAACCAGAGCTGTGCGATTTGGCTCAGACCCTGAGCGTCAGGCAGCCAGAGCTGTGCGATTTGGCTCCATCCCTGAGAGTCAGGGAGCCAGAGCTGTGCTATTTGGCTCAGACCCTGAGAGTCAGGCAGCCAGAGCTGTGCAATTTGGCTCAGACCCTGAGAGTCAGGCAGCCAGCGCTGTGCGATTTGACTCAGACCCTGAGAGTCAGGCATCCAGAGCTGTGCGATTTGGCTCAGACCCTGAGAGTCAGGCAGCCAGAGCTGTGCGATTTGGCTCTGTCTCTGAGAGTCAGGCAACCAGAGCTGTGCGATTTGGCTCTGTCTCTGAGAGTCAGGCAGCCAGAGCTGTGCAATGTGGCTCAGACCCTGAGAGTCAGGCAGCCAGAGCTGTGCGATTTGGCTCCATCCCTGAGAGTCAGGCAGCCAGAGCTGTGCTATTTGGCTCAGACCCTGAGAGTCAGGCAGCCAGAGCTGTGCAATTTGGCTCAGACCCTGAGAGCCAGGCAGCCAGAGGTGTGCGATTTGGCTCCATCCCTGAGAGTCAGGCAGGCAGAGCTGTGCGATTTGGCTTAGACCCTCAGAGCCAGGAAGCCAGAGCTGTGCGATTTGGCTCTGACGCTAAGAGCCAGGCAGCCGGAGCTGTGCAATTTGGCTCAGACCCTGAGAGTCAGGCAGCCAGAGCTGTGCAATTTGGCTCAGACCCTGAGAGTCAGGCAGCCAGAGCTGTGCGATTTGGCTCAGACCCTGAAAGCCAGGCAGCCAGAGCAGTGCGATTTGGCTCAGACCCTGAGATTCAGGCAGCCCGAGCTGTGCGATTTGGCTCAGACCCTGAGAGTCAGGCAGCCAGAGCTGTGCGATTTGGCTCAGACCCTGAGAGTCAGGCAGCCAGAGCTGTGCGATTTGGCTCTGTCTCTGAGAGTCAGGCAGCCAGAGCTGTCCGATTTGGTTCAGATACTAAGAGTCAGGCAGCCAGAGCTGTGCGATTCGGCTCAGACCCTGAGAGCCAGGCAGCCAGAGCTGTCCAATTTGGTTCAGACTCTAAGAACCACGCAGCCAGAGCTGTGTGATTCGGCTCAGACACTGAGAGTCAGGCAGCCAGAGCTGTGCGATTTGGCTCCATCCCTGAGAGTCAGGCAGCCAGAGCTATGCGATTTGCTTCAGACTCTAAGAGCCAGGCAGCCAGAGCTGTGCGATTTGGCTCAGACCCTGAGAGTCAGGCAGCCAGAGCTGTGCGATTTGGCTCAGACCCTGAGAGTCAGGCAGCCAGAGCTGTGCGATTTGGCTCAGACCCTGAGAGTCAGGCAGCCAGAGCTGTGCGATTTGGCTCCGTCTCTGAGAGTCAGGCAGCCAGAGCTGTGCAATTTGGCTCAGACTCTGAGAGCCAAGCAGCCAGAGATGTGCGATTTGGCTCCATCCCTGAGAGCCAGGCAGCCAGAGCTGTGAGATCTGGCTCCATCCCTGAGATTCAGGCAGCCAGAGCTGTGCGATTTGGCTCAGACCCTGAACGTCAGGCAGCCATAGCTGTGCGATTTGGCTCCATCCCTGAGAGTCAGGGAGCCAGAGCTGTGCGATTTGGCTCAGACCCTGAGAGTCAGGCAGCCAGAGCTGTGCGATTTGGCTCAGTCTTTGACAGTCAGACAGCCAGAGCTGTGCGATTTGGCTCCGTCCCTAAGAGTCGGACAGCTAGAGCTGTGCGATTTGGCTCTGTCTCTGAGAGCCAGGTAGCCAGAGCTGTGCGATTTGGCTCAGACCCTGAGAGTCAGGCAGCCGCAGCTGTGCGATTTGGCTCAGACCCTGAGAGTCAGGCAGCCAGAGCTGTGCGATTTGGCTCAGACCCTGAGAGTCAGGCAGCCAGAGCTGTGCGATTTGGCTCTGTCTCTGAGAGTCAGGCAGCCAGAGCTGTCCGATTTGGTTCAGATACTAAGAGTCAGGCAGCCAGAGCTGTGCGATTCGGCTCAGACCCTGAGAGCCAGGCAGCCAGAGCTGTCCAATTTGGTTCAGACTCTAAGAACCACGCAGCCAGAGCTGTGTGATTCGGCTCAGACACTGAGAGTCAGGCAGCCAGAGCTGTGCGATTTGGCTCCATCCCTGAGAGTCAGGCAGCCAGAGCTATGCGATTTGGTTCAGACTCTAAGAGCCAGGCAGCCAGAGCTGTGCGATTTGGCTCAGACCCTGAGAGTCAGGCAGCCAGAGCTGTGCGATTTGGCTCAGACCCTGAGAGTCAGGCAGCCAGAGCTGTGCGATTTGGCTCAGACCCTGAGAGTCAGGCAGCCAGAGCTGTGCGATTTGGCTCCGTCTCTGAGAGTCAGGCAGCCAGAGCTGTGCAATTTGGCTCAGACTCTGAGAGCCAAGCAGCCAGAGATGTGCGATTTGGCTCCATCCCTGAGAGCCAGGCAGCCAGAGCTGTGAGATCTGGCTCCATCCCTGAGATTCAGGCAGCCAGAGCTGTGCGATTTGGCTCAGACCCTGAACGTCAGGCAGCCATAGCTGTGCGATTTGGCTCCATCCCTGAGAGTCAGGGAGCCCGAGCTGTGCGATTTGGCTCAGACCCTGAGAGTCAGGCAGCCAGAGCTGTGCGATTTGGCTCAGTCTTTGACAGTCAGACAGCCAGAGCTGTGCGATTTGGCTCCGTCCCTAAGAGTCGGACAGCTAGAGCTGTGCGATTTGGCTCTGTCTCTGAGAGCCAGGTACCCAGAGCTGTGCGATTTGGCTCAGACCCTGAGAGTCAGTCAGCCGCAGCTGTGCGATTTGGCTCAGACTCTAAGAGCCAGTCAGCCAGAGCTGTGCGATTTGGCACAGACTCTATGAGCCAGGCAGCTAGAGCTGTGCGATTTGGCTCAGACACTGAGAGTCAGGCAGCCAGAGCTGTGCAATTTGCGTTAGACTCTAAGAGCCAGGCAGCCAGAGCTGTGCGATTTGGCTCAGACCCTGAGAGTCTGGCAGCCAGAGCTGTGCGATTTGGCTCAGACCCTGAGAGTCAGGCAGCCAGCGCTGTGCGATTTGGCTCCGACCCAGAGAGTCAGGCAGCCAGAGCTGTGCGATTTGGCTCAGACCCCGAGAGTCAGGCAGCCAGAGCTGTGCGATTTGGCTCTGTCTCTGAGAGTCAGGCAGCCAGAGCTGTGCGTTTCGGCTCAGACCCTGAGAGTCAGGCAGCCGCAGCTGTGCGATTTGGCTCAGACTCTAAGAGCCAGTCAGCCAGAGCTGTGCGATTTGGCACAGACTCTATGAGCCAGGCAGCTAGAGCTGTGCGATTTGGCTCAGACCCTGAGAGTCAGGCAGCCAGAGCTGTGCAATTTGCGTTAGACTCTAAGAGCCAGGTAGCCAGAGCTGTGCGATTTGGCTCAGACCCTGAGAGTCAGGCAGCCAGAGCTGTGCGATTTGGCACAGACTCTATGAGCCAGGCAGCTAGAGCTGTGCGATTTGGCTCAGACACTGAGAGTCTGGCAGCCAGAGCTGTGCGATTTGGCTCAGACCCTGAGAGTCAGGCAGCCAGCGCTGTGCGATTTGGCTCCGACCCAGAGAGTCAGGCAGCCAGAGCTGTGCGATTTGGCTCAGACCCTGAGAGTCAGGCAGCCAGAGCTGTGCGATTTGGCTCTGTCTCTGAGAGTCAGGCAGCCAGAGCTGTCCGATTTGGTTCAGATAGTAAGAGTCAGGCAGCCAGAGCTGTGCGTTTCGGCTCAGACCCTGAGAGCCAGGCAGCCAGAGCTGTCCAATTTGGTTCAGACTCTAAGAACCACGCAGCCAGAGCTGTGTGATTCGGCTCAGACACTGAGAGTCAGGCAGCCAGAGCTGTGCAATTTGGTTCAGACTCTAAGAGCAAGGCAGCCACAGCTGTGCGATTTGGCTCCATCCCTGAGAGTCAGGCAGCCAGAGTTATGCGATTTGGTTCAGGCTCTAAGAGCCAGGCAGCCAGAGCTGTGCGATTTGGCTCAGACCCTGAGAGTCAGGCAGCCAGAGCTGTGCAATTTGGCTCCGTCTCTGAGAGTCAGGCAGCCAGAGCTGTGCAATTTGGCTCAGACTCTGAGAGCCAAGCAGCCAGACATGTGCGATTTGGCTCCGTCTCTGAGAGTCAGGCAGCCAGAGCTGTGCAATTTGGCTCAGACTCTTAGAGCCAAGCAGCCAGGGATGTGCGATTTGGCTCCATCCCTGAGATTCAGGCAGCCAGAGCTGTGCGATTTGGCTCCATCCCTGAGAGTCAGGGAGCCAGAGCTGTGCGATTTGGCTCAGACCCTGAGAGTCAGGCAGCCAGAGCTGTGCGATTTGGGTCAGACCCTGAGAGTCAGGCAGCCAGAGCTGTGCGATTTGGCTCAGACTCTTAGAGCCAAGCAGCCAGGGATGTGCGATTTGGCTCCATCCCTGAGATTCAGGCAGCCAGAGCTGTGCGATTTGGCTCCATCCCTGAGAGTCAGGGAGCCAGAGCTGTGCGATTTGGCTCCATCCCTGAGAGTCAGGCAGCCAGAGCTATGCGATTTGGTTCAGACTCTAAGAGCCAGGCAGCCAGAGCTGTGCGATTTGGCTCAGACCCTGAGAGTCAGGCAGCCAGAGCTGTGCGATTTGGCTCAGACCCTGAGAGTCAGGCAGCCAGAGCTGTGCGATTTGGCTCAGACCCTGAGAGTCAGGCAGCCAGAGCTGTGCGATTTGGCTCCGTCTCTGAGAGTCAGGCAGCCAGAGCTGTGCAATTTGGCTCAGACTCTGAGAGCCAAGCAGCCAGAGATGTGCGATTTGGCTCCATCCCTGAGAGCCAGGCAGCCAGAGCTGTGAGATCTGGCTCCATCCCTGAGATTCAGGCACCCAGAGCTGTGCGATTTGGCTCAGACCCTGAACGTCAGGCAGCCATAGCTGTGCGATTTGGCTCCATCCCTGAGAGTCAGGGAGCCAGAGCTGTGCGATTTGGCTCAGACCCTGAGAGTCAGGCAGCCAGAGCTGTGCGATTTGGCTCAGTCTTTGACAGTCAGACAGCCAGAGCTGTGCGATTTGGCTCCGTCCCTAAGAGTCGGACAGCTAGATCTGTGCGATTTGGCTCTGTCTCTGAGAGCCAGGTAGCCAGAGCTGTGCGATTTGGCTCAGACCCTGAGAGTCAGGCAGCCGCAGCTGTGCGATTTGGCTCAGACCCTGAGAGTCAGGCAGCCAGAGCTGTGCGATTTGGCTCAGACCCTGAGAGTCAGGCAGCCAGAGCTGTGCGATTTGGCTCTGTCTCTGAGAGTCAGGCAGCCAGAGCTGTCCGATTTGGTTCAGATACTAAGAGTCAGGCAGCCAGAGCTGTGCGATTCGGCTCAGACCCTGAGAGCCAGGCAGCCAGAGCTGTCCAATTTGGTTCAGACTCTAAGAACCACGCAGCCAGAGCTGTGTGATTCGGCTCAGACACTGAGAGTCAGGCAGCCAGAGCTGTGCGATTTGGCTCCATCCCTGAGAGTCAGGCAGCCAGAGCTATGCGATTTGGTTCAGACTCTAAGAGCCAGGCAGCCAGAGCTGTGCGATTTGGCTCAGACCCTGAGAGTCAGGCAGCCAGAGCTGTGCGATTTGGCTCAGACCCTGAGAGTCAGGCAGCCAGAGCTGTGCGATTTGGCTCAGACCCTGAGAGTCAGGCAGCCAGAGCTGTGCGATTTGGCTCCGTCTCTGAGAGTCAGGCAGCCAGAGCTGTGCAATTTGGCTCAGACTCTGAGAGCCAAGCAGCCAGAGATGTGCGATTTGGCTCCATCCCTGAGAGCCAGGCAGCCAGAGCTGTGAGATCTGGCTCCATCCCTGAGATTCAGGCAGCCAGAGCTGTGCAATTTGGCTCAGACCCTGAACGTCAGGCAGCCATAGCTGTGCGATTTGGCTCCATCCCTGAGAGTCAGGGAGCCAGAGCTGTGCGATTTGGCTCAGACCCTGAGAGTCAGGCAGCCAGAGCTGTGCGATTTGGCTCAGTCTTTGACAGTCAGACAGCCAGAGCTGTGCGATTTGGCTCCGTCCCTCAGAGTCGGACAGCTAGAGCTGTGCGATTTGGCTCTGTCTCTGAGAGCCAGGTAGCCAGAGCTGTGCGATTTGGCTCAGACCCTGAGAGTCAGGCAGCCGCAGCTGTGCGATTTGGCTCAGACTCTAAGAGCCAGTCAGCCAGAGCTGTGCGATTTGGCACAGACTCTATGAGCCAGGCAGCTAGAGCTGTGCGATTTGGCTCAGACCCTGAGAGTCAGGCAGCCAGAGCTGTGCAATTTGCGTTAGACTCTAAGAGCCAGGTAGCCAGAGCTGTGCGATTTGGCTCAGACCCTGAGAGTCAGGCAGCCAGAGCTGTGCGATTTGGCACAGACTCTATGAGCCAGGCAGCTAGAGCTGTGCGATTTGGCTCAGACACTGAGAGTCAGGCAGCCAGAGCTGTGCAATTTGCGTTAGACTCTAAGAGCCAGGCAGCCAGAGCTGTGCGATTTGGCTCAGACCCTGAGAGTCTGGCAGCCAGAGCTGTGCGATTTGGCTCAGACCCTGAGAGTCAGGCAGCCAGCGCTGTGCGATTTGGCTCCGACCCAGAGAGTCAGGCAGCCAGAGCTGTGCGATTTGGCTCAGACCCTGAGAGTCAGGCAGCCAGAGCTGTGCGATTTGGCTCTGTCTCTGAGAGTCAGGCAGCCAGAGCTGTCCGATTTGGTTCAGATACTAAGAGTCAGGCAGCCAGAGCTGTGCGTTTCGGCTCAGACCCTGAGAGTCAGGCAGCCGCAGCTGTGCGATTTGGCTCAGACTCTAAGAGCCAGTCAGCCAGAGCTGTGCGATTTGGCACAGACTCTATGAGCCAGGCAGCTAGAGCTGTGCGATTTGGCTCAGACCCTGAGAGTCAGGCAGCCAGAGCTGTGCAATTTGCGTTAGACTCTAAGAGCCAGGTAGCCAGAGCTGTGCGATTTGGCTCAGACCCTGAGAGTCAGGCAGCCAGAGCTGTGCGATTTGGCACAGACTCTATGAGCCAGGCAGCTAGAGCTGTGCGATTTGGCTCAGACACTGAGAGTCAGGCAGCCAGAGCTGTGCAATTTGCGTTAGACTCTAAGAGCCAGGCAGCCAGAGCTGTGCGATTTGGCTCAGACCCTGAGAGTCTGGCAGCCAGAGCTGTGCGATTTGGCTCAGACCCTGAGAGTCAGGCAGCCAGCGCTGTGCGATTTGGCTCCGACCCAGAGAGTCAGGCAGCCAGAGCTGTGCGATTTGGCTCAGACCCTGAGAGTCAGGCAGCCAGAGCTGTGCGATTTGGCTCTGTCTCTGAGAGTCAGGCAGCCAGAGCTGTGCGATTTGGCTCCGTCTCTGAGAGTCAGGCAGCCAGAGCTGTGCAATTTGGCTCAGACTCTGAGAGCCAAGCAGCCAGAGATGTGCGATTTGGCTCCATCCCTGAGAGCCAGGCAGCCAGAGCTGTGAGATCTGGCTCCATCCCTGAGATTCAGGCAGCCAGAGCTGTGCGATTTGGCTCAGACCCTGAACGTCAGGCAGCCATAGCTGTGCGATTTGGCTCCATCCCTGAGAGTCAGGGAGCCAGAGCTGTGCGATTTGGCTCAGACCCTGAGAGTCAGGCAGCCAGAGCTGTGCGATTTGGCTCAGTCTTTGACAGTCAGACAGCCAGAGCTGTGCGATTTGGCTCCGTCCCTAAGAGTCGGACAGCTAGAGCTGTGCGATTTGGCTCTGTCTCTGAGAGCCAGGTAGCCAGAGCTGTGCGATTTGGCTCAGACCCTGAGAGTCAGGCAGCCGCAGCTGTGCGATTTGGCTCAGACCCTGAGAGTCAGGCAGCCAGAGCTGTGCGATTTGGCTCAGACCCTGAGAGTCAGGCAGCCAGAGCTGTGCGATTTGGCTCTGTCTCTGAGAGTCAGGCAGCCAGAGCTGTCCGATTTGGTTCAGATACTAAGAGTCAGGCAGCCAGAGCTGTGCGATTCGGCTCAGACCCTGAGAGCCAGGCAGCCAGAGCTGTCCAATTTGGTTCAGACTCTAAGAACCACGCAGCCAGAGCTGTGTGATTCGGCTCAGACACTGAGAGTCAGGCAGCCAGAGCTGTGCGATTTGGCTCCATCCCTGAGAGTCAGGCAGCCAGAGCTATGCGATTTGGTTCAGACTCTTAGAGCCAGGCAGCCAGAGCTGTGCGATTTGGCTCAGACCCTGAGAGTCAGGCAGCCAGAGCTGTGCGATTTGGCTCAGACCCTGAGAGTCAGGCAGCCAGAGCTGTGCGATTTGGCTCAGACCCTGAGAGTCAGGCAGCCAGAGCTGTGCGATTTGGCTCCGTCTCTGAGAGTCAGGCAGCCAGAGCTGTGCAATTTGGCTCAGACTCTGAGAGCCAAGCAGCCAGAGATGTGCGATTTGGCTCCATCCCTGAGAGCCAGGCAGCCAGAGCTGTGAGATCTGGCTCCATCCCTGAGATTCAGGCAGCCAGAGCTGTGCAATTTGGCTCAGACCCTGAACGTCAGGCAGCCATAGCTGTGCGATTTGGCTCCATCCCTGAGAGTCAGGGAGCCAGAGCTGTGCGATTTGGCTCAGACCCTGAGAGTCAGGCAGCCAGAGCTGTGCGATTTGGCTCAGTCTTTGACAGTCAGACAGCCAGAGCTGTGCGATTTGGCTCCGTCCCTAAGAGTCGGACAGCTAGAGCTGTGCGATTTGGCTCTGTCTCTGAGAGCCAGGTAGCCAGAGCTGTGCGATTTGGCTCAGACCCTGAGAGTCAGGCAGCCGCAGCTGTGCGATTTGGCTCAGACTCTAAGAGCCAGTCAGCCAGAGCTGTGCGATTTGGCACAGACTCTATGAGCCAGGCAGCTAGAGCTGTGCGATTTGGCTCAGACCCTGAGAGTCAGGCAGCCAGAGCTGTGCAATTTGCGTTAGACTCTAAGAGCCAGGTAGCCAGAGCTGTGCGATTTGGCTCAGACCCTGAGAGTCAGGCAGCCAGAGCTGTGCGATTTGGCACAGACTCTATGAGCCAGGCAGCTAGAGCTGTGCGATTTGGCTCAGACACTGAGAGTCAGGCAGCCAGAGCTGTGCAATTTGCGTTAGACTCTAAGAGCCAGGCAGCCAGAGCTGTGCGATTTGGCTCAGACCCTGAGAGTCTGGCAGCCAGAGCTGTGCGATTTGGCTCAGACCCTGAGAGTCAGGCAGCCAGCGCTGTGCGATTTGGCTCCGACCCAGAGAGTCAGGCAGCCAGAGCTGTGCGATTTGGCTCAGACCCTGAGAGTCAGGCAGCCAGAGCTGTGCGATTTGGCTCTGTCTCTGAGAGTCAGGCAGCCAGAGCTGTCCGATTTGGTTCAGATACTAAGAGTCAGGCAGCCAGAGCTGTGCGTTTCGGCTCAGACCCTGAGAGTCAGGCAGCCGCAGCTGTGCGATTTGGCTCAGACTCTAAGAGCCAGTCAGCCAGAGCTGTGCGATTTGGCACAGACTCTATGAGCCAGGCAGCTAGAGCTGTGCGATTTGGCTCAGACCCTGAGAGTCAGGCAGCCAGAGCTGTGCAATTTGCGTTAGACTCTAAGAGCCAGGTAGCCAGAGCTGTGCGATTTGGCTCAGACCCTGAGAGTCAGGCAGCCAGAGCTGTGCGATTTGGCACAGACTCTATGAGCCAGGCAGCTAGAGCTGTGCGATTTGGCTCAGACACTGAGAGTCAGGCAGCCAGAGCTGTGCAATTTGCGTTAGACTCTAAGAGCCAGGCAGCCAGAGCTGTGCGATTTGGCTCAGACCCTGAGAGTCTGGCAGCCAGAGCTGTGCGATTTGGCTCAGACCCTGAGAGTCAGGCAGCCAGCGCTGTGCGATTTGGCTCCGACCCAGAGAGTCAGGCAGCCAGAGCTGTGCGATTTGGCTCAGACCCTGAGAGTCAGGCAGCCAGAGCTGTGCGATTTGGCTCTGTCTCTGAGAGTCAGGCAGCCAGAGCTGTCCGATTTGGTTCAGATACTAAGAGTCAGGCAGCCAGAGCTGTGCGTTTCGGCTCAGACCCTGAGAGCCAGGCAGCCAGAGCTGTCCAATTTGGTTCAGACTCTAAGAACCACGCAGCCAGAGCTGTGTGATTCGGCTCAGACACTGAGAGTCAGGCAGCCAGAGCTGTGCAATTTGGTTCAGACTCTAAGAGCAAGGCAGCCACAGCTGTGCGATTTGGCTCCATCCCTGAGAGTCAGGCAGCCAGAGTTATGCGATTTGGTTCAGACTCTAAGAGCCAGGCAGCCAGAGCTGTGCGATTTGGCTCAGACCCTGAGAGTCAGGCAGCCAGAGCTGTGCGATTTGGCTCCGTCTCTGAGAGTCAGGCAGCCAGTGCTGTGCAATTTGGCTCAGACTCTGAGAGCCAAGCAGCCAGACATGTGCGATTTGGCTCCGTCTCTGAGAGTCAGGCAGCCAGAGCTGTGCAATTTGGCTCAGACTCTTAGAGCCAAGCAGCCAGGGATGTGCGATTTGGCTCCATCCCTGAGATTCAGGCAGCCAGAGCTGTGCGATTTGGCTCCATCCCTGAGAGTCAGGGAGCCAGAGCTGTGCGATTTGGCTCAGACCCTGAGAGTCAGGCAGCCAGAGCTGTGCGATTTGGGTCAGACCCTGAGAGTCAGGCAGCCAGAGCTGTGCGATTTGGCTCAGACTCTTAGAGCCAAGCAGCCAGGGATGTGCGATTTGGCTCCATCCCTGAGATTCAGGCAGCCAGAGCTGTGCGATTTGGCTCCATCCCTGAGAGTCAGGGAGCCAGAGCTGTGCGATTTGGCTCCATCCCTGAGAGTCAGGCAGCCAGAGCTATGCGATTTGGTTCAGACTCTAAGAGCCAGGCAGCCAGAGCTGTGCGATTTGGCTCAGACCCTGAGAGTCAGGCAGCCAGAGCTGTGCGATTTGGCTCAGACCCTGAGAGTCAGGCAGCCAGAGCTGTGCGATTTGGCTCAGACCCTGAGAGTCAGGCAGCCAGAGCTGTGCGATTTGGCTCCGTCTCTGAGAGTCAGGCAGCCAGAGCTGTGCAATTTGGCTCAGACTCTGAGAGCCAAGCAGCCAGAGATGTGCGATTTGGCTCCATCCCTGAGAGCCAGGCAGCCAGAGCTGTGAGATCTGGCTCCATCCCTGAGATTCAGGCAGCCAGAGCTGTGCGATTTGGCTCAGACCCTGAACGTCAGGCAGCCATAGCTGTGCGATTTGGCTCCATCCCTGAGAGTCAGGGAGCCAGAGCTGTGCGATTTGGCTCAGACCCTGAGAGTCAGGCAGCCAGAGCTGTGCGATTTGGCTCAGTCTTTGACAGTCAGACAGCCAGAGCTGTGCGATTTGGCTCCGTCCCTAAGAGTCGGACAGCTAGAGCTGTGCGATTTGGCTCTGTCTCTGAGAGCCAGGTAGCCAGAGCTGTGCGATTTGGCTCAGACCCTGAGAGTCAGGCAGCCGCAGCTGTGCGATTTGGCTCAGACCCTGAGAGTCAGGCAGCCAGAGCTGTGCGATTTGGCTCAGACCCTGAGAGTCAGGCAGCCAGAGCTGTGCGATTTGGCTCTGTCTCTGAGAGTCAGGCAGCCAGAGCTGTCCGATTTGGTTCAGATACTAAGAGTCAGGCAGCCAGAGCTGTGCGATTCGGCTCAGACCCTGAGAGCCAGGCAGCCAGAGCTGTCCAATTTGGTTCAGACTCTAAGAACCACGCAGCCAGAGCTGTGTGATTCGGCTCAGACACTGAGAGTCAGGCAGCCAGAGCTGTGCGATTTGGCTCCATCCCTGAGAGTCAGGCAGCCAGAGCTATGCGATTTGCTTCAGACTCTAAGAGCCAGGCAGCCAGAGCTGTGCGATTTGGCTCAGACCCTGAGAGTCAGGCAGCCAGAGCTGTGCGATTTGGCTCAGACCCTGAGAGTCAGGCAGCCAGAGCTGTGCGATTTGGCTCAGACCCTGAGAGTCAGGCAGCCAGAGCTGTGCGATTTGGCTCCGTCTCTGAGAGTCAGGCAGCCAGAGCTGTGCAATTTGGCTCAGACTCTGAGAGCCAAGCAGCCAGAGATGTGCGATTTGGCTCCATCCCTGAGAGCCAGGCAGCCAGAGCTGTGAGATCTGGCTCCATCCCTGAGATTCAGGCAGCCAGAGCTGTGCGATTTGGCTCAGACCCTGAACGTCAGGCAGCCATAGCTGTGCGATTTGGCTCCATCCCTGAGAGTCAGGGAGCCAGAGCTGTGCGATTTGGCTCAGACCCTGAGAGTCAGGCAGCCAGAGCTGTGCGATTTGGCTCAGTCTTTGACAGTCAGACAGCCAGAGCTGTGCGATTTGGCTCCGTCCCTAAGAGTCGGACAGCTAGAGCTGTGCGATTTGGCTCTGTCTCTGAGAGCCAGGTAGCCAGAGCTGTGCGATTTGGCTCAGACCCTGAGAGTCAGGCAGCCGCAGCTGTGCGATTTGGCTCAGACTCTAAGAGCCAGTCAGCCAGAGCTGTGCGATTTGGCACAGACTCTATGAGCCAGGCAGCTAGAGCTGTGCGATTTGGCTCAGACCCTGAGAGTCAGGCAGCCAGAGCTGTGCAATTTGCGTTAGACTCTAAGAGCCAGGTAGCCAGAGCTGTGCGATTTAGCTCAGACTCTAAGAGTCAGGTAGCCAGAGCTGTGCAATTTGGCTCAGACCCTGAGAGTCAGGCAGCCAGAGCTGTGCAATTTGGCTCAGACCCTGAGAGTCAGGCAGCCAGAGCTGTGCAATTTGGCTCAGACCCTGAGAGTCAGGCAGCCAGAGCTGTCCGATTTGGTTCAGATACTAAGAGCCAGACAACCAGAGCTGTTCGAAATGGCTCAGACTCTAAGAGCCCGGAGGCCAGAGCTGTGCGATTTAGCTCAGATTCTGAGAGCCAGACAGCCAGAGCTTTGCGATTTAGCTCAGACCCTGAGAGTCTGGCAGCCAGAGCTGTGCGTTTTGGCTCAGACCCTGAGAGTCTGCCAGCCAGAGCTGTGCGATTTGGCTCAGACTCTAAGAGTCAGGCAGCCAGAGCTGTGCGATTTGGCTCAGACCCTGAGAGCCAGGCAGCCAGAGCTGTCCAATTTGGTGCAGACTCTAAGAACCATGCAGCAAGAGCTGTGTGATTTGGTTCAGACTCTAAGAGCAAGGCAGCCACAGCTGTGCGATTTGGCTCCATCCCTGAGAGTCAGGCAGCCAGAGCTATGCGATTTGGCTCAGACTCTAAGAACCAGGCAGCCAGAGCTGTGCAATTCGGCTCAGACCCTGAGAGTCAGGCAGCCAGAGCTGTGCAATTTGGCTCAGACCCTGAGATTCAGGCAGCAAGAGCTGTGCGATTTGGCTCAGACCCTGAAAGCCAGGCAGCCAGAGCAGTGCAATTTGGCTCAGATGCTGAGATTCAGGCAGCCAGAGCTGTGCGATTTGGCTCAGTCTCTGGGAGTCAGGCAGCCAGAGCTGTGCGATTTGGCTGAGTCTCTGAGAGTGAGGCAGCCAGATCTGTGCGATTTGGCTCAGTCTCTGAGAGTGAGGCAGCCAGAGCTGTGCGATTTGACTCCATCCCTAAGAGTCAGACAACCAGAGATGTGCGACTTGGCTCCATCCCTGAGAGTCTGGCAGGAAGAGCTGTGCGATTTGGCTCAAACTCTAAGAGCCAGGCAGGCAGAGCTGTGCGGTTTGGCTCAGATTCTTAGAGTCAGGCAGCCAGTGCTGTGCGATTTGGCTCAGACCCTGAGAGCCAGGCTGCCAGAGCTGTGCGGTTTGACTCCATCACTGAGAGCCAGGCTGCCAGAGCTGTGCGATTTGGCTCAGACTCTGAGAGCCCGGCAGCCAGAGCCGTGCGATTTGGCTCAGACCCTGAGATCAAGGCAGCCAGAGCTGTGCGATTTGGCTCAGACTCTGAGAGCCCGGCAGCCAGAGCCGTGCGATTTGGCTCAGACCCTGTGCGTCAGGCAGCCAGAGCTGTGCGATTAGTATCCATCCCTGAGAGTCAGGCAGCCAGAGCTGTGCGATTTGGCTTCATCCCTGAGAGTAAGGCAGCCAGAGCTGTGCGATTTGGCTCAGACTCTAAGAGCCAGGCAGCCAGAGCTGTGCGATTTGGCTCCATCCCTGAGAGTCAGGCAGCCAGAGCTGTGCGATTTGGCTCTGTCTCTGAGAGTCAGGCAGCCAGAGCTGTCCGATTTGGTTCAGATTCTAAGAGTCAGGCAGCCAGAGCTGTGCGATTCGGCTCAGACCCTGAGACTCATGCAGACAGAGCTGTAACATTTGTCTCAGACCCTGAGAGTCAGGCAGCCAGAGCTGTGCGATTTAGATCAGACTCTAATAGCCAGGCAACCAGAGCTGTTCGAAATGGCTCAGACTCTAAGAGACCGGAGGCCAGAGCTGTGCGATTTAGCTCAGACCCTGAGAGTCAGGCAGCCAGAGCTGTGCAATTTGGCTCCATCCCTGAGAGTCAGGCAGCCAGAGCTGTGCGATTTGGCTCTGACGCTAAGCGCCAGGCAGCCGGAGCTGTGCAATTTGGCTCAGACCCTGAGAGTCAGGCAGCCAGAGCTGTGCAATTTGGCTCAGACCCTGAGAGTCAGGCAGCCAGAGCTGTGCAATTTGGCTCAGATCCTGAGAGTCAGGCAGCCAGAGCTGTGCGATTTGGCTCAGACCCTGAGAGTCAGGCAGCCAGAGCTGTGCAATTTGGCTCACACCCTGAGATTCAGGCAGCAAGAGCTGTGCGATTTGGCTCAGACCCTGAAAGCCAGGCAGCCAGAGCTGTGCAATTTGGCTCAGACGCTGAGATTCAGGCAGCCAGAGCTGTGCGATTTGGCTCAGTCTGTGAGAGTGAGGCCGCCTGAGCTGTGCGATTTGGCTGAGTCTCTGAGAGTGAGGCAGCCAGAGCTGTGCGATTTGGCTGAGTCTCTGAGAGTGAGGAAGCCAGATCTGTGCGATTTGGCTCAGTCTCTGAGAGTGAGGCAGCCAGAGCTGTGCGATTTGACTCCATCTCTAAGAGTCAGACAACCAGAGATGTGCAACTTGGCTCCATCCCTGAGAGTCCGGCAGCAAGAGCTGTGCGATTTGGCTCAGACTCTAAGAGCCAGGCAGGCAGAGCTGTGCGGTTTGGCTCAGATTCTAAGAGTCAGGCAGCCAGTGCTGTGCGATTTGGCTCAGACCCTGAGAGCCAGGCAGCCAGAGCTGTGCGGTTTGACTCCATCACTGAGAGTCAGGCAGCCAGAGCTGTGCGATTTAGCTCAGACTCTAAGAGCCAGGCAGCCATAGCTGTGCGATTTGGCTCAGACCCTGAGATCAAGGCAGCCAGAGCTGTGCGATTTGGCTCAGACTCTGAGAGCCCGGCAGCCAGAGCCGTGTGATTTGGCTCAGACCCTGTGCGTCAGGCAGCCAGAGCTGTGCGATTAGAATCCATCCCTGAGAGTCAGGCAGCCAGAGCTGTGCATTTTGGCTCAGACCCTGAGAGTCAGGCAGCCAGAGCTGTGCGATTTGGCTTCATCCCTGAGAGTAAGGCAGCCAGAGCTGTGCGATTTGCCTCAGACTCTAAGAGCCAGGCAGCCAGAGCTGTGCGATTTGCCTCAGACTCTAAGAGCCAGGCAGCCAGAGCTGTGCGATTTGGCTCCATCCCTGAGAGTCAGGCAGCCAGAGCAGTGCGATTTGGCTCTGTCTCTGAGAGTCAGGCAGCCAGAGCTGTGTGATTTGGCGCAGACCCTGAGAGTCAGGCAGCCAGAGCTGTGTGATTTGGCTCCATCCCTGAGAGTCAGGCAGCCAGAGCTGTGCGATTTGGCTCAGACCCTGAGAGTCAGGCAGCCAGAGCTGTGCGATTTGGCGCAGACCCTGAGAGTCAGGCAGCCAGAGCTGTGTGATTTGGCTCCATCCCTGAGAGTCAGGCAGCCAGAGCTGTGCGATTTGGCTCAGACCCTGAGAGTCAGGCAGCCAGAGCTGTACGATTTGGCTCAGACTCTTAGAGACTGACAGCCAGAGCTGTGCGATTTGGCTCAGTCTCTGAGAGTGAGGCCGCCAGAGCTGTGCGATTTGGCTCAGTCTCTGAGAGTGAGGCAGACAGAGCTGTGCGATTTGGCTCCATCCCGAAGAGTCAGGCAGCCAGAGCTGTGCGATTTGGCTCAGACTCTTAGAGACTGACAGCCAGAGCTGTGCGATTTGGCTCAGACCCTGAGAGCCAGGCAGCCAGAGCTGTGCGATTTGGCTCAGACCCTGAGAGCCAGGCAGCCAGAGCTGTGCAATTTGCGTCAGAATCTAAGAGCCAGGCAGCCAGAGCTGTGCGATTTGGCTCTATCCCTGAGATTCAGGCAACCAGAGTTGTGCGATTTGGCTCAGACCCTGAGAGTCAGGCAGCCAGAGCTGTGTGATTTGGCTCCATCCCTGAGAGTCAGGCAGCCAGAGCTGTGCGATTTGGCTCAGACCCTGAGAGTCAGGCAGCCAGAGCTGTGCGATTTGGCGCAGACCCTGAGAGTCAGGCAGCCAGAGCTGTGTGATTTGGCTCCATCCCTGAGAGTCAGGCAGCCAGAGCTGTGCGATTTGGCTCAGACCCTGAGAGTCAGGCAGCCAGAGCTGTACGATTTGGCTCAGACTCTTAGAGACTGACAGCCAGAGCTGTGCGATTTGGCTCAGTCTCTGAGAGTGAGGCCGCCAGAGCTGTGCGATTTGGCTCAGTCTCTGAGAGTGAGGCAGACAGAGCTGTGCGATTTGGCTCCATCCCGAAGAGTCAGGCAGCCAGAGCTGTGCGATTTGGCTCAGACTCTTAGAGACTGACAGCCAGAGCTGTGCGATTTGGCTCCGTCTCTGAGAGTCAGGCAGCCAGTGCTGTGCAATTTGGCTCAGACTCTGAGAGCCAAGCAGCCAGACATGTGCGATTTGGCTCCGTCTCTGAGAGTCAGGCAGCCAGAGCTGTGCAATTTGGCTCAGACTCTTAGAGCCAAGCAGCCAGGGATGTGCGATTTGGCTCCATCCCTGAGATTCAGGCAGCCAGAGCTGTGCGATTTGGCTCCATCCCTGAGAGTCAGGGAGCCAGAGCTGTGCGATTTGGCTCAGACCCTGAGAGTCAGGCAGCCAGAGCTGTGCGATTTGGGTCAGACCCTGAGAGTCAGGCAGCCAGAGCTGTGCGATTTGGCTCAGACTCTTAGAGCCAAGCAGCCAGGGATGTGCGATTTGGCTCCATCCCTGAGATTCAGGCAGCCAGAGCTGTGCGATTTGGCTCCATCCCTGAGAGTCAGGGAGCCAGAGCTGTGCGATTTGGCTCCATCCCTGAGAGTCAGGCAGCCAGAGCTATGCGATTTGGTTCAGACTCTAAGAGCCAGGCAGCCAGAGCTGTGCGATTTGGCTCAGACCCTGAGAGTCAGGCAGCCAGAGCTGTGCGATTTGGCTCAGACCCTGAGAGTCAGGCAGCCAGAGCTGTGCGATTTGGCTCAGACCCTGAGAGTCAGGCAGCCAGAGCTGTGCGATTTGGCTCCGTCTCTGAGAGTCAGGCAGCCAGAGCTGTGCAATTTGGCTCAGACTCTGAGAGCCAAGCAGCCAGAGATGTGCGATTTGGCTCCATCCCTGAGAGCCAGGCAGCCAGAGCTGTGAGATCTGGCTCCATCCCTGAGATTCAGGCAGCCAGAGCTGTGCGATTTGGCTCAGACCCTGAACGTCAGGCAGCCATAGCTGTGCGATTTGGCTCCATCCCTGAGAGTCAGGGAGCCAGAGCTGTGCGATTTGGCTCAGACCCTGAGAGTCAGGCAGCCAGAGCTGTGCGATTTGGCTCAGTCTTTGACAGTCAGACAGCCAGAGCTGTGCGATTTGGCTCCGTCCCTAAGTGTCGGACAGCTAGAGCTGTGCGATTTGGCTCTGTCTCTGAGAGCCAGGTAGCCAGAGCTGTGCGATTTGGCTCAGACCCTGAGAGTCAGGCAGCCGCAGCTGTGCGATTTGGCTCAGACCCTGAGAGTCAGGCAGCCAGAGCTGTGCGATTTGGCTCAGACCCTGAGAGTCAGGCAGCCAGAGCTGTGCGATTTGGCTCTGTCTCTGAGAGTCAGGCAGCCAGAGCTGTCCGATTTGGTTCAGATACTAAGAGTCAGGCAGCCAGAGCTGTGCGATTCGGCTCAGACCCTGAGAGCCAGGCAGCCAGAGCTGTCCAATTTGGTTCAGACTCTAAGAACCACGCAGCCAGAGCTGTGTGATTCGGCTCAGACACTGAGAGTCAGGCAGCCAGAGCTGTGCGATTTGGCTCCATCCCTGAGAGTCAGGCAGCCAGAGCTATGCGATTTGCTTCAGACTCTAAGAGCCAGGCAGCCAGAGCTGTGCGATTTGGCTCAGACCCTGAGAGTCAGGCAGCCAGAGCTGTGCGATTTGGCTCAGACCCTGAGAGTCAGGCAGCCAGAGCTGTGCGATTTGGCTCAGACCCTGAGAGTCAGGCAGCCAGAGCTGTGCGATTTGGCTCCGTCTCTGAGAGTCAGGCAGCCAGAGCTGTGCAATTTGGCTCAGACTCTGAGAGCCAAGCAGCCAGAGATGTGCGATTTGGCTCCATCCCTGAGAGCCAGGCAGCCAGAGCTGTGAGATCTGGCTCCATCCCTGAGATTCAGGCAGCCAGAGCTGTGCGATTTGGCTCAGACCCTGAACGTCAGGCAGCCATAGCTGTGCGATTTGGCTCCATCCCTGAGAGTCAGGGAGCCAGAGCTGTGCGATTTGGCTCAGACCCTGAGAGTCAGGCAGCCAGAGCTGTGCGATTTGGCTCAGTCTTTGACAGTCAGACAGCCAGAGCTGTGCGATTTGGCTCCGTCCCTAAGAGTCGGACAGCTAGAGCTGTGCGATTTGGCTCTGTCTCTGAGAGCCAGGTAGCCAGAGCTGTGCGATTTGGCTCAGACCCTGAGAGTCAGGCAGCCGCAGCTGTGCGATTTGGCTCAGACTCTAAGAGCCAGTCAGCCAGAGCTGTGCGATTTGGCACAGACTCTATGAGCCAGGCAGCTAGAGCTGTGCGATTTGGCTCAGACCCTGAGAGTCAGGCAGCCAGAGCTGTGCAATTTGCGTTAGACTCTAAGAGCCAGGTAGCCAGAGCTGTGCGATTTAGCTCAGACTCTAAGAGTCAGGTAGCCAGAGCTGTGCAATTTGGCTCAGACCATGAGAGTCAGGCAGCCAGAGCTGTGCAATTTGGCTCAGACCCTGAGAGTCAGGCAGCCAGAGCTGTGCAATTTGGCTCAGACCCTGAGAGTCAGGCAGCCAGAGCTGTCCGATTTGGTTCAGATACTAAGAGCCAGGCAACCAGAGCTGTTCGAAATGGCTCAGACTCTAAGAGCCCGGAGGCCAGAGCTGTGCGATTTAGCTCAGATTCTGAGAGCCAGACAGCCAGAGCTTTGCGATTTAGCTCAGACCCTGAGAGTCTGGCAGCCAGAGCTGTGCGTTTTGGCTCAGACCCTGAGAGTCTGCCAGCCAGAGCTGTGCGATTTGGCTCAGACTCTAAGAGTCAGGCAGCCAGAGCTGTGCGATTTGGCTCAGACCCTGAGAGCCAGGCAGCCAGAGCTGTCCAATTTGGTGCAGACTCTAAGAACCATGCAGCAAGAGCTGTGTGATTTGGTTCAGACTCTAAGAGCAAGGCAGCCACAGCTGTGCGATTTGGCTCCATCCCTGAGAGTCAGGCAGCCAGAGCTATGCGATTTGGCTCAGACTCTAAGAACCAGGCAGCCAGAGCTGTGCAATTCGGCTCAGACCCTGAGAGTCAGGCAGCCAGAGCTGTGCAATTTGGCTCAGACCCTGAGATTCAGGCAGCAAGAGCTGTGCGATTTGGCTCAGACCCTGAAAGCCAGGCAGCCAGAGCAGTGCAATTTGGCTCAGATGCTGAGATTCAGGCAGCCAGAGCTGTGCGATTTGGCTCAGTCTCTGGGAGTCAGGCAGCCAGAGCTGTGCGATTTGGCTGAGTCTCTGAGAGTGAGGCAGCCAGATCTGTGCGATTTGGCTCAGTCTCTGAGAGTGAGGCAGCCAGAGCTGTGCGATTTGACTCCATCCCTCAGAGTCAGACAACCAGAGATGTGCGACTTGGCTCCATCCCTGAGAGTCTGGCAGGAAGAGCTGTGCGATTTGGCTCAAACTCTAAGAGCCAGGCAGGCAGAGCTGTGCGGTTTGGCTCAGATTCTTAGAGTCAGGCAGCCAGTGCTGTGCGATTTGGCTCAGACCCTGAGAGCCAGGCTGCCAGAGCTGTGCGGTTTGACTCCATCACTGAGAGCCAGGCTGCCAGAGCTGTGCGATTTGGCTCAGACTCTGAGAGCCCGGCAGCCAGAGCCGTGCGATTTGGCTCAGACCCTGAGATCAAGGCAGCCAGAGCTGTGCGATTTGGCTCAGACTCTGAGAGCCCGGCAGCCAGAGCCGTGCGATTTGGCTCAGACCCTGTGCGTCAGGCAGCCAGAGCTGTGCGATTAGTATCCATCCCTGAGAGTCAGGCAGCCAGAGCTGTGCGATTAGTATCCATCCCTGAGAGTCAGGCAGCCAGAGCTGTGCGATTTGGCTTCATCCCTGAGAGTAAGGCAGCCAGAGCTGTGCGATTTGGCTCAGACTCTAAGAGCCAGGCAGCCAGAGCTGTGCGATTTGGCTCCATCCCTGAGAGTCAGGCAGCCAGAGCTGTGCGATTTGGCTCTGTCTCTGAGAGTCAGGCAGCCAGAGCTGTCCGATTTGGTTCAGATTCTAAGAGTCAGGCAGCCAGAGCTGTGCGATTCGGCTCAGACCCTGAGACTCATGCAGACAGAGCTGTAACATTTGTCTCAGACCCTGAGAGTCAGGCAGCCAGAGCTGTGCGATTTAGATCAGACTCTAATAGCCAGGCAACCAGAGCTGTTCGAAATGGCTCAGACTCTAAGAGACCGGAGGCCAGAGCTGTGCGATTTAGCTCAGACCCTGAGAGTCAGGCAGCCAGAGCTGTGCAATTTGGCTCCATCCCTGAGAGTCAGGCAGCCAGAGCTGTGCGATTTGGCTCTGACGCTAAGCGCCAGGCAGCCGGAGCTGTGCAATTTGGCTCAGACCCTGAGAG
The DNA here is from genome assembly GCF_964194155.1 of Cetorhinus maximus. Classification (NCBI taxonomy): domain Eukaryota; kingdom Metazoa; phylum Chordata; class Chondrichthyes; order Lamniformes; family Cetorhinidae; genus Cetorhinus; species Cetorhinus maximus. Next base: position 73,707,578 of record NC_135887.1, on the reverse strand, counting down.
TCAGGCAGCCAGAGCTGTGCAATTTGGCTCAGACCCTGAGAGTCAGGCAGCCAGAGCTGTGCAATTTGGCTCAGATCCTGAGAGTCAGGCAGCCAGAGCTGTGCGATTTGGCTCAGACCCTGAGAGTCAGGCAGCCAGAGCTGTGCAATTTGGCTCACACCCTGAGATTCAGGCAGCAAGAGCTGTGCGATTTGGCTCAGACCCTGAAAGCCAGGCAGCCAGAGCTGTGCAATTTGGCTCAGACGCTGAGATTCAGGCAGCCAGAGCTGTGCGATTTGGCTCAGTCTGTGAGAGTGAGGCCGCCTGAGCTGTGCGATTTGGCTGAGTCTCTGAGAGTGAGGCAGCCAGAGCTGTGCGATTTGGCTGAGTCTCTGAGAGTGAGGAAGCCAGATCTGTGCGATTTGGCTCAGTCTCTGAGAGTGAGGCAGCCAGAGCTGTGCGATTTGACTCCATCTCTAAGAGTCAGACAACCAGAGATGTGCAACTTGGCTCCATCCCTGAGAGTCCGGCAGCAAGAGCTGTGCGATTTGGCTCAGACTCTAAGAGCCAGGCAGGCAGAGCTGTGCGGTTTGGCTCAGATTCTAAGAGTCAGGCAGCCAGTGCTGTGCGATTTGGCTCAGACCCTGAGAGCCAGGCAGCCAGAGCTGTGCGGTTTGACTCCATCACTGAGAGTCAGGCAGCCAGAGCTGTGCGATTTAGCTCAGACTCTAAGAGCCAGGCAGCCATAGCTGTGCGATTTGGCTCAGACCCTGAGATCAAGGCAGCCAGAGCTGTGCGATTTGGCTCAGACTCTGAGAGCCCGGCAGCCAGAGCCGTGTGATTTGGCTCAGACCCTGTGCGTCAGGCAGCCAGAGCTGTGCGATTAGAATCCATCCCTGAGAGTCAGGCAGCCAGAGCTGTGCATTTTGGCTCAGACCCTGAGAGTCAGGCAGCCAGAGCTGTGCGATTTGGCTTCATCCCTGAGAGTAAGGCAGCCAGAGCTGTGCGATTTGCCTCAGACTCTAAGAGCCAGGCAGCCAGAGCTGTGCGATTTGCCTCAGACTCTAAGAGCCAGGCAGCCAGAGCTGTGCGATTTGGCTCCATCCCTGAGAGTCAGGCAGCCAGAGCAGTGCGATTTGGCTCTGTCTCTGAGAGTCAGGCAGCCAGAGCTGTGTGATTTGGCGCAGACCCTGAGAGTCAGGCAGCCAGAGCTGTGTGATTTGGCTCCATCCCTGAGAGTCAGGCAGCCAGAGCTGTGCGATTTGGCTCAGACCCTGAGAGTCAGGCAGCCAGAGCTGTGCGATTTGGCGCAGACCCTGAGAGTCAGGCAGCCAGAGCTGTGTGATTTGGCTCCATCCCTGAGAGTCAGGCAGCCAGAGCTGTGCGATTTGGCTCAGACCCTGAGAGTCAGGCAGCCAGAGCTGTACGATTTGGCTCAGACTCTTAGAGACTGACAGCCAGAGCTGTGCGATTTGGCTCAGTCTCTGAGAGTGAGGCCGCCAGAGCTGTGCGATTTGGCTCAGTCTCTGAGAGTGAGGCAGACAGAGCTGTGCGATTTGGCTCCATCCCGAAGAGTCAGGCAGCCAGAGCTGTGCGATTTGGCTCAGACTCTTAGAGACTGACAGCCAGAGCTGTGCGATTTGGCTCAGACCCTGAGAGCCAGGCAGCCAGAGCTGTGCGATTTGGCTCAGACCCTGAGAGCCAGGCAGCCAGAGCTGTGCAATTTGCGTCAGAATCTAAGAGCCAGGCAGCCAGAGCTGTGCGATTTGGCTCTATCCCTGAGATTCAGGCAACCAGAGTTGTGCGATTTGGCTCAGACCCTGAGAGTCAGGCAGCCAGAGCTGTGTGATTTGGCTCCATCCCTGAGAGTCAGGCAGCCAGAGCTGTGCGATTTGGCTCAGACCCTGAGAGTCAGGCAGCCAGAGCTGTGCGATTTGGCGCAGACCCTGAGAGTCAGGCAGCCAGAGCTGTGTGATTTGGCTCCATCCCTGAGAGTCAGGCAGCCAGAGCTGTGCGATTTGGCTCAGACCCTGAGAGTCAGGCAGCCAGAGCTGTACGATTTGGCTCAGACTCTTAGAGACTGACAGCCAGAGCTGTGCGATTTGGCTCAGTCTCTGAGAGTGAGGCCGCCAGAGCTGTGCGATTTGGCTCAGTCTCTGAGAGTGAGGCAGACAGAGCTGTGCGATTTGGCTCCATCCCGAAGAGTCAGGCAGCCAGAGCTGTGCGATTTGGCTCAGACTCTTAGAGACTGACAGCCAGAGCTGTGCGATTTGGCTCAGACCCTGAGAGCCAGGCAGCCAGAGCTGTGCGATTTGGCTCAGACCCTGAGAGCCAGGCAGCCAGAGCTGTGCAATTTGCGTCAGAATCTAAGAGCCAGGCAGCCAGAGCTGTGCGATTTGGCTCCATCCCTGAGATTCAGGCAACCAGAGTTGTGCGATTTGGCTCAGACCCTGAGAGCCATCCAGCCAGAGCTGTGCGATTTGGCTCCATCCCTGAGAGTTAGGCAGCCGGAGCTGTGCGATTTGGCTCAGACCCTGTGCGTCAGGCAGCCAGAGCTGTGCGATTAGTATCCATCCCTGAGAGTCAGGCAGCCAGAGCTGTGCGTTTTGGCTCAGACCCTGAGAGTCAGGCAGCCAGAGCTGTGCGATTTGGCTTCATTCCTGAGAGTCAGGCAGCCAGAGCTGTGCGATTTGGCTTCATCCCTGAGAGTAAGGCAGCCAGAGCTGTGCGATTTGGCTCAGACCCTGTGCGTCAGGCAGCCAGAGCTGTGCGATTAGTATCCATCCCTGAGAGTCAGGCAGCCAGAGCTGTGCGTTTTGGCTCAGACCCTGAGAGTCAGGCAGCCAGAGCTGTGCGATTTGGCTTCATTCCTGAGAGTCAGGCAGCCAGAGCTGTGCGATTTGGCTTCATCCCTGAGAGTAAGGCAGCCAGAGCTGTGCGATTTGGCTTCATCCCTGACAGTAAGGCAGCCAGAGCTGTGCGTTTTGGCTCAGACCCTGAGAGTCAGGCAGCCAGAGCTGTGCGACTTGGCTCCATCCCTGAGAGTCAGGCTGCCAGAGCTGTGCGATTTGGCTCAGACCCTGAGAGCCAGGCAGCCAGAGCTGTGCGATTTGATTCTATCCCTAAGAGTCAGGCAGCCAGAGCTGTGCGATTTGGCTCCATCCCTATGTGTCAGACAACCAGAGCTTTGCGCTTTGGCTCTGTCTCTGAGAGTAAGGCAGCCAGAGCTGTGCGATTTTGCTCAGACTCTAAGAGCCAGGCAGCCAGAGCTGTGCGATTTGGCTCAGACTCTAAGAGCCAGGCAGCCAGAGCTGTGCGATTTGGCTCAGACCCTGAGAGTCAGGCAGCCAGAGCTGTGCAATTTGCGTCAGAATCTAAGAGCCAGGCAGCCAGAGCTGTGCGATTTGGCTCCATCCCTGAGAGTCAGGCAACCAGAGCTGTGCGATTTGGCTCAGACTCTGAGAGCCCGGCTGCCACAGCTGTGCGATTTGGCTCAGTCCCTATGCGTCAGGCAGCCAGAGCTGTGCGATTAGTATCCATCCCTGAGAGTCAGGCAGCCAGAGCTGTGCATTTTGGCTCAGACCCTGAGAGTCAGGCAGCAAGAGCTGTTTGATTTGGCTTCATCCCTGAGAGTAAGGCAGCCAGAGCTGTGCAATTTGCCTCAGACTCTAAGAGCCAGGCAGCCAGAGCTGTGCGATTTGGCTCAGACCCTGAGAGCCAGGCAGCCAGAGCTGTGCAATTTGCCTCAGACTCTAAGAGCCAGGCAGCCAGAGCTGTGCGATTTGGCTCAGACTCTAAGAGCTAGGCAGCCAGAGCTGTGCGACGTACCTCAGGCCCTCAGAGTCAGGCAGCCAGAGCTGTGCGATTTCGCTCAGACCCTGAGAGCCAGGCAGCCAGAGCTGCGCGATTTGGCTCAGACTCTAAGCGCCCGGCAGCCAGTGCTGTGCGATTTAGCTCAGACGATGAGAGTCAGGCAGCCAGAGCTGTCCGATTTGGTTCAGATACTAAGAGTCAGGCAGCCAGAGCTGTGCGTTTCGGCTCAGACCCTGAGAGCCAGGCAGCCAGAGCTGTCCAATTTGGTTCAGACTCTAAGAACCACGCAGCCAGAGCTGTGTGATTCGGCTCAGACACTGAGAGTCAGGCAGCCAGAGTTATGCGATTTGGTTCAGACTCTAAGAGCCAGGCAGCCAGAGCTGTGCGATTTGGCTCAGACCCTGAGAGTCAGGCAGCCAGAGTTATGCGATTTGGTTCAGACTCTAAGAGCCAGGCAACCAGAGCTGTGCGATTTGGCTCAGACCCTGAGAGTCAGGCAGCCAGAGCTGTGCGATTTGGCTCCGTCTCTGAGAGTCAGGCAGCCAGAGCTGTGCAATTTGGCTCAGACTCTGAGAGCCAAGCAGCCAGACATGTGCGATTTGGCTCCGTCTCTGAGAGTCAGACAGCCAGAGCTGTGCGATTTGGCTCAGACCCTGAGAGTCAGGCAGCCAGAGCTGTGCAATTTGGCTCAGACTCTTAGAGCCAAGCAGCCAGGGATGTGCGATTTGGCTCCATCCCTGAGATTCAGGCAGCCAGGGATGTGCGATTTGGCTCCATCCCTGAGATTCAGGCAGCCAGAGCTGTGTGATTTGGCTCCATCCCTGAGAGTCAGGGAGCCAGAGCTGTGCGATTTGGGTCAGACTCTATGAGCCAGGCAGCCAGAGCTGTGCGATTTGGGTCAGACCCTGAGCGTCAGGCAGCCAGAGCTGTGCGATTTGGATCAGACTCTATGAGCCAGTCAACCAGAGCTGTTCAAAATGGCTCAGACTCTAAGAGCCCGGAGGCCAGAGCTGTGCGATTTAGCTCAGACTCTGAGAGCCAGAGAGCCAGAGGTGTTCGAAATGGTTCAGACTCTAAGAGCCCGGAGGCCAGAGCTGTGCGATTTAGCTCAGACTCTAAGAGTCAGGTAGCCAGAGCTGTGCAATTTGGCTCAGACCCTGAGAGTCAGGCAGCCAGAGCTGTGCAATTTGGCTCAGACCCTGAGAGTCAGGCAGCCAGAGCTGTCCGATTTGGTTCAGATACTAAGAGCCAGGCAACCAGAGCTGTTCGAAATGGCTCAGACTCTAAGAGCCCGGAGGCCAGAGCTGTGCGATTTAGCTCAGATTCTGAGAGCCAGACAGCCAGAGCTGTGCGATTTAGCTCAGACCCTGAGAGTCTGGCAGCCAGAGCTGTGCGTTTTGGCTCAGACCCTGAGAGTCTGCCAGCCAGAGCTGTGCGATTTGGCTCAGACTCTAAGAGTCAGGCAGCCAGAGCTGTGCGATTTGGCTCAGACCCTGAGAGCCAGGCAGCCAGAGCTGTCCAATTTGGTGCAGACTCTAAGAACCATGCAGCAAGAGCTGTGTGATTTGGTTCAGACTCTAAGAGCAAGGCAGCCACAGCTGTGCGATTTGGCTCCATCCCTGAGAGTCAGGCAGCCAGAGCTATGCGATTTGGCTCAGACTCTAAGAACCAGGCAGCCAGAGCTGTGCAATTCGGCTCAGACCCTGAGAGTCAGGCAGCCAGAGCTGTGCAATTTGGCTCAGACCCTGAGATTCAGGCAGCAAGAGCTGTGCGATTTGGCTCAGACCCTGAAAGCCAGGCAGCCAGAGCAGTGCAATTTGGCTCAGATGCTGAGATTCAGGCAGCCAGAGCTGTGCGATTTGGCTCAGTCTCTGGGAGTCAGGCAGCCAGAGCTGTGCGATTTGGCTGAGTCTCTGAGAGTGAGGCAGCCAGATCTGTGCGATTTGGCTCAGTCTCTGAGAGTGAGGCAGCCAGAGCTGTGCGATTTGACTCCATCCCTAAGAGTCAGACAACCAGAGATGTGCGACTTGGCTCCATCCCTGAGAGTCCGGCAGGAAGAGCTGTGCGATTTGGCTCAAACTCTAAGAGCCAGGCAGGCAGAGCTGTGCGGTTTGGCTCAGATTCTTAGAGTCAGGCAGCCAGTGCTGTGCGATTTGGCTCAGACCCTGAGAGCCAGGCTGCCAGAGCTGTGCGGTTTGACTCCATCACTGAGAGCCAGGCTGCCAGAGCTGTGCGATTTGGCTCAGACTCTGAGAGCCCGGCAGCCAGAGCCGTGCGATTTGGCTCAGACCCTGAGATCAAGGCAGCCAGAGCTGTGCGATTTGGCTCAGACTCTGAGAGCCCGGCAGCCAGAGCCGTGCGATTTGGCTCAGACCCTGTGCGTCAGGCAGCCAGAGCTGTGCGATTAGTATCCATCCCTGAGAGTCAGGCAGCCAGAGCTGTGCGATTTGGCTTCATCCCTGAGAGTAAGGCAGCCAGAGCTGTGCGATTTGGCTCAGACTCTAAGAGCCAGGCAGCCAGAGCTGTGCGATTTGGCTCCATCCCTGAGAGTCAGGCAGCCAGAGCTGTGCGATTTGGCTCTGTCTCTGAGAGTCAGGCAGCCAGAGCTGTCCGATTTGGTTCAGATTCTAAGAGTCAGGCAGCCAGAGCTGTGCGATTCGGCTCAGACCCTGAGACTCATGCAGACAGAGCTGTGCGATTTGTCTCAGACCCTGAGAGTCAGGCAGCCAGAGCTGTGCGATTTAGCTCAGACTCTAATAGCCAGGCAACCAGAGCTGTTCGAAATGGCTCAGACTCTAAGAGACCGGAGGCCAGAGCTGTGCGATTTAGCTCAGACTCTGAGAGCCAGACAGCCAGAGCTGTTCGAAATGGATCAGTCTCTAAGAGCCCGGAGGCCATAGCTGTGCGATTTAGCTCAGACCCTGAGAGTCAGGCAGCCAGAGCTGTGCAATTTGGCTCCATCCCTGAGAGTCAGGCAGCCAGAGCTGTGCGATTTGGCTCTGACGCTAAGCGCCAGGCAGCCGGAGCTGTGCAATTTGGCTCAGACCCTGAGAGTCAGGCAGCCAGAGCTGTGCAATTTGGCTCAGACCCTGAGAGTCAGGCAGCCAGAGCTGTGCAATTTGGCTCAGATCCTGAGAGTCAGGCAGCCAGAGCTGTGCGATTTGGCTCAGACCCTGAGAGTCAGGCAGCCAGAGCTGTGCAATTTGGCTCACACCCTGAGATTCAGGCAGCAAGAGCTGTGCGATTTGGCTCAGACCCTGAAAGCCAGGCAGCCAGAGCTGTGCAATTTGGCTCAGACGCTGAGATTCAGGCAGCCAGAGCTGTGCGATTTGGCTCAGTCTGTGAGAGTGAGGCCGCCTGAGCTGTGCGATTTGGCTGAGTCTCTGAGAGTGAGGAAGCCAGATCTGTGCGATTTGGCTCAGTCTCTGAGAGTGAGGCAGCCAGAGCTGTGCGATTTGACTCCATCTCTAAGAGTCAGACAACCAGAGATGTGCAACTTGGCTCCATCCCTGAGAGTCCGGCAGCAAGAGCTGTGCGATTTGGCTCAGACTCTAAGAGCCAGGCAGGCAGAGCTGTGCGGTTTGGCTCAGATTCTAAGAGTCAGGCAGCCAGTGCTGTGCGATTTGGCTCAGACCCTGAGAGCCAGGCAGCCAGAGCTGTGCGGTTTGACTCCATCACTGAGAGTCAGGCAGCCAGAGCTGTGCGATTTAGCTCAGACTCTAAGAGCCAGGCAGCCATAGCTGTGCGATTTGGCTCAGACCCTGAGATCAAGGCAGCCAGAGCTGTGCGATTTGGCTCAGACTCTGAGAGCCAGGCAGCCAGAGCCGTGTGATTTGGCTCAGACCCTGTGCGTCAGGCAGCCAGAGCTGTGCGATTAGAATCCATCCCTGAGAGTCAGGCAGCCAGAGCTGTGCGTTTTGGCTCAGACCCTGAGAGTAAGGCAGCCAGAGCTGTGTGATTTGCCTCAGACTCTAAGAGCCAGGCAGCCAGAGCTGTGCGATTTGCCTCAGACTCTAAGAGCCAGGCAGCCAGAGCTGTGCGATTTGGCTCCATCCCTGAGAGTCAGGCAGCCAGAGCAGTGCGATTTGGCTCTGTCTCTGAGAGTCAGGCAGCCAGAGCTGTGTGATTTGGCGCAGACCCTGAGAGTCAGGCAGCCAGAGCTGTGTGATTTGGCTCCATCCCTGAGAGTCAGGCAGCCAGAGCTGTGCGATTTGGCTCAGACCCTGAGAGTCAGGCAGCCAGAGCTGTGCGATTTGGCGCAGACCCTGAGAGTCAGGCAGCCAGAGCTGTGTGATTTGGCTCCATCCCTGAGAGTCAGGCAGCCAGAGCTGTGCGATTTGGCTCAGACCCTGAGAGTCAGGCAGCCAGAGCTGTACGATTTGGCTCAGACTCTTAGAGACTGACAGCCAGAGCTGTGCGATTTGGCTCAGTCTCTGAGAGTGAGGCCGCCAGAGCTGTGCGATTTGGCTCAGTCTCTGAGAGTGAGGCAGACAGAGCTGTGCGATTTGGCTCCATCCCGAAGAGTCAGGCAGCCAGAGCTGTGCGATTTGGCTCAGACTCTTAGAGACTGACAGCCAGAGCTGTGCGATTTGGCTCAGACCCTGAGAGCCAGGCAGCCAGAGCTGTGCGATTTGGCTCAGACCCTGAGAGCCAGGCAGCCAGAGCTGTGCAATTTGCGTCAGAATCTAAGAGCCAGGCAGCCAGAGCTGTGCGATTTGGCTCCATCCCTGAGATTCAGGCAACCAGAGTTGTGCGATTTGGCTCAGACCCTGAGAGCCATCCAGCCAGAGCTGTGCGATTTGGCTCCATCCCTGAGAGTTAGGCAGCCGGAGCTGTGCGATTTGGCTCAGACCCTGTGCGTCAGGCAGCCAGAGCTGTGCGATTAGTATCCATCCCTGAGAGTCAGGCAGCCAGAGCTGTGCGTTTTGGCTCAGACCCTGAGAGTCAGGCAGCCAGAGCTGTGCGATTTGGCTTCATTCCTGAGAGTCAGGCAGCCAGAGCTGTGCGATTTGGCTTCATCCCTGAGAGTAAGGCAGCCAGAGCTGTGCGATTTGGCTCAGACCCTGTGCGTCAGGCAGCCAGAGCTGTGCGATTAGTATCCATCCCTGAGAGTCAGGCAGCCAGAGCTGTGCGTTTTGGCTCAGACCCTGAGAGTCAGGCAGCCAGAGCTGTGCGATTTGGCTTCATTCCTGAGAGTCAGGCAGCCAGAGCTGTGCGATTTGGCTTCATCCCTGAGAGTAAGGCAGCCAGAGCTGTGCGATTTGGCTTCATCCCTGACAGTAAGGCAGCCAGAGCTGTGCGTTTTGGCTCAGACCCTGAGAGTCAGGCAGCCAGAGCTGTGCGACTTGGCTCCATCCCTGAGAGTCAGGCTGCCAGAGCTGTGCGATTTGGCTCAGACCCTGAGAGCCAGGCAGCCAGAGCTGTGCGATTTGATTCTATCCCTAAGAGTCAGGCAGCCAGAGCTGTGCGATTTGGCTCCATCCCTATGTGTCAGACAACCAGAGCTTTGCGCTTTGGCTCTGTCTCTGAGAGTAAGGCAGCCAGAGCTGTGCGATTTTGCTCAGACTCTAAGAGCCAGGCAGCCAGAGCTGTGCGATTTGGCTCAGACTCTAAGAGCCAGGCAGCCAGAGCTGTGCGATTTGGCTCAGACCCTGAGAGTCAGGCAGCCAGAGCTGTGCAATTTGCGTCAGAATCTAAGAGCCAGGCAGCCAGAGCTGTGCGATTTGGCTCCATCCCTGAGAGTCAGGCAACCAGAGCTGTGCGATTTGGCTCAGACTCTGAGAGCCCGGCTGCCAGAGCTGTGCGATTTGGCTCAGTCCCTATGCGTCAGGCAGCCAGAGCTGTGCGATTAGTATCCATCCCTGAGAGTCAGGCAGCCAGAGCTGTGCATTTTGGCTCAGACCCTGAGAGTCAGGCAGCAAGAGCTGTTTGATTTGGCTTCATCCCTGAGAGTCAGGCAGCCAGAGCTGTGCAATTTGCCTCAGACTCTAAGAGCCAGGCAGCCAGAGCTGTGCGATTTGGCTCAGACCCTGAGAGCCAGGCAGCCAGAGCTGTGCAATTTGCCTCAGACTCTAAGAGCCAGGCAGCCAGAGCTGTGCGATTTGGCTCAGACTCTAAGAGCTAGGCAGCCAGAGCTGTGCGACGTACCTCAGGCCCTCAGAGTCAGGCAGCCAGAGCTGTGCGATTTCGCTCAGACCCTGAGAGCCAGGCAGCCAGAGCTGCGCGATTTGGCTCAGACTCTAAGCGCCCGGCAGCCAGTGCTGTGCGATTTAGCTCAGACGATGAGAGTCAGGCAGCCAGAGCTGTCCGATTTGGTTCAGATACTAAGAGTCAGGCAGCCAGAGCTGTGCGTTTCGGCTCAGACCCTGAGAGCCAGGCAGCCAGAGCTGTCCAATTTGGTTCAGACTCTAAGAACCACGCAGCCAGAGCTGTGTGATTCGGCTCAGACACTGAGAGTCAGGCAGCCAGAGTTATGCGATTTGGTTCAGACTCTAAGAGCCAGGCAGCCAGAGCTGTGCGATTTGGCTCAGACCCTGAGAGTCAGGCAGCCAGAGCTGTGCGATTTGGCTCAGACTCTGAGAGCCAAGCAGCCAGACATGTGCGATTTGGCTCCGTCTCTGAGAGTCAGGCAGCCAGAGCTGTGCAATTTGGCTCAGACTCTTAGAGCCAAGCAGCCAGGGATGTGCGATTTGGCTCCATCCCTGAGATTCAGGCAGCCAGAGCTGTGCGATTTGGCTCCATCCCTGAGAGTCAGGGAGCCAGAGCTGTGCGATTTGGCTCAGACCCTGAGAGTCAGGCAGCCAGAGCTGTGCAATTTGGCTCAGACTCTTAGAGCCAAGCAGCCAGGGATGTGCGATTTGGCTCCATCCCTGAGATTCAGGCAGCCAGAGCTGTGTGATTTGGCTCCATCCCTGAGAGCCAGGCAGCCAGAGCTGTGCGATTTGGGTCAGACTCTATGAGCCAGGCAGCCAGAGCTGTGCGATTTGGGTCAGACCCTGAGCGTCAGGCAGCCAGAGCTGTGCGATTTGGATCAGACTCTATGAGCCAGTCAACCAGAGCTGTTCAAAATGGCTCAGACTCTAAGAGCCCGGAGGCCAGAGCTGTGCGATTTAGCTCAGACTCTGAGAGCCAGACAGCCAGAGGTGTTCGAAATGGTTCAGACTCTAAGAGCCCGGAGGCCAGAGCTGTGCGATTTAGCTCAGACTCTAAGAGTCAGGTAGCCAGAGCTGTGCAATTTGGCTCAGACCCTGAGAGTCAGGCAGCCAGAGCTGTGCAATTTGGCTCAGACCCTGAGAGTCAGGCAGCCAGAGCTGTGCAATTTGGCTCAGACCCTGAGAGCCAGGCAGCCAGAGCTGTGCAATTTGGCTCAGACCTTGAGAGTCAGGCAGCCAGAGCTGTGCAATTTGGCTCAGACCCTGAGAGTCAGGCAGCCAGAGCTGTCCGATTTGGTTCAGATACTAAGAGCCAGGCAACCAGAGCTGTTCGAAATGGCTCAGACTCTAAGAGCCCGGAGGCCAGAGCTGTGCGATTTAGCTCAGATTCTGAGAGCCAGACAGCCAGAGCTGTGCGATTTAGCTCAGACCCTGAGAGCCAGGCAGCCAGAGCTGTGCGATTTGGCTCAGACCCTGAGAGCCAGGCAGCCAGAGCTGTCCAATTTGGTGCAGACTCTAAGAACCATGCAGCAAGAGCTGTGTGATTTGGTTCAGACTCTAAGAGCAAGGCAGCCACAGCTGTGCGATTTGGCTCCATCCCTGAGAGTCAGGCAGCCAGAGCTATGCGATTTGGCTCAGACTCTAAGAACCAGGCAGCCAGAGCTGTGCAATTCGGCTCAGACCCTGAGAGTCAGGCAGCCAGAGCTGTGCAATTTGGCTCAGACCCTGAGATTCAGGCAGCAAGAGCTGTGCGATTTGGCTCAGACCCTGAAAGCCAGGCAGCCAGAGCAGTGCAATTTGGCTCAGATGCTGAGATTCAGGCAGCCAGAGCTGTGCGATTTGGCTCAGTCTCTGGGAGTCAGGCAGCCAGAGCTGTGCGATTTGGCTGAGTCTCTGAGAGTGAGGCAGCCAGATCTGTGCGATTTGGCTCAGTCTCTGAGAGTGAGGCAGCCAGAGCTGTGCGATTTGACTCCATCCCTAAGAGTCAGACAACCAGAGATGTGCGACTTGGCTCCATCCCTGAGAGTCCGGCAGGAAGAGCTGTGCGATTTGGCTCAAACTCTAAGAGCCAGGCAGGCAGAGCTGTGCGGTTTGGCTCAGATTCTTAGAGTCAGGCAGCCAGTGCTGTGCGATTTGGCTCAGACCCTGAGAGCCAGGCTGCCAGAGCTGTGCGGTTTGACTCCATCACTGAGAGCCAGGCTGCCAGAGCTGTGCGATTTGGCTCAGACTCTGAGAGCCCGGCAGCCAGAGCCGTGCGATTTGGCTCAGACCCTGAGATCAAGGCAGCCAGAGCTGTGCGATTTGGCTCAGACTCTGAGAGCCCGGCAGCCAGAGCCGTGCGATTTGGCTCAGACCCTGTGCGTCAGGCAGCCAGAGCTGTGCGATTAGTATCCATCCCTGAGAGTCAGGCAGCCAGAGCTGTGCGATTTGGCTTCATCCCTGAGAGTAAGGCAGCCAGAGCTGTGCGATTTGGCTCAGACTCTAAGAGCCAGGCAGCCAGAGCTGTGCGATTTGGCTCCATCCCTGAGAGTCAGGCAGCCAGAGCTGTGCGATTTGGCTCTGTCTCTGAGAGTCAGGCAGCCAGAGCTGTCCGATTTGGTTCAGATTCTAAGAGTCAGGCAGCCAGAGCTGTGCGATTCGGCTCAGACCCTGAGACTCATGCAGACAGAGCTGTGCGATTTGTCTCAGACCCTGAGAGTCAGGCAGCCAGAGCTGTGCGATTTAGCTCAGACTCTAATAGCCAGGCAACCAGAGCTGTTCGAAATGGCTCAGACTCTAAGAGACCGGAGGCCAGAGCTGTGCGATTTAGCTCAGACTCTGAGAGCCAGACAGCCAGAGCTGTTCGAAATGGATCAGTCTCTAAGAGCCCGGAGGCCATAGCTGTGCGATTTAGCTCAGACCCTGAGAGTCAGGCAGCCAGAGCTGTGCAATTTGGCTCCATCCCTGAGAGTCAGGCAGCCAGAGCTGTGCGATTTGGCTCTGACGCTAAGCGCCAGGCAGCCGGAGCTGTGCAATTTGGCTCAGACCCTGAGAGTCAGGCAGCCAGAGCTGTGCAATTTGGCTCAGACCCTGAGAGTCAGGCAGCCAGAGCTGTGCAATTTGGCTCAGATCCTGAGAGTCAGGCAGCCAGAGCTGTGCGATTTGGCTCAGACCCTGAGAGTCAGGCAGCCAGAGCTGTGCAATTTGGCTCACACCCTGAGATTCAGGCAGCAAGAGCTGTGCGATTTGGCTCAGTCTGTGAGAGTGAGGCCGCCTGAGCTGTGCGATTTGGCTGAGTCTCTGAGAGTGAGGCAGCCAGAGCTGTGCGATTTGGCTGAGTCTCTGAGAGTGAGGAAGCCAGATCTGTGCGATTTGGCTCAGTCTCTGAGAGTGAGGCAGCCAGAGCTGTGCGATTTGACTCCATCTCTAAGAGTCAGACAACCAGAGATGTGCAACTTGGCTCCATCCCTGAGAGTCCGGCAGCAAGAGCTGTGCGATTTGGCTCAGACTCTAAGAGCCAGGCAGGCAGAGCTGTGCGATTTGGCTCAGACCCTGAGAGTCAGACAGCCAGAGCTGTGCGGTTTGGCTCAGACCCTGAGAGCCAGGCAGCCAGAGCTGTGCGGTTTGACTCCATCACTGAGAGTCAGGCAGCCAGAGCTGTGCGATTTAGCTCAGACTCTAAGAGCCAGGCAGCCAGAGTTGTGTGATTTGGCTCAGACCCTGAGATCAAGGCAGCCAGAGCTGTGCGATTTGGCTCAGACTCTGAGAGCCCGGCAGCCAGAGCCGTGTGATTTGGCTCAGACCCTGTGCGTCAGGCAGCCAGAGCTGTGCGATTAGAATCCATCCCTGAGAGTCAGGCAGCCAGAGCTGTGCGTTTTGGCTCAGACCCTGAGAGTCAGGCAGCCAGAGCTGTGCGATTTGGCTTCATCCCTGAGAGTAAGGCAGCCAGAGCTGTGCGATTTGCCTCAGACTCTAAGAGCCAGGCAGCCAGAGCTGTGCGATTTGCCTCAGACTCTAAGAGCCAGGCAGCCAGAGCTGTGCGATTTGGCTCCATCCCTGAGAGTCAGGCAGCCAGAGCAGTGCGATTTGGCTCTGTCTCTGAGAGTCAGGCAGCCAGAGCTGTGTGATTTGGCGCAGACCCTGAGAGTCAGGCAGCCAGAGCTGTGTGATTTGGCTCCATCCCTGAGAGTCAGGCAGCCAGAGCTGTGCGATTTGGCTCAGACCCTGAGAGTCAGGCAGCCAGAGCTGTGCGATTTGGCGCAGACCCTGAGAGTCAGGCAGCCAGAGCTGTGTGATTTGGCTCCATCCCTGAGAGTCAGGCAGCCAGAGCTGTGCGATTTGGCTCAGACCCTGAGAGTCAGGCAGCCAGAGCTGTACGATTTGGCTCAGACTCTTAGAGACTGACAGCCAGAGCTGTGCGATTTGGCTCAGTCTCTGAGAGTGAGGCCGCCAGAGCTGTGCGATTTGGCTCAGTCTCTGAGAGTGAGGCAGACAGAGCTGTGCGATTTGGCTCCATCCCGAAGAGTCAGGCAGCCAGAGCTGTGCGATTTGGCTCAGACTCTTAGAGACTGACAGCCAGAGCTGTGCGATTTGGCTCAGACCCTGAGAGCCAGGCAGCCAGAGCTGTGCAATTTGCGTCAGAATCTAAGAGCCAGGCAGCCAGAGCTGTGCGATTTGGCTCCATCCCTGAGATTCAGGCAACCAGAGTTGTGCGATTTGGCTCAGACCCTGAGAGCCATCCAGCCAGAGCTGTGCGATTTGGCTCCATCCCTGAGAGTTAGGCAGCCGGAGCTGTGCGATTTGGCTCAGACCCTGTGCGTCAGGCAGCCAGAGCTGTGCGATTAGTATCCATCCCTGAGAGTCAGGCAGCCAGAGCTGTGCGTTTTGGCTCAGACCCTGAGAGTCAGGCAGCCAGAGCTGTGCGATTTGGCTTCATTCCTGAGAGTCAGGCAGCCAGAGCTGTGCGATTTGGCTTCATCCCTGAGAGTAAGGCAGCCAGAGCTGTGCGATTTGGCTTCATCCCTGACAGTAAGGCAGCCAGAGCTGTGCGTTTTGGCTCAGACCCTGAGAGTCAGGCAGCCAGAGCTGTGCGACTTGGCTCCATCCCTGAGAGTCAGGCTGCCAGAGCTGTGCGATTTGGCTCAGACCCTGAGAGCCAGGCAGCCAGAGCTGTGCGATTTGATTCTATCCCTAAGAGTCAGGCAGCCAGAGCTGTGCGATTTGGCTCCATCCCTATGTGTCAGACAACCAGAGCTTTGCGCTTTGGCTCTGTCTCTGAGAGCCAGGCAGCCAGAGCTGTGCGATTTGGCTCAGACTCTAAGAGCCAGGCAGCCAGAGCTGTGCGATTTGGCTCAGACCCTGAGAGTCAGGTAACCAGAGCTGTGCAATTTGCGTCAGAATCTAAGAGCCAGGCAGCCAGAGCTGTGCGATTTGGCTCCATCCCTGAGAGTCAGGCAACCAGAGCTGTGCGATTTGGCTCAGACTCTGAGAGCCCGGCTGCCAGAGCTGTGCGATTTGGCTCAGTCCCTATGCGTCAGGCAGCCAGAGCTGTGCGATTAGTATCCATCCCTGAGAGTCAGGCAGCCAGAGCTGTGCATTTTGGCTCAGACCCTGAGAGTCAGGCAGCAAGAGCTGTTTGATTTGGCTTCATCCCTGAGAGTAAGGCAGCCAGAGCTGTGCAATTTGCCTCAGACTCTAAGAGCCAGGCAGCCAGAGCTGTGCGATTTGGCTCAGACCCTGAGAGCCAGGCAGCCAGAGCTGTGCAATTTGCCTCAGACTCTAAGAGCCAGGCAGCCAGAGCTGTGCAATTTGCCTCAGACTCTAAGAGCCAGGCAGCCAGAGCTGTGCGATTTGGCTCAGACTCTAAGAGCTAGGCAGCCAGAGCTGTGCGACGTACCTCAGGCCCTCAGAGTCAGGCAGCCAGAGCTGTGCGATTTCGCTCAGACCCTGAGAGCCAGGCAGCCAGAGCTGTGCGATTTGGCTCAGACTCTAAGAGCTAGGCAGCCAGAGCTGTGCGACGTACCTCAGGCCCTCAGAGTCAGGCAGCCAGAGCTGTGCGATTTGGCTCAGACTCTAAGCGCCCGGCAGCCAGAGCTGTGCGATTTAGCTCAGACGATGAGAGTCAGGCAGCCAGAGCTGTCCGATTTGGTTCAGACTCGAAGAGTCAGGCAGCCAGAGCTGTGCGATTTGGTTCAGACTCTAAGAACTAGGCAGCCAGAGCTGTGCGATTTGGCTCAGACCCTGAGAGTCAGGGAGCCAGAGCTGTGCGATTTGGCTCAGACCCTGAGACTCAGGCAGCCAGAGCTGTGCGAATTGGCTCAGACCCTGAGAGTCAGACAGCCAGAGCTGTGCGATTTGGCTCAGATCCTGAGAGTCAGGCAGCCAGAGCTGTGCGATTTGGCTCAGACCCTGAGGGTCAGACATCCAGAGCTGTGCGATTTGGCTCCATCCCTGGATTTCCACAGGTACAGGGAGAAACTGATTGCCCACACGTAGCACTGAGACCTCCCCGGAACATCCAGCAGCCTTCAGAAACTGAAAGGGTTTTCACTCTGTCAATGTGCAGCTGGTCTGTGATCACCACTATCGAATCCTGTAGGTGTGTGCTCACTTCCCAGTGAGCTCTCACGGCTCTTACCCCCTCACTCACTCTCAGGTGCCACAACTATTTGCTCTCCCTCAGCTCCTGGGGGACACATATAAAAATACGAATTAGGAGCAGGAGTAGGCTATTCAGCCCCTTCGAGCCTGCTACGTCATTCAATAAGATCATGGCTGATCAGATTGTGGCCTCAACTCCACTATTTTGTCTAACCCTGATACCCTTTGGCTCCTTTGTTAGTCAACAATTTATCTAACTCTGCCTTAAAAGTATTCATTGACCCAGCCTCCACTGTTTTCTGGGGTAGAGAGTTCCATAGACACGTGACCCTCTGAGAGAAAAAATTTCTCCTCATCTCCATCTTAAATAGGCGACCCCTTATTTTTAAACTCTGTCCCCTATTTCCAGTCTCTTCCACACAGGGAAACATCCTTTCAGCATCCAACCTGTCATGTCCTCTCAGGATCTTATATGTTTCGATAAGATCACCTCACATTCTTCTAAACTCCAATAGACATAGACCTGGCTCTTGACACCTGTGCCCAACCTACAAAGTCCAACAGAGGAGGGGTACAATGCCACCCATGCCACAGCAGGGACAACAATTGAACAGAGCATCAGACTGCTGAAGGTGAGAATCCACTGCCTGGATCGCGCAGGTGCAGCTTTGCAGCATAATCCAGAGAGAATCACCAGGATCATCGTGCTTGCTGCGGCCTACACAACCTCATGCAGCAAAGGGGTGAGGAATTTGCAGTCAGGGAGATGGAGGAGCTGGATGCCTCCTCGGATGAGGAAGAAGGGGAAGAGCCTGATCTTCATGGAGGAGTAGATGGTGTGGCTGCAGCTGCAGATGCCAGGGTGATGGAAGAACATGCCAGACAGTCCCAAGACACCCTCATTGAAACTAGATTCCAACAAGACTGAGGCCCTGCGAGATCTCTTGATTTGCTCTTAAGTAAAAGTTGTGTTGGAAGTGCCTGCAGAACCGAATACTCCTTCCAGACCAACCTATATTTCTGTGACCTCTGGCATCTATGCATGATATTATGGTAGCCAGAAACACTTGCGCTTTGGAAGGAAGTAGCACATGACTCAATGACACACACTCCAAATGCTGGCAATGCCTGACTAAGATACATTCGCCTGCCATATATGGAATGTCTCAGCTACAGGTTCTGTTTAGACAGCCGCTTCTGATGGATAATAAGCAGGTGAGCACTACCTGCTGGTTTAACAGCTAGGTTCCAAACCCCTAACCTTACAAAGGTTGCCTAAGATAAAACCTGCACATGTGAAGAGACTCAGAGATGCCACCACTTCCAAGGCCACACAATAAAGGTGTTTCCATAGGCCCACATCATCCATCATTGATCATCCACGAAGTGCAACACACTTAAATGCACCCATCAGTCTGTTCAACTCCCAACATTATGACCATTCAACATAGATGAATAAAGTGCTCCAAAATATATATTTACACGAGTTACCATAACCATATAATTCTTTGCCACCTTTGTGCATTACAATTTATTAATCTTACATCTCCTAACACTATGTTTTGGTGCAACCCTGACATCCGCAGCTGAGGTGGAGGCAGGCTACTGACTGATATGCCCCTCCCCTCATCAGTGCACAATGACACCTCCTTGAATCCAGGAGGAGATGGGGCACTTGCGGGGAGATCAAGGTACCTTGTCCTCCTCTGGTCTAGCATCACTGAATAGAGCCCATGGCCAGAGTAACGGAATGTGGGCCTGAGCACATATCTGGTATCCACCTAGTGTTCTGCTGGACCTGGCTGTCTATGATGGTCGCCAACCTCTCCACGGAGGATGTCAAGCGCTTGGATTCTGGAGACATGACAGCACTCAGACCTTGGATGGATTCCTCCGCCTTTCACTCAAGTCTTGGGTCATGGCATCTTCCTCAGATGCTCCCCTGCCTGTCTCTGCATCTCCATCAGGTTTCTTATGGCTGATTCCAGAGGCATGTCATCAGCATGGGGCTCAGCATAGGCCTGGTCTCCATCAGTCCTCTGACTGTCAGGGACCTCGGCTGGCACATCCTGCATCAGCTGCGGGGATGTGCCTGTGCTCACCAGGTTGTGAGCCCGAGCCTAATCGCAAACACATTACTACGGAGGTGAATGTCTCTGTGCTGATGGAGGGTACAGTAGAATGATGTGACAGCGCTTGAGTGTTCCATGCCATCACCCTCAGAGATGGAGGTGGAGGTGAAGAATGCCCCTTCTTTTTCCCCTTGTTGCGAGGACCTGCAGTGGAGAACAAAAAGGAATTAGCTCAAGGTTACGCACTATCTCTTTTCCCATTAATGTATCAGGTGTCACTCCTGTATGCCCAGTCGTCAACATCAGACTGGAGGCCTCCTCATTCATATGCCCTGAAATTCCAGCCTCTCCGTCAGTGCAGGATCTTCCTCATCCCTCCCCAGCCAATTCGCAGCCTTCTCTTCTGTGGGGATCAGGATTCTAATATCAGTGTCTTCGAGCGCTCCCTCATGTTGTGAGCTATTTTGCCCTGCAGGCAGACAGAAGGATTATGTGTCATCCCAATGGGTGCATAACCGCTTTATGAGCATGCATGCTTATGACAGCTCTTGTGCCCTCCCTAGTAAGTGCTCCACACACACACTCTCCTGCAACTGGTATAACTTTCACACATTCAGTTCACATGCTCCATCTGATGCTGAGGCCTGCAGCCAAAACTCCTGTCTGGCATCCCTTGACACTAGCACATTTACATTGCTTGATGCCCTTATGAGTGCCTGTTTACAGTGACTACATGGTGTCATATATCCTTGCAGAGCACAGGAGATTGTCCATCTTTTTCCTGCACTGGACCCAGTTTCTGCTGTGGACCCCATGGGCTGCTAACCTCTACTGCCACCTCCATCCAGGCCGCCTTGCACAGGCTGGGGGGGCATCCTGCTGCCATCCCTGGGGAAGAGCACCACCCACCACTCCCGGACGGCCTGGAGAAGAACCTGCAGGGTGGCATCGCTGAACCGTGGGGCCACTTGTCTGTTCTGAGGCATCACTCTGGTAGCAGCGGTCGGTTTTCTACAGGGTGGGAAAGATCAAAAGATTCCAGCAGTAGCTGTAGTCTCAAGGTGTCCACTCACATAGCCAGACTGATGCTGCTGGCTTGCAAGAGATGAATGTCTGTCCGGGTGCCCTTTAAATGTGGAGCCAGGACCTTTGACCCCGTGAGGTAACAGTGGAGTTGTTAACTTCCTGTCCGCGATGGCCACATGATTGGCCGGGCTCCTCATGCATGAATAACTAATTGGCTGGCTGCACGTGATTGTATGTGGCCAGTCAATCCAACCACAAGGGAAGGTATCAAACACTTCAAGTTCCACCACCGGTACCCGCAATGCAAGAGGAAGATTCTGCCCACAGAGTGGGCTGCCGATGGTACTTCACCCTACAGGCAGCCCAAGCCAGGAAAACCCAGTGCTGCTGCAGAGGGGCACTCACTGAATCACCTGAAGGGAAGCAGCAATTTTATCGGTGGCAGAAGACACCTAAAGGATTACAAACATTTCTGTGAAAGAGTTCTGAATGAGTTTATGAGGCCCTGCATCAGAAAGACAGAAGAAAGAAAGCAGTGGACACAACAAATCTTCTCACTGCAGCTTGTGGTCTTGAGGCCACACTTCTCTTGTGGTCTTGGTTGGTGATACAGTGACAGAAGCATTAAATTATCATCCATTTTCCATAACCATAACCCTTACCCAACCCCTGCCTTTTTTGAATGCAGCTGTCAGTCAAGGGGCAGATGGCTGAGATCTGACAGCAGATCTGCCCTCCTCCATTTTCCCTGGTTTGCTGCCATTATATATCAAATCAAATGTATAACAGACAAAAACACAGGCCCAGATGTTATAAACAGGCATTTTTCTTTCTCCCTTGACTAAATTCTCTTTCTGACAACAAAAATAAATTGGTAATAACTTTCATGTCGAATATAAATTGAAAAGTAACCATGAAAGCTACAGGATTGTTATGAGTGCACTTGGTTCACCAGATGTTTTTGAGGGAAGAAAACTTATTATCCCTATTCAGCCTGGGCTCTGTAATGCCATTCCCACACTAAATGAGACAGGTACAATGTTGTAAAGTGACGTCAAAAGCCACTTGCTTGTGAAAGAACCACTACAAATTCACCACCACTTTCTTGGGGAAACCAAGGACGGACAATAAATGCTGCCTGGTTAACGTCATCACCATCCTAAGAACAAATTTTAAAATTCATTTGATTTTCACACAGTTTATAAAACTAACAGTAAAATGGTTATACATTGAGGGAAGACACAATTTGACATTTCTAATGCAAAATCCAATTATATTTTCTGATGTCTTATCAGGCTTCTGTGGGAAAATACATCGATAGATTATTGTTTTTCCACTGTAGCTAAAAGGAGCGAGAGAGTTGCAAACAGCAGATACTGGAATGTAGGCTGTCTCTGTGAAGTAAAATTTAGGAAGTCGATCATAATTATATTTCAGAGAACCATGTAAGTTTACAGCATAGAAGGAATCCATTCAGCCCGTTGTATTTATGCCAGCTCTTTGCTAATCCCTGCCTCAGTCTCTGTCTATGGCCTTGCATGTTACCCCAATTTAAATTTTTATACATTTATTTTTACTTTAACATGTACAGTGATCTCTTTCTCAACCATTCGTTGTGGCAAACCATTCGAAGCTCCAACAACCTGCTGAGTAAAGAAATGACTCCTAATCACTTGGTGACAGTTTTAAATTGATGTCAGTTTTAAATTGATTGAGAGGAAATATCATCTTAAAGGAAGACTTCATGGATCTCCACAGGGGTGATGGAATTGACGTTTTTATATTAAAAAAAATGAGAATAAATTCTTATGAATATCTTAATTTTTTACGATAAAATTCTAGTGTTTTGAAAATAAAATACTTCTCTTAGAATTACCACCTCTTTAAGTACAAGAATCACATTTCATTTATCATCAGCAGTATAAGTTTAAGTTAGGTCTGGTCTTAATATCTCAGCTGTGATTACCACAGTGTGATAGGCTGTTATAAACGCCTTCTATATTGGTCACAGAACCCTTTCTGCTGTCGGGAAAGGAACAGAAAGAGCAGAAGTTGCAGACACAAAGAAGGAGTGCAGCAAAAAGAAAGCTACACCCTCAGGAAAAACAATGCTAGTCTCAGGTTAACTATCGAGCCTTATGCAAGCAGGAACGTGATCAGACTTTTAAGCTAACTAGAGTAATTACTAAGGTAGTGGAGAGAGCCTTACTGACTCCAACGTCTCTTCTTGTGCCTGTTAAAATCACAGCAATCATCATTTATTTTTGGCTAGTGGGTCTTTTCAGACACTTGGAGATGAATAACATCGTATTGGTAAAGACGCCATGTCTACTTGCATTCAACAACTGACTGATGCAGTGTTCCAGAATGATGGCAGGCTCATCCATTTATCTAAGAATCTGGAACAACAATAAACTGGACAACAAAAAACTATTAATGCCATTCCTGTGTTTCCCTGGTTTGGACATTTGACAGGCTGTAGCCACATGGACATTTTATTTTCTTAGGATGTGGGTGCTCTAAAAATAATCCACTTGATAAAATCTTGATACGCAGATCAAAGTGTGGCTCTGTTGTTATTGATCAGTCAAATGTGCTTTGCTTGAATGAAATAATCAACTGTTAACTGCAATTAGCTTTTTCTATTTTACTTGTGAAGTAGATAAAAAAATTACAAATGGGATAAAAGCTACACTGTCAGGAAGTTTTGTAGCTTTGGTTTGTTGAACAAATCCCATATATTGGGCCAGTCATTTCATTAATCAATACTAATGAATGGACCAAATGTAAAATATTACATAAAAACATCATATACTTTCCGAAATGCTATTGCATTTGTGACCTTATATTTGAGTGTTCTACTTTGTCCTATTGTGTGTACTTAGGTATCTCCATTGAACAATTTCTGAGTGTCTGTGACTTTTGTCATTTCCCTATGATACCCATGCACAAAATGAAGGATTTCCATCCAATTGGGTGTATGCAATTGGTAATGTGGGCGTATTGGGAAATCAACAGTATTTCATTGGCAATATTCAGTGATTGAGTCAGAGGGATGTGGGTTTGGGTCCAGTTAGCGTGTCAGCCATGGCTCAGTTGGTAGCAATCTTGCCTCTGAGTCACAGAGGTTTGTGTTCGAGTCCCACTCCAGAGTACAAAAAAATTAAGGCTGACACTCTAATGCAGTACTAAGGAAGAGCTGCACAGTCTGAAGTGCAATTGTTTGGATGACACATTAAACCATCTGCCTGCTTGGGTGGATATAAAAGCTCCCATGGCACTGTTTCAAAGGACAGCAGGGGAGTTATCTGCAGCTGCACCACCTGTAGCCTTCCTCTGGGCATGTTGGGTGTTGCGAGTTTGTCTTACATGGTCCTTGAAACATACTGAACTAAATATCTGTGCTTGCCTCCGTGTGGGCAGGTCAGCTGCTGAGTTTTCTCAAGAGAGGTAGTCTGCAATGCAGAAGTTTGTAATTTCCTTTTTTTTTGGGATGTTCTTATATCATTTGTATTGATCATCTTGATGTCGTTTGCCCTGAGATAGTTGCCCAGTGAAGATCTGCATGGGAATCCTGCATCTCATATTCAACTTTTCTAATCCTCACTCAACTTATCTCATCCAGTACAAACTGGCACAAAATACATGTCAGGGAGGTTATGGAGATCTACCAACACCACACCATTCTCCAAGACAGTGAGCTTCTCATCAGTGACATCTGGCTATCCTTATTCAAGAAACACTACCATTCATTCTACACAGTCAACCAATCAGCAGCAAAAATGTTAACATGAACTGACCTATTACAAACACAGTAGCCTGACCAATTAGCAGTAAGCTCCTGTCCATATTCCCTTCAGTTGTAGTGTAGAGTACACTGCACTACCTGAAATGTTGACACATATCAGTTTTTCTAAGGAACTCTTTTTAGGTAACAACTGATCTTTTTAGAGCAAAATTTTGCATGGTGTAACTGTAAGCTTGTCTTCCTCAATTTTACTGCTCTCACCATGGAAACTTTCAAACAACTTTTGACTGCATCTGTTGTGATTTAATCTTTTAATTGAATAGCAGTTCAGACATCTGTTCCCCTGCTTTTAATCTTGAACAGATGGCTGAGGTTTTTCAGTGACTTCAAATGTTTTAATTGTCATGATCCCAGCTGATGTTAATACTGGACAAGTCAGATCCCAGAGTGAAACCTGGCTTGGTAGACCCTAACTTTGTTTTTTTTATATAAAGTAACTATGGAGGTTAGTTACTGAACAGATTCACAAGAGTCTGCCAGAGTACTTTTAACAGAAAGAATAAAATGCTTTCACATTTCACAAACAAGAAAACAATGAACTATATTACACTAGACAAGAAGGTTGGAAAGGTTTCAATACAAATGCCAGAAAATGATTCAAACTCACACTAATCCTTTTATCCCAGCAATATCCTTACACTATCTCAACACCAAGGCTTGGGCTGGCTCAGTTTCAAATGGTTTTCTTCCGGTGGGCTTCTGAGTATTCACTAGATGCTTTTCCTCAGTTAGTATCTCTCCCTGAGATGCCCCAAAAAAAATACTCTAAAATCACTATTACTTCAACTTCAGAGCAAACATGTGAGTTCCCTAGATTCAGTTCCTCAGCATTCTTGCAGGGTTCCTTAACAGAGAGTTTAGACATTCTGCCTTCACTCTCTGGTATACACACGCTGACTGAAGTGCCCTTCTGTCTTTCCCTGTGCCTCTGTGTGTCCCTGGACCCCCATTGCTAGGCAACAGCAGTTTTTTCAACTTTATGTTTTCTTTTCCTAAATGCGCTAAACTACTAACCTCTTTGTAACCCATCTCTTCACTCCAAGGGACGGTATTCCCTCTGGGTTCCATCCCGCCCCAACCTGATAGTGATTTTACAGTGGGGGAGGCAGGGCCTCTGATGGGAAACCCGGCCTTGTCCCAATTAAAGCCCTTAAGTGGCCATTTAATGTCCACTTAAGGGCCTTTTCCTGCCCAGCCTCAATTTTTAGGCTGGCGGGTGGATGACAGTTCAGGGGGGGAAGGCTGGAAATAAACTAAGTTCAATCTTGGGTGGGTCGTGCCTCCATCAGAAGGCTCCTTCTGACTTGGGGCACCTTCCCGTTAGGGCCCAATGACCTCTAGTTCTCCCTCCCCCACCAGCCTATCCCCCGAGACCCCAATTGCTCCCCTCGCGACCCCCAAACGTTGCCTACCCTCCCCACCCTTGGCCCCCGCCACTTACTTTTTGTCTGGGTCCCGGACTTAGTTCCACTTCTTCTGGCCACTGCAGTGCTGTACCTGGAGAGACTAGAGAGCTGCCAGCCAATCTGATTGGAGCGTTAGAGCATAAAATGGCATCGGGGCTGCAGCAGTCAGTGAGGATGTGTTCCCCGCCAACTCCTCAGGTGGTAGGGGCCGAGCCCCCACCATCCTGAAAATTCAGGCCTATATTTTTTTTTGAAGTGGCTTTTGAATGATCGTTTATTAATCTTGACAGTTTCATGGGCATCTCAACTCTCCAACATGATAGGGTTCAAGAGTACTGTACATAATGGATATTGGGTGAGGGGGGCATAGTGATGAGGGGAAATGGAGACTGAGGATGGTAGAGTGGATGTAATTTAGGGGGCCTCACTCATTTACAGGGCTAGGCCAATGTGCCAGCAAAAGGCAGCAGGCCTACTAACCTGGCTGCCTAGGCATCCTCCCACCTTCTTTCCTGCCTCATCCCTTCTTTGGGAGGCTGCAGCCCTGCCTCCAGCCTACCCTGACTCTGAGGGGGTAAAATATGGTTGGGGGACACAGCTGGAAATGGCCTGAGTCCTGATTCCTGACTCAAAGGGGGAAATCTGGCCCATAGGCCAGAATTTTCTGGCCCCGTTGGCATAGGGCATCGTGGTGGGCGGGGAGGGGATATATGGCAAGATGGCTAAAAAATGGGTTCCCGCCGTTGTGAAACCAATTTGCCATTGTCCACTCCAACCAGCAATAACGGGCTGCGTTTCCTGTCGCTGCATGTCAGGAACCTAATTTCAATACTTTAGCATCTCATTATAAGCCCTTCTTGCCTGAACCATCCCCCCATGCTGGATCATCCGTGCACGTTGGCGTGATTTCAATGGTTCTATGGTCATCAGGCAGTGTGAATCACCTCCCGAAAGTGGCCATTCTTCATGTGTGAGCCCAAGTTTTCCTTCCATCTACTGACCTCTCCACATTATGCACCCTCCTCTATTGAGAGGATAGACAATAAGATTGGTCCAAGACCCCTGACAGCCCTATAACCAACTGCTAGGAGGTACATAATAAGAGTGCCCTGCTAACTTATTCTCGTATCAATTCAATTTTGTCATTGCAGAAACTTCTGAACTGATGCTCAATCAAACTCTCTCCAGACATCACCAGCTGGGATTAGGAATATAGCTCCTAAGGTAACTGTTTTTGCATTGATGTTGTACCACTATTTGTTCAAGTGCATTGGAGCATCAAGTGAAATAGACACTTTTTTCTGTCTTTTCTTGTATAATTTAAATGTTATTTTAAAGGAAAATAAGTTGATTTTTTGTTGTTTACATTGTTTACTGCAGCATATGGAAATAAATCATGGCTTCTGGCAATATTTGTATCTGGAATGAGTCAATATGTGCTAACAGAAGTACCCTCTGCAATGTAATTTGGGTCTTATGCTGTGTTGCAATGTTGTCATTAAAAATAAACAATGGTTTTCTTTTAAAAAGTCCAAAATATATCACATATATGGAAGATATGCTGCTCCCCAGTGAATGCAGTGAAGCAGAACTTGATAATATGCAGTGCAAATTATGTGATGGAGCAACAATTCAGTTCAAATTGTATGACTTAATTGTGAGAGGCTGATGTCTGCCACCATCCACCATGAGATCTATCAGTGACAAAAAGAGCAACTTGCTGAAAATTGAATAATATTGTCCCCTTCGCAATCTATCATGAAGCATTGGCTGGAATAACACAGATTGGAACATGCTTCAAGAATGAAACATTCTCAGAGTTTGTATGACATTGATAAACTGACAAAGCTCTGCTCACTCATTTTATGATGTTGTCCCAACCTTTCAATGCTTTATTGTCTAGTGACAATAGCAACAATTTCTATTTATATATTGTCTTTTATGTAGCAAAGCATCCCAAGGCCCTTCACAGGACTGTTTACGAAGAAAATTTGATACTGAGCTACATAAGGAGATGATAAAATAGAATATTGCAAAAGCTTGGTCAAACAGGGAGATTTTAAGGATTATCTTAAAGTAGGAAAGCGGGGTAGAGAGGTGGAAATATTTAGGGAGGGAATTCATGATCTTAAGGCATTGGCAGTTGAAGGAGGCATGGCCACCAATGGTGGAGTAACTAAAATTGGGGATGTTCAAATGGCCAGAATTAGATGAGTGCAGATAACTTGGAGGGCTGTGGGGCTGGAGGAGATTACAGACCTAAGGAGGAACAAAGCCTTGGAACGATTTTAAAATTAGGATGAGAATTAGCTGGGAATCAGCAAACGCTGAAGAAGGGTGAACAGGAATTGGTGTGAATTAGGACATGGGTGGAAGGATTTTGGATAACCTCTAGTTTATATAAGGTAGAATGTGGGAGATCAGCTAGGAGTGCATCAGAATAGTCAATCTTAGAGCTAATGAAGGCGTGAATGATTGTTTCAGCAGCAGATGAGCTGAGATAGAGTGGAATCAGGTGATTGTTACAGAGGTGGAGATAGGCATGTAAGAGGGGGAAAGTATCAAAGATTTGAACATGTAAGAAAGGGATTTGCGTTTTAGATTGGGGCCTACCAGGAGGTAAGATCCTTCTTGACATATTAAAATGTTACTGAAAATTGCAGCTAACCCACAGCAGTTTGATTTTCCAATTTCAGGTAGAATTCCTGTGTTGCAGTGATGTCCATGTGTCTAATCTCCCAGTGGTGATGTCATAAATATCAACATGAGCAAAACTAAAGAATGAGAATTCCAATTGTTTTTCCTGCACTTTTGGTTGTTTATTAGGAATACAAAAACAATGAAGGCTAAAATATAATCAGATCACGTCCTAATCATCTATACTTAAGGGAATACAACCCATCTATGGAATTTGTCCTCATAACTTAACCTTTTAAGCCTTGGTGCATCTGTACAGCACCCTTTTAAAGGCCATTGTATCTTTCCTGAGATATGGTGATCAAAGCTGAACACACTGCACAAGATGGGGCCCTACCAAGGCTGTATATAACTGAAGCACAACTTGCTCCCTGTAGTATACCAAATCTGTTGAGGTAAAGACCAATATTCTATTAGCCTTTATGATTGCTTTTTATACCTGTCTACCAATCTTTAAAGATTTATGTACCTGAATTCCCAAATCTCCTTTTTTCTCTTTAGGGTTCTTAATTCCACATGATTGAGAAAATCTTCCATTTTGCCATTCTTGGGTGTAAAGTGGATGATGTCACACTTCCCCACTCCATCTGCCATATCCATCTATGTCAGTTTGCAACTTCCTGCTCCCATTTGCACTGCATACTATCTCTCCTAACTTAGTGTCATCTGCAAAATCTGGATATGGGGTAGAAGAACTCTAGTTAATATTTCTTCCTTAACCGAAGGATATTGAGACCACATTTCTTCCTTAACTGAAGGATATTGAGGCCAGTTGGATTACCCTGAATCCAATTTTGGCAGCAAGCTGCTAACTCTGCATGAACCAGGGACTGACTCTGGGACTCTGGGACCTGGTATGACTCTCCACGAGGGAAAATAGCCTCCCTGTGCTCAATGCTGCAAAATCATAACCATGTTTACTAAAAAAAAATGGTTTACCATTTCACTGCACCTAGTGGACAGAGGAAGTGTTAACCAAATGTAGCCTCCACGTCTAAGACAGGGTGGCCCAAACATTCACCATTTAAAAATTAAAGTTGAGCTACATTTTAAACGATTAATTTGCTGCCTTAAAATCATTAAGGGTGAATTATTTTTAATGTGGGCTGAAAGTCCAACAAATTTCAAGTGAACCAAATACTTGTGCATGGGGAAGCTGAAATAGCTATGAAGGAGAGGAATTACCTACTCAAAGTTGACCTCAGTAATGCTTTGTCTGAACATACCAGTTGGCAAGAAAAGGACAAAGAGGAAGTAAGTCCGAGGGCTCACCTTTCATGACCTCAGGATGTTCTAAAACGCTTTCCAGAAATTAATTACTTTTGAAGTATAGCCACCATTGTAATGTAGGACGCACAGCAAGCTCCC
Source organism: Cetorhinus maximus (assembly GCF_964194155.1). Lineage (NCBI taxonomy): Eukaryota > Metazoa > Chordata > Chondrichthyes > Lamniformes > Cetorhinidae > Cetorhinus > Cetorhinus maximus. The sequence continues at coordinate 73,678,678 of NC_135887.1, read as the reverse complement.
TAAATCAATAATGAGACAATGATCAGATTTAGTATCAGTGGTGTTTATGGAAGGATAAATATTGGCCAGGACACCAGGGTGAACTGCTTTGTTTTTCTTCAAGTAGGACTGTACAATCTTTTACACCCACCTGAGAGACCCTTGTCTTAATTACTTATCCAAAATTAATGAGGCTCTTAAAGTTCAGTTGGAATGACACAATATACCAGAGAATATCATTGATGCTTAGCTCTCTGTTACCCTGAGGATAGTTTAGAATGGCACTATGTTTTGTTGCATTCTTCCTGAGACTATTTTCACTCACTGTTACTTTATTTGGACCTGCTGCTAGCTGCAGAGAGTGCATACCTTCTGTTATGTCAGGGTAAAGTGACAACTCATCTGTTGTGTGGGTGGGATTATAATGAATGTCAAGAAATTGATGATAACCCCAACACAATTGCCAGACCTTCTGGGGTTTATAGTCTGTTCAGTCAATGTGAAAATACCCAAATCCTTAGAGACATTATATGACGTGATATTCACAATGATGATGATAATGCTATTTTTATTAGGTATTTCTACACTTCATAAAGACTATATTTTAATTAGTAGAACCATTTCCATTTGGATAATTCATTCAAAGAGAACATTAATGGCTGGATTTTTGTGGACAAGGCAGGAAGGTTGAGTTAGGAAATTTCCTGACTTGGCAGAGCCATCTCCATTTGAATGACTTGTTTCATATTGTGTTTTGAACATCGCATTTTCATTCTGGGGAGGCAGGGGTGGGATCGAGTCAGGCCCACTTACCTTGGAAGCAGCTTGGAGGTGGAAGGGGCTCCTGAGCACATGGACAGCAGACGTGCATGAGAAGGGCAGCAGCAAGAGATAAAAACCAGTGGCAGAGGGCTCTTTCAACCTGTTTCCACCTGTTAGAACCAAAGTGTGACATCAAAGGAAAACAGGTAGGTGATTGGTGGGTATCTCTTCCGTGTCTCTTATGATTGGCCACGTGGTCTAAATCAGGAGACGTTATTACAGCTGAAGAATACAGTTAAGAAATTAACTTTTAAAATATTTAGCCTTCTAATTAATTAATTAAATAAAATAGAGATGGCTGGGAAGGTGCTGTGTTGCAGCTGTAGTATGTGGGGTCTGGCGGATGCCGATGCGACCCATGGTGACCACATCTGCAGCAAGTGTTGGCTGCTCGAGGAACTTCGGCTCAGAGTTAATGAGCTAGTGTCTCAGCTGCAGACACTGCAACACATCAGGGAGGGGGAGGACACTGTGTTTCAGGAGACAGTCACACCCCTTATATTAATTACTTTAAATTTGTACCATGGTCAGGGACAGGAGAGTGTGACTGCGTGTGAGGCAGGTATGGGGATCCAGAATTTAGCTTTGGAGGAGCCTCAGCCAGTGGCCTTGTCCAATAGGTACGAGGCTCTTGCTCCCAGTGTGTACAAGGGCACAGGAGGATGAGCGAACTGACAACACACCATGGTACAAAGTGCCATTCAAGTTGGGGGAGAAAAGAGAAATGTAGTAGTAATAGGGGATAGCATAGTTAGGGGAATAGATACTGTTCTCTGCAGCAAAGTCAGAGAGTCCCGAAGGCTGTGTAGCCTTCCTGATGCCAAGGTTAAGGGCATCTCTTCTGGGCTGGAGAGGAACTTGGAGTGGGAGGGAAAGGATTCAGTTATCATCGTCCACGTAGGTACCAACGACATAGATAGGACTAGGAAAGAGTTTCTGCTGAGGGACTACAAGCAGCTTGGGGCTAAATTAAAAAGCACAACCACAAAGGTAATAATCTCCGGATTACTACCTGAGCCTTGTGCAAATTGGCGTAGGGTAAATGAGATTAGAGAGGTAAATGCGTGGTTCAAAGATTGGCATGGGAGAAATGGGTACTGATTCATGGGGCACTGACACCAGTATTGGGCAAGGAGAGAGCTGTTCCGTTGGGACGGGCTTCATTTGAACCGCGCTGGGACTAGTGTCCTGGTGAATCGTATAACTAGGGTTGTAGATAGGACTTTAAACTAATTAGTGGGGGGGGAGGGTTCGATCGAAAGGAAGTTTAAAAAAATCAAAAAGAAATGAGAGAGCAAAGGTGCAGGGTAGTGAAGAGGTGAATGATAATCAAAGTGTGACAGGAAGGGGCAGAAAATATAAGCGGAAGAGTGCAGCAGAAATTAGATCCAGAATGAGCAATAATGGTAAAAAGTCAAAGCTTAAGGCTCTTTATCTGAATGCACGCAGCATTTGTAACAAGATAGATGTGTTGAAGGCACAAGTAGAAATAAATGACTTGATAGCTATTACAGAGACATGGTTGCAGGGTGACCAAGACTGGGAACTCAATATTCAAGAGGATTCTGGAAAAATATTCAAAAAGGAAAAGGAGGCGGAATAGTTTAGTTAATAAAGGAAGTTATCAGTGCGGTGGTGAGTAGTGATATAGGTGCAATAGATCATGATGTGGAATTGGTTTGGGTGGAAATAAGGAATAGGAAGCAGGAGAAGTCATGGGTGGGAGTCATCTATAGGCCCCCGAAGAGTTCCCTCACTATACGACAAAGTATAAACCAGGAAGTAAAGGAGGTGTGTAAGAAGGGTGCTACAATTGTCATGGGTGATTTTAGTCTGCATATTGACTGGACAATTCAGATTGGCAGGGGTAACATGCCTATTGATCTTGTGTTAGGAAACACCACACAGAATTCACTCACTGCTGGCAAAGTCTCTCAAGACTCTGCCAAGCAGATGGCTGCATTCTGGCAACTCCTACAGGTCCCGACACTGCAGTCAGTGAGATCAGCATTTGACCTCGAGTTCACTTCTGGTCCCCACATGGAGATCCCTTGCCCTTCGACTTACCCTTATCCTTCCCATATCACTAGGCGCAGGCATCTAAATGTGCCCAACCCATTACCCTTACAGCCACACTCTGTCAAAGCAGACAGGTGTGACTCAGAGATCCAGCAGGTTGATGAACACTCGGGAACACATCGAGTATGCAAGCATCAAAGGCAAGAACACCCAACCTTCACGCTGACTCCCAGCAACACCAATCTGTTCTCAACTCCACAGAGGGACCAACGCTTCACACCGTATATGTGCTACACTGGACGAAGCGAGAAACCTTACTTAGGTGCTTTCTTCATTGTTATGCCAGAATGTCACAGAGGAGATCCGCCCCAGACAGTCAGTGAGGAACAGACACCTGGGTTTTGTGACCAGGACTTTGAACTAGTGGTTCAGGAGGTGGAGAGCTGAAGGGGAATTTTGTATCTAACAGGCAAGAGGAACACCCCAAGCATCACCAAGAGGTCAAAGATGTAGCCGCCGTGGTGAGCGCAGCAGGAGAGTTCCATTGTTCATGGATACAGTGCCACAAACGGTTCCACGATCTGCTGTGCTCTGGCAAGAAGCACACAGAAGCACACAGAAGTCCCTGAGTCAACTGAATGACACAGCAGCTGTGGCACACTTGGCGTGTGCTTCTCCTGTAACATGGATGAATGTGTGGTCCTGGCATCTTGGAGATCAAAGCAATTATGGTGTAACATGTGAATGAGGTTTGTCCCTGGATGTAGGATTGAATTGCCTTAGATCCCTCTGCCTTTTGTACTTGTCATGGCCGGGTTAGGAGAGGTTATCTGACTCCTCTCTTTGTTCCACTCCTGGCCTGGTTACAACAAGAGTTTGAATTTTAAAAAAGTGGTATTGCCAATTCAATATGTACTTAACTGCGTACAGCTCAGCGTAAGAATTAAACCAGCCAGATTCCTTGAGTTAACAAGTAAGGAGTTCGCTTTATTACTAAAACTCACTCAGGTAAAGATACAGAAATGACTAACAAAAAGGTTTAAAATGTACAAATGTGTCTAACTTCCCACCAATGTGAAGAACATATACACAAATTCCACAGGCATGCATAAAAATAAATAAAACGTTACAGAGTATCAGATGTTAATATTTGGCCAAGTTAAAACAAAAGGTACAACCAGAAAAATTATTCATGAATTGTCTGAATGCTTGTTCAGAGCTAGAGAGTCGCTCTCCTCAGTGGCTCCTGGTAATTTGATTTCTCACTGAAGCAGTTGCTCTTCATTCGTCGCTGGTTGACTCTCTTTACTCCTGAAGACAGTGGTGTTGGGTTGGAATCCCTTAAGAATGGTGTGTTGTTGTCTAAGGCTGTATGTAATATGCGTGAAGGTATTGACCTCGAGCCACGTGTGTTTTTACAGCATGCCGTGCACTGGGTCATGTGTATGTGAATCATCATAGCACAGTGCTGCTGATGTCCAAGGCTTACTCTAATTACCTGTTGTTGTGTCTCACACAGATCCCATCACCATTCCCCACCCCCACCCACAAGCCAAGTCATCCTTTAAGCACCAAGAGGAGAAAGAGATGTCTAGGGATGCAGTCACCCCAGACTAACCCACACTCCGCCAACTCGGATATGAGAACATTGGAGTGTCCTTGTGCGCGATTAGAGTTGGGGGCACTGGGTGAAGGACACCGCAGCAGAGTGCAGGAAGAAGTGTCTGAGCTCGGACATCTTTGCACCAGTCCTCTCTGAGGAGGGAGGCCAGTCACACTGATGCTGCAACAGGCATTCAGGTAAGTCCTCAGAAGTACCCTGTGAAGCAGTAGATGTGCAGACATATGGCAGAGTTCCCTGCTCTGCAAACTCATGCACTGCGAGTGGAGGTGTTCATGGCAGTGATGAGCTTGACCATGTCTCAGGGACTTGCTCGCATGAGCTCCACCCATGAGAGATTGGCCAATGTCATAGAGAGCCACGTGCAGCATCATCTTGAGTGCAAGAACAGTGTGATGTCCTGCAAAGGGCTCACAAGTCACTCCAATAGCCTGGAGCTACTTCAGAGCATGATCTAAATGGAGAACGTGAGGAGCTGCATACCCACAACATTGGCTGGGGTTGGCTGCTTCACCCCAGTAGCCAGCCCCAAACCAGCCTGCCAGAATGCTAACCCAGGGCTCAGGAAGTGGGCAAGGCAGATGAGAGTTCCAGGAACGTTTTGGCAATTCCTTTTTAAAGGAATGGAACCGGAAGGACCACCGGCATCGACCTAGGCACTAGAAACGACAACATCAATCTCAGCGCTGTCGACCCTGCAAAGCCCTTCTTACTAACGTCTGAGGCCTAGTGCCAAAATTGGGAGAGCTGTCTCACAAACTAGTCAAACAGCAGCCTGACATAGTCATCCTCACGGAATCATACCTTACAGATTGTGTCCCAGACTCCACCATCACCATCCCTGGGTATGTCCTGTCCCACCAGCAGGACAGACCCAGCAGAGGTGGCGGCACAGAGGTATAAAGTCGGGAGGGAGTTGCCCTGGGAGTCCTCAACATTGACTTCAGACCTCATGAAGTCTCATGGCATCAGGTCAAACATGGGCAAGGAAACATCCTGCTGATTATCATGTAACGCCCTCCCACAGCTGTTGAACATCACTTGGAGGAAGCACTGAGGGTGGCAAGGGCGCAAAATGTTCTCTGGGTGGGGACTTCAATGTCCATCGCCAAGAGTGGCTTGGTAGCACCACTACTGACCGAGCTGGTTGAGTCCCAAAGGACATAGCTGCTAGACTGGGTCTGCGGCAGGTGGTGAGGGAACCAACAAGAGGGAAAAACATACTTGACCTCATCCTGACCAACCTGCCTTCCACAGAAGCATCTGTCCATGACAGTACTGATAGGAGTGACCACCGCACAGTTGTTGTGGAGACAAAGTCCCGCCTTCACATTGAGGATACCCTCCATTGTGTTGTGTGGCACCACCACCGTGCTAAATAGGTTAGATTTCAAACAGATCTAGCGACTCAAGACTGGGCATCCATGAGGCACAGTGGGCCATAAGCAGCAGCAGAGCTGTACTCGAACACAATCTGTAACCTCATAGCCTGACATATCCCCCACTCTACCATTCCCATCAACCCTGGTTCAATGAAGAGTGCAGGAGGGCATGCCAGGAGCAGCACCAGGAATATCTAAAAATGAGGTGTCAACCTGGCGAAGCTATAACACAGGACTACTTGTGTGCCAAACAGCATGAGCGGCAAGTGATAGACAGGACTAAGCGATCCCACAACCAACAGATCAGATCTAAGATAAAAGCAAAAAACTGCGGATGCTGGAAATCCAAAACAAAAATTAAAATACCTGGAAAAACTCAGCAGGTCTGACAGCATCTGCGGTGAGGAACACAGTTAATGTTTCGAGTCCGTATGACGTCATACGGACTCGTAATGTTAACTGTGTTCCTCTCCGCAGATGCTGGCAGACCTGCTGAGTTAGATCAGATCTAAGCTCTGCAGTCCTGTCGCATCCAGCTGTGAATGGTGGCGGACAATTAAACAACTCATTGGAGGAGGAGGCTCCACAAATATCCCCATCCTCAATGATGGGGGAGCTCTGCACATCAGTGCAAAAGATAAGGCTGAAGCATTTGCAACAATCTTCAGCCAGAAGTGCCGAGTGGATGATCCATCTCAGCCTCCTCTGGAGGTCCCCAGCATCACAGATGCCAACCTTCAGCCAATTCGATTCATTCCACGTGATATCAAGAAATGGCTGAAGGCACTGGATACTGCAAAGGCCAAGGGGCTTGACAATATTCCGGCAATAACACTGAAGACTTGTGCTCCAGAACTTGCCACACCCCTAGCTAAGCTGTTCCAGTATAGCTACAACACTGGTATCTACCCGGCTATGTGGAAAATTGCCCAGGTATGTCCTGTACACAAAAAGCAGGACAAATCCAGCCCAGCCAATTACCGCCCCATCAGTCTACACTCGATCATCAGTAAAAAGATAGAAGGGGTCATCAACAGTGCTATCAAGTGGCACTTGCTTAGCAATAACCTGCTCACTGATGCTCAGTTTGGGTTTGCTAGGGCCACTCATTACAGCCTTGATTCAAACACGGACAAAAGAGCTGAACTCCTGAGGTGAGGTGAGAGTAACTGCCCTTGACATCAAGGCAGCATTTGACAGAGTGTGGCATCAAGGAGCCCTAGCAAAACTGGAGTCATTGGGAATCAGGGGGTAAACTCTCCGCTGGTTGGAGTCATACCTAGCACAAAGGAAGATGGCTGTGGTTGTTGGAGGTCAGTCATCTCAGCTGCAGGTCATCTCTGCAGGAGTTCCCCAGGGTAGTGTCCTTGGCCCAACCATCTTCAGCTGCTTCATCAATGACCTTCCTTCCATCATAAGGTCAGAATTGGGGATGTTCACTGATGATTGCACAATTTTCAACACCATTCACGACTCCTCAGATACTGGAGCAGTCCATGTCCAAATGCAGCAAGACCTGGACAATATCCAGGCTTTGGCTGACAAGTGGCAAGTGACATTCGCACCACACAAGTGTCAGGCAATGACCATCTCCAACAAGAGAGAATCCAACCATCGCCCCTTGACATTCAATGGCATTACCATCACTGAATCCCCCACGATCAACATCCTGGGGGTTACCATTGACCAGAAACTGAACAGAACTAGCCATATAAATATTGTGGCTAAAAGAGCAGGTCAGAGGCTAGGAATCCTGTGGTGAGTAACTCACCTCCTTACTCCCCAAAGCCTGTCCACCATCTACAAGGCCCAAGTCAGGAGTGTGTTGGAATACTTTCCACTTGCCTGGATAAGTGCAGCTCCAACAACGTTCAGGAAGCTTGACAAAGCAGCCCGTTTAATTGGCACCCCATCCACAAACATTCACTCCCTCCACCACCGACGCACAGTAGCAGCAGTGTATACCATCTACAAGATGCGCTGCAGAAACTCACCAAGGCTCCTTAGGCAGCACCTTCCAAACCCATGGCCTCTACCACCTAGAAGGGCAAGGGCAGCTGATAGATGGGAACACCACCACCTGGACGTTCCCCTCCAAGCCACTCACCATCCTGACTTGGAAATATATCGCCGTTTTTTCATTGTCACTGGGTCAAAATCCTGGAACTCCCTTCCTAACAGCACTGTGGGTGTACCTACACCACATGGTCTGCAGCGGTTCAAGAAGGCAGCTCACCACCACCTTCTCAAGGGCAACTAGGGATGGGTAATAAATGCTGGCCCAGTCAGTGAAGCTCACATCCCGTAAATAAGGGAAAAAAAGTGGGTTCCTGCACAATGAGGTCAGCCACCATGCTCTTCAATACTGTATAGCCAGGGAGGTGAGCAGCCGAGTTCCACCTCCCCCAAGACAACAAGGCAAACACTATGTCAGAGCATGTGTGCATGCAAGATGCCACGTAACCCACATCCCTAAAGGATTTGTAGTAGTGTCATTTCATCTTGCAATATGAAGAGTTAGTGTCATTTACGTTGTAAATGCGCTACCTGCTTGCTGCAATGGACATGCTGATCTGTTATTACAGAGAACTCCTCTACTCTGGTGACACAGCACTAGTTACCCAGATGGATACTCAGCTAAGACTCAAGGAATAAATCCCATGCCTGTAACCTGTTCTCCCTGGCTGTTAGTGTCAAGAAAACTGTGGTCATGTGACAAGATGTTGCATCTCCATCCCTGATCACACTAAATAACAACCTGTTGGAAGTGGTTAGCAAATTCTGCTACCTTGGGTTCACAGTGACAGACAATCTATCTTTTGATGCAGAACTTGATACACACACAGGGAAAGCAGCTACCACCTTTGGACGACCCACGATACACACATGGAATGGCATCTTGCTGACCCTTAGGACCAAGCTGATGGTTTATAAGGCCTGTGTTCTCAGTGCCTTGTTGTATGGCTGTGAAACATGGCTGACCTACAGCTATCAAGAAAGGAAACTAAACAATTTCCATCTTCACTGTCTGTGCCGCATTATGGGTATGTCCTGGCAGGACCAAACCATGAATGTGGCAGTCCTTTCGGAGGCTGAGCTTCCAAGTTTGTTAGCACTCATCAAACAGAGGCGGCTTTGTTAACTCTGGCATGTCCGCAGGATGGAAGATGGTCGCAAACCCAAGGACTTACTTTATGGTGAGCTGGCCGGAGCCAGATGGCCAGAAAGACACCCAAAGCTCCTTATCAAGGACGCTTTCAAGTGTGATGTGAAGGCCCTAAACATTGATGATCAAACCTGGGGGTCACTAGCTGATGACAGAGGGAAATGGTGACATCTCCTGTGGGCTGGCGTGCACCACCACGAAGGCCAGTGGCTAAAGGGACTTGGCAACAGATTCCAATGCTGAAAACAACAATCCACAATGACACTTGGTAGTTTCATGTGCAGCACTTGTGATGCATCCTGCCTCTCGAAGATTGGCCTGTTCAGCCATCAGCAAAGGTGCACAATATGAATTCATCCCATCTGAAATGGATTTGTTTGCTGCGTGTCCATCACCTTTTGTAGATGGACGGATGCGGACGAATATTATAGCATGATAGTTTCAATCAATGGGTAAACATAATCCAGCAGGTTTACCAGTGCCAATGGAGACTGCAGCCAGTTGTCCAACTCTCAGTGATGGAAGGATTGTGAAGGACATGGCCATGCTTGTCCAGTAGTTGAAGGATCAGTCTTCATTCACATTTCCATTGTAGTAACTATTCTCCCATTGGTGTGGTTGACTTGGGCCAGTCACTATTTGTTGCCCATCCTTCAGTGTACTTCATGAAATTGTGCTGAACTGCCTTCTGAAGAAGTTGGAGTCCATCTGCTGTGGGTTCACCTATAGTGATGCGAGAAAGAGTGACACCAATTTGATTCTGCCACAATGAGGGCACAGTTATACTGTCACAGGTCAGGATGATGTGTCTTGGAGGTAACCTTTTTAGATGTGGGAGTTTCCATGTGTTTGATGCGCTTGTCCTTCTAGATGGCCTGTGAAAGGCACTCAGTGAGTTCCTGCACTGCATGTTGTAGGTGTCACACACTGTGCTCTGTAGCGGTGTGTGCTCTGTAGCGGGGGGGGGTGGCAAATGTTGAAGGAGGCAGATGGTGCGGCAATCACACATGCAGCTTTGTCCTGCACATAGTCAACCTTCTGCATTACTGTTGGGCCAACACTCATTAATGCACATGTAGTCTCACCTCTCACTCTTGACATGGTGGATAGGCTTTGGCCTACTGAAATTGTCTCCACTTATTTGTCAACCTCTGACATACACTTGCAGATCTGGCTTTTAAAGGGCATCTCAAGGTCAATCCCTGGTCACTGGCGAGGGATACTGATGGTGTGGAATTCATCCATGGTAATGCCAGTGAATGTCAAGGGGAGTTGCTGGTGCCCTCTTGTTGTGGAGTGGGCATCGCCAGGAACATATGCAGCGTGAATGTTAATGACCAGTTATCTGTTGATAGCTCTCCAGGCTGTTGCTGTTAGATATGTTGTGACATCCTCAGAGCTAGTAAGGTGAACCGCCTCTGTATTAAGAGGTCCCTGGTGACAATGGCATCCTGTATGGAACTGGTATTGACACCTGAGTCTTCCCCTCGGGATGGCTCTCATGGTCGCCCTCCTCCTTGGGGGTATCTCTGTCTGAGGGAATGGGATCCTTCTCCCCCTCCTCTTCCTCACTGTCCTCCGATGAAATGGCTCCTTCTCCGGATTCTGGCCCCTCGAGGTGAATGCCCCTATGCTGCACTGTGTTATGGAGCTTACAGCAAACTGCCTCTACCTTTGACACTCTTGCAGGTGAGTACTGGAGTGCTCCTCCTGAGTGGTCAAGGCATTCAAACCACGTTTTTAACAGGCCTACAGTCTGCTTGATGATGGTCCTCATCTGCAATGGCTGGTAGCAACGTTGGCACGCGGTCTCAAGGGAGTAAGGAGCTACCTCCTTAATGTGTATCCTTTTCCCCCAGTAGCAATTCATGGACCTGGGGTCTATGCTGGAAAAGCTGTGGAAGGTGTGACTGCCTCAGAATGAATGTGTCATGGCAGCTGCTGGGGAAACGAGCACATACATGCCGGAAGGCCTTCATATGGTCACAGCCATTGATGGAATGGAATGATAATAGTGACATGCGTACAGTCTATTACACCTTATACTTGTGAGAAACAAGCTGTGGAGGTACACCCCTCTACTTTCTGTGCCTGTGATGCCCCATCTGTGGGGGAGTTGGTGTGTTTCCCCATTGATGGCATTGCTAATGGATGTGCGGTCACTTGAGAAATGCCACGGGGGTCTTGACAGATCCTGGAAAAAGCTGGCCACATAGAAATTTGGGCCACGCTTACCTTCACAGCAACAGGCAGAACAGGTAGACTGAGGCGCAATGTGTTCCTCCATCATGGCACAGGTTTCTCTAACCATCGATCTTGTCACTTCGCCTATGCTGCTTTTTGGACATGTTGAGGAAGCTTATTTGGTTACGGTACACCCTTCGCTCTGGGTAATATCTCTGCCCCCTCCTTCCTGCTGTTCTCTGGTGGCTCTGCCATGTGCTGCATGGGTACCCTGCCTCCTTCTGCACACTGCTGTGTCATGAAAAATATTAATGTATATAATGTTATTGGAAATGATTTTAAATTGAACTTGTAGTTGGGTCTGTGTCTGTGGGTGTGAGTGTGTGTGTCTTAATTGGATTAAAGCCAGCTAGCCTGAGTGCTTTGATGTTTAGTAGTTTTGAGATCGTAAACAGTAAGGTAAAGGGTACATTTGCATTTTGTTCCACGTTCCACTTTGGAAATACAATTTAAAGTTGGTGTCTGTGAGGAACTGTTTGGGGAGCTTGACCCTGATTCAGATCTGGATTGAGAACTCCTCGAAACATTCAGGGCCTCTCTGCACCCTCTCTCCAGCAAAATCCATAGGCATCAGGAGCCCTAGTTCAAACAAACTCTGTTCCATCATTATTGGAGAGTTTCCTTTCTCTGTGACGAGAGGATAGTTTTGCTCCCTGAAGAATCTAATGAGCAATAGTTTTAAGGTTCCTGATATCCAGTCAGTTAATGCTTTGTAACTTATGAACGTCTTCAGCAAGTTCCATTGTTTATATTGTGGTGAATCTGCTCAACCTACCTCGCCCCCTTCTGACAGTATTTGTAAATGCTTGGATGTTTTGATGCAATAATTCTGCGAGTTTTATCAGGGGCCCCACAGTTACACATAGGCCCCATAGTCTCCTCGCTGTCCCTGGTTTCTATTTGCTAGCAATACTGTAAATTAAGTGAGAAATCTGTTCCAGCTGCTATTCTATTGAAATCATTAAAATGCTTCGAAAGAACAGATTTACAATTTTGCTAGATTAAAATTTCTGTTACATTAGAATAAAAAAATTCTGCTATGTTTGAAATGTTTTCCAAAACTTAACAGAGGAATCGAACCTCCACCCCTCACCCACCCCGCCAACCCACCACATCCCCATAAGAGCAGCTGAGAGTGATTGGTTCTTTGATTTCTTCTTTCTCGCCAAGGGGAAATACCTGGGAGGAGGGGGATGGGGCGGTGGGAGGTGGAGTATGGGGTGGGTGGGGTGGCAGAGGCAGGGGAGGTGTGATTTTGGTTTCCCAGCATAAAACCAATGAATGGTGCTTTTAAAGAAATGGCTGCCTGGTGGAATTTATGGGGACCAATCCTGATTTCCAGATCACCTTCATTTCCATGAGTTAGGTGGGATGCCAGCTTGGAACATAACATAGACTGCTTGCCAAATGCCAAACTGCACTGTGGCAATTCCTTCGCCACACAGACTGCAGTGGTTCAGGAAGAAGGTTCACCAACACCTTCTCAGGGCAACGCAGAATGGGCAATAAATTCTACACATTCCTAGAAATTATAATACAATTTGGACACTGCTGCAGGTTCTCAAGGGCTTGCAACAACTGGTGCATTTTTTTGTTGTTGTGTGGCTAAATCAGGGAAGTAACTGTGGGGCTGCAGGAGGATGCCTGACCCAGGAAGAGTTCCAGAAGGAGCCTGAGGCCTTCACATACAGCTGTCGAGATGCTGGTGGAGCAATGTCATGAGAGGAGGGAAGTCAGGTGCCAAGACAAATTGGTAATTGGCTATGGCAAAAGTTGGTACAACATGTGAATGTGAGCACTATTTATATCAAATCTTTTTTGCAGCGTAGAAAGAAATGTAATGATCATACCTAAAGTAGAAAGGTAATGTTCACCTGTACATCCCGCACTCTTTCTACTCAGCCCCATTTGACGTTACCTTTTGTTTCTTTCCTTCTCCACTTCTTGTGATTGCTTACTGCTCAGGAAGCTTTCACTACAGCTCTTTATAGCTTTCACTCTGACCTTCAAATGCTGTTACTACTTTCACAGCCACTCCCTCTTGGCTAAACTCTTGTGTTTCCTACATCTGAAAGGTCACAGACCTGAAGCATTAACTCTGTTTCTCTCTCCACAGATGCTGCCTGACCTGCTGAGTATTTCCAGTATTTTCTCCATTTTTATTTCAGGTTTCCAGCGTCCGCAGTATTTTTAGTAGCGGATTCCTTTAAGCTAAATAGTGGAATCCACTATGTCTTTCCATGGGGTTTTTGTGGAATGGCATTGAGGCTCTGCAATCAGTCATGGGACATGTGGTCACTATAAGCAGCTGAACTCTTCCTCCCTGCATGCGAGGGAGTCTGTGACCCCAGGTATGCAATACTCAGGGATTCTCTTACTGGAGACAAGCAGGTCTTGGGCTCAACCTATTCTCTGTCTTGGGCAGGCTTGGAGATCAATTTGGATTGGGGCTTTCATGGGCTTGTAAGCTTCTGGAGTCAGCTGTCCTCTAGATCAGTGGCAGTACTGAACTGCAGCCCAGTAGCAGTGTGGTTATGTAATAGGCCCAGAGGATGATTCTGTCTCCCATAATGATGCCTCTGTAGCCGTGGACACCTCTTGGCCTACATTTGTTATCATGTCACCAAGCAGGCTGGGCCAGCTGCCCTGGCAGATGCTGTGTTATTGCAGTCTGCAACTGAACCCTTTCAGGCCTGTGCTTCTGGAGCACGAGCATCTCAAAAGCAATTGATTGAACCTCAGAAACTTACCTCCGTCCATGGTGCAGCCTCTCAGGAAGCATCTTCTGGAAGCACTGAAGTAAGTAAAAGAACACTTTAGTCATGCACTGATATATGTGCCTGTTTTAGTTCAAAGCTTGGTGCAGCAGGAAATTTCCCATCCTCCTCAGGAGAATTGGGTGACCCTGGAAACTGTTGCTAAGTAGGTGGAACCAAATTTTCCACTAGCTACGATCATGTTTGTGGTCATAAATAAGGTAGTAAAGAGACCAAAACCCGAGAGTCCACTGAAGTGAAATAGGTCTTCGGCAAAAGTGTGAAAAGGATGATAGCGAATTGGCAGCATTGAGTCATAAAATTATTGAGGTCTACAGCACAGAAAAAGGCCCTTCAGCCCATCGAGTCTACGCCGGTCAAACAAGTACCTAACTACTCTAATCCCATTTTCCAGCACTAGGTCCATAGTCTTGTATGCCATTGCATCGCAAGTGCACATCCAAATACTTCCTAAACGTTATGAGGGTTTCTGCCTCTACCATCCTTTCAGGCAGTGAGTTCCAGATTCCCACCACCCTCTGGGTAGCATACTTTACACTATGCTTGATTTTCTTTTCTACTGACTTCAATGGAGAAACAGTCTGAAATATTTAATGTCAGGTTCTGTCTGCTTAAGAATAGGTTTATGATATCCTAAAGAAGATTTGAGAAAGATTTCCTTGATACAAAGAAGATTAGGAAAAGATTAATTCAAGGAGAGAGAGAGATAGATAGAGAAAGAGAGAGAGACATTAAGAACACACAGTGCAAATAGTAAAGCACTAAAAAAAAGAACAGTTAACAGTCCACTGAGAAAATTACTTCCGAGTTGACCATGGGCAGAATTTTCCGCTCGGCGTGTGGGCACGTGCCTGAAGCGCTCGAGTGTAAAATAGTGTGCAATGTACGTTGGGCGAGCGTCCCGACTTCATTGCGCACCCACGTGATATTTCAGTCGGCGGGTGCGTGCGAGAGTCGGCAGTGCGCCCGCCAACAGTTAAGAGGCCTATTAAGGTCATTAAGGTATCAATTAATAGGGATTTTTCACTGCCCGTCCAACCTTACAGTTGCCGGGTGGGCGAATCGACCACGCGGCCTTTGTATTTTTCAGAAAACTTCATCCAAGGGCAGGATTAGGTTTCCGTAATTAAATTAAAAAAAATAAAAATCTATGCACAGAACTTTTATAACGTCCACGCACAGGTGACTCATTCTGATGTGTGGACATGTTTTCTGGATTTTAAATTCTGTTTTTATTGATTTTAAATTTGTCAGCTCCCTGAGGCAGCCCTCTGCCTTCAGGGAGCTTTCCTTCCGTGCTTGCCTATGCCCACGCTGACTTCAGCGCTCGCCCTCCTCCCGCCCCCACCCCGGCTGCGCTCAGCATTGCAGTGCGCCTTTTACACCATTAATTGGCCAGCCAGCACGAAATCATGGCCGGGGGCCAATTGCTGATGGTGGCCCATTCCCCAGCCACTCCCAGGCCTGCCGATCGTGGCCGCTCGCCGATCGAAAAATTCTACCCCATATACTGGCTGTCTTAATCTGGCAGAAAATTACACTTGCTGAGGAAATGTTTATCTGGTCAAGCTGTTTGCTTATGTAATGGGCATGGGACCTGTTGTGTGCTTGAAGGAGGGTTGTTATGGAGTCTGGTCTTGTTAGGTGAGGGCAAAACTGTCTGGCGCTCCTGGAAGGTGGAAGCAGCAGTATGGAAAGCCTTGGAATCAACAGACACAACAGTGCTCACCAGATTGTGGCACCTCTTCTACATGTGCAAAAAGGTCCACGAGTTTGAGTGTACCTGCGCTGGTGGAGGTTGCACTGGAATGAGATGACGCAGTGTCCTGAGATGGTGCTGCATCCTCTGTTCTTTCCAGTATAGCAGGAGCGCTGGTCTGTTTCTCATCTGCCGCTGTAACTGGTGGGGAGAGATGATTTAACTGAAACAGCTGCTCCTTCAACAAAGCCCTGGAGCCCCCACTTGGTCAGGAGCTTCCAGTGGTGTTAAAGACCCACACGGGGGGGCCACAGGCTACACATGATCCAGGGAATGATGGACACAATCATCACTTTACTCACTGTTCATTGTTCCACACTTGCCTCGCTCTCAGTGACAGGCTGCCCTGCTGTGACCCATCAGATATCCATGGCCTCCTCCTCCATTGGCATCACCATGGCGACGAATGGTACTCCATCTCCAGTTTGTTAACGCTCCCTGGCATTCTGAGCATGTTTCATCTGCAAGCACAGACAGACGCAGTGTCACTCCTGTCTCATGGCCCATCTGTGTTGGTCATTCTGAGACACTGTAAAAATGCAGCAGCACCCCCCTGGGATGGCATAGTGAGGTGGTCATTCAGCCATCTCAGTGGAGTAGTCAACCTTCACTGACCATGGGGCTCATGTAAATCAGGATATCGGTGCCTTGTGCTGCCCCATGCACGGGCCAACCACCTGGTTTTATGTGTTATGGTCCCTTTTTAATTTTAATCCCTTCCAATTTGCCATTCCAAATTTTGCTCAACTTGCTAGACCACAGCAAGACATTAAATCTCTTCCTCCAGGTTCTTATGATGTCCCCTTGGCTGCTTTCGATATCTGCCTGGGCTCCTCCTGTCACCTGCTGGGAACAGGATTTGTCTCCTTTCTCTGATTGCTTGCAAAGTGTCTCCAGGGAGATGTCATTGAACCCTTCCTTGGTCTGATGCCAATGCTTGGCTGCTTTTGTTGCTGTAACCCCTCCTTCTCGCCTCTGTCTTTATTTATTTATTTGTCCATGGGATGTGGGTGTCGCTGGCTAGGCCAGTATTTATTGCCCATGCCTAATTGCCCTTGAGAAGCTGGTGGTAAGCTGCCTTCTTGAACCGTTGCGGTCTATGTGGTGTAGGTCTTCAACCTGGCTGACTGCTGCACATGCGTCTTTAGGCTGCGCACAAGCTGCCGGCACTAGAACCCACCTGCCACTGTTAATTGGCTGGCCTCCCCATCTCCAGGCCCTTAATTGGCTGTTGCTGGTAAAATCCCTTATGAAGTCCTACAGCCTGCCCATGGGCCAGTCGACCTGAACATCTCCCCAATGTCTGCCCACTCAATAAGATTCAGCTCAACGTTTCAATTCCATGACCTTTCATCAGAACAGGTTGTGAGCTCAAGTCCTACTCCAGAGACTTGAGCAGAAAATCAAGACTGGCACGCCAGTGCAGTACTTAGGAAGTGCTGCACTGTTGGTGGGGCCGTCCTTTGGATGAAATGTTAAACTGAGGCCTCGTCTAGCGTCTTGGGTGGGCATAAAAGATCCCATGGCACTATTTCAAAGAAGAGAAGGTTGGGGGGAGGGGGTTTGTTGGGTGCAGTACTTCCCAGTGTCCTGGCCAATATTTATCCCTCAACCTGGCACCACTCAAACACATACTCCAATCTTTCCTATATTTGCGGGTCCTCGCTGTGTATTTCCCACATTAGAACAGTGCATATACATCAAAAGTATTTCATTAGCTACAACACAATTTGGGACATCCCAAGGTCACAAACAGTACAAAGAATGTAGTTACTCTATGATCTGTAACTCCTATATTAGCAGGGACTAGCAGGGTAGAATTTTCCATGAGCAAGGAGTGAGATCAAAGCCCTGTTGATCTAGGCTGACTGAATGAGCTTTCCTTTTCCCAACCTCCTGATGTCTCCATGGTGCAAACAGAACAAAACCATTCTGCTCATAAACGATTTAAGACCTGCTCGAAGGTCAGGGAGATGAAAAATGCATTCTGTTGGGAAAAAGCAACAGAAATTCTTAACGAATGATCTCTTTGATATGTTCTTCTTTACAAAGACAGTTCCAACATCCAGCCTACCTATCCAAATGTACTGTGAGAGTAACTGGGTAGAGCTGGAAGTAAAAAGTGCTTTGTTATTTGTAAATTTAAGAAAAATGAGAGTGGATAAGATGCCTGAAGCTAATGATATTAATTGAAGGAGTTAAGGAGTTAAAGGTTGCATCAGCAGAAATCTCAGAAGCAAGAAGCAGAACTAACAAACATGAATAGTTAACACAAATATTACCTTTGTTAGAGAAAGGGCATTATCAATGACGTTGGAATTATTTCTAAATAGCTTAACTTTGGTTGTAAGGAAGGCAATGGAGTTTCATAATAATATGTGCAGTCCAAAGGACTGTAAATCACCAATAAATGCTGGTTTTATCAGTGATGTCCACATCCCAAGAACAAATAAAAAGAATACTAAATATCACAGCATTAAAACTACATCAATATTTTATTCATAATCAATTCCAAAGTACATATTGGAACTGCTACATTTAAACATACAAGCTATTAAAATAATTTAATGATTAAAGTCCTGAAAAAGCAAAGTCAATTTATATATTACCGATGCATGTTCTATTTAAGGAATAGAGTTGAGAAATTCACTTATTTTTAACTAAACAAATGTACAGTCGCTGAAAGACCACTGGCATATTTAAATCCACATGAATGGAAAAACTTAGAGATGAAAGGATTGACTGGTCCTTCGAGTTCTTCCAACAAAATTTCGATACACCATTACCCTCCTGTACCTTCACTCCCCCATTACCCCCTACAGCCACACAATCACCTGAGAGAGGCAAAACAGCAGAGAAAAAATGTTAGGCCAATTTGGGAATGAACTGTAGGGATCTAACACGATCCAGGAGACCTTGATAACCCAGGGGCACATTCTGTAATACCCACCTGCCTTCTATAAAAAGTTATGTTTTCCACTCTCAGGAATTCATCCAGCTTTCTTTGAACTCTTGTTTCAGAGATTGTTGTGGCACAGTCAAAAGAAGTACCTCCCACCAATTTATCTTTGTTCTATGCTCTTGTAAACTTTTACTTCTATTTTGGTCCTTCCTAAACTATCTAACTCAAAGCCTGTCCACTTGGACCAAATCTAATCCTTTCATTATTTTAAAGACCTCAATCATATCTCCTCAGAGTCTATATTTTTCCAAAGTAAAAAAGCCCCAGCTCCCTATTGGCCCTGGGTAATGAAAGGACCCAAACTACGTATTGATCTAGTGGCTGTTCTCTGAATCTTTTCCAGGGCTTCATGTCACAAATATGAAGGGATCAAAGCTGGACACAGTATTTGAGCTATTAAGTATAATGGCAACCAAAGAAACTGTGGTAAGCTCTATAATATTGTCTACATGGTCTAACTGGCTTTTGATGAAGTTCCACGTGAAAAGGCATTATTTAAACTCAAAGACGTGGGGATTCAGGGTAATCCCTGTGAATGGATTCTGGCTGCAGGATAGAAAACAACAAGTACTTATTAGAGAAGTCATGTCGTGAGTGGGTGGGGAGGAAAGTACTGCACGGGGTGCCTCAGGCCTCAGTACTAGGTCCTCTATTGTTTATAATTTGCATAAACAACCTGAATTCAAAACTCAATGCAAAGTAGTCAAATTTACAGATGACATCAAACTGCAAAGTGGGGAGTAAGAGACAGCTCAGAAAATACAGAATGTAAATGGCAAATGAACTTGAATGCAGACAAGATAAAGAGCTAAGAAAAACTAGATCATAGACCACATGAATGGTCTTGAAATAGATGATGATGAAACTGGAAGACATCTAAGAATTTTATTAGATTCAATGCTAAACATGTCCAAACAACGCAGAACAGCAATCAACAAAACCAAAAGGATGTTAATCTCCATAGTCAGAACTGTAGAATATGGGAAAGAGGAGATTTAATGGTGCACCTAGAATAATGCAGTCAGTTCTGTTTGTCAAGAAAAAAGACATTCAGCTGTTGGATGAAACCTGTGGAAGAGCCTCAGGCTTGCTCCGCAGTGTGAGTTGTGAGAAAACACATGGAGAAACTTAGCTTTTCGGTTTGGAAAGGAGGCATTAGAGAGGTGATCCTACAGAAATATAAACATTTGTTACAGATATAGGAACAGTCAACCCAGAGTATTACTTGAAATTAAACTATGGAAGTAAAACAAACACATGCAGGTTCAAGCTAGAGAAGGGTACTTTTAAGACAAACTATTAATTTTAAGTGATCAACATCTGAAGTGAACTTCCAGATAGAATAGAAGCATAGGAGTGGACCATTTAGCTTGTTCCCCCATTCAACGACATTATGGTTGATCTCTGCCCAGCTTTGCCCCATATCCCTTAATATATTTGGTTAACAAGAATCTACCAATTTCAGGCATAAAATTAACAATTGACCGAGCACGTGTGTGAAAGAGAGTTCCAAACCTCTATAACACTTTGTGTGTAGATGTTTTTCCTGATTTTAACTCCTGAAAGTTCTGGCTCTAATTTCTAGGCTATGCCCCCTAGCCCTAGACTCCCCACCAGCAGAAATAATTTATCACTATCTCCCTATATGGCCCCTTAATTTTTAAAAATTTATTCGTTCATGGGATATGGGTGTCGCTGGCTCGACCAGCATTTAATGTCCACCCCTAATTGCCCCTGACAAGGTGCTGGTGAGCTTCCTTCTTGAACACCCACAGTGTTGTTAGGAAAGGAGTTCTAGGATTTTAACCCAGCAACAGTGAAGGAATGGCGATATATTTCCAAATCAGGATGGTGAGTGGCTTGGAGGGGAACTTACAGGTGGTGGTGCTCCCAAGTGTCTGCTGCCCTTGTCCTTCTAGATAGTAATGGTCATGGGTTTGGAAGGCGCTATCAAAGGAATATCTTCAATAACTTCAAATAAATCACCCCTTAACCTTCTAAATTCCGGGGAATACAACCCTAGTTTATTTAATCTACCCTCTTAATTTACCCTCAGAGTCCAAGAATCATTCCGGTAAATCTACACTGTACTCCCACCAAGGCCAATATATCCTTCCCAAGGTGTGGTGTGCAAACTGTTTGCAGTGCTCCAGGTGTGTTTTAACCAGGGCTTTGTGTAGCTGAAGCATGACTTCTAATCCCCTTGTATTCTAATCCTCTAGATATTATGGTGAGCATTCCATTAGCCTTTTGATTATGTTCATTCTTGTTCATGAAATGTGAGCTTACGCACTCCCAGGTATCTTTGGACCTCCACTATTTCTAGCTTTTCAACATGTATAAAATATTGTGTTCTATCCTTTTTAGGTCTAAGGTGGAATACCTCATATCTGACTGCATTGGAATCCATTGCCATTGTTTTCCTGACTTACTTAACCTACTAATATCTCTTTATAATTTTGTACTTCTGTCTACACTGCTTATGATACCACCTGCCTTTTGTCATCAGCAAACTTGGATATGCGACCATCTATCACATCATCTGAGTTGTTAATAAATATAGTGAATAGTTGAGATCCTTGCGGGTCACCACTAGTCACATCCTGCCAATTAACATGCCTGCCCATTATGCCTAATCTCTGTCTCCTGCCACTCAGCCAATTTCCTAACCAGGTCAATAATTTGCCTTCAATTCCATGAAATTAAACTCTACCTAACAGTCTCTTATGCATATTTGATAAAGTCTACATGAGTAACATCCATAGACATTCTGCTGTCCACTACTTTAGCCATCTCTTTAAACCATTCAACTAGGTTTGTCCAGCATGACCTACCTTTTAACTTATTGAGAGAGTAGTTAGCAAGGCATTTGGGATCTTAGACTTTATAAATGGAGGTATGAGTACAAAAGCAAGGAAGCTATGCTGAACCATTATACGACTCTGGTTAGGCCACATCTAGGGTATTGTGTCCAGTTCTAGTCACCACACTTTAGGAAGGATGTGAGGGTCCTTGAGAAGATGAAGAGGAGATTTACCAGAATGGTTCCAGGGATGGGGATGTTAGCTACAAGGTAAGGCTAGAGAAGCTGGGGTTGTTCTCCTTGGAACAAAGAAGATTGAGGGGAAATTTGATAGAGGTGCGCAAGATTGATAGGTTTTGATAAGGTAGACAAAGTAAAGCGTTCCCATGAGCTGATAGTATAAGGACTAGGGGAGGCAGATTTAAGGTTTTGGACAAGAGATGCAGGCAGGATCTGAGAAAGAATTTATCAACGCAGTAAGTGGTAATGACCTGGATATTGTGGCCCATGAAAATGGTGGAAGCGAAGGTGATGAATGATTTCAAGATGAAATTGGATAGGGAAATAAACTTACAGGGCTAAAGGGATAGAGCGCAGTAATGGGACTGACTGGATTACTGTACAGAGAGCCAGTCTAGATGTGATGGCCCAATGATCTCCTTCTGTGCCGTCATGACCCCCTGGATGGAATTGGATGGAAAATGGATGGAATTGAATGCCCTCATCCAAGGTGCGTTTGGAGGCAGTGGGCATTTAATCAGGCTGAAGGGTGTGGGGTGGGGACCCCACCTTCTCTCAACTCTGCCCCAATTAAGTCAGGGATGGGAAGGCTCATGGACGGCCTTTCTATCCTGATGCCAATTGAGGCCCTTAAGTTGGCAATTAAAACCTACTAAAGGGCCTAATCCCATCACCACTGGTATTCAACCAGCGGCGGGTGGGGTAGTCGCCGTGTGTGGAACCCAAAAAGCAAACAGAGGCCCTGTTGGGTTTGATTATAGCTTCCAGGGGGATGCCATGTTGTCAGGCACTCAGTACCTCATTTGGAGAGCTGGTGCAGACATGATGGGCTGAATGGCCTCCTTCTGTGCTGTTAAGATTCTATGATTCTGAGTACCTGATCAAGGAACCCAATATCAGAAGAGAGGGGCCTGATGAGGGCCACCCCTTTCCTTTCTTCTGAAGTATTTTAAATAGACAATCCCCCTTCTCAGACCCATGCTCCAATTTTTATTCGCAATGACATCACTGAGATAGGTCAAAGTGCAGTCTGTCTCCCTCCCTGAGCAGACAATGAAAACAGGAAGGGCAGCCAATTATCATATTTAAGGCAAACGTAAAGGGAGATTTAGAGGGTTTGCCAGCATTTTGCTTTTGGTGGAGCCCCCCGCCCCCTCCCCCATTGTATGTGGAGGCCCCCAGCTCAATGGAAGTGGTCTCTCTATAGCATGCTGGGGCGGTGTGGGTGGAGGGAGTGGGCATCAGAGAGGCTCCATCTCCCAAGGAGGGGGCCATATACAACAAAGGCCGCACGTGCAGGTCGAATGCTGCTGCTGGAGGGGTTTCCCCTCTACTCTGAGGGGTTTAACTGCTTTCCTTCTTTGAATTTTTAGTTGAAATATATGCCTCCGAGGCCACCTCCATTTTGAGACACCCTCGTGCTTTCAGACCTATCTCAGCCGTTGGGGCTTCTGAGGCTTCAGAGCCTCTGATTGGGCTGGCAGCATTGGGGGCCTTACTCACCATCCTGTATAGGATGGAGAGGACAGAGGCAGCTAAGTAGGAAGCTGTTTCCTGGGGAATAGCTTTAGGCAAGTGTGGGCTCAGAACCCCCATTTGAACCCAACATTGGGGTACTGAAGCCGAGGGGAAAATCCTGCCATAACTGTCCGGACGTCATCAACCTGGCTCCAACTCTGTTTCTCTCTCCACAGATGCTGCTAGACCTACGGAGTTTTTCCAGCATTTTATGTTTTTGTTTCAACCTGGCTCTCTTGTCAGGAATCACTTTGATAGTTAACGTGCAGGAACAACCAATTAAATTAGCTATATTAATAAAACTGCTGACATTTTCATTCAAAGCAGACTTTGCTCAGCTCTGAAATTTAGCCCCTCTAACTTTCATTCCCAATTCAAAGTCCCAGTTTAAAGGTCATTGTCCACAAGTCAAGCTTTACGTTTCGGAACATTACTAGTACTTACAGGCCCGGATAGAATGAAAGGATGAGAGTGATGAGCATGCTCGCTGAAGTCATAAAGAAACAATGTTGATAATAGAAGCGCTGTTGGATCATCTATCTTTAAAATGAAAAATTTAAATTAATAATTAAAAACAGTGCGAGCTAATAACATACTTAGGGAAGACTATTATGTACAGCATTTAATTTCTTTGATTAATTAGTCATTTCATAATCAAACAAGGTACCTTTAACCTTTGCCTATTTTCTATATCACATTACTTATCCATTTGTATTTATTATTAAATCTGGCGATTGCATTTTGAGATTACACACTAGAGTATTGATACTGATAGTGTTTCCTTTGCTACTTTCAAACTTTGGTAAATGATTCTAGCAAGTGCAAGGGGAAAGTATGTGGCTGCAGTAGGCCATGGGCTGTAGAGATAGTCCTGTTGTGTTGAGATGGACCACCCTTGGAATGTTTTTTTAAATTGTGTTGCTGGGCCTAGTTGCCCTGGAAAGTGGAGGAAAGAGAAAGTAGGACAATTTGAGGCACCAGGGCAGATCGAACGAGTCATTCTTAGAGAAAAGAAAGCAAAGGAGAAATAGAATTTGAGAATTTAGATTGATAAAGTTGTAATTAAAGAATGTTAGATAAGTATCAGCATAATATTGACGGAAAACAAGTTTAGAGCATTGAGCTTGGGGGCAGGATGTAGGTTCAATACCCAATTTGCTGACTTCCCAACTTCTGATTGAAGCTGTAGTGATGTGGGTGGGTACAGAGCAGTGACCACTTACCTCCTCATGGGAATTGGGGAGGGAAAATCTGGGAGGCAGTTGCTCCCCAACTTCTCTCATTTTTCTGTACAAACAGCAGTATTAATGGAGAATTGGGAGCAGTTTCTTATTTCTCTAATTTCAGGATATTTGTGATACAGGAAGAACATGGAATATAGAATGCTACATGTTCATAAAGAGAGTGAGAGAGCACATTGGAGTAATAGCAGTACAATTGATTTATTCTGATAAGTACCATATAGACCATGGAATGCAAATTTTAAGACTTTATATAGAGAACATTCAGATTGAAATGATTGTCTGGATAAAAGAGTGGCATATGCAGGTTTATCACTTTCAAGTTGAGAGGGAATCACAGTGAAGAGCTGGAGAGCTCTTCACAGAGAAGCATTGCCGTAGCAATCCTAATATTGATAACAGTGGCACAATGCAGGATATTGTACAACACAAACCATTCCTTTGAATAGACGAGTGGTGTGATATAGAAAATAGGTAAAGATTAAGGATACCTTATTTGATTATGAAATGACTAATTAATCAAAGAAATTAAATAGTGTAAATAATCGTCTTCCCTAACTATGTTATTAGCTCGCACTGTTTTTAATTATTAAGTGAGTGTGTAGAGGGGAACTTGGATTGAATCCTATTGAACAAATATCATTGAACAAATGTTGCTTAAACTGGAAATGTCCTCAGGGACATGGTGCAGAAATATTTCCTCACAATTTGAGGAGATATTTGTCATAATGTGGGTTTGGTTGTTGTGATTCATTGATGAGAAGGTCTTATATATTTAAACATGAACCTTTTAATGATAGTCTTTAACTATTTACAGATCCCAGATAGCTGTCTTGCATGGTGCTGTTGCCATGCAGGTAGGCTTGTTTCTAGAGTGTTCTCTCTAGACTGCTCTCTCAGTCTATTACCACATGACTCAACACATCATATTGTGGGCGGTGCTATTCTCCAGTCCCATGTTAACCCTTGCTCTGCCGAGCATCTTTACATCACAATGGCTTGCAGGCATACACAACATCCTACAACAATATTAGGCCTTGAGATTACACCCTTGGATACTAAAGTTCAAACATGTGAGTTGCTTCTCAGTAGCTCTATCCACTATTTTACTGGAGGTGTTAACTTATTTATTGGAACTCAGTTAATGCCTTAGATAAAATAGCAGGGAAAAGAATTTCAGACAAATGAAGATATGAGCTCATCACTATTGGCTAACTGCTTAACTTCAAGGCCTGATTTATTCATAACTCATTACTGAGTTACTCATAACTCAAAATGTCTGCCTTCATGCTTACAGTTACTTGCCTATAGTACCTCTGCAATTTCCACTCTCATTTCCCTCAGTATCCTTGGATGCATTCCATCTGGCCCTGGTGCCTTATCAACTTTAAATACAGATAGCCTATCCAATACCTCCTCCTTATCAATTTTAAATCTTTTAAGTGCCTGAATTAACTCGTCTTTCATCATCACCTGGGCAGCATCTTCTTCCTTGGTAAAGGCAGATGCAAAGTATTCATTTAATAACTCAGCTATGCTCTCTGCCTCCATGTGTAAATCCCCTTTTTGATCCCTAATCAGCCCACCCCTCCTCTCACCACCATTTTACTATTTAGACGCTTATAGAAGACTTTGGGATTCCCTTCCATGTTAGCTGCTAGACTCTTTTCACACTCTCTCTTTGCTTCTCTTCTTTGATTCTCTTATTTTCCTATATCACATTCCCTCTGAATCTTCTATATTCAGCCTGGTTCTCAGTTGTATTACCCATCTGACATCTGTCATAAGCACACGTTTTCTTCTTCATCTTAATATCTATTGCTTTTTGTCATCCAGGGAACTCTGGATTTCTTTGCTCTATCTTTCCCCCTTGAGGGAATATACTTTGACTGTGTCTGAACTATCTTTTCTTTAAAGATAGCTCATTGTTTAGTTACCATTTCTCCTGCCAACCTTTGATTCTAATAGATCTATTCTTACTGCATTGAAATTGGCTTTCACCCAGTTAATTATTCTTACTCTGGATTGTTCCTTGCCCTTTTCCATAGCCAACCTAAACCTTTTGATACAATGATCACTATTCATTCCCTAGATGTGCTCTTACTGACACTTGATCCACTTCGCTCATCTTATTCCCATAACCAGTTCCAGCAGTACCTCCTTTCTCGTTGAACTGGAAACAAGCTGCAGCAGAGAATTTTCCTGAATACACTCTAGGAACTCTTTCCTCTCTCTGCCCTCTACACTACTACTACTATCCCACCTATATTCGGATAATTAAAGCCCCCATTATAAGTGTACTTTTGGGAAACGAAACCTGCCGTCTTTCCCACTTGATGAATGATTTCAAAAGAAAATTGGATAGGCACTTGAAGAAAATAACCTTGCAGGGCTACAGGGATAGAGGGAGGGAAGGGGACTGATTGGGTTGCTCTACTGAGAGCTGGCATAGACTCAATGGGATGAATGGCCTCCTTCTGTTCTGTAAAGACTCTGTGACTATAATTCTTGCACCTCTCCTTGCAAATTTTTTCCTCCACATCTGTTCCACTGGTTGGTGGCCTGTAGACTACACTTAACTGTGTCCAGCTCATTGGGAGTAAACAAGTCGTCACAGAGGCTGTTGCCTACTACTTACTAGTTTTTCACTTTTTAACCATTCACATGCAACTGGAGCTGTGAAGAGGATCTCTTAAACACATTGGGAGAATTTCTGGGGCACTTTGTCAAGCCTTTACCAACAACATTTATTCTGGAAATTCTCTGAGGACTATACCAAAAAAGATGTGTGCTGAGATACTCCACCGTCTTGGACACCTTATAGGAGTCACCAGAAGCAACGGGCGGGTACTTGGTCATCAGCATCTTGTGTCTAATCAGCACTTTAATGCGTAATCTTGTTTTAGCACCTTGGCAAGTTTAAATTATGGTAATCAGCAATTAGGACCTAAATTTTGTGTTACATCCGAATTTTCAAACAGACTTGTCTTGTAATTGCAACACCTATTTTCTGTCTATTTTACCTGTTTCAGCAAAGTAATTCCTTGACTCTTTCTGGGGTAAAGTTCTATAACACTGGCAACCCTCCAGCACCTCACTCAATTGGCCATTTATCATCTGTGACTCTGGACTGTGACTGCACATTACTCCTCCACCACAGAGGGCAGTATAGCCAAACTGATCTTTTATCTTCTAGCTGGCTTTCCAAGCGGTATTATTAGATAGCGATGAAGAAAAGCCTTCAGTTTATGTGGCACCTCACACATCCACAGGATATCCCAAAACTCTTTACAGCCAATGAAATACTTTTGGAGTGTACTTATTGTTGCAATGTTGGCGCCCTGTGACGAGGAGCGTGAACATTGACTGATGGTTCCCTACTAACTCTGGTGTGATGCACAACACTCCAGCTGCTGCTTTATTTTAGGTCAAATAACAGTAAGGACTAATGATTCAGCCTGGAGTTTTCTGGTTTGCCCAGTTTAACAGAACTTGGATAGTGTATGTAATCAATAGGTCAGTGGAGGAACAATTCCTGAGCTAACTATGCATAGGTACACAACAGGGAGCTGGTAATGACTGTCTCCCAGGTTTTCTGTTCCTCAGTGAAGGTGCCTGGCCTTAGTTCAGGAGCTGCTCTTACCTTAGTGGCTAGGATTGAAGCAAGGTGTTTTAAAAAAAATCTAGCATGAGGAAGTCTAGGGGAAGTACTCTGTTTCGTAAAGCATTTCCTCTTTGATACTTTTGTTCTCTAATGAAATAATTGGCATTGCAGAGCTGCCAATGTCAGAGTGAAATTCATGATCTGGATGAGTGAACTTAGTGAAAAACCTGGAGCTTTGTTTATTTTTCAATGCAAGACATGTCAAAGAAGGGTTTATCTTTTCTGACTGCAGTTGCTCTTCAGTTACAGGATACCGTCAAAGCCTCGCACATTTTTTATTATATACAGCACTCATGCTTCCCTGTGCGTGATGCAGAGTGGCAGGGAGTAAGTATTTAAATCAAATTGAGTGAGCCTCACACCAAACGTGTGAAACCTAACAGGCCATCAGGAGATAAAAGCAACTGCAGATGCTGGGAATCTGAAACAAAAACAGAAAATCATGCAAAAACCCAGCAGGTCGGACAGCATCTGTGGAGAGAGAAACGGAGTTAACGTTTCGAGTCTGTAAGACTCTTCTTCATCAGGATACAAGGTGTGATTTGCATGCTGTTCACTCTCACAGTAGTGTTGTGTTCACACCCACTGGCAGACCTGATATTAAATAGCTGCCTTTGAACCTGTAACGAGTGTCCTTGCCCAGGGGTCAAAAGCCCAGAAACTTTAATTACAACAACAACAACTTGTATTTATGCAGCACCTTTAATGTAGTAAACCGCCCCAAGGCACTTCATGGGAGCATTATCAAAGATTATTTGGTACTGAGTTACATAAGGAGATATTAGAGCTGGTGAGACGTAGGTTTTAACAACAAAAACATATTTATATAGCACCTTTAACATAATAAAGCATCCCAAGGTGCTTCACAGGAGCAGTGTAAAACAAATACATGAAACCGAGCTACATAAGGAGATATTAGGGCTGGTGAGGAAAAATTTGGTCAGAGAAATAGGCCAGAATTTTATGTTTTGCAGGCGGGCACGTGCCCGACCCAAATGGATGTGAAATAGCGCGAGATGACGTTGAGCAAGCGACCCGACGTCCTCACGCACGCGAGCAATCTTCAGGTTGCTGGGCGTGCACAGATGTCAGAACTGCACTCGCCAACAATCAAAGGGCCACTTAAGGCCATTGAAAAGCCAATTGTACTCGATTTTATGTTGCCCGTGCGATTTTGTGCTCTTCACACAGGTAAACGGGCAGGCGAGCAGCCCACTTTTAAAAATACCCCATCCAAGGGCGGGATAAATAGGGTCAGCAGCATGGCCATTTTAAGAGATAGTTTGCTGCTGGTTGCTTATTTGAACTTAACAGCTTCATCTCTGTTCTGAACTTCAGTCTTAGCATTTCTAGGCTTCATTTCAAGATTCATTGGTGTCTCCAAGGCCCCTGGAGGATTTTGACCGTGTGGACACTTCCAGACACCAGGCAGCCTTCCGTTACCCTGGTAATGGGGATTGTGGTCTCCGCTGGAGGCACCTCTCTGAGGTGGGAGAGAGATGCAGAAAGGAGAGGAGGCCAGGTGTCCCAATGCAGCTTCCAGGGGAGTGACCTATGGGAGGAGAGATGCAGGCAAAAGGGGCACAGGGCCAGCAGGTAGTCCAAGGCGTAAGGGGCCCCAGAAGACACTACTATCCTGCTGCCAGGGTTTACAGGCAGCGATACAACTACCTCAATATGTCCGAAGTGCAATGCCAAAGGAGGCTCCGCCTCTCCAGGGAGACTGTGACCTCCATTTGTCAGATGATCGGCCCTGAGATCAGCTCCGACTGTGTGGGTGGACACCCCATGCCAGTGGCTCTGACGGTCACAGTGGCTCTCAAATTCTATGCCTCTGGCTCTTTCCAGGGGTCAGTGGGGGATCTGTGTGGAGTCTCCCAATCAGCTGTCCACAGTTCCATCAAACTGGTGATAGAAGCTCTGTTCAGGCAGTAATGACACTTTATTCATTTCTGTACAGACAAGGCCAGCCAGGCTGAGCAAGCCAGATGGTTTGCAGTGATTGCTGGGTTCCCCCGCATCCAGGGTGATATCAAGGCGCCAGTGGGTAAGCCGGGTGCCTTTGTCAACAAGAAGGGCTTCCACTCGATGCATGTCCAGATAGTGTGTAACCACAAGATGCAGATTCTGCAGGTTTGTGCAAGATACCCTGGCAGCTCCCATGACGCTTACATCCTCAGACACTCCCAGGTGCCAAGGCTATTCAGTGCTCCAGCCCGACTGGATGGATGGCTGCTGGGTGACAAGGGCTATCCGTTGAAAAGGTGGCTTATGACGCTTCTCTGCCACCCAAGAATAGAGGCAGAGCAGTGTTACAATAGGAGTCATGCCTCCACAAGGGCGGTGATAGAGAGGACTATAGGTCTTCTGAAGATGTGCTTCCAATGCCTGGATCATTCAGAGGGAGCACTACAATACTCCCCAGAGCGGGTGTCACTAATAGCGGTTGCATGCTGCGCTATAGAGTCATAGAGTCATAGAGTCATAGAGGTCTACAGCACAGAAAAAGACCCTTCGGCCCATCGAGTCTGCACCGGTCAAACAAGTACCTAACTATTCTAATCCCATTTTCCAGCATTAGGCCCATAGCCTTGTATGCCATTGCCTCGCAAGTGCACATCCAAATACTTCTTAAATGTTATGAGGGTTTCTGCCTCTACCACCCTTTCAGGCAGAGAGTTCCAGATTCCCACCACACTCTGGGTGAAAAAATTCTTCCTCACATCCCCTCTAAACCTCCTGCCCCTTACCTTAAATCTATGCCCCCTGGTTATTGATTCCTGCCTATGTGACACCACGTAATTTCTGTAACAATGTTGGTTCTATAGTGTAGTGGTTGTCTTACTCGACTAGTAATCCAGAGGCCTGAAACCAGGAAAAACAAATTCAAATCCCATGGTGCCAGTTTGAGAATTTGAATTCAGTTCTTTTGTCGAGAAAACATGAATATAAAAATCTGTCTCGGTAAAAATAACCACAAAGCTGTAAAATTTTTATAAAAATCACAGAAGGTTCACTAACCTTCTTCACAGTCGTGAACCTGCCATAAACCAAAAGCTGATTCAGCTTTGCTGAGAAACCCAAATCATTATATCCAATGTCAACCATGCTTCCAGTGACTTTGTCACTGGAATTTCTGTGTCTGCTTTGTACTCCATCCAGTTGATTGGTGATGTAATTAGACTCTCCATTCTGGGGTGGGTGTCCGGAGAGGGCACCCGGGAGCCTGAAACCACTGAGAGGAACTATGATAGGTCTGTTATAGCCGAATTTGAGGAGATAAAACAAGAGTACCAGAGAAATAATGTATAGGCTATCCACAATCTGGCTCTGGAAAGGGGGGACCCACTGGAGGAAGAGGATCTTGAGGCAGCTGCACAGGCCACAGAGGCTGACTCCAGTGGTGAGTCAGAAGAGGAGCACGATGAAGAGGATGCTGAGGGCATGGAGACAGACCTCAGTAACCTCCAGGGAGGCAAGGACACCAGGGACACCTGAACCCAACACTCCTTCAGCTAGGCTGCCAAAGATCAGCTTCCACCTCATGCCAGGGCTGCATCCTCAATCCTGGATGTTTGAAATGATCCTTTCATTTGAACACAAAGTCCACTCAGTGTCTGTGCAGTAAGGTTTAGAGCCACTCATGTCCAGCATTACATACTGGCGTACCCTGCACCTAGAAAACAAGTGAAGCATAGTCAGGCTATTAAGACAATAGCAAAATTTATATTATGTTGACACTCATATCAAATGAACATAACAGTATATGGGGCAGAATTTTGCCCTTGTTGGGGGCAGACTTGGCAGGGGTGGTCGGGGAGCCAGCCGCCACCCACGATCGGGGCTGCACAGCCAATTAAGACCCACAGAGCTGTCTCAGGGAGATGAAGAGTTTTAAAAATTAGAAATAAAGATTCAAAAAATATTATAAAACATGTCCCCTCTGACACATGAGTAGGGATATGTTATAAATTAAATTTTAAAAGTTTTATTTGATTTTTATTTGCTTTAGGAAACCTCACCCCACCCGTGGATGAGGTTGCCTAAAAAATGCATAGGCCAATTGGCCTTTTCGCCTGCCCGCAGCGAAAAATTTGTTCCAATGACCTTGTTGATGGCCTTAATAGGCCTGTTAATTGTCGGCGGGCGCACATGCCCATCGACTGAAATATCGTGTGTCATTTTACGCTCGGTCGGTTTGGGCATGTGCCCATCAGCTGAGCTATAAGTTCAGCCCATGGTGTTAATGGTCACAGTAGTAAACAGATTAACAAAACATGGCAGAACAGAAGCCTCCAGGCCTAACATAAACAGATGGAACCAAACTCAACATTTTATTCATCCTTAAACTTCATGAGGAATATATCATGAGTGTAAAGGCACTTTAGTTAGCTTTGCTTCATTAACCAATGATTTGACCAAAGACTTAATTTCACCAGAGTTTTACTACAATAAGTTAACTGAGAAATTATTCAAATTTTCTGCTCTAACAAATAGAAGCAAACCTGTACAAAAATGATTTGTAATGTTTTGGTGGTAGAATGGAAAATATGGCAACTAAAGAAAAGATATGAAGGAGGAATTATTCAAAGAGAAGAAATAGAATTCCTGCCACACTTCCAACAAGAGGCATGGCAGCAGAATGAGAGCCGCACTGAGAAAATTCTTAATCTTTGGGATTCACCAAGGGTACAGTAGCATTTTGGTATGTTACTGCAGTAGTTATCCAGAGAAGATCAGCTGACATTTCCAGCCGCTGGTTAAGGTCATTGTTCCCCTTTAACACCATGGGCTGAACTTTTAGCTCAGCGGGCGGGCGTGTGCCCAATCCGACCGAGTGTAAAATGACACATGATGACATCGGGCAAGCGTCTTGATGTCATCGCACTAGCGTGATACTTCAGTTGGTGGGCATGCGTCGGAGTTGGCAGTGCGCCTGCCGACAATCTCCGAAGATTCTCCCCAGCAGCCTTCAGGGAGCTGCCTTTGCTGGTTTTAAAGTGCCCACCGAGTTGCCATTAGGCCCGGCGCCTGACAGGCTCCTGCCCCCACCTGGCCTTTCCCAACATTGAGAAGGCGCGTTTCACGCTGGGCAGGCATTAATTGGTCATCCAGTGTGAAATTGCATTTGCAACGCGACCGCAACCGGGAGTGGATTCCACATCCGCTTCTGCTCCCACCGAATTGGTGCACGCGCCAAGCGTGAAATTCAGGCCATAGGCTTTAAAGAGTATTTTAAAAAAGGAAAGTAAGGTAGAGAACTGAATAGGTTCAGGGAGGGAATTCCAAAGCTTTTCTTTTTGTGAATTTATGGGATGTGGGCATCGCTGGCCATCGCTAATTGCCCTTGAGGTGGTGGTGGTGAGCTGCCTTCTTGAACCGCTGCAGTCCATGTGGTGTAGGTGCACTCACAGTGCTGTCAGGGAGGGAGTTCCAGGATTTTGACCCAGCGACAGTGAAGGAACGGTGATACATTTCCACGTCAGGATGATGAGTAGCTTGGAGGGAAACTTCCAGCTGGTGGTGTTCCCATGTGTCTGTTGCCCTTGTCCTTCTAGATGGTCATGGATGTGGGTTTGGAAGGTGCTGCATAAGGAGGCTTAGGACTTAGGTGGCTGAAAGTACAGCCACCAATGGTGGAGCAATTAAAATCAGGGATGTGCAAGTATCCATGTTTGATAAGCGCAGATGGGGGGCTGGAGGAGATCACGGAGGTAGGAAGGGTGAAGCCATGGACATATCTGGAAATATGGATGAGTATTTTAAAGTTGAGGTGTTGCCGCACCGGGAACCATTGTAGTTCAGCAAGCACACGAGTGATGTGTGAATGGGACTTTATATGAGTTACAATGTATTATGCTTTATGAATGGTTTGAAATTGATTATGCTTTATATTTGAATACATTATAAGCAGCTAATAAATTAGGTAACCTAATAGTTGAATAATGTCATGATGCCAGATTATAGCTGAATTATTTACGGATATATTGAACTTATAAGAAAGACGTGTGTTTTTTAAAAAAGGACATACAAGGGAAAGTTGGCTGAGACTGTAAAATAACCACTTGCTGGAAAATTCCTAAATGGATTACATGTGACCAACTAGTCCAGAGAACAGAATGTTGCACCTAAAAATGTGTCAAGGCCTACTTCAGACAGAGACACTTCAAAGAAAGTGATGCAATGCAAAATAAAATGATTACCATCTCAGCAGAAACCAACCACTCCCTTTTGAGTTATATCTCAGGCTGTGGATATGAACTGAGTTGAAAGAAAGCAGTTTTTTGGCGAAAGACATGTTTATTTTTCCCTTCCAGGAATACACAAGAAAAGGGGTTAAAAACCAACTGCAACCCTGGTCTCTGCATGCTAATTTTGGTGTTCCAGGCCTGGTATGCGAGGATGTGCTGTGACGGTCACAGTTGAAGAACATCAACGAGGCATCCCTGCGCTTGCAGGTAAAAAACCCCTCCCTCTCCGATTGCTGGAGGCAAGTCACAAGTCAGCAGAGCCACAGTTGAAAAGGAAACAGGACAATTCCTTTCAGCAAACCTGCAGAACCAAGAATCTCCAAACCAACTGTTCAACTGCCAAAGTCAACTCTACCAGAATCACCCAACTTAACGTCCATAACAATTTGCCATCTACTCCTCATAGACAAGCCAAAAGACTGATTCATATACCTTTTTTTAAATCTTCATTTCTGGACTTCTCGTTTTTAATCTGTACGTGTGTTGCGTTTTTATTAATTTTTTGCTCACGTTTTGGTAACTAATATACTCACTCTTTCTTTGACTCAAGAAAGCCTGGTTAAATTGGCTCTTTTTAAAACATAAATACATTTGTACTGGGAAAAGGTAATCATGAGGGAAGGGATCTTTTTAAATTAACCATGTTGCCATCAACCGAGGGGGTTGAATAAAGAAGGGGAGTCAGTTCCTCTCTTCTCACCTGGGAGCATAATAATTTGGGGTACCTCAACCAAAATCATAACAAATTGGGGGAACCTCGCCCAGGGACCGGTCATCACAATAAGTAGATATTACTACCTTACAATATTATATTATTTCCTTGTTGCTCTAAGCTATGAGTTGTACTATCAGTTGCAGTGAGATTTCTCAGTCACCTTTTACAGATCTTATGGACATTATTGTTACAGTCAACCCCAGTTATAATGGATGCCAATTTGCCACATTAAATATTTGTTACGTGTGGAGGTTTATTTAATTCAGGTTTAATTATATGTCTTTCTTCAGTTTTACTGATTTCTTTACTCCAGTCAATATACCTACACCTCTTTACACTCCCTATGATTACTTTCTTTAGCCTTAACAAATATATGTGCTGTTTTTGGAAGCCTGTTCTCCAAAGGCTTAGCCTTGTGGCTGCTATTTCCTTGCTTACATTTGTCTCTGTCAATTACCTAGTGCTTAAGATCATGAAGTGATTTTCCTCATCCTTGTTCTTTGACTCAGCCGATATTATAATGTGACACAGAACTAAGATACAGAATTTGCTACACCAGGGGGAGAATTTTCTCCCTGTTGGGTTGGTCAGGAGTGGGCGCAGAGCCGATTGCTGCCCGCGATTGGCTGTGCGCTGCCATTTTACGTGGGCAGGCCAATTAAAGCCCACCCAGCATGACGTGCACCCGGTAGTGCTCAGCGCTACCTGTGCGGGTGGGGGGAGGATGGAGAGTTGGGGCCTGCACGCGCGAAAGAGCGCAGAAATCTCCCTGAGGCACCGAGCTGCCTCAGGGAGATTAGGTTCAGTTATAAAGGTGGAAAAAAAAAAAAATTAAAATTATCCAGACCTGTCCCCTCATGTGACAGTGTCACATGAGTTGGGACATATTTATGAATTTTCATAAAATTTTTATTTAATTAATAAATCCTTCATGAAACCTCATCCTGCCCATGGATGAGGTTTCATGAAAAATGCGAAGGCTGCCTGTTCACCTGCCCGCCAACATTAAGGTTAGACAGGCAGCCCTGACAAGTACTTTAACTAGTTTATTAATGGCCTTAACAGGCCTTTGAGAGTTCGGCGGGCGTGCAGCCGACTCCGGTGCGTGCCTGCCGAATGGAAGATTGGAATGACGCGCGGTGACGTTGGGACGCACACTCGATGTCACTGCGCATCATTTTACGTGGCGGCGTGCGGGACCCACCCCTTCACTC
Source organism: Cetorhinus maximus (assembly GCF_964194155.1). Classification (NCBI taxonomy): domain Eukaryota; kingdom Metazoa; phylum Chordata; class Chondrichthyes; order Lamniformes; family Cetorhinidae; genus Cetorhinus; species Cetorhinus maximus. The sequence goes on along the minus strand of NC_135887.1, from coordinate 73,642,301 downwards.
CCAGCAGAAAATTCTTGCCCAGGTCTCCACCTCAGGTGCTGGATCGGGTTTAGATGGAGTATATTTCTCTCAGGGTTTCGGTGCAGTTTCTCCCAGGTTTTCCTTCAGCATTTGGGTGGAGTTTCTCCTGGATTTTCTCCTGGGGTTTATCCTAGATTTTTTCTTGAGGCTTAGGCGGAGCTTTTCCTGGATTTTCTCTCTGGGTTTGGGGCGGAGTTTATTCTGGATTTTTCCTTGAGGATTGGGCGTAGTTGGTCTCAGGTGTTCTTTCGGGTTTTGGTAGGGTTAGACTTTATTTGATCAGAAGGAGGCACAGCTTGCATTGTGCTTTCACGGTCTAGGGCATCCTTTTGGGCTTCACAGCCTGTGAGGGACTACTTGCTGTTGTAATGCATGGAGAGATATGATCAAAATTGCACACAGCTGGGGCCACTAACAGCAGTGATTTAAATGACCAGACAACCTGTATTTTCAGTATGATACAACAGAGAAGGAGGGCATTCATCCTATTTTGCCTTTACTCTTTAGTACAGCAATCCAATAAATCCCACTCAGCAGCTCCTTAACCATAGCCCTATATAATTTTTTATCTTCAACTATTTTATTTATCCAATTCCCTTTGGAAGTTGGTATTAAATCTGCTTCCGCCACCATGTCGAAGGAGGATTTGAAGAATGTGGCCAAAACTTCTGCAATTTACACTTTTACTACACTCAGCAAACCAGGATGCAGCTAATTAGGACCTGGTTACTTGTTTATTTTGAGTACTGCCCATCTTTTAAGTACATCCACTTCATTTGTTTCCAACCTATCCAATATCACTACTACCTCCTATTTCCCTGCCCCATTAGCAACATCCTCTTATCTAATGAAGACAGAAGCAAAACCCCCTCCCACAGCACCTTCCCATGCAACCTCAGAAGGTGCAACACCTGCCCCTTTACTTCCCCCGCTCCTTTACTTCCCCCCTCCTCACCGTCCAAGGGCCCAAACACTCCTTTCAAGTGAAGCAGTGCTTCACTTGCACTTCCCTCAATTTAGTCTACTGCATTCGCAATACGGTCTCCTCTACATTGGAGAGACCAAACGCAGACTGGGTGTCTGCTTTGTGGAACACCTTCGGTCTGTCCGCAAGCATGACCCAGACCTCCCTGTCGCTTGCCATTTCAACACTCCACCCTGCTCTCATGCCCACATGTCCATCCTTGGCCTGCTGCAATGTTCTAGTGAAGCTCAACGCAAACTGGAGGAACAGCACCTCATCTTCCGATTAGGCACTTTACAGTCTTCCGGACTTAATATTGAGTTCAACAATTTCAGATCATGAACTTTCTCCTCCATCCCCACCTCCTTTCTGATCCCCCCTTTTCCAATAATTTATAATTTTTTAACAAATATATTTTTCTTTTACCTCCTATTTTAAAATTTATTTCCATCTATTGTTTCACCTCTACCTTTTAGCCCATTTCGATCCCTTCCCCTCACCCCACCCCCACTAGGGCCATCTGCCACTAGCTTGTCATGCTTGCTACCCTTAATGTCCCCATTAACACATCCTATAGATAATATCACCACTGTCAACACCCCTTTGTCCTTTTATCTATGACATCTTTGGCAGTCTCTTCTTGGCCTCCACCTATCACTGGCCCCCTATCGAGCTCTACCTGTCCCACCTCCCCTCTACCAGTTTATACTTAATCTCATTTCTATATTTCTTAGTTCTGATGAAGGATCATACGGACTCGAAAACGTCCACTGTATCCCTCTCCGCAGATGCTGTCAGACCTGCTGAATTTTTCCAGGTATTTTTGTTTTTGTACTGATTTAGTACCTCAGCAGTACCCTCTGCCACCTCTAGGTCTCTGATCCCTGATCAGCCGCATCCTTCCTTTTTGATTACCATTTTACTATTTATGTGCCTGTAAAAGACTTTTGGGTTTTTTAATGTTATCCACTAATCTTTCTCGTACTCTCTTTTTGCCCTTCATTTTCCCTTCTCAGATCTCCTCTATACTTTTTATATCCAAAGGTTCTCTACTGTACAATAAACATTACATTTGTCATGAAAAAGGAACATTTTCTGCTTCATTTTAATCTCTAAATCTGTGGAGGCCTAGCTATTGATAACCTCCCTTTTCTCTCTTGGGAATGTACTCTGTAACCTAGTGAGCTCCTCATTGAAGGCTTACTCTTTTTCAATTGCCGCTTTGCCTACCAATTTTGAATTCCAGTCCATACAGGCCATGTCCCTTTTTATTGCTCTGAAATTAGCCTTCCTCCAGTTAATTATTTTTATGCTTGTTCTTCATCCTTTTCCATAGCTGTTCTAAAGCTAAATATATTCTGATCACTATTCTCCAAATGCTTACTACTGGAAAATGCTACATGTGTCCGCCTTCATGTCCTACAATTAGATCCAGCATTGCTTCCTTCCTTGTTGATCTGAAAATATACCAATAGGAAGGTTCTCCTATACATATTTCAGGAATTCCTATCTCACTTTGCCTGATACACTTTTACTTTCCCAGTCTCTACTGGAATAATGGATGTCCTCCATTGTCACTGCTCTATAGTTCTTGCATCTTCCTGTAATTTTCTCCTCTATCTCTTTCCCACTATATAGTTACCTGGAGTATACTTCCAATAGCATATTGCTCCTTAATTATAACCAAATGGATTTTGTCTTTGACCCCTCAACTCCTTAATTACATTGCCCTCCCTCCAATGCTATAATAGATTCTTTGATCAGTTATGCACCCACCACCCCCTTTCTTTCTTTAATACTCTGTAGTGAAGAATATTAGGTTCCCAACTCTCTCCCTTGAAAGAGCCAGGTTTTTTTTATGATACTGGTTGAGGAATAAATGTTGCCCTGCACACTGGAGAGAACTCCCCTGCTCTTCTTTGAAGAGTTCCATGAGAACTCTTACACCTGCCTTAATGGGCAGATGGAGCCTCAGTTTGATGTCTCACCCAAAAACGGCGCCTCTAACATGTCAGCCGAGATTATATTTTCAGGTCTCTGCAGTGGGGCTTTGTGCCCACAATCTTCTAATTCAGAGGCAAGAGCAATACTAGCGAACCAAAGCTGAGAGCCAAGAGGTAAAGCAAATGGGTAAGGGGAGAAGGGTATATGGTAGCAGTTGAGAGTGAAGGAAAGGAACCTGCAGCTATTACTTTACTGGCAGTTCCCTGTCATTTTGCTTGAATGGTAGCCAAAGCTCTGTCTAAATTTTCTTTGTGCTGGGCAGGCTCCAAACTCCTCTGAGCACCATTATTTTGTCCGTGGGCAGTTTACATTTTAGAAGTCATGGATTTTCATCATGTTGGAACTTCCTGCCAGTGACTGATGAAGTTGTGAGTGGCCAGTTTATTTCAATGTGTGATGCATTGCAAACTGCTGTATGGTCGTGCGCGCAAGCATCTTAGAGGGAATTTGGTTGTGGCATTGTTAATCTCCACCACCTAGCATCTATACAGGTAATGACAATAATAAAGACTAATTGGTCCGGATTTTAAGCTCTTGGTGCGCTGGGAGCTGGGATGTGGTGGGTGGGGGTGACCTGGTAGTGCATAGGGAGCCTGGAAGAATTTGTATTGTGTCTACCAGTGGCTTTTTAATCCAGCCACTGCATTACCATGTTATTTCCGGGTTTCCCGGCCAATTAGCTTTAGTGGGTGTGAAGATGTCTTGCTTGAGTCCATTTCAGCTTCAGTATTTGAAGGGACATTGCAATCATGGAATTTAATGCATTCTAGGGTTGGGAGTAAAAGACAACAAATTGACAGAATGCTATGTTTTAATGATACCTCCTTCTTTGTGTTGCTGGGAAGGCCCTCAGGAAGATACTATTCCTAATGACAGAAGGAAGAAACTTGCCAGTGAAACCAAGACGCTATGGCTGGAGTTTGCCCCTGAGATCAGCAGCAGGAGTGTGGTACCAAAGTCATGGATTCAATGCCAAAAGTGGTTGAATGACCTAAGCAGGGAAGGAAAGGTGAGTACAGTGCCACATTGGCCTATTGCCTGTTCTGAGTATCACAACAAGCCTCTCACTCTGCCTTCTCAAACCTACTCCAGCACATCAATCCTTGTACCAACTTACCTTGGACACATTGCTCTCTGTCTATGCACTATCTCACACCCCCTTCTGTCCATCCACCACTGGCACTCACTCACATCTTTATGTAATGTCATGTCTCTCCCTCAGAGACACTCTCAACAAATGAGCTCCTTCCATCCATTCAACAGATGTCATTGCTCTCACTCATAGACCTCTTCATTCCCTCAATGCAGTAGGGAGGACAGAACATGAGGGAGAGGCGGAGAACTGGAGGCAGCCGTTCAGCCATCTTGCAACCAACAGATGCAGAGGGGGAGGCGCTGGACATCAGCAGAGTCTCAGTGTGCTTGGCCATTGGAGATGAGGAGATGAGGTCCTCACAGCCACATGGTGACAAATTAAATATCAGACAGCCACATGGCATCCAACATTCACTCATGTTGACTTGATGTCATCACAATGTAAAATATGATCATGTCTAAAGTGAACAGTTTTAATTTTTGTCTTTAATCTTCTACAGGACCTTCAATCGTCTTGCAGGAGGTGGACCAGGGAGGTGGCAACAATGACGACTCCTCAGAGGAGGTCACTCACTCTGAGGATGCACCATCACAGGACTCTTACAGTCCATGCATCAGTTCAGTGGGACCAGAAAGACAGATAGTTGGTTTTCACCTGGTAACTCAAAGAAGACAAGTAAGCAAGAGTAGATGGTGGAGACAGGGACAGGGATACTGATTACATTGAGTTCATTGTTGATGGGGCTACATAGGCACAGAGGCAGTGAATTTGTCTCCATCGCTGGACCTCCTCAGGTGCAGGGGATTATTGACTGCGCCTATGTGGCCAGCAGGACACTGACAGAGCAGCCAGGGGCATTCATAAACAGGAAGGGATTCCAGCCTCTCAACACTCAACCGGTCTGTGACCACCAGAACTGTTTCTTGAGGTCTGTGCACAGTATTCAGGCAGCTGCCATGATGCCTTCAGTCTTAAGCAATCACAGGTATCGCAGTTCATGCCACTGGAGTGAATATGTGGAATAGCTGCAAGGGAACAGGGACTATCCATTGAAGAGGTGGCTGATGACACCTATACACAACTCTTTGACAGAGTCACTATGCCTACTGCCATCTCAACACAAGGGCCACCATTGAACAGGCCATTGGACTGATGCAGTTCCGAGGCCTTGCTCAGTCAGGGGGATGCCCTAGAGCACAATCCATCAAGGGTTTTTTGAATTGGAGTGGTTTGCTGTGCTCTTCACTACATAGCCTTTCTGGAAGAGGTGTTGACCTCAAAGAAGGAGAGGCAGAGGAGCAGCACTCTTCCTCGGAGGATAAGGAGGAAGCATGGAGTAGGGTGACCCAGGCTTTTAATGCCCTCCACACGTCCGCCTGAGGTCTCAAACATCGATCAGGATAGAAGGGAGGCTGGGGTTGGACTAATTTAGGTTTATTTCACCTGAGGGCCCCTCATACTGGGAGGCAAGCAGCTCAGAAATTCACCTTTCACAGAGGGAGGGAGTGAATCCAAGATGCACATGAAGCAAAGTGTTTCTACAGTTCCCCATATTGCCTGGAGGACAAGCAGCAAATTAAACTGCAACACTATGTCAATTGACACACCCAAATGCATCCCTCTCTGTGGTAATTATGGTTTTATCTGATGTGTAATATACCTATAAGAAGAATGTTATAAAGGAAGGTCACATGATTTTAGTATTCAATAGTAGAGTAGCATGGGCTACCTTAGTAGTTAGTAATTAGTAGTGTAGAGATAGGGTTTGAGGTGTAAGGACGTGTTTAGTTGCTGCTGAGTACCTTGTAAATAAACTAAGAGTTTCCACCTATGAAGTCTCTGCTGATCAACTTTATCGATAGTACCAGCTCGGCCGCCACTCACAACAAGCGTACTACGAGGATCCATAGGACCCAACAAACCGGTGACAAGGTTTAAATAAGTTAAACAGAAGAAATCAAGAGAAACGAGTTTGCCACTATCTCGCACAGTAATTGTAAGTAGAAGTTCAGTTCAAACCGTTGAAGTAACTCCCTCACAGAATGTCGCAATTTGGAAGAATCAATTCGATCCAGCAATGGACGATTGGTCTCACGTCTCATGTTCTTTTTCCAAGCAAACAAGATTGTGGGGGAAGAGAAGTGGCAGGTGATCCTCTTAAGTGCATGTGGGAATAAAACCTATGGCTTGATTCGAAGTTTAACGGCACCCAGTGTCCCAGACTCGAGAAATGTTGATGAATTAGTGGACATAGTGAAGGGCCATTATCAACCAAAGCCCTCAGTAACGATGCAAAGGTTCAAGTTTAATTCAAAAATTAGAGCCCTGGGGGAGGCAGTTGCAAGCTATGTGGCAAGTTTGAAGCAATTAACGGAGCAGGTACATCCCGAAACGACATGCTTAGAGATCGTTTAGTGTGCTGTGTGAATGAGTACACGATTCAGAAGCGATTGCTATCCAAAACAAATTTGAATGTCAATAAGGCGCTAGAGATAGCACTGGCAACAGAAAGCGCAGTAAGAGATTCAAAAGCCATACAGGGCCTGGAAAATGGCGGCATCCTCCACATCAGGCAGGAAATCCCAGCCGAAAAGGGCGCGTAATGCAAGACTCTGCTGAGAGGTGGAAAACAGCCCCTCCTAACAGGAAAATGAGGTAAAATGACTTAGCAGCGAAAACAAGAAATAATTTCAATAGAGGTGGAAACAAGCAGCCTTTTAACGATCGGCAGTTTAAAAAAATAGAATGTTTTTATTGTCATAGAAACGGACACATAATGAGACAGTGCAAGGAAAGAGTCAGGCAGACTTTCAAACAAAAAAAAAGCCCAGTGAGATCCACAATGTAGAAGAGCCTTAAACAACAAATTCAGATATTTATTCATTATTTAATTTGAAGGTTGGGAAAACAGGACCAATATATTTAACAGTAAAAGTGAATGTTTGAATGGAAGTGGACACAGGAGCTTCCACTATTCCCATTGGAGAACTTACCTTCAAATATCTGAGTAATGGGGAACATCAGTTAAATTTAGAAGAAACTACTGCCCAGTTAAAAACATACACAGGTGGAGACATCCAACTCAAAGGCATAAGTAGAGTAAATGTCCATTACAGAAGCCAATCGGTAAAGCTGCCCTTGATTGGGGTAGCAGGCGAGGGGCCAAGACTCCTGGGCGAAACTGGCTAAAGGAGATTAAGTTAGAATGGTCTGAAATTTTTTAGTTAAGAGCAAGCGGGTTTCAGAGCTACTAGAAAAGTACGCCACAGCCTTCAAGGATGAACTTGGGAAGATCCATTGACTGCAGGCAAAAATCCCTGTGCATCCAGAGGCAATCCCTCCGATTCATAAAGGCGAGACCAGTACCTTATGCGCTACAAGAAAAGGTCGACAACGAACTGGACAGACTAGAAAAAGTGGGAGCTACACAACCTGTGCAGTTCTCTGAAAGGGCAGTGCCCATAGCCCCCATCTGTAAACCTGATCAAGGCATCCAAATTTGTGGAGACCACAAATTGACAGTTATTAAAGTAGCTAAGCTAGACAGACACTCAATACCAAAAATCGAAGACCTGTAAGCCAAGCTGGCAGGTGGAACCGCCTACACGAAGCTTGATATGAGTCATGCTTATCAACAACTAGAGTTAGAGAATGCCTCCTGAGAATTTGTCACAATTAATACCCACAAAGGGTTGTACCAATATACTCAATTGCCTTTTGGCTTCCCCTCAGCTTACGTCATCCTCCAGAGAACAATGGAAAGTTTACTGCAGGGACTGCCCCAGGTTGTAGTTTATTTAGATGATGTTTTGGTGACAGGATTCACTGAAAAAGAGCATTTGGCAAACTTAGAAGTCTTAAAACGTTTCTTACAAGCTGGAGTGTGTTTAAAAAGAGAAAAGTGCATGTTCCAAGCGAGGGAGGTAATCTATTTGGGTCACCAGGTAGATTCACAGGGCCTCCACTGGGTTGAGGAGAAAGTAAGAGCCATAAGAGAGGCACATGTGCCAAAGAACGCCTCAGAGCTCAAATCATTCCTTGGAATGATCAACTATTATGAATGGTTCTTGCCCAATTTGTCTACAGAACTGGCCCCCTGCATTATCTATTCAAAAAGAACCAACGTTGATCTTGGGAGGCACCCCAGAAAAAAGTTTTCATAAAGGTCAAGCAATTGTTGCATTCGTCCAACCGCTTAATACATTATGACCAGAGGAAAGAATTAGTGTTGACTTGTGACGCATCCCCCAACAGAGTGGGAGCAGTGCTCTGCCATTGGATGGACGATGGCATGGAGCAGTCTATAGGATACATATCAAGGACATTCACCACAGCGGAAAAGGGTTACTTGCAGATAGAAAAAGAAGGCCTGTCCATCATCTTTGGTGTCAAGAAATTTCACCAGTACGTCCACGGCCACCATTTTACAATTGTTTCAGAGCACAAACCATTGCTAGGATTGTTCAGCGAGGTCAAGGCTATACCACTCATAGCCTCAGCAAGAATACAACGATGGGCTTTAATCCTGGCAGCATACGAGTACACTTTCGTACATAGGCCTGGCAATCAAATTGCAAAAGCCGATCCATTTAGTTATTTGCCTTTACAAGAAAATGATGAGGACGTCCCAGTTCCACAGAGACTTGTTTTATTGCTAAATTTCTTAGATTCCTCGCCGGTATGTACTCGACAGATCAGAGGCTGGACAAGTCGAGACCCAGTCCTATCTCAAGCATGACAACAAACGCTTCATGGTTGGTCACAGGAGCCCGTATCTGATGAAATGAAACCATACTTCAACAGAAGAACTGAAATAGGGTAGGTGGTGGTGTAATGGTATTACTACTGGACTAATAATCCAGAGACCCAGGGTAATGCTATGGGGACCTGGGTTCAAATCCTGCTATGGCAGATGGTGGAATTTGAATTCAATAAAAATCTGGAATTTGAAGTCTAATGATGACTGTGGAGCCATTGTTGATTTTTTTTTTGTAAAAATCCTCCTGGTTCACTAATATCCTTTAGGAAAGGAAATCTGTTGTCCTTACCTAGTCTGGCCTACACATGACTCCAAACCCGCAGCAATGTGATTGATTCTTAAATGACCGCTACAAAGTCACATAAAAGGAACGAAACCAGATGGACCACCTGGCATCAACCTCGGCACTGGAAACGACAATGGCAATCACAGCCCTGTCGACCCTGCAAAGTCCTCCTTACTAACATCTGGGGGCGAGTGCTGAAATTGGGAGAGCTGTCTCACAGACTAGTCAAGCAACAGCCTGACATTCTTACACTCATGGAATCATACCTTACAGATAATGGCCATCGTCATCCCTGGATATATCCTGTCCCACCGGCAGGACAGGTCCAGCAGAGGTGGCGGCACAGTGGTATACAGTCAGGAGGGAGTTGCCCTGGGAGTCCTCAACATCGACATCGAAGTCTCATGGCATCAGGTCAAACATGGGCAAGGAAACCTCCTGCTGAGTATTGCCTTCTATCAGCTGATGAATCAATACTCCTTCATGTTGAACACCACTTGGAGGAAGCGCTGAGGGTGGCAAGGGCACAGAATGTACTCTGGATGGGGGACTTCAATGTTCATCACCAAGAGTGGCTCGGTAGCACCACCACTGACTGAGCTGGCTGAGTCCTAAATGACATAGCTGTTAGACTGGGTCTACGGCAGATGGTGAGGGAACCAACAAAAGGGAAAAACATACTTGACCTTATCCTCACCAACCTGCCTGCTGCAGATGCATCTGTCCGTGACAGTATCAGGAGTGACCACCGCACAGTCATTGTGAAGACAAAGTCCCCCCTTCACATCGAGGATACTCTCCATCATGTTGTGTGGCACTACCACCATGCTAAATGGGATAGATTTTGAACAGATCTAGCAACTCAAGACTGGGCATCCATGAGGTGCTGTGGGCCATCAGCAGCAGCAGAATTGTACTCAAACACAATCTGTAACCTCATGGCCCGGCATATCCTCCGCTCTACCATTACCATCAAGCCAGGGAATCAACCCTGATTCAATGAAGAGCGCAGGAGGGCATGCCAGGAGTAGTACCAGGCATACCTAAAAATGAGGTGTCAACTGGTGAAGCTATAACGCAGGACTACTTGTGTGCCAAACAGTATAACCAGCAAGTGATAGACAGGGCTAAGTGATCCCACAACCAACCAATCAGGACTAAGTTCTGCAGTCCTGCCACATCCAGCTGTGAATGGTGGTGGGCAATTAAAGAACTCACTGGAGGAGGAGGCTCCACAAATACCCCCATCTTCATTGATGGAGGAGCCCAGCACACCAGTGAAAAAGATAAGGCTGAAGCATTTGCTACAATCTTCAGCTGAAAGTGCCGAGTGGATGATCCATCTTGGCCTCCTTGGCAGGTCCCCAGCATCACAGATGCCAACCTTCAGCCAATTTGATTCACTCCACGTGATATCAAGAAACGGCTGAAGGCAATGGAAACTGCAAAGGCTATGGGCCCTGACAATATTCCGGCAATAGTACTAAAGATTTGTGCTCCAGAATTTGCCGCACCTCTAGCAAAGCTGTTCCAGTACAGCTACAATACTGGCATCTACATAGCTATGTAGAAAATTGCCCAGGTATGTCCTGTACACAAAAAGCAGGACAAATCCAACCCAGCCAATTACCGCCCCATCAGTCTACTCACGATCATCAGTAAAGTGATGGAAGGGGTCAGCAACAGTGCTATCAAGCGGCACTTGCTTAGCAATAACCTGCTCACCGACGTCCAGTTTGGGTTCTGTCAGGGCCACTCAGCTCCTGACCTCATTTCAGCCTTGGTTCAAACATGGACAAAAGAGCTGAACTCATGAGGTGAGGTGAGAGTGACTGCCCTTGACACCAAGGCAAAATTTGATAGAATATGGCATCAAGGAGCCCTAGCAAAACTGGAGTCAATGGGAATCAGAGGGTAAGCTCTCTGCTGGTTGGAGTCGTACCTAGCACAAAGGGAGATGGTTGTGGTTGTTGGAGGTCAGTCACCTCAACTCCAGGACATCACTACAGGAGTTCCTCAGGGTAGTGTCCTTGGCAGAACCATCTTCAGTTGCTTTGTCAATGACCTTCCTTCCATCATAAGATCAGAAGTGGGGATGTTCGCTGATGATTGCACAATGTTCCAGCACCATTCACGACTCCTCAGGTACTGAAGCAGTCCATGTCCAAATGCAGCAAGACCTGGATAATATCCAGGCTTGGGCTGACAAGTGGCAAGTAACCTTCACGCCACACAAGTGTCAGGTAATGACCATCTGCAACAAGAGAGAATCCAACCATCGCCCCTTGATGTTCAATGGCATTACCATTACTGAATCCCCCAATATCAACTCTGGGGGTTACCATTGACTTGAAACTGAACTGGACTAGCCATATAAATACTGTGGCTACAAGAGCAGGTCAGAGGCTAGGAATCGTGCAATGAGTAACTCACCTCCTGACTCCCCAAAGCCTGTCCAAGGCACAAGTCAGGAGTGTGATGAATACTCCCCACTGGCTGGATGAGTGCAGCTCCCACAACACTCAAGAAGCTTGACACCATCCAGGACAAAGCAGCCCGCCTAATTGGCACCACATCCACAAACATTCACTCCCTCCACCACTGATGCACAGTAGCAGCAGTGTGTACCATCTACAAGATGCACTGCAGGAATTCACCATGGCTCCTTAGACAGCACCTTCCAAACCCATGACCACTACTAACTAGAAGGACAAGGACAGCAGATAGATTGGAACACCACCACCTGGAAGTTCCCCTCCAAGTCACTCACCATCCTGACTTGGAAATATATCACCGTTCCTTCACTGTCGCTGGGTCAAAATCCTGGAACTCCCTCCCTAACAGCACTGTGGGTGTACCTACACCACATGGACTGCAGTGGTTCAAGAAGGCCGCTCACCACCACATCCTCAAGAGCAACGAGGGATGGGCAATAAATGCTGGCCCAGCCAGCGACGCCCACATCCCATGGATACATAAAAAAAAAACCAGCCAGGATAGCATCTTATTGTGGGGAACACCAGGTGATATTAGCTCTAAAGGGAAGAGAGCCACTATTACTTGAACTACACAGTGCACATCCAGAAATATTCTGAATGAAGACCATAGCTCGCAGCTGTCTATGGTGGCCTGGGATGTATAGAGAAATGCAGAATTGTGTGCAATGTCAGTAACTGCAGAGGTTACCTTTAACAGCTCCATTACACCCTTGGGAGTGGTCAGGAAGATCATGGGTGCAGTTACACATTGACTATGTGGGACCTTTCATGGGAACAATGTTTCAGCTCATTGTTGCTGCCCACTTAAAATGGATGGACATAAATGAGGTGAAGTTACCAACGTCTTCTGCTACAATTGAGAAGCTACGTCAAAATTTTCCCATTAACGGACCACCAGAAGTGATCGTTTCTGATAACAGCACGGCACTTATGTGTGCTGAGTTTCAGTGGTTTATCAGCTTCAACAGTATCACTCATGTAAAAACTTCACCATACCACCCTTCCTCAAACGGACTGGCCGACAGGGCAGTTCAAACATTCAAAGCTGGCATGAAGAAGTTAACCGGAGATTCTTTAGCAACCAAGCTAGCACACTTTCCTTTCCATTATAGGACCACCCCTCACACAACAACAGGTGTCACACCTGTGGAATTATTGATGAAACGCTGCCTCAGGACGGGATTGAGCTTAATATTGCGAATTTAGGGGGGAAGCTGGAAAGGAGTCAGGGAAGTCAGAAAACTAGACACAACTGGCTTAGCCGCGTGAGGAAATTTACCGTGGGATGGATGGTATACGTGAAGAACTTTGGAGATGGACCAGCTTTTCCTGTTGAAAGAACTCAGCCCAGTTCAGACACATCTGTCATTCCTTCAAGAGTGGAGGATACTGGTCTGCAGGAGCCCACCTAAGCATCTGGTGTTCAGACAATCCTGGAAAAGGAGGTTCCTGACAAGATACCTGAAGTTGTAGAGCTGAGACGTTCTACACGCAATAGAAAACCCCCCAGAAAGACTAGATCTGTAAATTACTTGTCAGTGTAAATATTTCGCTATTTTGAGAAAATTGCAATTGTAAATATAAAATGTATTTCTGAGTAAAGGGGGAGGGATGTGGTAATTATGGTTTTACCTGATGTGTAATATACCTTTAAGAAGAATGTTATAAAGGAAGATCACATGATCTTAGTATCTAATAGTAGAGTAGCGTGGGCTACCTTTATAGTTAGTAGTTTAGGGATAGAGTTTTGAAGTGTAAGCACATGTTTAGTTGCTGAGTACCTTTGTAAATAAACTAAGAGTTTCCACCTATGAGGTGTCTGCTGATCAACTCTATCGATAGTACCAACTCGGCTACCACTCACGACAAGCATGCCATGAGGATCCATAGGACCCAATAAACTGTCATAGGATCCAACACTCCCCCACTTCATTATTTGTGTGCCTTAAAGCCATCAATCATTAGAATAAGAACATAAGAAATAGGAGCAGGAGTAGGCCATTCGGCCCTCAAGCCTGCCCCACCATTCAATAAGATCATGGCTGATCTGCCCCAGGCCTCAACTCCTCTTTTGTGCCAGCTCCTCTAAGCCCTTATCTCCCTGATATTTCTAAAATCTACATACCTTCCCTTTAGACACTTTCAGTGATCTAGCCTCCACAACTCTCTGAGGTAGAGAATTCCAGACATTCACTACCCTCTGAGAGAAGAAATTCCTTCGCATCTCAGTTTTAAATGGGTGTCCCCTTATTCTGTAACTATGTTCCCTAGTTCGAGATTCCTCACCAGTGGAAACATCTTCTCAACATCTCCCCTGTCAAGCCCCCTCAGAATCTTGTATGTTTCATAAGATCACCCCTCATTCTTCTAAACTCTAATGAATAAAGGCCTAACCTGTTTAGCCGTTCTTGATAAGTCAACCCCTTCATCCCAGGAATCAGCCTAGTGAATCTCTTTGAACTGCCTCCAATGCCAATATATCCTTTCTTAAATACGGGGACCAAAACTACACACAGTACTCCAGGTGCGGCCTCACTAACACCCTGTATAGTTGTTAGAAGGCTTCCCTATTTTTAAACTCTAACCCCCTAGCAATACAGGCCAAAATTCCATTTGCCTTCTTAATTATTTGCTGCACCTGCTTTTTGTGTTTCATGCTCAAGAACACCCAAAACCTTCTATGCTGCACTTTTATGGAGTCTCTCTCCATTTAAATAATAGTCTGCCTTTTGATTCTTCCCACCAAAGTGCATGACCTCACACTTTCCATTAAACTCCATCTGCCAAGTTTTTACCCACTCACTCAACCTATCAAATCCCCTTGCAGATTCCTTATGTCCTCATCACAACATGCCCTCTCACCTATTTTTGTATTGTCAGTAAATTTGGATACATTACACTCTGCCCCCTCCTCCAAGTCATTAATATAGATAGTAAATAATTGAGGCCCTAGGACTGATCCTTGTGGCACTCCATGAGTAACGTTTTTCCAACCTGAAAAAAACCCATTGTTCCCAACTCTTTGTCTTCTGTGTGTTAACCAATCCTCAATCCACGCTAATACATAACTCCCAATACCGTGAGCTCCTATCTTGAGCAATAGCCTTTCATATGACACCTTATCGAATGTCTTCTGGAAATCCAAATTCATTACATCCACTGGTTCCCCTTTATCAACTCTGCTTTTATATCCTCAAAGAACTCTTGAAGATTTGTCAAACATGATTTTCCTTTCACAAAACCATGTTGACTCTGATTGCGTTAAGCTTTTCTAAATGTCCTGCTATTTCTTCCTTAATAATGGACTCTAGCTTTTTCCCAATGACAGATGTTAGGCTGACTGTTGTTTCCTGCTTTTTGTCACCCTCCCTTCTTGAACAGGGGTGTCACATTAGCGTTTTCCAATGCACTGGGACCCTCCCAGAATCGAGTGAGTTCCGGAATATTTCAACCAATGCCTCCACTATCTCTGCAGCCACTTCCTTTAAAACCCTTGGATGCAGGCCATCAGCTCCTAGCGACTTGTCTGCCTTTAGTCCCATTAGTTTGTCAAATACTTTGTCCCTCGTGATAGAGACTGTTACAAAATCTTTCCTCCTATTAGCTCCTTGCTTATCTGATATCTTTGGGATGTTTATAGTGTCTGCTACCGTGAAGACCAATGCAAAATATTGTTTTTTGTGGCCCTGTCTGCTAAATTGGCAGACTATGGAGATTGTAACATTTAAGGGACAGGATGTTCGACTGCTTGTTACATTTGTCCCTGCCTGGTCAGGACCCTCTTTGAGTGTTTTGCTAATTAACCAGATCAGTTCAAGGGTCAGTGAACAGTCAGTTTCAGTCAGTCAGTGAGTTTTAATTAGAAAAATGTCCCAGAGAGAGAGGGATAAGGGAGGGGGACAAGGGAGAAACCCCAAAAGGAAGTCCCAGGTAAGGGACAAAGACATGGGACAGAAACAGGTCCTAGTTAAGTTCAGTTCAAAGAAAGGAGCAGAGAAACAGGCTCCAAATTAGAAAAAAGGTCTGTGGGGTATGGACTTTAAGTAAAGTGGGGTTGGGGGAAGTCCTGCAGATCTGAGAAGGCAGACAAAGGTTGGCAACTCTGTGCTGCGGGCCACTGGGGCAGAGATGCCCCTTTGGAGCATTAGTGTTCTGATATGCACAACCGAAGATCTGAAATTGTGCTTGTGAGTTGGAGGCGAGATTGAAACCCTTTGAGGTGGGCTGTTGTTGAAGCTGTCTGAGCTGGAGCGACTTTTGGAGAGAATTCAAAGGTGAGACCTTTGAAGGTGAAGGCTGGAATCCCTTGTGAGAGAGGCAAAGTTTCAGTGAGGTTGGTTGGCTCATAGTGTTGTAGATTTCTGTGTGGACTATTGTAAAATCCATGGAACCTGTCTTGGTCGCACCTGTCATTTATTGTGTAGTGCGGTGTGTCCGACCACAGTTTACCTGTTATGCCACAATGGATGGTAAATGCTGATCTGCTCAAATCACAGAGGGAAACTTGAAACAACTGCCACAGCTATTTTGCAATTTGTATTTTGATTTTGAGATACATGCCTTAAATTCAGTAGTAATTAGTCTACCGAGACTTAGAGGTTTTTATAAAACTAAATTAAGCATTTATTAATGAAATAAAAAGTTTTCAGCGCATACACATGTCTCCAAATTACTACTATGGTAGCTCCTAGCTCCATGTGGAGGATGATGATGACATGCAGTGAGGAGGCACCATAGATCCTCACATCGCATCTATGAACATTTGACTCCAGTCTGGCAGATGGCATCGCACACACCCTCTGTGATAATGCTGCTGTCATGGAGACAAAGTTAAGGCCCTAATGTCGCTCGATTCCAGGAGGATGATGACGACGTGCAGTGAGGACACTCCATAGATCTTCACATTGCCTCTGAGAATGTCTGACTCCTGTCTGGCTGAGGGCAGCTCGCTTGTGCTCTGTGATCAGGGTTATATCATAGAGATGCAGCCATGAAACTTTAGAAGCATCTGATCCTTTGTCAGCCTTCAGCATCTGACCCCTTCAGGAGCACAGTGTCACTGGTCACAGACCCTGATGAGATGGGGTCAGCCTCTTAAAGGTGCTGAGAGCACACAGAGAGAATGATGGAACTCTGTGACGCCTGCCCACTACATTCTGGCAGCAATGACAAGCACCACGAGGTGCAGGCATCAGTAATGTGTCCAGGGAGTGTGAGGCCAGACCATCACTTTGGTCTGAAGGCTGTACTAAGCACAGGGAAGAGGCCCTGGACTGAGACACCTGCCATTATCTTGTGCAGGAACCAAGGTTTCATATCTGAGTTACACGAATACTGCTCATCATTACAAGCAGCCATTGGGAAGGACACATTCTTGGGAGTTTATTTACAATAGTGAACATTATGTACAAGTAATTAACACTCATGCCCAGGCTGTGCAACAATATCTTCTTAACCTTCCTAACCCTGTCCTGGTGCTCCACCGACATCCACAGTGGACGTGGAGGCAGCCTGCTGACTGCTACACCCTATCTGTGGTGACCTTGACCGGCATCCTCTGGAGGACCGAGAGCTGGAGGGTCCCGGCCTGCTTTCAGGGCCCTGCTGTGTGGCAGTGGCACCCTCCTTGGCCTGCAGAACTGGAGCTGCCGGGGATCACAGGAAGAGGGGATTCAGATGGGCCGGACACTCCTGGAGTCACCTGTGTGGATGGCCCTGAGGCGTGCCTCTGCTGATCCTCCTCCCTATGGTTGCCTGAGGGCCCCTGGCTGACTCCTTGAGGAGAAGGGGAAGCTGGAGTGAGATTGAGAGGCTTCGCAACCCTCTCGTATTGACACTGCTGGGGGCCAACTATGGCGTCAGCGATGGCATTCAGCCTGCACAGCAGCACAGAACCGATGTCCTGGACCAAGGTCTCCATGGCAGCCGACATCCTACTAGTGTTGACATCAGTGCGTTGGCATACCGGCGCTATTACTTCAGAGTAAAGGCGGACTCCTCCATTGTGCCTTGCAATCTGTGCAGCAGGCATTCCTTCCTGATGTTCCCGAGCTTACCTTTGCAGCTCCAGCAACTGAGGTATGACTGAGTCCAGAGGCTCCTCATCTGACTGGAGTCAGTAGATTTCCGGCCCCAGCAGTACTCTGAGCGGCGGGGACCTGGAAAATCCCTGCCTCCGCCTACTGTGGATGAGGCAGTGCAATATGCTCACCAGCTTGTGATCCCAAGGCTATTCTAAAGCTAGGTCCCACCGAGGTGTGTGTGTCTACGCTGGTGGAGGGTGTGGGTGAGCGCTGTGACGAGTCTTCAACAAGGGTGCCTTCAGATTCCTCTTATGAGGTGTCTTCTGGGCTTGATTGGAGGCCCTGGGTTGTATACTCCTTCAGCAGTTTCCCAGATGTGCCTGCGAAAACACGGGGAGATAATTAGTGCATGGCAGTGGCCTATGAAACAGGACACATCACTCACAGCATGGTTGTCTGATGGATGTTGCACTGCTGGATCCTTACTTGGTAGAGCAGCATTGACCTCATTATCAGTACAGGAATGGTCCAGATTTACACCAGCCTGTTGGATGATTCTATTTTCAAAGTCTGTGAGAACCTTGATATGAAGTCTTCCCCCACCAGCTTGTGACCTCTCCCTCTTGTGTGCCAGCTTGTCCTGCATGAATAGAGATGGAGAGGGTGTAAGTGGGATGCCTGCCAGGCCAGATGATAAGGATGCCTGGCATGTGTGGGTGGTGAGTGGTCCCATGGACAGGATGAGGACAATGGCGTTGTGTGTGAGAGAGTGATTGGTGATGTCCCTTGAACTGGCAGTGAGTGAGGGCCCTGTGGATGTGTGATGGGTTTGTGAGTGTGTGAGTTGAGAGTGATGAGAAGAATGACTTACCCTGGTGGAACGGAGGAGATCATTCATCCTCTTGTGGCACTGGGTGGCTGCCCTCTTTTGCAGAGCATTGATTCTGGCCCAAGCCAAATTGATAATGTTGTTGCCCCTCCTGCAGCCAGAGCGGGGGTAGAGGACATCATGGTGGGCCTCCAGGGCGTCTTGAGGGACGTGTCACTAAACGAGGGGGGGCTACAGTGTTCTTGCCTTTCAGGGCCACGTCTTCTGTGCAGCAGCACTTGGCTGGAAGCATTGATCTAGGAAGCAATCCTTAATGTATTCTGAAACTTTTATTTTCACTTTGACCACATGCACCAACTACCTTTATACCAATCTATCTTGGGACAATCAAAATCGTCAAGTGCTATTGCCCTATTATTCTTGCGTGTTATCTGCAGATTCCAACCTATTTCTGTGAAAGTTGGATGAAGGCAGTGGTTTGTACAGTTGCTTGTTAACCCAAAAACAAGCCTTTAGTCCAGTCCTCAGGTATTTTTTCACTGTACAATAAAAAATGCAAAAAAAGGAGAAAAATGAACTCCCAGATGGTTCAGTTGATTACAAAATTCCTTGCATGCCAGGTGGCAAAAATACCTAAAAATGAATTCGGGCAAAGAAATATTTCAGAATACCTCTGCACAATTGCTGAAAAGCCTTCACAGCTATGTTCACAGCTGTTCCCATGGCAACATCTGAGGGTCATCTAGATTTATTTAGGAACAAACATCTTCCTACTTTCTTACAGAAAGGGCTAGCAAGAAAGAATGAGAAGAATCAGGGAGAAAACAGAAAGATGCTGAGACACCAGCAAGAAAATATATGACAGCCATTCAGAGAAAAGAGAGAAATAGGTAGAAAATAAGTGTCTCGCGGAAACACAGAAGAGGCAAGGGTACAAGACAAGGAAAAATCATCACAGAAAGAGAGAGATGCACTCTTTAAATGATTGCGAGCATTGCCACTGGAGGTCAATGTATCATTACACATTGACCAAATTATATTCATGGACTGTTACCTGTAACTCTATAAAAACGCTACATTGCAACTGTAAGTCATGCAGTGTGAGTCTAATCGCATGATAATGGAGAACACTCGTTGCCAATGGCAACCATGACAGCTGTCGTTGGTAGAAAAAAAAGCCCCCAAACTGAACTTCACAATATGCATCTTTCAAATAATCAGTACAGTCTTCATGGCTGTAGTATCATCGGAGGCTCAGTTAACAGTAATAAATGGATTGATCTTCACTTTCTCAGCCTATGAACCCTTTAATCTCTCAATATCCCTCACTCTTCCTGTGTGAACTATCTGAAGCCCCAATTACATTCCAGACTCTAGCACCTAGATATCTATTATTCTATGTAAAAATCGTTTGAATCCCTTGATTACATTACATTTGTAATCAATCAGTGGTAGCCCTGTCCCCTGTTTCAGGTCAGTTTAGCTGCTCTGCTTATTTCCAGAACGGTAGTTCTTGGCCCCAACACCTAAGTTACAAACCGGACATTTGATTAGCTTAACTCATAAAAATAACATTAAATATGCAACCGGGCAGGATATAAAAAAGCAACAAAGACTCACTAAAGGATTGATAAGGAGGGAAAAGTTAGAGTACAATAGAAAGCTAGCTATAAAGATAAAAACAAACAGTAAGAGTTTCTATAGATATTTTAAAAAGAAAATAATTAACCAAGTGAGCGTTGGTCGTATAGAAAGTGAGTTTGGGGAATTAATAAGGGAAAATAAGGAGATGGCAGGTGAATTGAACAGATATTTTGCAACGGTCTTCACTATAGAGGATACAAGTTACATCCCAGAAATGGCTGTAAGTTGGGAGGTGGAAGGGAGGGGGGAATTTGGGAAAATTACAATCACCGAGGAAATGGTGCTGAGCAAATTATTGGAGCTGTGGGCTGACAAGTCCCTGGGTCCTGATGGACTTCATCCTAGGGTCTCAGAACAAGTGGACAGTGATATAGTTGATGCATTGGCTTTTATTTTCCAAAATTCCCTAAATTCAGGAAAGGTTCCATTAGATTGAAAAATAGTGAAAATAACTCTTTTATTCAAAAAGGGAAGGAGGCAGAAAGCAGGAAACTACAGGCTAGTTAGCTTAACTTATGTTATAGGGAAAATTTTAGAAGCTATTATTAAAAACGTTATAGTGGGGCACCTGGGAAATTCAAGGTAATCAGGCAGAGTCAACATGGTTTGGTGAAGGGGAAATCATGTGTAACCAATTATTTGGAGTTCTTTGAAGAAGTAATATGTACTGTGGATAAAGGGGAACCGGTGGATGTACTGTACTTAGATTTCTAGAAAGCATTTGATAAGATGCCACATAAAAGGTTATTGCGGAAAATAAAAGCTCATGGTGTGTGTTGCGGGGTGGGGGTGAGGGGTGGGGGGTGGGGGATGGTTGGTGGGGGGTAACATATTGGCATGGATAGAAGATTGGCTAGCTAACAGGAAACAGAGAGTAGGCATAAAAGGTCATTTTCTGGTTGACAAGATGCAACGAGCACTGTGCCACATGGATCAGTGCTGGGCCCTCAACTTCTTACAATTTGTATAAATGACTTTGATGAAGGGACCAAAGGTATGGTTGCTAAATTTGCTGATGACACAAAGATAGGTAGGAAAGTAAGTTGTGAAGAGAACATAAGGAGGCTACAGATGGATATAGATGTATGGGCAAAGATCTGGCAAATAGAGTATAATGTGGGAAAATGTGAAATTATCCATCTTGGCAGGAAGGATAAAAAAGAAGCGTATTATCTAAATGGTGAGACATTGCAGAGCTCTGGATGCAGAGGGACCTGAGTGTCCTAGTGCATGAATCACAGAAGGTTAGTATGGTAATTAGGAAAGCTAATAGAATGTTATCATTTATCGTGAGGGGAATTGACTACAAAAGTTGGGAGGTTATGCTTCAGTTATACAGTACAAAGGACCATATGACATAGGAGCAGAAGTAGGCCATTCGGCCTATCGAATCTGCTCTGCCATTCAATGAGATCATGGCTGATCTGGTAATCCTCAACTCCACTTTCCTGCCTTTTCCCCATAATCCTTGATTCCCTTACTGATTCAAAATCTGTCTATCTCAGCCTTGAATATACTTAACGACCCAGCCTCTACAGCCCTCTGCGGTAAAGAATTCCACAGATTGACTACCCTCTGAGAGAAGAAATTCATCCTCATCTCTGTTTTAAATTGGCAACCCCTTAATCTGAGATTACACCCTCTGGTCCTGGACTTTTGGAAATCCAAATATATTGGTGAGACCACATCTGAAGTACTGTGTACAGTACTGGTCTCCCTATTTAAGGAAGGATGTAAAGGTTTGGAAGCAGTTCAGAAGGTTTACTAAGACTAAAACCTGGAATGGATGGGTTGTTTTATGAGGAATGGTTGGACAGGTTAGGCTTGTGTCCATTGGAGTTTAGAAGAGTAAGGGACGACTTGATTGAAAGATATAAGATCCTGGGGGGTCTTGACAGGGTGGATGTGGAAAGGATGTTTCCCCTTGTGGGAGAATCTAGAACTAGGTGTCATTATTTAAAAGGAAGGAATCGCCCATTTAAGGCAGTGGTGAGGAGAAATTTTTTTTTCAGACAGTCGTAAGCCTTTGGAATGCTCTTCCTCAAAAGGTGGTGGAAGCAGACTCTTTGAATATTTTTAAGGTAGAGCTAGATCGATTATTGATAAGCAAGGAATGAAAGATCATTGGGGGTAGGCAGGAATGTGGAGTTGAGGTTACAATCAGATCAGCCATGATCCTATTGAATGGCGGAGCAGGCTTGAGGGGCCGAGTGTTCCACTTCTGTGCTCTTTCGTATGTTTGCATGATCAGCATTTCAGCTTTAGACCCCATCTTGGCCACTTTAGAGGCTTTTTTCCAGGCAGCATCAGCCCCAGCATGTCTTAAACTCTGCACGATTACACAATACCAGAAGAAACTAAGGGCCGGATTTTCCGGGCCCACCTGCCTGCCGCCGGGATCATCCAGTTTCATGGCAGATTCCGCCATGACAGGGCTGGAAAATCCCAGCCTAAAATGCAGCGTAAGACTAGTGGCTGATTCACTGTCACTTGTTGTATGCTACTACCTATGACCCATTTCACTCATTTTATTTCAAGTAGCCAATCATCACAAACAAATTAAGAGTGCAAAACTGACAATTAGTGCACAATTAATTACAAAGCTCTAAATTTCCATATTTTAACAAAAGAAGAACATTCGTATATTGGTTTTCAGAGTGATGTGATTGTTGTATATTTTGTCAACAAGCACAGGATGATCCATTAACAGCACAACTCTGAATCTTGTACAGTAGCTCACCACACTTCAGGGCTGAGACAATAATGGGCTGGACAGCAACAATGACAATAGCAAAGTGCATTTACATTGAGTGTTAAACATAGAAAAATTCCTCAAGCCACTTCACATAAATATAATTAAAACAAAATGGACACTATATCAAAGAAGGAGGGCTTATAAGGAAGAAGAGAGCGATGGAGTGGAGGAAGGAATAGGGAAGTGATCCTAGAGCATGGGACAGCTGCTAACAGTGGGACAAAGGGAGGGAGGTATACGCAATATACCAAAGACTCAGAAACAGAGAGTTTAGGAGGGCTTGCAGGGCTGGGGAAGGTGATTGAGATAAGGAGGGACGAGGCCATGGAAGATGGAAATGTGTAGATAAAAATGTGAGGCCTTTAGGGAACTGGGAGCCAATGTAGATCTACAAGGATAGGGGTAACGAGGGAATGGGACTGGGTACATGATCAATATGTGATGGATGCAGTTAGTCTTGCTTTGGATAAGCTGAAGTTTATGAAGCCTGGAAAACAGAAGTCTCCTAGAAGAGAATTGGACTTATCAAGTCTAGAAGTAACAATGGCATGGCTGAGGGTTTGAGCAGCATGTGGGCCGAGGCAGTGTCAGAGGTGGCCAATGTTAGAGTAGAAATAGACTGTTCTTGTGGTGGACAGGATATAGGATCAGAAACTTGGTACAGAGTTGAATAGGATGCTGAGGCTGTGAGCAATCTAGTTCAGCCTGAGTTTAGCTATAGAATTGCCATTGAAAATACAAAGTTTGTGGTGTGAGCCAAAGTTTCAGTCTTCCCAATGACTAACTGGAGGAAATCAATCAGCGGGATTTTCCACACCTGCCCGCCACCGCGATCTTCCGGTCCTACCGCAAGTCAACGGCGTTCCAGCTGGGGCACCGCCTCACCCGCATCTAACACATTCTCTATATATATTTAATCAGTTATGTTTACAAAATCTCAATAGTGTTTGTCAAACACAACTTCCTTTTAATTTCCTGTACCAGTTGCCCTGATTAGCCGATGATCTTACTTGCCAAAGTGTGTGATATGTGAGTTTGTGTCTCTGTACAGTGTTGTGGAAGCAAGAGCTGATGATTTAGATCCCCAGTTTTGTTAGTTTCTATGTGAAAGTGATGGTTTGGTCTGAAAAGGAAACAGCATGTGGTATCTCACATATTTTACATTGAGCTGCACCTCCATCAGACTATTTTGTGTTTGACACAAGAGAGCATGGTGGACAGTAGTGACCACATGCGAGATGTGGCACTGGATTGGAAATATCAGTGGGACACTTCCAGGAATTTCTTCAAAAGCAGATGCCCTGTTTCAAATGTTGTTTTCCACTATCGGAGAATAGGTCCAAGGTGTTGAATGGTCTATTCCTATTGCTATAGTCCACTGATGCTTGAATAGATTCATCTGCATTCAAACCTTAACAGCAGGACTGGCTCTATTCTTTCTAAGATGTAAACTTGCTGTCCTGCCCACTCTTTTTCCTCCCTACACTGCTATTGTGTTGAAACTAATACACAGAGTATGATTTACATAGGAACATTGGACCTAGGAGCAGGAGCAGGCCAATTGCAGTCTATATAGGTACCAATAACATAGGTAGAACTAGGAAAGAGGTTCTGCATAGAGGGTGTGAGGAGCTAGGCACTAAACTAAAACGCAGAACCTCAAAGGTAATAATCTCTAGAGTGTTACATGAGCCATTTGCTAATTGGTATAGGGTAAATAAAATTAGAGAGATGAATGCATGGCTCAAAGACTGGTGTGGGAGAAATGGGTTCCAGTTTGTGGGGCACTGGCACCAGTACTGAGGAAAGTGGGGGCTGTCCTGTTGGGACAGATTTCATCTGAACCACTCTGGGACCAATGTTCTTGCAAATCGTATAGCTAGGGAAGTAGAGCGGGCTTTAAACTAAATAAAGGGGGGGAAGGGATCATCTCAGGAAAGATTGAGAATATTAAAGGGAAATGACAAGGCAGTAGATCAAGGTAATGATAATCAGAGTATGGCAAGAAGGGACAGTGATATCAAACTTAAGAGTGTGCCAGTGGAAAGGGCCAGAGTTTCCAAAACAGTAAAAATAATCTGAATTAAGGGCTCTGTATCTGATTGCCCACAGCATTTGCAAGAAAACAGATGAATTGTCAGCTCAAACAAGAATTGATATGTAAGATCTGATAGCCATTACAGAGGCATGACTACAAAAAAACCAAAGCTCGGACCTGAATATCCAAGGGTGTGTGACATTCAGGAAGGGCAGGAAGCTGGGAAAAGGTAGTGGGGTAGCTCTGTTAATTAAAGAGGGCTTTAGTACTGTTTTGAGAGGTGACCTTAGTGCTAAGGATCAAGGCGTGGAATCAGTTTGGAAACAGCAAGAATCAGGAAACATTGGTGGGAATTGTTTATAGGCCACCGAAAAAGCAGTGATAACACAAATCACAGTATGAATCAGGAAGTTAGAGGTGCATGTTCCAAGGGTAATACAGTAATTATGGAGATTTCAGTCTACATATAGACTGGGTAAACTTAATTAGTACTAA